>NC_142066.1:97002248-98202248 GCF_059756535.1 Pantherophis guttatus
TTTAAAGAAGGTGAATTTGAAGACTGAAGGCTTAAGAAATAGAGAATCGTGATTTCAGGGGAATAGAAATAGTCCCTGGAGCACACAATTACTACATTAAATAAAGTCATAATAGAAAAGCTACTTGTGTTCACTCACACAAAAGTGGAAATCATGATGAAAATTTGTTTTAAGATATATTTTTCTTTCCAGGAATACCTTGCATTAGCCCAAATGATGCTGAAGTTGCTAAAAAATTGGGCTTTGCTTTTGCTGAAGTAATTGAAACACTTCCAGATGGCTCACAGAGACTGATAAACTCTGGAGAGGTTGGTATCTTAGTGTGAGTTTCTGCTTTATCTCCCCATTCTTTCATGAGGCCTGCAAATAATTTGAGCATTCCTCTCCGTATTGTATTGTACTATAATATATCAGGCATTTTTTAAAACGTGCAGGAGAGAATAATAAATGAAACTAATTTAAATGTAGTATAGGCTGTGTTAAATTATTCAGATTAAATAGTTTCTAAATTATGGAATGTCTTTAAGCTTCATTTGAGCATAGAAATAAGCCATGTAGAGAAAAACCACGAATTATTTGAACAAGCCACAATTACCTGGCTCTTGAGTTGTTTAGTGTTCATGACATGCTGCTGCCTTAAAGGTATACCGGGTTTTAGATGGATTCAGGATAGAGCCACAATTGTGCTAGTAATATAGATTTTATTTTGACTATAATATGAGAAGCTCAACTCCCTTCAGCTGCCAACCTTCATCGGAATGGGACTTTTCGCCTCCTACCCTTGGCCACGCCTGCTTCTCCGCCAGGCTTCCACCTTGGGGGATTCTCCTCTAGCTTTTCTCCTCAGCTGACACGCTCCCACCCATTTGCCACGGCCAGTCGGCCACGGTCCCTCTGTCCCACACGCTTCAGCACAGCCCATTCGCCGCCACACTGTTAGGCCCAGGCTTTTCGCCTCCTGGGTCAGTTAGCCGCCAGCCAATCAGCTAGTTGCCAATGCTGGCAGCCAGAAGTCAGCTTCATCCAAAGGAGTTTTTGTTTTGGCTTAGAAAGAGAGGGAAGAAGGAAGGGAAGGGAGAGAGAGAGAGAGAGAGAGAGAGAGACCCATTATCTCAAAGCAAATTTTGCTAGAACTACAGTATGAGTTAAGATGTACCGAAGTAAAGAAAAACATGTTTACAGAACTTCAGGAAATTTCTGTGTTCACTACTAAGGTACATATTAAAATTTGAAGCTGCCAATTCTTCAGTTTTTAACTTCCCTTTGAGATAGAAAAATTTCCCTCTGTCCCTCTATTAATTAAAATAAATGCCATCTCTTATTGTTTAGAAAATTCAATTGTGAATACACACTTATTCATGGTAGCGTGTACTTTATATTTAATTAGATTAGTTACTTGAAATAGTTCGTTACAAAAATGTGATTGTTGAGTAAAGAAGCACATCTTTTGTTTTTTTGTAAAACAGTTTACAGGTATGACTAGAGAAAAGGCATTAAATGCCATCACTCAACAAGCCAAAAATAAAAATATAGGAGGATTCCTAACAAGTAATAAACTAAAAGATTGGCTGATTTCACGACAGCGTTACTGGGGCACCCCTATTCCAATCATTCATTGTCAGAATTGTGGTACCGTTCCTGTACCTTATGACGACTTACCTGTGCAATTGCCCAACATTATTTCCTTTAAACAAAGAGAGGTCTCACCTTTACTTTCCATTTCACACTGGGTTAATTGCCCATGTCCAAGGTGAGTATTTTTTTCTGTATATTTAATATTTTAATGTTTACATTCAAGTTGATTCTTCATATTATGCACTGACCTTTTAGGTTTTATGTTATTTTCATGGTGCTGAATATTTAAGGGTTTTTTAAAAAATATTCTTCCCTGAAATTTATTAGAAAATCTCATATTATTGAATAGTTCAGTTCAGTTAAAAATAAACTAATGTTTACACCTTACATCTTTGAACCATAGTTTGTCTAGGAGAAAACTGTTGACTACTGTACTGTTTTTACATTTTGGGAGATTAAACAGCTGTTTTAAAAAAGGAAGAAATATTTTTTAGAGTTTAAGAACCATTATTATCTTCTTTATTATTTTAACTGTAGAAATTAAGGATCTGCATTCATTTATTTGCAGCAAGATATTGCAAACACAATTTTCTTTTAGAGTATCTAGAAAAAATGTATTTCCTGTATTTACTCTTCAAGCATAGGAACCTAAAAGCTAATGTTTTGTTTTCCAAAAGACTGTCTCTGTTCTGTATAAGGGGCATTTGGATTAGAAAGGGATTTTATACAGGCCACGTTTAAAATTCTTATTTGTTTGATCTGTAAGAATATACCATATTTTTTGCACTATAAGACGCACCGGACCGTAAGGCACACATTAGTTTTAGAGGAGGAAAACTAGAAAATAAAATCTGCCTCTGCCTCCCAACATCCATCCGGTATTCATCTGGCTAGTGTCCTTGCAGCAAACAGCCTGGCCAGCTTCAGCACATTATCGCAGCCCCAGCACATCGCTTGTCGGGGCTCCACTCTGTTGCTCCCACCACCGGTCAACTGAACAGAGCTGCTGCCACTTTGCTGTTCAACAGCTGATTGGCGGTTGGATCGGCCTCCCAAAATATGGCCAATCAGCTGTTCTAGGCAGCAGGGATCGCCACCGCTGTTGCCGTTCACCGATTGCTGCCGCCGATTGCCGTGGCGGCGATTGGTGGTGATCCCTGCTGCCTAGAACAGCTGCTTGGTGGTATTCCGGGAGGCTGATCCAATCACCGCGAAGGCTCCAGCATTCTCCAGTGGCAGAGAATGGCAGCAGTGGTGACAGGCAGCAGCGGTGACAGGTGGTGGCAGTGACAGGTGGCGGCAGTAACAGGTGGCAGTGGTGGCGAACACCCTCTGCCACACCAATGCCCTTCCCCCCACCACAATAGTCTCTCTATAAGACGCACAGACATTTCTACCCACTTTTTTTGGGGGGGGGAAGGAAAGTACATCTTATAGTGTGAAAAATACTATTTCCAATTCAGAACATTGCATATTCATTGAGGAAATTAAATTTGTGCTTTTTAAGCCCATGTGGTTGGTGAGTGGAAAAGACCAGAATCCTTGGGAGACTTTCTTCATCATGTGCATTATGGAACACTGATCTCAGCAGAGCTGATATAATGAATTTGGTATTGTTAAGTTGCCATGACAGAGCTGTAAGTGATCTGAAACTATTCACACTTCAAAACACAGAGGCAGTAAACCTCTTGATAGTTCAAAGAGGTTCTTTATAGATTCCTTCTGGTAATAAGGCACACCTCTGCATTGTAACTCCTCACAACTCATTCTTTATTCTTGCATTCGAGATAAAAAGTGAAGTTCAGACACCGACAATCTTGAGAAATTCTTATTTCTTTATGGTCAGTAGCAGTCTTCCTTTAAAAAACATAGCTAATGTAAAAATGTTACTGGACAATCTAGACCATAGTAATTTTGTTCAGAAAAAGATTAATTAGTGCTTAACTTGAAAAGCAGATTTCAGGCCCTGATATTAAGATGGATTGGGAAGAAGTAATAAAGAATTCTTCTGAGCATTGTTGGGGAAAACTGTTCCTTGTTAAGAAATAGTGTTACAACTGTTGCAGGCTGTGTTTGCTATTACTTGCCCTTCATTACCTTAAAGGCTGCCTTTGTAGGCCGAAGAGGTTGTAGATAAAATGCTTTTAAAAGAAAAAAAAGCCTCTGACGATCAGGCAACTCAGCTGGGATCATCAGAGCCTTTTGAAAGCATTTTTTTTATTAAAAAGTTTTATCAAGTATTACAACAATTTTTTTCCCCATCCCTCCTCCCCCCCTTCCCTCCAACCCCCCTCCCCCAACCCCAGACTTCCCAGAGCAAATAAAGGGTATAGCATTTAACAAATATAAACTAAAATATGCTAACTTTCTGTAGGCTCCAAATCCCCTCTTGCTCTTTATCTCCCCTTTCAACTAACAAAACATAATTCAAAAAGAAAAAGTTGGTTTCATTCATAAGCTATTTGAAGCTTTTTAGTCTGATATTAGTTTTGAATATAGTCAATCCATCTTCTCCATTCCGCTATATATCTTTCATTTGAATGGTCCTTCAAATATGCCGAAATTTTTGCCATTTCTGCTAAATTCACTACTTTTAATGTCCATTCTTCAATAGTAGGTAAGTCTTCCTTCTTCCAATACTGCGCCACCAAAAGTCTGGCTGCTGTTATTAAATTTAAAATCAACTTAGTCTCTATAACAGTACAATCTGTAATTATACCTAACAACAAGAACTGTGGAGTAAATTTTATCTTCTTTTTGAGAATATTTTGAATAATCCACCATATTTGTATCCAAAATGCCTTAATTTTTTTACATGTCCACCATATATGATAATACGTGGCATCATCACATTCACATCTCCAACACTTAGGTTGCACACTTGGATACATACAAGCTAGCTTTTTAGGATCTAGATGCCATCTATAAAACATTTTATAAAAATTCTCTCTTAAATTTTGGGCTTGCGTAAACTTCACATTTCTAACCCATATTTTTTCCCACATTTCCATCATTATTGGTTCTTCAATACTTTGTGCCCACTTTATCATATAGTCCTTAACTAACTCGGTTTCTGAATCTATTTCTACCAATGCATTATACAATCTTTTTATATGCATTTGACTTTGATCTCTAATTTGTTTTACCATGTTCTCCTCATTCTGCAAGATACCAATTTTCTGATCTTCTCTCCATCTAGCTTGCAGCTGTACATACTGAAACCATGTTTGAATTATCCTTTCTTCTCTTAATTGATTCAAAGATTTTAATTGTACTATACCTCTTTCCTTGTTAAGAAGCTCTTTGTATGTAGTTACATCTTGTTTTTCCTCTACACTTATATTCTCTATCGCGTGTCTGGGTTTTGCCCACATTGGTAACTTCTCGTTTAATTTATACTTATACTTTTTCCAGACACGCAATAAAGCATTCCTTAATATGTGACTTTTAAAAGTCTTATCCACTTTCCTGTCATATAATAAATAAGCATGCCACCCGTAAACCAAATCATATCCCTCAATATTCAATATTCTTTCTTCTGTTGAGTTCATCCAGTCACTCATTGCTGATAGGGCAGCTGCCTCATAATATAGTCTTAAATTGGGCTTTTTGAGACTTCCTCTTTCACGTACATCCTGTATTATTTTTTGTTTTATACTCGGTCTCTTCCCTGCCCAGACAAAATTATTAATACCCTTCTGCCATATCTTCAAATTTTCAGCTTTTTTAAGTATTGGTATCATTTGGAAAAGAAACAAAAACTTAGGCAAAACATTCATTTTTACTGCTGCTATTCTTCCTAACAAGGATAATTGTAATTTTTTCCAATTTTCCATCTCTCTCTGTATTTTTTGCCACAACGGATCATAATTATGCGTAAATAATTTCGCATTTGATGTCATAATATAAACCCCCAAATACTTAACTTTTTTTACTATTTCAAGTCCTGTTAATCTTTCTAATTCATCTTTTTGATTTGTAGTCATGTTTTTAGTTATTATCTTCGTTTTCCCTGCATTTATTTTAAATCCAGATACTTGTCCATATTGCTTAATTATATCCATTAAACCTACAACCAATTGTAATAGTTGGGTTAAAGTAACAACCAAGTCGTCTGTGAATGCTCGTACTCTGTAATCATACTGCCTAATTTTAATTCCATTTATTTTGTCCGACCCACGTATCTTGCTCAACAAAAATTCCAAAGTCAAGATGAACAATAATGGAGACAAGGGACATCCTTGTCTTGTTCCTTTTTCTATATTAAAAGTATATGTTAAACTACCATTAATTATTTGCGCTGTTTGTTTCTGATATATTGCCTTAATAGATTGTGTAAAATATTCTCTAAACTGCATCTTTTCTATTATTTTCAATAAGAAGGGTCAATTCAATCGATCAAATGCTTTCTCCGCATCAAGAAATATTAGCACCGCAGGGATTTGGTTGTTCTTCCCCAAATACTCTAATAGGTTAACCACTTGCCTTACATTACTCTTCATTTGTCTACCATTTATAAAACCAGTTTGATCATTATGAATCATTTGTTGCATGACTGTCATTAACCTATTTGCTAGTATTTTAGCAAAAATCTTATAATCTGTATTTAAAAGTGATATAGGCCTATAATTTTTTGGCTGAGTGTGGTCTTGCTCCTCCTTTGGAATCAAAGAAATAAAAGCTGTCCTCCAAGAAGGGGGTACATCTCCTCCAGATTGTATGTTAGTAAATAACTCTTTGAGTGGTCCCATCATTTCTAACTGCAAGTGCTTATAATAAGCAGCTGTCAAACCATCTGTCCCAGGGGCTTTACCCACTTTCAACTGCTTAATTGCAAACATAATCTCTTCGGAAGTTATTGGTTGATTTAAACCCTCCCTTTGCTCTCTTGTAATTATAGGAATATTCTCTTTCTGTAAGTATCTATCTACATCTATACTTTGAATTTTATCACTAGCGTACAACCTCGCATAAAATTCTAAATATGCTTTTTTAATCATATTTCTTGATAAACCTCTTTACCTTTATATTCTATTTTCTCTATGATCCGTGACTTTTGTTTTTTCCTTAACAAATATGCTAACTATCTCCCTGGTTTATTAGCATTGCAAAAAGTATTATGTTTAGCATATTGCAAATTAGTTGCGATCTGATCTGCCATTAGCATATTAAATTGCCCTAGCAGTAAGTTAATTGCCTCTTTTATTTTCTTGTCTGCTGGGTTCAGTATCAAAGCTTGCTCTTTTTTTTTAATTTCCTCTTCTAAATCCTTCCCTTTTTTAAAAAAGCACTGCTATAGTCTTTTTAGCCTTTTAATCTTCTTTCTTTCAAAGCAAAGATCTCTAATTTTAGACGGGCTGCAAGCGCTAAACGAAACTTTCCTTTTTAACTTTCACGTCCCATTAAGACTCAATCGCCATCTTGGTTTCACTTTCTCCCCTTAGTTAGTCAGAAGGAAGCAGGGTGGATAAAAATCAATGATTTTTTTTAAAAAATCAAAAAAATCAGATTTTTTTGATTTAAATCGGATTTTTTTGATTTAAATCGGATTTTTTTAAATAAAATGCTTTTTGAGGAAAATATATTACCATCCAAAGGTTATTCCATCATGAAATAAAGATTAGTTTTTTAATTATGTAGAATAAGGCTGTATATGTTTAATTTTTTTGGTAAATAAATTCCATTAATCCATTCACAATGTCATGCTCTTCCAGAGGTTTTTGTAAAATTATTGGGCAGTTTTTCTGCCTACAAGATATTATCACAGATGTTTGGTTTACTTTTGCAGTTCTCAAAACCGAATTTGACTCAGCAGAGATCACATGCCTCTTCTTCACAGCAAAAATGTTATAACATGAACAGAGTTGAGAAAAAGACCTTAATCCTATTGTTCTACAAACCTATGAATACAGAATCAACTCCTTCAGTGCTAAGTTTCAAGAAGTTCAGTGAATAGAATAGAAACAATATTTTTCTGATTGTTTGGAGTGGAATAGATCTGCGCAAGAAGAAAGTGAAACTAAGTGTGAGGAGGAAGGGGCAAGCAGACAAGCAGTACAAAATGAAAGTGAAACTTTCTGAGCACAATACTGCACAGCCACAGACAGACAAGTCTTTGGATCTTTTTGTGTGTATGACCTGAGGTTTATCACATTCTTTCCTTGGAGGAAAAAACCTATAATGGCAGCAGGCCGTAAAAGAGACCCAGTATGGCAATATTTTAATGAAGTTCCTTTACCTATCGGTAAGGCAGGCATGTGTGCAAACTGCAAACACTGCAACAAAGAAATGCAAGGCCTGGTGGCCTGAATGAGGCAACATCATGAGAAGTGCTGTGATGAAGATGACCAAAGAAACACATTTGAACAGGCAGGATCTTCAGATTGGTAAACATTTTTATTGAAACATATTTCTAAAGACTGCCTTGAACTGTCATGTTTGAGCAAAATTATATTTCTTATTATTACTGCATGTTACTGTCATTTGGTACAGTTATGAAGAAAAGCAAATATTCCTTTTGGGGCAGTGGTGTGTACAATAAGCAGAAATTGTATAAACAATAAAATAACAGCATTGACTTTTTTGTTTAAGGGAATTCATGGATTCTGGAAACTATCCACCTTCAAGATCACCATCCTCCTGTTCTACAGTTTCAGAGTTATCCATCCAGGATAGTGCTTCATTAGCATCATCATCATCAGACACCCACAGCCACATATCACTATCACCTAAAAGAAAGAAAAAACCCTTCCCTCCTGGAACCACCATAGATAAGTTTGTGATAAAAACTAGCAGATTAGAAAAAGAGTTAATTAATGAAAAAATTGCCCAGTTTGTTTATGCAACGAACTCTTCTTTCCGTCTGACTGAGAATCCACATTTCATTAATATGGTGAGGTCACTGAGACCAGGATACAGTCCACCCAGCAGAGCAGATGTTGCAGGGAAACTGCTGGATAAAGTGTATGACAGAGAAATGGAGCAATGTGCAACAGCTCTGGAGGGTAGAATTGTTAACCTAAGTATTGATGGGTGGAGTAATGTCCACAATGATCCTGTTGTATGTGCTTGTATAACAACAGAAGAAGGGAAAGTCTTCCTTGCACAAACAATTGATACGTCAGGAAATGCACACACAGCAGAATACTTACAAGAAGTGGCAGTAAAAGCTATAATAACATGTGAACAAAAATTCAAATGTCTAGTACGCAGCTTGGTGCAAATGTATCCAAGATGAGAAGAAATTTAGAAGAGCAGGAAGGGAATACAAAGCTAATAACATATGGTTGCAGTGCTCATTTGCTGCACCTCTTAGCCAAAGACTTAAGTGTTCCAGAAATAAAGACTAATGTTGTTGAAATTGCTAAATACTTCCGTAACAATCATTTGGTGCAGCAGCTCTGAAAAGGATGGGTGGAACCAAGCTAACGCTCCCACAAGATGTTAGACGGAACTCTGTGGTGGACTGTTTTGAGCAGTATATCAAGAACTGGCCTATTCTGATGACAGTTTGTGAAGAAAATCGAGATAAAATAGATGGCACTGTCACGGCCAAAATCCTCAACATTGGGCTTAAGAGAAATGTTGAACATATGCTGAGCATCCTGAAACCCATCTCTGAAGCTTTAAACAAAATACAGAAAAATAGCTGTTTTATTGCTGATGCTGTTGAAATTTGGAAGGAACTGAGTGAACACTTAAAAACAGAACTATACATGGACAGAATTAAATTACAAGCATTAAAAAAACGAATGGGACAAGTACTAACCGTATAGCTGGAAATAGATCCAACTTGGAAATTTGAAGCAAGTGGATAATCTTGAATATCAATGTTAAAAGAGGAAAGTCAGATTGGCTAACTTAAAGAACAGTCAATCGGACTTTGTTGAAGCTTAACTCTATTTGGGATTGTAAAACTCGGACTCTGAAATATTTAAAAGAAGGAAAAATGGTGTTTATCATTGAAGCCTAAGGAGAGGAATAGAACAACAGCAACATCTACTGGCCAAAGGATAACCATAGGGAAAAGAGAAAGTTAATGGGGAATGTGTGGAATTTTTGACCTTAAGACAGCTTATTGGAACATTGTTACAAGACTCAGATAAGGTGTTTGCACCTGGAAATTGTTGATAAAATGAAGTATGGAGGATAGAATGGAAACAGTGTAAGCTGTAACTAGCTCTTGGATTAGATACGGACTCCAGCAACTGAATAGCTGTGCAACTGGAATTGAGAAATAAGAGAGGCTGCACAGAAGAAACTTGAAGAACCATAATTTAGCTCCTCTCCTTGGGGACATATAATTGGTTGAACATAATTAGGGGGTTTTGGTGGGCCCTTGTGGATTATAGTTAACATCTTGGTGGATTACAATATAGAGACTACCACAAAGAAAAAGAAAGATTGAAAGAAAGAAGAAAAGAAGAAGAAGGAAGATAACATTCACGGAAAAAAAATTGGATTTTGGATTATATATTATATATTATATTATATTTATTAAATTTTTATACCGCCCCCTCTCCCAAAGGACTCAGGACGGTGAACAGCCAAGATTAAAAAACATACAATATAAACATTAAAATACATTTAAAACAAAATTAAATCCAAAATGGCTCCCCAATTTAAAACACCTTACCCATAACCCTATAATTAAAACAAATTTAAAATTTCCACATTAAAAGGGGGAAGATTTAGGCCAGGCCAGCCTGATGAAATAGAAGAGTCTTAAGCGCGCGGCGGAAGATGCGCAGATCCGGGATTACAATCTGATGTACCCTTGTGGATTATAATTATTATTTTTTTTGTTTTGGTGGGGCTTTTTGGATTATAATTTGGTGTGTCCCAGTGGATCTGTCTGGTGGATTACATTACTGAGACTATTTAAAGAAGGAAAGAAAGAAGAAAAGAAGGGAAAGAAAATAACGTGTGTGGGAAAACCTTTTGGTTTATGCATATTTTGAATAGGTTTGGAATATAAAGTAATTTCAGGTTTGGAACAAGAATTGAAAATATGAAAGAAACTATTGGATCATATTAGATATATTGGAGGTTTGGTCATTTTATAATATAATAATATATGATTCATAACATGACACAGTATTACTGACTGTTGGGCTACAGATTGGTTGCCTGTTACTAAACAATAACTATTTCAAAGATTGGGCTATTATAGATTATTAAAATGGCAAGTAATATAAATGTTAGTAAATCAGGGAGGAAAACCCCGTCATCAGCACCAGCATCAACAACCTCATCGGCAGCATCAAGCCTGTCAGTCAGCGTTCTATTGAATCTATGTTACAGACTGAAAAACAAAACACTTTTCAATTAGAGATGAAAAGTATGATTCAAGCACTACAGGAAATGCTACAAGGAGAGATGATTAAGAACCATGAGGAAATTATAGATAGAATGCAAAAGATGGAACAAAAAATGGAAGATAAAAATTGATAACATTCAACAAATAATTACTAAAAATGAACAACGGATCCAGAAAGTGGAAGAAAAGACAGATCAAATGGATAAGAGAATAGATGAGACTGAGAATAGACTTACTAAGGTAGACCAAGCTATGGAACAATCTATAATAATGTTGGAAATGGATAGGGCTGAATATTTTTTAAGATTTCAGAATGTTGAGGAGGAGAAAGATTGAATTACCTTGTGGAGAAAATTTATTTTTATTTTATTTAATTGGTTCGATTTATATGCCGCCCTTCTCCGGAGACTCAGGACGGCTTACAATGCATTAAGCAATAGCCATCATACTTTTGTATATACGCTTAGTAGGGCTTTCGGCCCCCCCAAGCGGTGTTCTTTTTATACAAAATCAGCTTATTGCCCCCACAATCCGGGTCCTCATTTTACCTACCTCGGAAGGATGTAAGGCTGAGTCAACCTTGAGCTTGGTGAGATTTGAACTTGCAGTAATTGCAGGCAGCTGGCAGCTAAGTGCTACTTAACAGCACTTTAGTCCGCTGCACCACCAAGGCAAAATGGTTGAATTACTGAGATGGAGAAGCAGGAAGTGCTCTATGGGATAGAAGAAACCTTCAGAGTATACACAAGCTATGCAAGAATAAACAAGCTCCCCAGAGAGGTGCATATGAGATTTTCAAAAAAGGCAATGAGAGTGGGAATACTCCAAAGAGCAAGAGAGGCAGGGGTGAAGTGCTCCCGGTTCAGACCAGATCACCCGATCCAGTAGTGATGGAGGCAGGTGGTTCGGAGAACTGGTAGCAAAAATCCCTGCCCCCCTCATGCCCAGCTGAGCTGCACAATCATCAGAGGCTTTTTTAAAAAAAATTTAAAAGCATTTTTTCTACAACCTCTTCGGTCGAAAAAATGCTTTTAAAATTTAAAAAAAAGCCTCTGATGATCGTGCGGCCCAACTGGGATCGTCAAATGCTTTTAAAAGCCTTTGACAATCCCAGCTGAGTTGCCTGATCGGCAGAGGCTTTTTTTCTTTTAAATGCCTCTGACGATCCAAGCTGAGTTGCCTGATTGGCAGAGGCTTTTTTTCTTTTAAATGCCTCTGACGATCCAAGCTGAGTTGCCTGATCGGCAGAGGCTTTTAAAAGAAAAAAAAGCCTCTGCCGATCAGGCAACTCAGTTGGGATTGTCAGAGCCTTTTGAAAGCATTGCCAAAGAGGTTGTAGAAAAAATGGTTTTAAAAGTAAAAAAAAAAAAATGGCCACGCCCACCCAGTCACATTACACCCCCCCACCAAGCCACGCCCACAGAACCAGTAGTAACAAATTTTAGATTTCACCACTGAAGAGAGGCACCATTAAAATACAAAGGAAGGGAAATAATTGTGCTGAAACAAATACCAAGAAGAGTAAGAAATGCAAGGAGAGAATACCAATTTCTGACCAAACAACTGTTAAAACATGAGGTTAATTTCAGATGGTTAATACCCGAAGGAATATTGGTGACCTGGAGGGAGAAAAGTCAAAGACTTGATACAGTGGAGAGTGCACAACAATTTTATGATTATTTTCAGAACAAGAACAAGCAGAGAAAAGAGAGCAAGTAGAGATTTCTGAAGAGAAAGGAGAAGAAAAGATACAACAAGAAGAAAGAGAGAAGGGAGAAAGAAAGAGCGAAAGAACTGAGAGAAATAAGATCAACTAGGACAGTAAGACCCATTTACAAGTATGGAAGAAGAAACAAAATTAATATCAATCAACATAAATGGACTGAACTCACCGATAAAATGGAAAAGAACCTTTAATAAATTAGAAAGATTAAAATTGAATATAGTTTGCCTCCAAGAAGTACATATTAAAAAGCAAGACAGTAAGCTAGTAGAGCACCCCAAAATTGGGAAGCTAATATTGTTCACTAGCGCAAAAAAAGAAAAAGGGGTGGCTCTATACATTAAAGAAGCAATAAAGGCTAGACAACTTTTTGCTGATGAAGAAGGAAGCTGATAGGGATATATGCACCTAATAATAAACAAGAGTTTTATGGAAAACTCCACAAGAAAATCTTAGAATTGGAATACAAAAATGTTTGTATGGTAGGAGATTTCAACGTGATTGTAGGTACAGAATTGGACTACAAGAGTAGTAGAACTGGTAAAAAAAAATCAGAAAAACACTTCCAAAAACCTTCTTTAAAATGATGGAAGAAATAGGAATGCAAGATGCATGGAGAGATAGCCACCCTAAGAAAAACCAATATTCATTCTATTCCAAAAGGCATAAATCGTGGTCTAAGAATAGATATGGTATGGATGACAGCAGAATTGAAAGCATGCATACAGGAGATAGAAATAGAATCAAATGTGTGGGCAGACCACAACCCTATGAAGGTTATATAGAAAGGGCAAAAAAGAAAATGGAAATGGACATTGAATCAAACAATGTTGCAAGAAAAAGAATTCATACAAAAGACAGAAAAAGAATTGGACTTTATTAAAAAAAAGAAAATAGGAAGAAATTTCCTTACCAACTGTATGGGATACTGTTAAGGCATTTACTCGGGGACTAGCCATCACATACACTGGAAAGAAAAATAATAAGAAACAAAATAAGAATATGTTAGAAGAAGAATGTAAAAGACTGGAACTAGAATTACGAGAACCACAAAAAAAAGAATTGAAAAATCAAATAGATATAATTTTTTAAATTTATTTTTAATTTGATTTATATGCCACCCTTCTCCAAAGACTCAGGGTGGCTTACAATGCGTTAAGCAATAGCCTTCATACTTTTGTATATTTATACAAAGTCAGCTTATTGCCCCCACAATCTGGGTCCTCATTTTACCTACCTTAGAAAGGATGGAAGGCTGAGTCAACCTTGAGCCTGGTGAGATTTGAACTTGCAGTAATTGCAGGCAGCTGATAATAATAGTGCTTTAGTCTGCTGTGCTACCAGAGCTCCTTATAATAATTCATTTTATAATTCATAAAAAGTTCATTTTATGCTTTATTATAATAAAGCATAAAATGAACTTATTGGAGAAGGAAGAATTGGCACTTAAAATTAAAAGTGCAAAACAAAACTTTTTTGAGAATGCAAACAAACCTGGTAGATGGTTGGCCTATAAGTTGAAAAAAGAGAGGGGAAAAAACTGATACGCTGTCAAAGCGATGAGGAAGGTACATTTCATTATTAAAATGAGGAGAAAAATGTAATTATAAAAGAATACTATGAGAAATTATATGATGAGGAAATTTTTGATAATAAAATACAACAATATTTGGAACAGTCTGATCTCCCTAAGGTACCGGATACAGTCAAAGATATGTTAAACCAACGTATAACTATGTTTGAAGTGGCAAAAGTGATTACGAGACAGAAAAATAATAAAACACCAGGGCCAGATGGATTACTGGCAGAATTTTATAAAAAATTAGAAGAGGTACTAAGCCCAGTGATAGTGGAAGTCTACAATGATTACCCTTATCCCGAAAGATGACTTAGATCTAACCACATAAAGAACTATATAAAGAACTATATAAAGAACTATAGGCCAAAGTCTTTATTGAATGCAGACTACAAAATATACATTTCAATAGTAGCAGAGAGGCTAAAAAGATATCTGAATGAATTTATACATCCAGACCAGAATGGATTCTTACCAAAAAGACAGATTAAAAACAACATGAGAATGATTTTAAATACACTGGAATATTATGAGACGCACGCCGGAAAACAAATGGCGTTGCTGTTCTTAGATGCATGGAAAGCTTTTGATAACATTAATTAGCAATTTATGTTGGCACAATTAGAACATATGGACTTTGTGGAGAAATTTATTAATATGATCAGAGGTGTAAATAATTAGCAAGGGTGCTAGTTAATGGAAATATGACTGAGAATTTTGACATAAAGAAAGGCACAAGACAGGGATGTCCACTGTCCCCATTGCTATTTATATTGACGATGGAAGTGTTAACCAGAAATATCCGAAAAGATGAAGAAATAAGAGGAATAGAAATTTAAACAGAACAACACAACTTACAGGCATTTGCTGATGATTTGGTTTTTATATTAGAAGACCCTTTAGAGATTGGACTGAAGCTTATTAAAAAAAATAGAAGAATACAGGGAAGTAGCGGGATTGAAAATAAATAAAGATAAAACAAAGATCTTAGTTAAGAATGCTACAGATACACAAAAAAGACGGTTAATGGAAATAATAGATAGTTTAAAAAGTGAAATACTTAGGTACAGGGTTGAAATTAAAAAATTTCCCCTACCTGTTCTGGGGGGCGGGGTGATTGAGTGGGCATGGCTGTGAGTGACGTTGAGTTGGCCATGCCCACTCAGTCACAGGATCCCCCACCAAACCACACCCACAGAACCCGGTAGGAATTTTTTTTTTTTAAAAAATTTATTACATATATAAACACACAAAATACACATACACATACAAATGCGACAAATACGACATTAATAACATAAATAACATCTAAACGTAATGTCTGATTTCCTCCGACATCAATAACCTAAATTCCTCGATATGTATTCCTTCCTCTCGCCTTATATAACGATATTATTTTTTAATATTTAATTATGCGTTGTTATATCTTATTTGGTACAGAATTTTGTTTTACTCTTTTAGGATCCTCTTTTGGTTTTGGTTTTTCCCTCTAACTATTGATACTACCTTTGCCAAACCAGGTAGTAGTCAGATTCTTCCTTTCCTTGAATTTCCTTGGTGAATCTGTCCATCTCAGCACATTCCATGACTTTAGATACTATTCTATCTTGTGTTGGGACTTCTTCCAACTTCCAATTTTGTGCATAGTTGATCCTTGAGGCAGTCAAAATATGTGTGATCAAATATATTATTTCTCTTGTCATAATTACCTGTAAATATGCCTAATAAATATCTTTCCGGTCTTAGTGGTACTTTTTGAGCTGCTATTTGTTCCAATTGGGTTTTGATATTATTCCAGAGTTGTTTGGCTTTAGGATACAACCACCACATGTGGTAGTATGTCCCTTTTTGTGCTTTGCATTTCCAGCAGAATGAAGATGTATTGAGGAACATTTCAGAGATCCGTGCCGGTGGGAGATGCTATCTATAAAACATCTTACAGATATTTTCTTTGTACGGTACTGATAGTGTTCGTTTGCTGTTAATTTTCCATAGTTTTTCCCATTTGTTTAGTTCTATAGGGTATCCGAAATTCATCGCCCACGTAATCATATTTTCCTTGACTATCTCCTCCTCTAATTTATATGCCAGTAAGAAGTTATAGATTTTTGTTATTAGTTTCTCATTGGGGCCCAATAAGATTTTGTCCAGTTGGTTTAATTCTTTTTGGATTCCAAACTTCTCCATATCTGTTTTGTGTCTGGATTTTAATTGTAAGTATGGCCATCAATCCATTTCAAGACCTTGAGACCTTAATTGTTCTATTGTTTTTAATTTTCCTTCTTCATTTAAGAGATCCTGGTATGTTTTCATTTTATTTGTGTCCATTGTATTTGGATAGATTTGTGCTTCCATTGTAGGGATCCAACGTGGTATCTTATCATAGTGAATCTTTCTAATTTCGTTCCAGGTTTTGATCAGGGTATTCCTCACGATATGTCTACGGAATTGTTCTTGTTTTGTGGGTTTGTCTTCCCATAAGTATGCATGCCATCCCTTTATCAAGTCGAAACCTTCCAATGTTAATGTTCGTCTGTTCTTCAATTCAATCCAATCCTTTATCCATGTTAATGCTGATGCTTTATAATAAATCTGCCAATCAGGAAGTCCCATTCCTCCTCTATCTCATTTATCCTGTAAGTGCTTTAATTTGATTCTTGCCTTTTTTTTCTGCCATATGTATTTTAGTATCATCCTGTCCAAATCTTTAAAGTATGTTCTGCCCGGGTTTACTGGAATCACCCTGAATAGGTACAGCACTCTTGGTAAAATATTCATTTTGATAGTAGCAATTTTACCTTCAAAAGATAACTGGAGTTTTGTCCACTTTTCCAAGTCTTTTTCTACTTGTTTAGCCAGTTTAGTATAATTGTCTTCCTTCACCGTCGATATTTTGTTGGTGAGCCACACCCCTAGATATTTGACCTTTTTTGTTGTTTGCATTCCTAGCATATTTTCCAACTCTTTTTCTTGGTGTTTGATGAGATTCTTTGTTAAAATTTTAGTTTTTTGTTTGTTGATTTTGAAGCCTGCCACTTCTCCATATTGTTGTATTTTAGTCAGTAATTTTAGTCCTGATTGTAGTGGTTTTTCTAAGATAAGTACTATGTCATCGGCGAAGGCTTGCAATTTATATTCCTGATTTTTGATTTTTAATCCCGTTATTTCTGTATCCTTTCTGATTTCTTCTAATAATATTTCCAAGATTAATATAAACAATAGGAGGGATAGGGGGCATCCTTGTCTCACCCCTCTTTTTATGTCAAATTGTCCTGTTGTCTCACCATTAATTAATATTTTTGCAGTTTGGGTACTGTATAGCCTTTTACAGTAAAGATCTTTACAAATCTTTCTCCAAATTTCATCTTTTCCAGTTGTACAATGAGGAATGTCCAATTAAGGTTATCAAACGCTTTTTGTGCATCCAGGAAGATTAAGGCTAGCTGTTTGTCCAGTCTTTGCTCGTAGAATTCAAGGGTGTCCATAATTGTTCTTGTGTTATTTTGGATTTGTCGTCCGGGGATGAAGCCATTTTGGTCAGGATGTATATAGTGTTTGATAAAGGTTTTCAGTCTCTGTGTTATGATGGATGTATATAGTTTGTAATCTACATTGAGGAGGGAGATTGGTCTGTAATTTTTGATTTCAGCGGGGTCCGAATCTTGTTTTGGAATTAATGTGATTATTGTCTCGTTCCATGATTGCGGGGTTGCAGCTTCCAAAAGTGCGTCGTTGAATACTTGTAGTAGGATACCATCTAGCGATTGTTGAAATGTCTTATAGAACTCCGCTGGTATGCCGTCTGTTCCCGGTGTCTTATTGTTTTTTTGTTTCTTCCTTGTTTCTATTAATTCTAACATAGAGATTGGTCTGTTCAGTAATTCAATGTGGTCTTCTTTTAATTCCTGTGTTTTTAGTTTATTTAGGTATTCTCTCGTATCCTTCTCTCGGATTTCTTCTTCTGCGTATAAATTTTTGAAGAATTCCTTTGCAATTCATTTTTTGTCTTCATTATTCTGGTATAAACATCCGTCCTTGTCTTTTAATTGCATTATTATCTTCTTTTCTTTTTCTGTCTTCAATTTGTAAGCTAACCATCGTCCAGTTTTGTTTGCGTACTCAAATTGATTTTGTTTGGTCATTTCTATTTTCCTTGCTATCTCTGCAGTTGTGGTCAAATTCAATTTGTGTCTTGTAAGGTTTATTTTCTCTTTAATTTCTTGGTTATGTGGGTGTTCTTGTAGTTCTAATTCATATTGTTGTAGTGTTGCCAATAAGCTTTGTTTTGTTCATTGTTTGTCTTTGTTTTTTTGTGCAGTATAGGCAATTGTTAGGCCTCTAATGTATGCCTTAGCTGTGTCCCACAAGTTTTGCAGACTGGTGTGTTCTTTAACATTTGTTTGGAAAAATAATTTCAATTCCTTTTGGATCATTTCCACATATTGCTTATCATTCTTAAGGTCTCTATCCATTATCCATCTTCTCCACGGTTGGTGGCCCTTCCATATTATTTCAATCGGACTGTGGTCTGCCCATGTATTAGTTGCTATTTCTGTTTTTTTGATGTCTGCTCTAAGTTCTGCTGTCATCCAGGCCATGTCAATTCTGGACCACGATTGGTGCGGGTTTGAGTAGAATGTAAATTGATGTTTATCATAGTTAATTTCCCTCCAGGCGTCCTTTAGTTGAAACTCTTGTGTCATATCGTAAAATGTCTCCGGGAGTAATTTTTTCCTAGATTTATTTCGTTTGCTGGTCCGATAGTCTTTCTCTGTATTTACAATTGCGTTGTAGTCTCCAATGAGACATATGTTTGAATAGTCCAGTTCTTTGATTCTGAGGTGGATCTTTTTGAAATAATCACTTTGCGTTCCGTTCAGTGCATAGAGTGACACTAGTAATATTTTTTTCGTTCCTGTTTCGATTTCGACCATCAACGTCCTGCCCTCCTCGTCAGCGTATATTTGCTTTGCTTGTATATGATTTTGAATGTACATCGCTATGCCTTTCTTTTTTTGTTCTGATAATGCTGTGTAAAGTGTTCCTAGTCGTTTGTTTTCTAATAATCTACGTTGTTGATTTTTGATATGAACTTCTTGAAGTGTGATAATATCCATGTTCAATTTTTGTAGATTCCTGAATGTGTGTGATCTCTTAGATGGAGTGTTAAGACCATTTATATTTATTGATATTAATCTTATTTCTTTCTCCATGCCAATCTTCTATCTCCTTGTTGTCCTGAGTTTCCTAGTGTTTTTTCCAGTAATTCGTATTTTTTCCCTTGTTCCCTCTCTTTCCATCCTTTCTTTCTCTCCCCTTGTTCTTCCTTCTCGCTGTACTTCTTCCAATTGGTCCTCTTGATTTACAGATTCTCGCTGTGTTTCGGATTCTTGTTCCTCTTCTAAGACGAAATTGCTGTCAAAAAACTGTTGTGCCTTCTGTAGCATATCAAGTCTATGTTTTTTGTCTTGCCAAGATACAAGAATTCCCTCAGGTGTTAACCAGCGAAACATTATTTTATGGTTGTTTAATTCTGTTGTCAAAAAACTGTAATTTTTTCTTGATTCTCTTATTCTTCTTGGTATTTGTTTTAGTATAATTATTTCTTTGCCCTTATAAGTGATTGGTTCCTCTCTCATTATTTTGTATATTTCCTCTTTCACAGATTTTCTTGCAAACCGAATGTGAATCTCTTTAGGTAGCTTATTCCTTCAGGCATAATTGGTAAATACCCTATAGACTTCATCAATTTCCTGATTTATTTCTTCCTTATTCTTTTGGGTCGCCTCCGCTAGAATTCCCACCATTAAATCTCTCAGATCTTCTTCTTTGGTCTCCGCAATATTTTGGAATCTTAGATAAAATGACGCCTTCTCCATCTCTAAGAATGAAATTGAGTCTTCAAGTTCTTTATTTGTTGTTATCTGGTCACATTCTAGATCCTCCAGTTTTTTCTCTGTTTGTTCCATCTTTACTTCAATGTTTTGGATTCGTTGTTCGTTTTTGGCGATATTTTGCTGGATTTTCTCCATTTTATCATCCATTTTTTTAGGTTGTCCTTTATTTCTGTTACATCCAACTTAAATTCTTCATGGTGTTTTTTTTTTTTTTGCTTTCTTGATGGTTATTGGCAATTGATTCCTGTGTTCTGTTCATCCCCTCTTGTATTGTTGCTAGTATTGAGTGTATGTTTTGGATATTAATTGATTGGGGAGTTTTCTCTTTTTTTGCCAATAACATTGTATCTATAATTTTCTGTTGTGCAGGTGATGCAATGGATGATGTTTGGCTGGTGACTATTCTTTTACTAGTTTTAGTCGTTGCAGATGGGCTAGTAGTTGTCATCTTGATTCTCTGGTTTAGCAGTTCCCAAATTTTCATTCACAGTCTATATTGTATAATGGAATTTCTCTTCTGTCAGTTGCAGGAGCCAATTTCTGTTATTCAAATTTCAAATCCACTCTAATTTCTCAAATTCGGCTAATATCGTTATATAAGGGATTAATTTAATCTTTAACAGGGAGTAGGGAAAAAATACGACGTTTCAGCAGGTCATTTGTCAATTTCTATGTTAAATATTCTATTTAAATATTCTATTAGCTCTATTTAATTCTATTTAATTCTTAATTATATCTCTATTCAATCTATTAACTCTTACCAACCTCAATTCCTCACTTAAATAATATAATTAATTATAAATAAGATAATAGGATAATATATCGATCACTTAATCTAATATTAAATTATAGCACAAAAACAATCAAATAAATACGAAGAAGGTACAAGTAAACTATTTGTTATAATATTATTCTTATTCAAAATCTATGTTTCAATCAAATTACTTTCTTAAATTATATTCCACTTCCTCTTACTTATGCTTAAATTTGTTATTTTAAATTTCAACTTGAAACATTCCAAAACTATGTGTTATATATACTGTAATTTTCTATATAGTATACTATATATTAAAGTGTTAAGTATTGCAAGTAAAAATTTTTAAAACAAGTTAGAAAAGGTTTGATTGAATTAAGTCTCAAGCGTTATATTTAGTTCAGGGATTATAAATGTTGCAATCCACACTCAATGGTGCATCATTCAAACCATTCATCCTGTGGTTCTTATCAGAATCCTTCCGTGTGCCTCCCAGGGATACTGCTTCTATAACTCCAAAACTTCAGTGTCTTTTAAAATGTTATCTCTTTGCCATCGATACAAAGTCTCAAAGTTCCTCCCAATCGCTCTCAAAGTTAATTACCATCTGTTCTCTGTCTCTCTCGCCTCAGCTCCACTTCCGTTTATAATAAATCCAACACTTGATCTTATATTCCTTCGCAAATCAATTAGTCGTTGCCAATTCCAAATCCAAGTCCCAGTCAATTTTGTAACGATGTATTTGATATTCAATCCAAAACTCTCCAGTATTTCTCTCAGTCCACCTTAATTCCATTGTCTGTCAGCTCTGCTTAATCACTCTCTGGTTGGTCTCGCTGATTTGCTCCATTTGCTTTCACTTCGCCGCTTCCTTATGGCTCAGCCTTGCTGATCTGTTCGGAGTCTCTCTCTTACTTATACTTTCGTCACTCTATGTATGTACCTTTCACAGTCTTATTCTTTGTTGATTTGGTGATGTCTTTATTTGATCTTCGCTTCCATTTCTGAGACAGCAGTCAGCGTTCCGGCTAGTCCAGAAAGGGCTGGGGGGTTTTTCGGTCGGAATTAAGGGGTTTTCCCTGAACCTTCGGGGCGATTGCTGTCACCTCCGAGGTCCTCGGGATTTCCCCTTTAATCTATTGACCGCTTCGTGGTCAATAGTGCCAAAAAAGTGGCTCCCAGATCAAAAATTGGAACTTAGGGAATGGAGCGCAGTCCCCTTGGTCCCTGACACGCTGACATCACCGCCAGAAAAACTTTTTAATTTCTATTCTGCCTATTTTCCCCTGTCATGAGATGCCTGCAGCCTCAGCCTCTATTTTTTTGGCGCGCCTGGAGGTGCTTCTTGCACCAAAAGATGCAGCGGCTGCAGGCTTCCTGTAGCAAAAGTTACCGGAGCTGCTCCCCTTCTTGAAATGCCACCACCATCGCCACCCTGTTCTATATGCCAGCCGTGCATGTGCACACCGTTGCCTGCTGCCGCTGATGAATGATGAATGAATAAATAAATGGTGTGTGCATGCATGGCCGGCACATGGAACAGGACGGTGATGGCAGCATGTTCAAGAAGAGGAGTGGTTCTGGTAGCTTTTGCTGCAAGAAGCCTGCACCTGCTGCATCTTTCGGCACAAGAAGCACCTCCAGGCACACCAAAAAAAAGAGGCTGTGACTGCAGGCATCTCGTTACAAGGGAGGCAAGGTGCCGGCTGGCGAGGAGCCCAGCAGTGACAGCTCAGCCCTGTCTTGCCTTCCCTGGGAGCCAGCCATGGGAGGAAGGTAAGGACGCATTGCATGGTGAAGGAAGGGCGGTGAGCGGGCGGCTGCTCCGGGGCAAGGCCAGAGCCAGGGTATAGTGCATTCCCCAACCCGGTCGAGGTGGGCAGTGAGTGGGTGGTGGCTCCAGGGCCTTGGGGAATTGCACGTCCCTGGTCCCTGGCCCCCGACCCATGGCAAAGGGCGAGTGGGCAGCATGCATTGCTTACCTTTGGTGAGCTGAGTAGGCGAAGTGACTGGCGAGGCAAGTAGCTGGTCTGTGTGGCGAAGGGAACTTATATAGGGCAGGGGTGAGTGGGTGGGCCGAGCAGCTGGAAGCCCCAAGCAGCCGGAAGCAGCAAGTGAGCGGGCGTAGGCGGGGCCAACCAGGGCTAATTATTACCAGTTTGGCGAACTGATGCCAATCATCCGTACCAGATCGCCCGGACCGGTCGGATTTCATCCCTGCTTAGGTATACAATTAACAGCAAAATGTGCAACAATTAAAGAAGATTACTAGATGAAATTACTGAGGCAAATTAAACAGGATTTGGAGAAGTGGAAGGATCTACAGCTTTCACTGTCAGGAAGAATAGCAACCATAAAAATGAATATCTTGCCAAGAATTCTATACCTATTCCAGTCTATACCAATAAAATTGGAGAAAAAATATTTTGATGCGGGGGAAGAAAGCAAGGATGAAAATGTTGCAGGAAACTAAAAAAGAGGGGGGCGGTTGGACTACCAGATTGGGAATTATATTACCAGGCCTCGATGCTCTCATGGGTGAGAGATGGATCAATCTGAGACATATAAAACTACTAATGTTAGAGGGGCATGAACTTCAATTAGGCTGGCACGCCTTTCTTTGGTATGGGAAGAACAAAATACATAGTTATTTCGAGAGACATATTAGAAATGACTGTTATCTGTTTGGCTTAAAATAAAGGAACAACACTATTTGAAAATTCCAATCTGGCTTTCTATGATGGAGGCACTGGTACACCCTAATATTGTCAATATGGGGAAAATTGTAAGATACAATGACATTTTGAATGGTGAAGGGGAATTAAAAACTAAACAGGAACTCAGTAGGCAAGGAATAGAAATTGCATGGTGGCAAATTCAAATCCAATCGCATTATGAGAAAGATGCAAAGATGTACAGCTTTAATAAAGAACCAACAGAATTAGACCAGATATTAATCGGAACAGATGATAAATTGATAAAAAAAATTATATGGTTACTTATTGAGCATCAAATTAGAAAGTGAGCAGGTAAAGGAGACAATGATTGCTTGGGCTAAAAATTTTGGACATGCAATAGAATTAGATAAATGGCAGAAACTATGGGATAGGAATGTAAAAATGACAATGTCAACTGCTTATAAAGAAAATCAATATAAGATGTTTTATAGATGGCAATTTGCACCGGCAAGGTTGGCTAAAATGTATAAAGACAGAGCAGTCAAATGTTGGAAATGTAACCAAACACCGGGTTCATACTACCACATGTGATGGACGTGTCTCAAAACTAAAAAATATTGGTCGAAAATACATATCTGGCTGGAAAAAATGACAAGCATATTGAACTGAGACCAGAGACACTTTTGTTGGGCATTCTACCAGAAAAATGACAAAAAGACTACATATTGATTTTACATGTACTGGCTGGCTAGGATTGTATTTGTGCAACAATGGAAGTGTGAGAAGATCCGTCAGATGAGTGAGTGATTCAGAAAATAATGGAATGTACAGAAATGGACAGATTAATGCTTATTATTAAGAACAGAGAAGAAACTGAATATTTTCTGACATGGGATGTATCTTATCAAAGGCTAGAGAATAGAAACAGAAGTTAGGAAAGAGGAGATATAAGAAAAGAAAATGTTACTATGGAGAGTTTGTATAATTTACGTATAAGTTTATGATGATATTATGTACTATTGTAAATTATCTTGATATAGAGTTATGTTATCAATGTTATTGTAATGAATACAACAAGTACACGAACTATAAATTTTCAAATAACTGTACCCAGTTATCACACTGTTTGATGGAAATGAAAAGAATTATAAATAAAATAAATAAAACAAGAGAGAGAGAGAAGGATTGCACATCTGGTGGGACCACAAAAAAGAACCTGCTTGGTGGTGATGCCTTCTCTATGGAATGTTCTTTCCCCCTTGGTACAATTGGCTATCACCTTACTGCTTTTCCAAAACGCTCTGAAGACATGTTTTTTTTCAGTGGGCCTAAGAACCACAAACAGGAGATGGAGTTGATCAAGTAGTTGATTTGATTATGTTACTGCTGCGAAGGATGTGGGGTCTTGTGGTTTTTATTTTGCAGATTTTTTGATGTTATAAGCATCCAAAATCACCTATGTGGGGGTTGGGCAGCTATATAAATTTGTTTTTTTTTTCAAAAAAATTTTTTTATTTTTATTTCTCATAAACACATTTGCATGTACAGTTATTTATCCATCATTTTTCATTCATCTTATCTTTTAATTTACATTTTTAATTTTTACTTTTTCGGGGCTGCTTTTACCATTTAACTTTACTCCAACCTTTCTTCTTCTCCTCCCCTTCTCTTCCTTCCTCTTTCTCCTCCTACTTTCTTCTTTCTTCCTCTCCTTCTCTTTCCTATTTTCCCTTCCCTTCCCCCACTCCTCTCTTCTTCCCCTTTCTAACCTTCTCTTCTACTCTTCTTTCCCCTCCCTTTTTTTCCTCTCCTTTTCCCTTTCTTCTTTCTCCTCTCCTCACTTCTCCCTTCCTCTCTCTGTACTCCTTCCTCTCTCTCTTGTTGTTTCCCTTTTCAGTTCAATCTAAAGTGGTATTCGAGCAGCTCCGATTTTCTAATTATCTTTATTCTCATTTCAATTTCTTTTTTTTATTTGAAAAGTTTTACAAATACATTTTCTCCCCAATTTCCCCCCCAAGCCCTCCCTAACCCTCCCCTTTTCCCCCAAGACTTCCTCAGAATAAAATCCTAATCAAAAATACATTTTATGAAACTTAAACCCCTCCACCCCTCATTTCAATTTCTTATTCAAGTAATATTTATTTTTGTTTCATCATTTGTTTACATTATTTCATCATTTGTTTAAATTTTTATAATATCTCACTTTTTTTCTCTTTTATCCCCCCTCCCCTTTCTCCCATTACTTGGCATCATCTGGGTATCTATTTTTTAATTGTTTTCTCCCATCTGTTCTCTATCTATTTTATCTCTATACCCTTATCCATATGTCCTTTCTAACCAATCATAAAATTTTTCCCATGTCTTGAAATACATCGACTCCTCTTTATCTTTTACTCTCAATGTTAATCTATTCATTTCTGCACATTCTAAAATTTTCTTTATAATTTCTCCTTCCATCGGGATTTTATCTGCTTTCCAGTTTTGTGCAAATACAATTCTAGCCGCTGTTATTATATGAATAATCAGATATGTATCTTCTTTACTGTAATTCTCTGGTAAAATTCCCAGTAAGAATATCTCTGGCTTTAACTCTGTATGTTGCTGCAACAGTCCCTCTAACCATGTTTGTATTTTCACCTAATAATGTTTTGCTTCTTTACACAACCACCACATATGATAGTATGATCCCGGCAACTGGTGACATTTCCAACACTTAACTGATTTATCTTTAAACATCTTAGCTAATCTTTCTGGTGGCATATGCCATCTATAAAACATCTTACACAAGTTTTCTTTATAAGCTGGTGCCATTGTTAATTTATAGTTTCTTTCCCAAAGTTGTTGCCATTTCTCCAATTCTATGGTGTATCCAAAATTCTTTGCCCATGCTATTATTGTTTCTTTTACTTCTTCATCTTCTAGTTTGATCCGCAATAAATAATTATGTAGTTTCTTAATAATTTTCTCATCTGTTCAGATGAACAGATAATAAATTTGTTTAATAAATAAAATAAAATAAATGCCAAGATGGGAATCCATTATTTTGTTAATCACAGTAGGAATATTTTGAATAATTTTAAATTACTGATTTCCTCAGCAAGGACCTGGGGATTTCACATTTCATTAGATCTCCATTTGCTTATATTAGCACAATAGATGGTTTAGAGAGTACAGTAGTCCACAGTCTGATCTTATATATTTTCTTCCGCCTTAAAAAACAGACCCCTTTCCCCCCTCCTACACCCTTTTTACCTTAATAGATCCTTAGAAATACTAATTATAATTTATTGTTAGATGTAAGAAGCCTGCAAGGAGAGAAACTGACACAATGGATACGTTTGTTGATTCAGCTTGGTATTATTTAAGGTACACCGATCCTCATAATACTGAAAGGTAAGTAATTTGGATATTTTTCATTCTACATTTACATGTAACTGTATAGGCTGATTAGTCTTTTTATAGCCCAGGTGGAAGCTAATATTTCTATTACTTGTCTTCAACTTATGCCAAGCACAGTTTAAAAAAATGATTCTTCTACAGGAATCTCTTGCGAGTCTGTTATTATTGGCTTCAATGTAGACACAGAATATAAAAAGATTAGCCTTTGGCTGCTTTAAATGAAATAGGGCACTATCTTATCTGTTGTGGACCTCTCCCCTTTGGAAGAATATGTGTTGTCAAAACTTTCCCGATTCTCAACAGCTAATTTAGGAAAAGTATTTCGGGCCCAACTTATTTAAATTCACAAGAAATAATATTACAAATATATTTTAATTTCCTTGAAATAAAAATAGAGTTGGATGAGATTTACAGGCAAGTTATCAGCTGCCAAATTTTACAGAGATGGATAATGGATTTCAAAAATATGTTATCACCTGCGTTTTGAGATCAGTTGAAATGATACCCCTGATAGAACTATTCTTTAGTAAGAAATATTTAGCAGAATAAATAGAGTAATAAAATTATCAAAGCAAATGAAAAACGGTTCAAAGTTTTTTTGGATTGGTAGCATTTATAGATTGCAACATATAATGTGTGTGAAGTAAACAGGAGGCACAGGCAGACGGATTAGACACTTCCAGCACTTTCCAAGCCAGCCTCCCATATCACAATCTGCCATGTCTCAAAGAAACCATCAGTAATTAAATGAAGAACAGAAAACCATAGAACAATCCTCTAACACCGTGATGGCGTGGCACACATGCCAGAGGTGGCATGCGTGCCACAGGTGGCACGCAGCGCCCTGTCTAATGGCACGTGAGCCGTCGCCCCAGTTCAGCTCTGCTGCGCATACATGCATGCCTCCCACTAGCCAACTGGTCTTCGGGTCTCTGCTGTGCATGCATGTGGGGCAGAGCGTGGGGAGGGCACGTGAGCATGCTATTTTCTCTGACGTAATTTGGATTCAGTAATTTGTTCTTAATCCATGAGGCACCATTTATGTCGACAGTGGAAACTACTTATTTGAATGAAATGATTTTGCATTAATATTTTGTTAATCCTGATTTACTGTTGGTGTGTGTGTGTGTGTGTGTGTGTAATTCTGAACAAATTTTTACCTTGCAAAAAATTAGTACTTTTACAATCATATTCCTGTGTATTAAATGATTACTTCTATAAATATTCTTATCCTGAATGAGCAGATTGATCACCTGTCAAAAGCACAGAGCTGTTTGACATCCTTTACCATTGTTCAAGGCCACATACACAATGTGACTTTAAAAGGAAGTACTATTGTTTGAAGTTGTGGCTGAAGTTGTGAATGTTCAGAATAGATTTTGTTGTAATATAATATATTCTTGTTGCCCCCCAATGGCAGTCTCAAATTAACAGCACCCTTTAAATCAGAATAATCATGTTTTAGTAAGTGCTATGACTTGAAATGATTGTAAACTTCTTTAACAATTTTTATTTCTTAATCCAATCTGGTTTTTTCCTGCTAGGCCTTTTGATAAAGATTTGGCTGATTACTGGATGCCTGTAGATTTGTACATTGGAGGAAAGGAGCATGCAGTCTTGCATTTGTATTTTGCCAGGTTTTTCAGTCATTTTTGTCATAATCAGAATATGATTAAACACAAGTAAGTGGCATGACCAGGGCAATGTCTGTCTTAGAGTACCTGTGGCTTTTATCCTTATTCAGATGCAACTCTCAAAGTAAACTAGAATATGCATGTAAAAGTATGTTCATGTATACATGTGCCTACATACATGATTGAATACACAATACACATGTGTGTGTACACATAATGAATTATTGCCACTTTCCCACAAGTGAATGCAAGGCCAGTAACAGTCAGTTGGATTCAACAATATACATAATAGTTTTACTGTATTCAACAGAGAATCAAAATATGTCTTTTTTCTCCTCCAAAATACTTGTTCAACATCTACTATTGTCAAGTATTCATAAACATGCTTAATATTAAAAAGGTTTAATATTAAAAATATTATATACGTATAAGGTTCTGACCATGCAGTCAAGGGAACTAACTATGAGATATGAGCTTAATACATTGGATTTATGTATATGCAATGTTTTGAACACTAGGCCCATGAGGTGACAAAGGCAAACTAAGCAAACCTGATTAGGAAGAGAGGGATATGCAGTCCTGATTCCTAGAATGTAGTAATGAAGAATCTCGGCACAATATGATGCACTTGTTAATATTAGACTAGGGCTGGGAAGATGCTACTCAGATATGAAACTCTTGAACTTTGACCTAGTCAGTGTTTTTGACTTCAATCTGCCTCCCAGCAAATGCAAAATATAAATTCTCTCTCTCTCTCTCTTCCTCTCTCTCCCTCTCTCTCTCTCTCAGAGAGAGGAAGAGGGGGAGTTGGAGAGAGCGGGAAGGAGAATAAAATTGAATGGAATGGAAATAAGGAGAAGGGCATGAACTCAGAGGTTAAAAGGCAAAACGGAGATTGCCCACTATGCCAAAATACTTTCTCCGCTGCATTTACCCAATTTGTTTGTTAATGGATTTCTTTCCCATTCTTCAGCATGAAGAGTTCTGTGGTAGTTAATGTACAATTTTGCTTTTTTTAAAAAAGTCTTTATGCTCTTTGTTCATTAGTTCCTCTTCTTCATCTTTACAAGGGTTTACTGTCTAAAGATATCATCTGGAGAAAGACATGAAAAAAGGGTGGAAAAGCAGTAGTAGTAGTGCTTTGTTTTGTCCCAATCACATTTTGTTTCTTTTATGTTATATCTTTAGATGGTAAGTCCATATTTTATAACGGAAATCACCTAGGGAGCTCAGTGAGATGCCTTTGTATCCATCTCCCTCTTCTGTATCTTGATGGGAAAGCTTCTGATCTAGGATTAACACGGAAAATTTCCATTCCTCTTTAACAATAAAAATCTGTACCTTCATTTATACTTTTATATATGTATATGTATCATCTATATATTCATTTTTCTTTTGTTTTCTTTTTTCCCTTCTTTAAATTCCATGTCAAATAATTTCATTTGTTACTCAGGAGAACAAGGAAAAAAGTGAATTGCTATGCTATATCAGAGCTAATAAAGGATAGACAGTGATACAAAATTAATTACTTAAAAATAATAGGAGTCCAGAATTGTGCTAAAGTATAAACCATGACTAAAATTGGAAGCAATTTTTTCCATTAAATTAATTGCCAAGCAGTTAGCTTGTGGCTTTTCCTATCACCAGGAGAGGGAGATCTAATTGTAATATTAATAAATAACTGCTAATGAATGGAACAATAAATAGAAGCAGACTTTCAAATAATTCAGTTTCACCTGGTTCCAGATTTTCATACATTTAAAAGCACTCTATTTATGCTATTTGTTCATTATTTTCTCTTCTTCATCATTACAAACAAGATTTTGCATTTACTTCCTTAGATATTTTTAAAAAATTGACCTTTTGTAAGTAACAATTTCTGCAGGCAAACACAAACTGAAAACTTAACTTGAATCAACAAGGTAACGTGTGAATCTGCACTATATCAAGATAAACATTTCCTGAAAGATTAACTCTGAGCTGGAAGGGTTTATTTATTTGCATCCCATCCTTATTATTCTTACAAATAACTCAAAGGCAGCAAACATATCCACCTTCCTGCTCATATTTTCCCCACAATAACAACCTTATGAGGTATGTTGGACTGAAAGAAACTGACTGGCCCAAAGTCACCCAGCTGGCTTTCTTGGTTAAGGTGACACTTGAACTCACCATTTCTTGTTTTCTAACCTAGTGCCTTAACCGCTAGACCAAACTGGCTATCTAAGTTTACATACAGTATATAATCTTACCTTAAGTTGTCTTTTCCATGTAAAGTTTGGAAGTTTTAGATAGATTGATCTTTAATGGCAAAATATCTGTATTTAAAAAAGAAATCCTCTCGTTTTGCTATTTATCAATTCAAATTCCATCAATTATTACTAATTACTTTAGAAAATTGTACTGTATTATTTCATGTATTATTTTATATTATATTCTTTTACTAAAATCATCCAACTGCATATCTTAAGAATGCATTGAAATGCCTTTGATATCTAGCATTCATCTCCTAACTTATCTGTTTTTTGTACTGGACAGCAAGAAATAGAGTAGAATCTGAGTTAAGGATATCTGACTAAAAGAGTTCTTGGGGACATCATTGACATCAAGTCTGAATTTGGTATCTGCCCAGTTTTCATGACTTGAGTCTTGAGTCCTTCCTGCTTTTTGGAGTTTGGATTATCCAACAAGGAACGCTCACTGTCCAAAGATTGCCCAGACTACTGCCTGTGTAACAAAATGTCTACAGTCAAGTTGGCTTAAAAATATGGAAATTGTAGAGCAGGGCACCAAATTAGGAAAGGCTAGGTAGTGTATATGCTTACAGTAACCTTGTTGAATAGCTCCTAATTTTATTATACTTCTGCATTCATGTTTCTTATCATTACATAATGAGCCATATTACCTTTCTCTGATTCCCCAGTTCAAAATCCTTCAAATATATTGATGTATAGTTGACTTTGGAAAGCCCAAAATCTCTGTTCGCTATATGCTTACTGTGATATTCCACCATCAAAATTATATAAATAGAATATTCTTGAAATGTATATTGACCACTTCAACATTTTTCTTTCCTTAGAGAGCCTTTTCATAAGCTCTTAGTTCAAGGACTAATCAAGAATCAAACATTCAAGCTACAAAAAACGGGCAAGTATTTGAAAAGAGAAGAAGTTGATTTTTCTGGTAAGTGAGGTTTAGCAATGTGCAAAGTGTTTTGCATAGGAATTGTTAGCTTTGGGTGGCTTGGGCCTGAATTGAAACATTCATGTTTGGTTTGTAAGACTCTTGCTTTGGGCAGAAGGGAGCCAAAAGAATTGCTGATAGAGGACCTAGTGTGATATGCCACACTGGGATGTTGGTAGTAGCTGAGAGAGAGAGTAGATCCTGAGGAGAAAATGTATTTGGGCCTTTGGCAGAAATTAACAGAGAGAGAAGGGAAAATAAAAATGTCAGTGGTAGTTTAATTGGATATTCTGTGCTGGGAATTTCTATGGGAAGGCAGAAAATGAAGACGCAATGTGTGCTAACCTTGCCCTACTTATCTGTCTGGATTTTGTTTTGTCTGAAATCTGAAACAAGCAAAGTAATCTACTGCACCATAGCTGATCTGAAATGGTTCGGCAGGATCTCTGTGATATAATGGTTTGTTCCAGGTTTGATACAAACAGTTTCTCTATTTCATGACATCTCTAGTGATGTTGCTACAGGTATAATATCATTTTAGATACAGTGGGTATTAAATAAACCCTATATATCCCTGTTAAAGTGCCAGATTTTTGAGATCTAAAATAAATCATTTTAGAATTTTTCAATCTTTAATATAATATATAAACTGTACAATTCAATTAAAAAAACAAAATGAAACCTTTCAGTGGGAAAAATAAAAATAAAAAATTTATAATAATGAGGTTGCATAAGTGTGCATATCTTCCTATAAGTAGGGATGTAGTTGTCTTCAGAATTAACTAATTACATTTGAACTAATGTTAAATAGTAGTCAGTACACATTTGCTAATTAAATTATTCTGATCAAGCTCATATAAAGTTCAGCTGTTCTAATAGGATTTTTTTGACATTTATTCAGTTGCCTCTTGCAGCAAAACCCAAAGAGCATATAAAGCATCAAAGGAATCTAGGGACTTCTGGTTGGCGCCGTGGGCATACAAACAGGGAATTAGCAGGCTCTTCGGAGTCCCGCAAAAACCTTGTCTGCCAAGCCCCTGCCGGTAGGTCTTTGGACCTACCCTGTCCTGTAGGGACAGGGGGATAGAGAGGAATCCCTCGGACAGCCAAGAGGAATGGGCAGGTTCCTCGGGGCCAGAGGCTTGTCCTCTGCACTGGTGGCGGTGGAACGACGGCCATGGCGGCTGCCCTGAGACCGCGGCAACCGGGATACAAGAATGCACAGGAGGAGAAGCGGAGAGCGGAGCCGGGAGTTTGCATGCCGGGTGAGTGGACATCAACCCAGGCAGGAACTGCCCACAAACGCTGAATTACAATTAGTCTGCCCCAGCCTTAACAGCAGCTGAGAACTATTGGGGCACAAAGACAAAAGACCTGTTGGTGGATAACATAAATTATTGACTTTTGGGAAATGTTTGACTACAGATCTGGATATATTTTTTCTTTACTTTTTGGTGGATAAATGAGATTGGACTATGTTTGGGAGAGAGGAAGGAGAAGAGGAAATAATTATGCCTTCAAAAGCAAAGGGAAAAGACAAACAGAGACAGATAAAATGGTTGCCAGCTGAAAAGTGAAAGTAAATTCCAGGCTGCTTGTTACTTGAAAAGATAAACTTTGTTGCTTGTTATTTAAACTTGACTATTTTGAGGAAAAGACTCAGAGAACTTGACTTAGGATACATAATCTGTTCACTGGAGGATTTATTGAAGATTAAAAAGAAGAAATTAAATGGAACAATGAAAACTGAACTAATAAACATGGCAACAAAAGGGTGTGGCAATAGAAGAAGGACATGATGATACCATATATGGAATAGCTTCAGAATGAACGTTGTAGAACTCATAACTTTGATGACATTGAAATGGAAAAGATACATATTTGGACAGACTGGAGAAAGGAATAATAGAATATATTATGTAACAAGACAACAAAATGTTATATTTTGATTTAAATGAATGTAATGGTTTCTGGGTGGTTGAATAATGCTAGGAAATACTTTTTTTTCTCTTTTTCTTCTCTATGCTCTCTCTCTATTTCTTTCTTTTAGTATCTTTCTCTTTGTTTCTTTTCTTTCCCCTCTCTTTTCTTTTCTAATCCATTTGATTTCTTTTGTTATATTTCTACTCTCGTCCTTTTTCCTTTTTCTTTTTTAGTGTTGCTTGATTTTTTTGTATTTCTTTTATTGTAATTATTATTATTATTGCTATTACTCTCCTTTTTTCTATTATTATTCTCATATAAATATATAAACAATTTGATTAAGAAATAAGAGCATAAATGATTGAAGAAAAACATGATTTTTGAATGTTCTAATGCCTTTTTAAACTTTGAATTTTTAACTAGCACTACCTATTGGAAGAAAATGTTTACCTTTAAAGGCATTGGATGTTAAAAAGAATTATTTATAGAATTAAGAACCATAAAAAATTGATCTTAAAGTGTTTCAAAATATTTCCTATTGAAAATAAGAAATAAGCATGGAATGGGAGAAAACTTAAGAGAGAATAGGAGATAAAATATTTATTGAAATATACTTTTATCTTAAATTGGTAAGAGATATGGAGGAGAATAGATTGGAAAACAATATTGGTAACACATTCCGAAGTAATTTGGAGCTAAACAATGGAATAAGAAATAAATGTTATGAATTAGTTAAATAAATGAATTTAGGAGTGGAGGAAAGCATGATTCTGGAGATCAGTGAAAGCAAAGCTGTGACCCAGTTTTACAAATAAGGTAGGAGTGGAGGAAAGCATCATACTGGAGAACAGTTAAAGTAAATTGGGAACCAGTTAAAAATAAAAATAAGAGTTAGGAGTGGAGAAAAGCATGTGCTGGAAAACAGTTAAAGCAAAGCTGTGAACCAGACAAAATACTGAGTTAGGAGTGGAGGAAAGCATACGCTGGGTAACAGTTAAAGCAAAACTGTGAACTAGCCAAAAATAAAAAGTTAGGAGTGGAGGAAAGCATACGCTGGGTAACAGTTAGAGCAAAACTCTGAACTAGCCAAAAATAAAAAGTTAGGAGTGGGGGAGACTATACCTGGGGATCAATTGAAATAAAGTTGTGAACCAGTTAAAAATAGGGGTAGGAGTGGAGGAAAGCATTGCTGGAAGGCAATTACTTGAGTTGTGAACCAGTTTTATAATAGATTTAGGAGGAGTTAAGGAGAAGGTTGGTGTGCAGTTAAAATTATACTGTGAACCAGCTAAAATAATTAAGGTAAGGAGTGGAGGAAAACATTGCTGGAAAGCAGCTGATTAAGATGCGAACTAGTTAAAAAATAAATTTAGGAGGAAGTGGAAGAGATCTTACTGGAGAATAGTAGCTAAACTGTGAACCAGTTTAAATAAATACAGACAGGAGTATTGGAAAATACATCTGGGAAATAGATATTTAAACTATGAACCAGTTAAAAATTAGATTCAATAAAATATGAGAATAAATTTGAAGTAAATAAAATAAAGTATTGTGGAAGTAACAAACTATAGAAGAAAATGTTGATTGTTTATGAAAAGACTTTAAGAGAGGAGGAAAATACTTTTTGTCAAGATTATGGATATTAGATGTCATTTAAGAGAAGTAAAATATAGATTTGAGGTAATAGGTTTTAGGATTGAGGAATATATATGAAATATTGATTGTTAAAATGATAAAGATTTAGAACGGTGTTTATTGTTTAGAATTTTGGGTGTAATAGAATGATAAATGTTTAGAATAAGATTTTTTTTTCTTTTTTCTTTTTTTTAAATATATAAATGGATAAAATTTGAAACAAAATTGATTGAGGGAATGTGAATAATTGTACTCATTTTATGCCGAACCAAACCCTTGCTCTAAAAAGATGTATTTTATGTTTTATGTTTTAAAAAAAAATAAATAAAAATTGGGAAAAAAAAATAAAGCATCAAAGGAATCTCATTCCTGGAAGGTATCAGTCAGGAAAAGAAAAATTTTCAAGGCATTGGATATAGCATGGAACAAAGTTAAGACAGTCATTAATATGTGGAGAAAATATGGTACAACAGTTTCCAAGTAATGAATGTCCCTCCAAAACTGATGAAAAAAATAAGAAGAAAACTGATTCTACATTAAAGGTTTGCCAAGAGGCCTTTAGCAATTTTAAAGGCGTGCCAGGAATTTTTGGCAAGTATAGTTATGTATACTGCATGTGATGACAATCTCCCTTATTCTTCATATGTCTGGACTGTGAGATATGGTGGCAAGACAGAAGTCTTTTTCTGTCAAGAAAAGAAAAACATCCAAACTTAACAGCTTTTTGCAAAAACCCACATCATGTCTGACAAAAGCTTGTGGAAAATGTATTATGGTATGATGAGACAAGCCTGAACTTTTTGGCATAATTCCAAAAAGTACATTTGGCACAAAAACAGCTCTGCACATCACCAAAAGTGAAACATGATGGTGGCAACATTATGCTCTGTGGCTGCTTTTCTTTAACTGGAACTGGGACTTCAGTGAAGGTGGAAGGAAGGAAGGAATAATGAATAGTCCCAAACAGTTAATTTTGGCACAAAATCTTCAGGCCTCTGAAATGCTGGTGATGAAGAGGAATTTCACATTCAACGTGTCAACCAGCCAAAGCATACCCCTAAATCAATAAAAGAATGAATTCACCAGAAATAGATCAAAGTTTTGGAAAGGCCCAGCCAGGGCCTGGACCCGAATCCAATTGAAAATCTTTGGGGTGATCTGAAGAGAGCTGTGCACAGGAGATGCTCTTGCAATCTGACAGATTGCAAGGAAGAATGGGCAAAGATTCCCAAGACAAGATGTGCCATGCTGATGGGCTCCTATCCCCAAAAAACTGAATGCTGTCATAAAATCAAAAAGTGTTTCAATAAAATGTTAGTTTAGTTGTGCATGCTTATGTAACTACTTTATTGTAAGTTTTTTATTTTTATTTCTTCCCCTAAAAGATCTGTTTGTTTTTCAGTTGAATTGTACAGCTTGTATGTTATATTAAAGGTGGAAAAAATTCTGAAGTGATTTATCTTTAGTAAACACAGGGTCAGTCAAAAGGGACTCAATGTTTATATACAATGTCTATACACAATGTCTATGCACAGAGTATGAAGAATAAACGGTGAATTAGAAATTCAAGTAAATGAAGGCAGATATGATATCATTGCCATTATGGATGAAACCCACAAATGGAACATACAGCTATAGGGATTTAAATTATTTAAAAGAAACAGACCCAAAAGAGGAGGTGGAGTTGCACTATATATAAGAAATAAATGCATCACTACAGAAATAGAGCACAACAATGATGAAAACTGCCTTGAATGCATTTCAGTCAATATAAAAAGGGGGGGAAATGACATTGCCATAGGTGTATACTATAGGCCACACAACCAAACAGAGGGAATAGATGAACTTTTTGCTAGTCAGTTAAGTAAGATATGTAGGAAGCACATCACAATAGCAATGGGGGACTTTAACTACCCTGAAATCAACTGGCAGACAAACTCAGCACCAAGTGGAAGATCAAAGTTTCCTGACAAACCTAGCAGACAACTTTATTTCCCAAAAACAAGGGAGCTAGAGGATCAGCCATATTGGACTTAACTCTCACTAACAGATATGAAATGATAGAAGGGGTTGAAGCTATAGAAAACTTGGGGGGAGTAATCATGCAATATTGGAATTAAACATTATGCAAGCACAAGCAATAGAACAAAGTCAAACTAGAGTCTTGGACTTTGAGAGCTAATTCCATCGATGAGAAACCTCAAGGGGAAAACAACTCAAGAAACTTGGGAAATTTATGAAAAGTGAGATTATAAAAGCCCAGTTTAGCACAATACCAATGACGAAAAAAATAGCTCTCAAAAGAAACCAGCATGGCTGCATAAAAAACTCTCTGATAAATTGAAATACAAAAAAGCCAAGTATAAAAGGTGGAAAGATGGGCACATAACTAGGGCAGAATGTCGGCAAATAGCCTGAGCCTGCCAAGATGAAGTAGGGAAAGCTAAGGCTCAAAATGAACTAAGGCTTACAACAAAAGTCAAAAATAACAACAACAAATTTCTTTCAACATGTTAAAAACAAGAAAAAAGTCAAGAAAACGATTAGTCCATTGGTGGGAGGAAGTGACAAGAAGGTGACAAGCAAGGAGAAAGCAGAACTACTTAAATAGTTTTTTGCATCCATCTTTACACAAAGGGAAAAAACAGTCCAATCTATCAAAAACAGCAGCGCAAAAAACAGATTAGGAACGCAAGTTAAAATAGGGAAGAAAATGGAAAGAGAGCACCTATCTACCCTAGACAAATTCAAATCACCACACCAGATAGATTATACCCTAAGGTTCTGAAGGAACTGGCAAGCATGATCTCAAAACCACTGAACTATATCCTGGAGCACCAGGGAACTGCCAGAGGACTGGAAAAGAGATGATCTAATTCCCATCTTCAATAAAGGGGGAAAAAACTACAGACTTATCAACCTCAATATCTGGGAACATTCTGGAAAAGGTAATCAAGCAACAAATTAGTGAACACCTAGAGGCAAACAAAGTAATAACCAAAAGCCAACATGAGCTTATCAAAAACAGATTATGCCAGACAAATCTTATTGCATTCTTTGACAAACAGACAAAATTAGTGGACCAGAGGAATGCTGTGGATATAATTCACTTGTACTTCAGTAAGGCATTTGATAAAGTAGACAATAACCTACTACTTGATAAGATAAAAAAATGTGAGTTAGACAGCATCACCACCAGGTGAATTCGTAACTAGCTGATCAACCGCACTCAACGTGTAGTACTCCATGGAACTGCATCTACATGGAGGGCAATATGCAGTGGGATACCCCAAGGCACTGTTTTAGACCACTGTTTACTCTTCAACATCTTCATCAATGATTTGGACAAGGGGATAGATGAGGATCTCATCAAATTTGCAGATGACACAAGCTGATAGGAATAGCAGCACGTGAGAGCAGACACTTAAGATACAGAAGGATCTTGACAGACTTGAACATTGGGCACTCTCTAACGAAATGAAATTCAATGATGAAAAAAGTAAGGTTCTACATTTACGCAAGAAAAACAAAATGCACATGTATATGTGGTACCTCACTCAATAGTAGTAACTGTGAGAGGGATTTTGGAGTCCTAGTGGACAATCATTTAAATATGAGCCAGTAGTATGCCACAGTTGCCAAAAAAACCAACAACCAATTCGAGGCTGCATAAACAGAGGGATTGAATCAAGATCACATGAAGTGTTAATATCACTTTATAATGCCTTGGTAAAACCATACTTGGAATACTGCATCCAGTTTTGGTCATCACGATGTAAAAAGGATGTTGAGACTTTAGAAAGAGTGCAGAGAAGAGCAACAAAGATGATTAGGGGACTGGGGGCTAAAACATAAAGAATGGTTGCTGGAATTTGGTATGTCTCATTTAATGAAAAGAAGGACTGGGGTGACACGATAGCAGTGTTCCGATATCTCAGGGGTTGCCACAAAGAAGAGGGAGTCAAGCTGTCAGCCAGCCTGTTGCTTGCTGCCATAAAATAGTGGGGAGAGAACTCTGGAGAATTGTACATTGCAGCTTTGCAACTGTGGTTATCTTCAAGGCCATGTCAGTTGGCTCTGGTTTGCAGTGGCCTCTGGTTGCCTAGCTACAAGGAGGCTGGGCTGTATACTATATTTCAAAGTGCTGTTCCAGCTCTGTGCCTCAGAGCTTGCTTGAAACTGTTTACATTCAGTTTGTTCATAGTAAAAGTACTTTTCTCTAAATCTGTGGAGCCAAGGATTTCTCTTTCCTAGGAATTGAACAGAGGCAACCCTGACACAAGCTATTCTCCAAACTACCTGAGGGCTGGACAAGATAAGCAATATATAGAAACTAATCAAAGAGAGAAGCAACCTAGAACTAAGAAGGAATTTCAGTTAGAACAATTAATCAGTGGAACAACTTGCCTCCAAAAGTTTTGAATGCTCCAACACTGGAAGTTTTTAAGTAGAGATTTGTCTGAAGTGGTAAAGAGTAGGGGTGTCAAACTCAAAGCCCAGGGGCCAGATCTGGCCTGTGGGGTGCTTAGATCTGGCCCGTGGTGCTGCTCTGGAAACAGTGAAGGACTGTCCCGCGGTGCCTCTGCCAGTGAAAATGTAGCTCACGAGGCTGCGGGCAGCTCTCCCGAGCTCTGTTTTCACTGACAGGCTTGCAGGAAGCCGTTGCAGCTGAAAATGGAGCTTGGGAGCCTGTTTTCACTGGCAGAGCTCTCAGGCCACCATAGGCACCCCAACATGAGTGATGTCAAATTGGCCATGACCATCCCAACCACGACCACCCCGGCCCCCAAGGTCAAACAAAACCCTAATGCAGCCATCAGTTAAATTGAGTTTGACACCTCTGGTATAGGGCTTCCTGCCTAAGCAGAGGGTTCAACTAGAAGACCTCCAAGGTCCCTTCCAACTCTGTAATTCTATTCTACTCTAAACTTGTCTGATTTTTTTAATATGTCAAGTATGGGGGGGTAGACTTTTTATATCTACTAAATAATAATCAGACAAAATCAAAATGCCAGTTTAGTGAAAAGTTTAGTATTTATTAGAGAATATTATTTATCAGACCTTAATAACACTATTTAACCCCTTGAGCTAGCTGATTTACTAGAGATATCATAGTTCAACAATGAATGCTTTTACTGATTGATAAACAATTTTATGCCTAAAATGCTGCTTCCTAGTTGGCTCATAGTATTTCTAAGTGAAGAATATTGGCTTTTTAAAATATAACTGATGCTTAGTAGTATTATATCTAGTAACCGCAAAACTTTGGATGGAGTCCCAGAGATCTTTACAATTATTACTAAATTATATATATATATATATATATATTTAATGTGACAGGAAAAATTATTGTATACCTGACTAGAGATAAAAGTTTGATATTTAATCTTTCCTTTATTTAAATATAGTTCACATTTAATCAAATATATCAGCTTTGGGGTTGTACAAATGAAATATTTTGCCATAGGCTTCCGGCGGTGACGTCATCGTGTTAGGGACGAAAGGAAACGGTTCTCCGTTCTCCAAGTCCCTAATATCGCCGATTTAGGAGCCGATTTAGGCACTATTGACCCTGGATAGGTCAATAGAAAAAAGGGGAAACTCCGAGGACCTCGGGGAGGACAGCAATCCCCCCGAAGGTTCAGGAAACCCCCCTTAATCCTGATCGGGGAAAAACCAGCCACCCGGCTGGCCAGAAACGTTGACAGCTGACTAAGAGGGAAGCGAAAATCAAATAAAGAAGACTTCGGTGGAAAGATCGGGAAAGAAAAAAGCTCAAAAGGTATATTTACAACCCATAATGTGAAAATCGAAGGCGGAAGAAGTTAAAACTCCAACTAAGAAGCTAGATAGCGGCGACTGAGAAATAAGCGGAGACAGCTTCCATTTTGACAGTGACAGCGCACAATTTAGCAGCCGGCGAAAGCGGAGGAAACCCAGGAGGAGAAAGCGAGCCCAGACAAGCTTGGTTTTTGAATATACAGCCACAGAGGAGAGACGGAATTTAAGGAGAGAAAGGGGGTTAACTTGACAGACTTTGTGGAGGCGATAACGAGACATTTAACAAACATTCGATACCGGAAGAGAGAGCGCCAGGAAAACTTCGTTTAAAGTGGAGACCAGTGACTTTTGGAGCTAAATTAAATTAACTTAAGCGGAATATTTTTCTTGGGACTCTTGGACTTTTGGACTTTGGAGATTTGGAGGTTTGGACCTAAACTTCGGGATTTGGATTATTCTACCCCCTACTCCTTTTCTCTCTCTGTTGAAAGGTGGACACTTGGGAGTTTTGAAGCTTTGGTGGACATTGGACACTTAATCTAAAAATATTTGGACATTGGACATTGGACTTAGAATTTTGGACTTTGAACAATAAATAAGAAAGATACAAATTTGGGAAGAAGAGAAGGAAAAGAAAAAAAAAAGAGAGAGAGAGAAGAGAGTGATCCAGAAGAAGAAGAAGAAGAAGAATCAACTGTAAAGTATAATTAATTGTATTAAAAGCTGATAACAAATTAGTGATTAAGAACTATAGAAGGCATTAATATTAAATGTATTGTTTGTGAAATCTATATAATCCTATATACTATATACTATATACTATATATATAACTGTTAATTTAATTTCATATTTACTCTTAATATATAACTATATTTATCTTAGTGCTATATTTTATCTTGGTAGTTAAATATTATATCTTTTTGCATGTCTAGCTTTGAAAACTATATTAGACAGATTAATTGTTTTTAGGATTGAAATTAAGGTAATTGATTTGACAAATACTAATTAATAGTACTTAATAATTAATTTAAATAAGATAGTAAATAACTAAATATAAGGATAGTTAACTGATGAATTGCTGAAGTTTTAGACTTTTCCCTCGCTTCCCCCCCCCTTATATTCTACCCCTATGTTTAGAGAGTAATACAGACCAGATAGTTATTATGAATTGAAGATCTCTGTAAAATATCGAAAAAGGGAAAATAGAAATTATAGATAAATTTACATATAGATAGTGATAGTGTGACAAGGGAACTTATCCTAGTTGCTTATTTTCTTGGGATTACCGGGACTATTGAAAGCCACTAACCATACAAAAATCCCAAAAGAAATAGAATAACCTAAATAGAAATCAGTATATGAGATTCTGGGAGAAGATATTAAAAGAAATACAAATGGCAACTACAAGCTCAACAACAATCTCTAAGTTAAGCAAGAAAATACCATCAAGCCAGATGATACTCATGGCCTCCCCAGTACAACAAAAAACAGCTGAAACCACGGAAAAGGATAAAGCAGTTCCCACCCTTAGTATGCAAAACATTCATTCCATATTAACGACGATCCAGGAAGGAATGAATAAAATGCAAGAGACTATGGCCTATAACCATGAGGAGACAAGGAAAAACCACGAGGAACTAAGGATGGATGTGGGAGAGATAAAGGATAATATTAGGAACATGGACGAGAAGATAGGAAAGATACAACATAAAATGGAGGAAAATGAACAGAGGATTTGTAAGGTGGAGGAGAGAATAGAATATACAAATAAGAAAATGGAGAGGATGGAATATGACCAAGCAGCTACAAATAAGGATCTAGAGGACACGGTATCATATCTTGAGATGGAGAAGGCATCCTTCTACTTAAGGTTCCAGAATGTAGAAGAGCAAAAGGAGGAGGACTTAGGAGAAATCATGACTGAGATACTCTCTGAAGTGACCCAGAGGAACAAGGAAGAGATTCGAAGTGGAATAGACGAAATCTATAGAGTCCACACGAACTACGCCCGGAGAAATAAACTGCCAAAGGAAATACATATCAGATTTACAAAAAAATCCTTAAAAGAAGAGATCTATAGGAAGATGAGAGAGGATACAGCTATGTATAAGGGAAGAGAAATTTTAACCCTCAAACAGATACCAAAAAGGACGAGGGACCAAAGAAGGAACTACAACTTCCTAACGGCACAATTAAATAAATTTAAAATAAAGTTCCGCTGGCTAATACCGGAGGGTCTACTAATTTCCTGGGAAGACAAAAAATACAGAATTGATAACGTAGGAAAAGCACAGGACTTCTTTGATCAACACTTCGGGCTGGAGGAGGAGCAAGAGAGTAGAAAAGAAGAGGGTCCTAAGAGGCAAGAGGAACGGCGGACAGAGAAAGAAGGAAGAGACCAAGAAGAGGGGAGAAGATTGGAAAGAGAAAGAATGGAGAGAGAGGGAGCGAGGGAAAAGACGCAAATGATACTCAGAAACAACAAAAGACTGCAATCAACGGATAAATAAATAAAGAGAGATGGAAAAAGAGCTAAAACTCATTTCAATCAACATAAACGGACTTAATTCACCAGCAAAAAGAAAACACACATTTACAAAACTTCAAAAACTAGAAATGGATATTATAACACTCCAAGAGGTACATATTAAAAGACAGCATCAAAAATTATTGGATAATCAAAGATTAGGAAGACTATATGCAGCGCTTGGAGACCAAAAAAAGAGAGGAGTCGTAATATATGTGAAGAAATACCTAAAAACAAAACAAATATATGCAGACACAGAAGGACATTTCTTAATAATAGAAATACAAACAGAATCCAAAACAATACTATTAATATCTATATATGCACCCAACGCAAATCAAAATGATTTTTTCAAAAAGCTACACAATATAATTAAAGACCTGGAGTACGAAGCTATCTGTATGGTAGGAGACTTCAACGCAATCACGGACATAGAAAAAGATTACCGGAGTACCAAACAAAGTAAAACCAGAAAGAAAACTCTACCGGAACCCTTCAAGGATATGATCAATGAACTACACCTACATGACGTATGGAGAGAGGCAAACATGCAAACGAAACAATATACATATTATTCAAACCCACATCAGTCATGGTCCAGGATCGACATGGCCTGGATGACTTCAGACCTCAGAGAGGAGGTAAAAGATATCGAAATAGCAGTGAACACCTGGGCAGATCATAACCCCATTAGAATAATATGGAAGGGACATCGAAAGCAAAGGAGGTGGATGATGGACACGGGAATAATAAAGGATAAGGAATATATACAGATGATCGAGAAAGAGGTTAAAATGTTCCTACAAATAAACACTAAAGAACAGACATCACTTCAAAATCTTTGGGACACAATTAAAGCATATATAAGAGGTCTTACAATCGCGTATATGGCAAAAAAAAAATAAAGAGAAACAACAGTCAAGGAATAAGTTGTTAGAAGAACTCAGAACATATGAATTAGAATTGCAAAAGGACCCCCAAAACAAAACAATAAAAGCAAAATTAAACCTTACTAAACACAGAATCAATCTGACTACCCAGACAGAAATCGCACAGAAAATTAAATTAGCAAAGCAGAAACACTTTGAGCATGCAAACAAAACGGGGCGCTGGTTAGCGTATAAATTGAAAAAAGAAAAAGAAAGGAGAACAATATTTCAATTGCAAGACGAAACAGGACAAATATATCATACCAACCTAGACAAAAAACGTATAGTTAAAGATTTCTTTCAAAGTCTCTACAAGGGAGAAGAGATTCGGGAGGAAGACATTAAGGAATACCTATGTAAAACAAACATCACAAAATTAGAGAAGTCCCACAGAGAAGCATTAAATAGACCAATTACGATGTCCGAGCTGGTGGAAGCAAGGAAAAAGCAAAAAAACAACAAAGTTCCAGGCCCGGATGGTATACCAACGGAGTTTTATAAGAACTGTCAAAATGCAATGGATGAACTGTTACTCCTGGTTCTCAACGATGCATTATTAGAGGCAGAAATTCCCAAATCCTGGACTGAAACCATCATTACACTTATCCCTAAAGAAGACACAGACCCCACACAAATTAAAAATTATAGGCCGATTTCACTGCTTAATGTAGATTATAAACTCTTCATGTTGGTCATAACGCAAAGATTGAAAACAATTATTCATAAATACATACATACGGATCAGAACGGTTTTGTTCCAAGAAGACAGATCAAAAATAACATAAGAACAATTATTAATGTCCTGGAATATTACGAGAAAAGAAACGATAAACAAGCAGCCTTACTCTTCTTAGACGCACAAAAGGCCTTTGATAATTTAAACTGGAACTTCCTCATATCGCAATTAGAAATTATGGACTTTGGTGCTAAATTTTTACAAATGATTAGAAGAGTATATTCCCTCCAAACGGCCAAAATTATGATCAATGGAGATATGACTGAAAACTTAGATATACAAAAAGGAGTGAGACAAGGCTGCCCCTTATCCCCACTATTGTTCATAATCTCTTTGGAAATATTATTAAATGAAGTCAGGAAAGACCCCGAAATAAAAGGTTTGAGAACACGGAAAGAGGAGTACAAATTGCAAGCCTTTGCTGATGACGTGGTGTTTATAATGGAGCAACCGGAAACAACAGGAGCCAAACTTTTAGCGAGGATAGAGGAATATGGAAGAGTCGCAGGGCTTAAAATTAACAAACAAAAAACTAAAGTGTTAACAAAGAACTTGACAAAAGTACAAGAGATACAACTAGAAGACAAATTAGGAATACAAATTGTAAAGAGAATAAAGTATTTAGGAATCTGGCTTACTGCCAAAGCAATAACAATCAGAGAAGACAATTACAATAAATTAATGAAACAAATTAGAAAAGACCTGGAAACATGGAATAAATTACAACTGTCATTCCTAGGGAAAATTGCATCCATAAAAATGAATATACTCCCTAGATTACTTTACCTTTTTCAAGTAGCCCCAATCTGGCCAGGAAAGAATTTCTTTAAGGACCTTACTAAAATAACAACAAAATTTATTTGGAATGAGAAAAGGGCCAGAATTAAAATAAAATGTATGCAAGATACCCGGGAAAAAGGAGGCCTAGGCCTACCGGACTGGGAGCTATATTATAAAGCAGCGTCGCTAAACTGGATAAGGGACTGGATAGATCTTAAGAATAAAAGAATGTTATCACTAGAAGGCTTTGATCTACATCGCGGATGGCATGCCTTTCTCTGGGAGGGAAAGGATAAGCACCATGGGTATTTTCAGCAACATATCATTAGAGAAGCATTGTACAAATCATGGCAAGAGGTTAGGAAACATTACACCAAGATCCCACGATGGCTATCGACAATGGAAGCACAAATATATCCCAATGCTATGGACATAGCGAAAATGAGGACTTATAAAGAACTACTGAACAGTGAAGGAGAATTACAAACAAGACAAGAATTACAAAATCAGGGTATAGACATTGATTGGTGGCCATACATGCAAATAGAATCAAGATACAAAACTGATCGGGCACAATTCGGATTCCAAAATGAACCAAATGAATTGGATAAAATATTACAAAGTGCAGATGAGAAAATGATTACCAAAATTTATAAGTACCTATTACAATACAAATTGGAAGAGGAGGTTGTCAAAGAAAGCATGATAACATGGGCCAAAAACATAGGATATACTATTGAATTGGATAAATGGGAGAATTTGTGGAAGATAAATTATAAGATGACATTGTCCATACCCTACAAAGAAAACCTTTACAAAATGTTCTACCGATGGCACCTCCCACCGGCGCGTCTAGCCAAGATGTTCCCAAATACATCTCCGATGTGCTGGAAATGTAAATCACAGAAAGGGACATATTACCATCTCTGGTGGCTATGCCGAAGGGCAAAACAATACTGGCAACAAATTAAAACAATGATTGAAGAAATTACGAAACAAAAACTTGAAATGAGACCGGAAACCTTTTTATTGGGAATCATCACAGCAAATTATACCAAAGAAATAAAATATCTAATCATTCATATCCTCACAGCAGCACGTATACTCTTTGCCCAACATTGGAAATCTGAACAGTTACCTACAGAAGACAAAATAATAGCTAAAATTACAGAATGCGCAGAATTGGATAAGCTTACAAAAGAAATACAAGAGAAAGATGATACTGATTACTATTTAGTATGGCAAAGATGGTACGGCTGGCTGGAGGCAAAAATAGGAATACAAAGATAATTTATGACTGATCAATAGAAATGTATAGTAGTAAATAAGGAATCAATTATATATATATATATATAACCATGTAAACAGATGATTATAGACATTGACATAAATAGAAAAATGGAAAATACCCCACCGTTATAGTAACTTCTAAGAGTCAGTCATTGGACTGAATCGATGTTTGTTAGTTTTGTATGTCATTTTATGTATTTATGTTGGTTTTGTTTTTTCTTTTTATTATTAATAAAAATTTATAAAAAAAAAAAAAAAGAAATATTTTGCCATAGATATGCACAATAATATCTACCATTGTTGATCAAGGTGTTGCGGATAGTTAAATTGTGAAATTTGTGAGGTTTTTATATCTTGATAAAAGCGTAGCTCATTTGGGGCTGATATTCAAGGAATGAACCAGATGTGAATTGCTATAAGTAGGACATTAGATAACCATTACGTGGGGTAATATATTTTATATAAGAGCCACCCATCGCAGGAAAGGTGGACTATGATGATGATGTGCAAGAAACATTTTTTAAAATTATTATAATCTTCACATCTAAAAGAAACATTTTTTTTGCACATTATTGAATTTGAAGTAAGAAAAATTAATATCTCTGTATAATAGCTTGCAAGCATTATCTAATTTGCATATGTAAAAATTCCTAGAAGAGAATAAACAATCCAATTTTGGATTCAAAAGAGCTGCCTTCCAAACTTAACTCCTCCAGACACGAGGAGCATTCCTTTAAGCTCAGCCAGTATGACTACAACCTGCTTAACTGAAGATGACCTTGATTTTGAACATGGGTACAGCAAAGGATTTAAAGCAATCAACTCTTAATCTGAAATGTTTCTGAGGTTGTATCTTAACATTTTTCTTGATGTATATATTTAGGTCCTGAACCCATTCATGCAAAAACCAAAGAGAAATTGCAGGTAACGTGGGACAAAATGAGCAAATCCAAGTACAATGGAATTGAACCTGAAGATATAATTCAGAAGTACGGAATTGATACAGTCCGGCTATACATCCTGTTTACTGCCCCTCCAGAGCAGGACATTTTGTGGGAAGCAAAGAGTAAGAATCCTTCTCAAAACCCAAATTCTTCCACTATCAATTGGTATTTTTGTTGCAAAATTCCTTTTATACTTTCAAAATGCTGATAAAATTCCCAGATTAAATCTTTTTGCTGTTTTCATACTTTGTTAATTATAGTTGTATTTAGAAGTTGCCATAGGAAGACATTAATTTCTCTTTCTAGCAACCTTCTCTAACCTGTGGCCCAAACACACTTTTTGGGCCTTTTCCATTCCAAATATTTGCCAGCCACAAATGTTCTATATCAGCCTTCCCCAAGCTGGGAGCTTCCAGGTGTGCTATGAATTCAGTTGCCTTAATTCTCAGTCATCAAATATTCCAGCTCAGTTCAGCACACTGGAAAAAAGTAATTAGAGTGTATGTGACTTTATTTTGAAGATATTTTGAATGCTACTGAAAACAGAAGCAGATGTGTTTTTGAAAGAAGGATTTAATATTTATATAAATGTAATTCCCTGAAGTTGTGTGTTTTGGATTGCTGACAGGATGTATCAGTTTAGATTCTATGTACAACTCCTTCATTTATCTCCTTCGTATTGTCTATACAAAGCCATACAAGGGTCATAGATGAGTCAGTTAACTTTACAAGTTAACCCAATAATTCTCATGGAACTTGGGGAAGGAATTATTTGCTTGCTGACTGACTTCTTATCAACTCCTTCCCTCTGGGACTATTTTCCTCATGAGGCCATGGTGCCTTAATGACATTAGTCCCATCATTCCTTCCTCATTTTAGTTGAGCAATCTGAGGATGGCTCTGATCCCCACATAGGATATGTTGTTTTGTATTGCATAACAAATGTGTGTAAATAGGCATTGGCTGACAGATTTTTGCACTTTGCCATTAGTTAGAAAAGCAGAAGGATCCTCAATATTCACATAGTAGGAATGCTCCTAGTGGGTACAATTGTGAGAATTAGAGGGTTGAGGGAGAACCATTGTTTTCAGTGATTATGCAGAAATGTTTAAGAAGATCTATCAAGAAGCAACTCAAATATGAGGATCTGAACTGTTATAAGCTCATATTCTTTAATTCTACAGAAAATGAGGAATGCCTTATCTTCCTTCTGTAAGTAGCACTACTTGAATCTGTATTTTTCTTTCTGATTTCCAAACTAAGAGAGCACTTCATTGAGACATCTCTTTTTATCTAACTTTACAGTGGACAGCTCTGATAAAAGGTTCCTAGCATTAAACCATAAGAAAGAAAAAATCAGAATATTTAAAATACAATGAGTAGCTGCTATATCATAAAACAAGTTGAATATCATTTTATTCCAATTAAATAAGAATGTATCTAATTGTTTTAAAATTAAAAACTGGCACTAATGAGTGATTAGTAAAGAAGAGCAGAACTATTCATTATTATTTTTCTTTTTTCCTAGCTGAAATTGTTATCTTAACATGAGCTAATGAAAACTTTTGTCTCCTATCATTTTTCATTTAGCTGATGCAATCCCTGGAGTGTTACGATGGCAAACTCGCATCTGGCACCTAGCAACTAAATTTATAGAAGCCAGAAATTCTGGTCCTCTACCCCGTCCTCACTTACTTAACCAGAAAGATAAACTGAATGCCAAACATATCTGGACTCAGAAGAACTTCACTGTCTCTGAGGTTGGAAAGAGATTCTGCCTATTCCAAACCTGTTAGCGATGTTTAACTGATGGTTAACATCAAACTGCAACAGAGATGTAATCTTTTGTACTTGTTTAGGCAGCGTTTCTATAGTAAAACACCTTTCTAAACTTAGGGAAATTGGTGTGGTTCTATAATAGGTAACAAGCAGCGGTGGGTTGCTACTGGTTCACCTTGATTCAGGTGAATCGGTAGTGGCGGGTTTTGGAACCCACCCCTGGTAATAAGGATGTCACAGATGTAACAAGGCTAGATGTGATATAGCAGGAAGTGCTACCTTCTACAATCTGGCACACAGTTCATCTCTGTTTCCCTTCATCATGAAGAGTGGTAATCCAGAACATCTGAAGCACAGGTGAAATTCAGTCAGTTTTCACGGGTTTGCCCAAACCATTAGTAAATTGCTTAGGCAGTTCGGAGAACCGGTTAAAAATAAAGTGCAAGAGAGGTTATTTTCTCTCTCTCGCCCTTCAGTTAATAGCTCCACTTAACAGTTGCAGCTGGAATGCAGTCAATGCACTCTGAATTAAGTCAATAAACAACAAACTGACAAGATTAGGCAGGGAAACCCATCAATCACCCTCTTCCCTTCAGGAAGAAGAACAAGATTACAAACATTTTCATTATAAAGAGTATTAAATTACACTTCTGTGATCAGCTGATACTCCCTGGAGTTTCCCAAGATTTTTTATAGCTACTGCAGTGTTGGCTACTTCTTGTTTCCTCCTGGGGAAAAAAGATACAGGATGGGACAATGATGCAGCTTGATCATACAGGCCGTGAATTGAGCATGTGTGGTCCAGCCAGCTGTATTGCTTCTGCTGTGAAACACCCAATTTAGAACATAGAGAACATAAAACAATAGAGTTGGAAGGGTTTAATGGCTTTTGGCAGCACGCCCAGGCTTTCAATTAGCGTGAGCAGCTGCTCTTAGTTGTCCTCTCAGCTGCTGCGGTTGCTTTGGGGTTGACTTTTTTAAAAAAGGGGAATGGCTGTTTTAAGTTTTCTGCATTATTTTAGTGGTTCCTGGCACTGTCCTTTTGGGGTATACTTCCCTCCCTCTTTTTGAAAGCCTCTAGTGATGGAGCAGCCACAACTTCTGAAGGCAAGCTATTCCATTGGTTAATTGGACTCACCCTTAGGAAATTCCTCCTTAGTCCTAGGTTGCTTCTCTCTTTGGTTAGTTTCCATCCATTGTTTTTTCTTTTTAAACAAACAAACATTTAATACATCAGTCATTCCTTCCATGTGTCATCTCGATGTTGTCTCCGATCGTTCTTCTTTTTGTTATTTTTTCTGTCTTCATTCTCATCGAATCAATTACAACAATACATCACTAACAAAATATTCTGATTATGACATTTTTATACATAACTATTAATTTACTTATTTGTATCTCTTTTCTAACCAATAGTAAAATTGATTCCATATCTTAAAGTATTCTGAATCTTCTCTTTCTTTAATCATCAAAGTCAATCTATTCATTTCTGCACAATCTAATTTTTTTTAAATTACTTCTCCTTCCGAAGGTATTTTCTCTGCTTTCCAGTGTTGTGCATAAACAATCCTTGTAGCCATTATTACATGTATAATCAAATAAATATTTTCTTTGCTAATTTTTTCTGGCAGGATACCCAATAGGAACAGTTCTGGTTTTAAATCAATACGTTGTGTATCATTTCTTCCAACCATATCTTAATTGTATTCCAATAATTTTTTGCTTCTGGACATGTTCACCACATATGGTAATAAGAAGCTGGTAACTGGTGACATTTCCAACATTTAGCTGATTTATCTTTAAACATTTTTGCCAGTTTCTCAGGGGGCATATGCCATCTATAAAACATTTTATATTGATTTTTCTTATATGCAGTGGACATTGTTAATTTATAATTCCTTTCCCATAACTGTTGCCATTTATCTACATCTATTGAATGTCCAAAATTCTTTGCCCAGGCTATCATTATTTCCTTTACTTGCTCCTCCTCCAGTTCAATGCCTAGTAAAAAATTATAGATTTTATAGATTTTTTAAATTAATTTATCCATTTAACATTGCAACTAGAAAAAATGGGAGCTGGCGAGAAATTCCTTAATATGATTAAAACAATATACTCAGATCAAATTGCAAGAATATGGATAAATGGAGAGACAACAGACCAATTTAAAATATCCAAAGGAGTGAGACAAGGATGTCCCCTCTCTCCCATACTATATATACTAGCACTGGAGCCCCTATTGAACGAAATTAGGAATGATAATGAAATAAAAGGATTAAGAACAAAAAACCAGGAATATAAACTTCAAGCATTCGCGGATGACGTAGTATTTATATTAGAGCAACCGAAACAATCAGGACTGAATTTATTAAGGAAGCTAGAACAATATGGCGAAGTGGCAGGTTTGAAAATTAATAGACAAAAAACTAAATTACTAACCAAAAATTTGACAAAACCCCAGGAGGAGGAGCTGGAAGAGGCACTAGGAATACAAACAACAACTAAAATAAAATACTTAGGAATTTGGCTCACCAATAAAGTATCATCATTAAAAGAAGATAACTACATCAAATTGGTTAAACAGATACAGAAGGACTTAGAGGCATGGAGTAAATTAAAACTATCATTATTAGGCAAAATTGCATCAATTAAAATGACTATTCTACCAAAAATGTTATATTTATTTAGAACAATACCGATAAATCCGGGGAAAACATATTTTAAAGACCTCGACAAAATGATATCCAAATATATATGGCAGGGGAAGAGAGCCAGGATTAAACTGAAACACTTGCAAGATACCAAAGAAAGAGGCGGCCTGGGATTACCAGATTGGCAAACCTATTACATTGCAACAGCCCTAACCTGGATTAAGGATTGGATGACACTCAAAGATAAACGAATATTAGCTCTAGAAGGATTCGATCTGTTCAAAGGTTGGCACGCATTCCTATGGGAGGAAAAGCCCAGACAGCATGAACACTTTAGGAGACACTACATTAGAGGAGCACTGGCAAAAATTTGGATTGAAATAAGAAGGAAACATTACGATAAAATTCCAAGATGGATATCAACCATGGAAGCACAAATCTACCCGAATACAATGGATATGAATAAAATGAAGACCTACGACGAATTGCTGAATACAGAGGGAGATATAAAAACAACAGAGGAACTGAGACAACAGGGCACGGACATTGATTGGTGGACGTATTTACAGATAAAATCAAGATATAAAAGTGATATGAAAAAATTTGGAATCCAAAAAGAAAGAAATGAATTAGACAAAATTATAATGCAATCAGATGACAAATTAATAACTAAAATATACAATTATTTGCTTAAATACAAACTGGAAGAAGAAGTGGTGAAGGAAAATATGATTATTTGGGCTAAAAATTTTGGATATAATATTAATCTAGAAAAATGGGAAAAAATGTGGAAAGTCAATACTAAACTGACAATGTCCGTGCCCTACAAGGAAAATACATACAAGATGTTTTACAGATGGCATCTCCCCCCTGCACGGCTGGCAAAGATGTTCCCCAACACCAATCAAAATTGCTGGAAATGTAAAACACAGAAGGGGACTTACTACCACATGTGGTGGTCATGTCCAAAAGTTAAAAAATTTTGGAAAACAATTCAAAGCCAATTAGAAGAAATCACCACCCAAAAAGTACCCCTTAGACCGGAAACATACTTATTAGGAATACTCACAAAAGATTATAAAAAAGAGATACAATACTTAATTATACACATCCTAACCGCTGCCAGAATCGCTTTTGCACAGATGTGGAAATTGGAAAATACGCCAACACAAGAAAAAGTAATACAAAAAACAATGGAATGTGCGGAAATGGATAAACTGACCAAAGAAATTCAGGGAAAAGAAGACTCAGACTATTATCTAATTTGGCAAAAATGGTATAACTGGTTAGAAAAAAAGGACACGAATTAAGGAAATACCATCCAACTATATCCAAATACAGAAACAAAATGAAATACCGTTATATAAATATTGATATATGATGAAGTATAATATGTACAGATATATTGATATACAATTACCGAAGTATCTCCACCTCAAAGCTCAAGTCTCAGGACTTGATTTCATTGTATAGTTAGTTTATGTATAGTTTGTTTAAATGTTTGTGTTTGTCTGTGTATGTTGGACTATAATAAAAATTTAAAAAAAAATAAATAAATAAATAAATTAATTTATCCACTGTTCCCATGAGTATCCCATCCAACTATGTTTTTTCCTAAGTGAAAACCATGTAATTTAGCATCTTTTTCATATCTTGTTTGTATCTGCATGTACATATACCAATCCATCTCAATCCCCTGTTCTTCCCTTTCAAATCCCCCTTATCTGTTAGTAAGTCCTTATATCTAACAATATTTCCAACATTAAAAACATTTGGGTGTATCAAAGCTTCCATTGTTGATAACCATATGGGTATTTTCAGATAATATTTATCTTTGAACGTTTCCCATACCAATAGCAACGCATTCCTTATATAATATTTATAAAATTACGTATGTATCTTATTTCTACCATACCATAAAAATGTATGCCATTCCAATTGTAAATCATGACCTTCCAGTATTAATAGTCTTGTATTTCTTAATTCAACCCATTCCTTCATCCAAGTCAATGCCTGGTAATACAATTCCCAGTTCAGTAGCCCAAATCCTCCATGTAGTCTCATGTCCTGAAGCATTTTTATGCTTATTCTTGCTTTTTTCCCTTGCCATATAAATTTCCTTATTATTAAGCTGTTGAAAATAAATCTTTTCAATTTTTATCAGTACTGTCTGAAATATAAATAATAATCTTGGTAATATAGTCATCTTTATTATTGCAATCCTTCCCATTAGTGACAGTTGAAGGTTCTTCCACTTCTCCAAATCTTTCTCAATTTGTTGTTTTAATCTATAATACTTATCCTCTTTTATTGTTACACATCTTGAAGTTAGATATACTCCTAGGTATTTAACTTTCTTCACCACTTGTATATCTAGATTCTCTTCTATCTCTCTTTTGTGTTTTTCTGTAATATTTTTCAACAGAATTTTCTTTTTATCTTTATTTATTTTTAGACAGACACCTTTCCATAATTCTCTATTTGTTCTAGTAATTTGGGACCTGTTGTTTGTGGATCCTCTAAGATGAACACTAAGTCATCCACAAAAGCTTGCAATTTATACTCCTTTTTTTTTTTTTTAATTTTGATTTATATGCCGCCCTTCTCCGGAGACTCAGGGTGGCTTACAATGCGCTAAGCAACAGCCTTCATACTTTTGTATATTTATACAAAGTCAGCTTATTGCCCCCACAAACTGGGTCCTCAATTTACCTACCTTAGAAAGGATGGAAGGCTGAATCAACCTTGAGCCTGGCGGGATTCGATCTTACTTTAATTGCAGACAGCTGGTCTTAAATTACAGAGCTCTGTCTGTTGAGCTATCCAGGCTCCTTTTTTGATTTTCATCCCTTTTATCTCTTCATTTCGTCTAATATTTCTATTTAAAACTTCTAAGGTCAGAATAAACAGCAATGGTGATAGAGGACATTCTTGTCTAGTGCCATTCATAATACTAATATTTTCTGTCATTTCTCCATCATTAATTTAGCATATTGTCTATCATAAATCGTTTTTATGATGTTTATAAATCTATCCCCAATATCCATTCTCTGCAGTTGTTCTGTCATAAATTGCCAGTTCACATTGTCAAAAGCTTTTTGGGCATCTAGAAACATCATCGCCATTTGTTTTTCTGAATGTGTCTCATAATATTCCAAAGTATTCAAAATTATCCTCATATTGTCTCTAATTTGCCTTTTAGGTAAAAATCCATTTTGGTCGATATGAATAAATTCATCTAACTGGTTTTTTAATCTATTTGCCATTATTGACGCAAAAATCTTATAATCCACATTTAGCAACGAAATCAGTCTATAGTTTTTTATCAATTGTAGGTCTGTATCCTCTTTAAGTATAAGTGTTACATAAGCCTCCCTCCATGAGTCTGGCATTCTTGCCTTCATTACTAATTCATTAAATAGTTCCAACATTTCATTGCTCATCCCTTCTTGTAGTGTTTTATATAGTTCAGCTGGTAACCCATCTGGTCCTCGTGTTTTCCCATTATTTTGTCCTTTTATCAGTTCTGTTAATTCCATCTTTATTCTTTATTCTGTTATTCTGTCTTCTAACATTCCCTTATATTGTTCTGGTATTTTAGGTAAATCGGATTTTTCCAAATATTCTATTATCTCTTCCTCTGAGATCTTTTCTTGGGAATAAAGCTTTCCATAGTATTTTTGAATGACGATCTTCTTTTCTTCATTTCTATAGTGTAATTTCCCCTCTTCATCTTGTAAATATTTTATTATTTTCTTATCCTTCTCTTTTTTTAATTTATATGCTAACCATCTTCTTGGTTTGTTTGCATTTTCAAAAAAATTCTGTTTAGATGCTCTTAATTTGTTTGCTAATGCTTCCTGTTCATTTAAATTTATTTCATATTTTTTCAGTTCCATAAGCTTCTTAATTTTTTTATTTTGGATATCTTTTTGGAATTATTTCTCTAGGTTCTTATACTCCTCTTCCAATGTTATCTGTTTTTGCCTTTTCTTTTTATTCTTTCTTCCCAAATAAGTTATTGCCAAACCTCTAATATAGGCTTTCATCATATGTTCTGAAGTGATGTATCTTCTTTCTTATTTATTTTAAAGAAAAATTCTATTTCTTTTTCTATAAATTGCTGAAAGTCCTTTTCATTTAATATTGTTACATTCAAAGTCCATCTTGTCTTTATCTTCTTTCCTTTTCATATTATTGTCATTGGGCTATGGTCCGCCCAAATATTTGAACCAATATTTACTTCTTGTATATTAACTATAAGTTCTATAAGTTGATATCCATATCATGTCTATCCTTGACCACGATAAATGTCTATTTGAATAAAAAGTATATTGGTTTTCTTTCAGGTGTTTTTGTCTCCAAATATCTTGAATACTCAACTCTTCTATCATTGTAAAAAAAGATTTCGGCAATATTCTTCTGGATTTTTTATTTGTCTTCATGTCCAGATCCACATTTGTTACAACATTAAAATCACCCATTATACATACATATTCATAATCCAATTCTAAAAATTTTCTGTGTAATCTCTGATAAAATTCTTCTTGTTTTTCATTTGGTGCCTGTATTGCCATCAAAAGTATTCGTTTAAAGTTCATTTTTATTTCCACCATCAGAATCCTGCCCTCTTCATTCTCAAAAAGTAATTTAGGTTCTAATTTTTCTTTAATATACAACACCACTCCTCTTTTGCTTTGTTGTATCAATGATGTAAATAGTACTCCTAACTTTGGATATTGTAATAATTTTAAATGTTGTTTTCTAATATATACTTCTTGTAGGCATATAATGTCCATCTTCAAGCTATTTAATTTAGATAAAGTTCTGTTTCTTTTTATCGCCGCATTCAGTCCATTTACATTTAAAGATATTGCTTAAATTTCTTCTTCCATGTTTTACTTGTTACTAGATTTTGACTTCATCGCCCTTGTCTCTCTTTGTTCCTGTCGAGTCCTACCGGAGTTCTGAACGAACCACAAGCCAAGAGTTCCATTGGATCTTTAGAGCTCGCTCCTTCTTTTAGGGCTCTTTTTTCCTTTGCTTTTTCATCTTTATCTTTATCTTCATCTTTTTGCTTTGTCTCTCCTATTGCTCCCAAATCTTCTTCTAGTGGTCTACAAAATTGTTGATAAAATAGTTTTGCTTTTTCAATGGAGTCAAGTCTATGTCTTTGTTCTTGCCATGTCACCAAAATTCCTTCCGGTATTAACCATCTAAAATTCACTCTTTTGAATATTAGGAACTTCGTTAGAAACTGATATTCTCTCCTCGATTCTCTAACTCTTCCAGGTATTTGTCTTAATACCACAATTTCTTTATTTTTGTGTTTCAGTGCTGTATTTCTTGCTTGTAATATCTCTTGTTTTCACTGCCTTCTTCGATGTACTTCTCTCAGTAGTTTGTTCCTCATTGCATATCTTGTGTATACTCTGAAGGCATAATCAATCTCGTTTAAGATCTTTTCCTTGGATTGTTCCAAAATTTCTGATAATATCTCAGCAATCATCTCAGGTAAATTTTCTCCTTTTTCTTCCTCTGTATTTTGAAATCTTAAGTAAAACTCAGAACACTCCATCTCCAACAGGATAATTGACTTTTCAGTTGGTGCCAATTTTTCTTCTAATTTCTCAACTTTCTTTTCTGTCATTTCCACTTTTTCTTCTACTTTCTGGATCTTCTCTTCATTTTTCCCAATCATGGCTTTCATTTCTTTTATTTCCTGTTTTAAGTCATCATGAAGCGATTGTATAAAATTTCTTAATTCCATCATCTCTGAAGTTTTCTGTGTTTCTGTCGATGAGGGACTTGCTGTTGGGTGTGGATGTGATATAAATTTCTTCATATTTATAATCCAGGTGCCTAATCCTCCCCAATGGTTGGATTAGGGAAAAAAAAGAATAATAAAAATGAAAATGAAAAATAAAATACAAACATTAAGAAACAAAAATTCCAATCAACCACCTTCCTCAAAAATCAAATTTCCAAATACCCCAACAGAGAGAAAAAAAGAGGAAAAGAAATTCAACTGCCAAAAGTAAAAGATAAAAATACAAATCCAAACAACCAAAAAGGAAAAATTTTCTTCTGACTCTTCCAGTCTTAATCCGATTTCTTGTCAATCTAATTTTTTTTTAAAAAAAGACATAGAAAAAAGGTCCCTAAAAAAAACATAAATAAAAATAAAAGACACAAAACACAAAATGGCTGGTGCCTTTCATCCACCAGCAAAAATCAAAACACAGAACTTCAAAGGAATCATCAGTTGGTGAATAATAATAATAAAAGATTAAAAGCCAAAAGGAAAGTCCAAAATCAAGTCTTCTCTCTTGTACATCTGTTTTCTTTATCAGTCTACCAAAATGCCAAGGTCAACTATAGTCAGAGTTTCTTCCAAGTCAAAATCTTTTCCCTTCTGCCACTAGATGGCACTGCAGACTAGCTTTCAAGAACACAGCAAACTTTTTAAAGCAATCTTCAGTTTCATTTTATCTTTCAAGAACACAGTAAACTTTTAAAAAAAAAACAATCTTCAAAGTTTCATTTTTTCAGTTATCATCATTCCAACATTTTGATAGAATGGGATTCAATCATTAACTCATTTAGTCCCAATTTCTTATTTTTAAGAAGTTACTTTTCTTTTCTCAATCACAAAGAAAAATGTAAGAAAAAAGAAAAAGGCTTTTGTCTCTTCTCCGCCGTCAGGTTCCCAGATGTGGGAGCGAATACACATCCACTCTCACTCCTCACTCTCAGCCCGTCTATTCTTATTTAATTTCCAGTTGGATTCAAAGGGAAAAGTCTTTTGTAAAAATCAGAGTCTCTTTCACCTCAATGTCTCACGTTGCTTTCCTGTCATCCTCTTTCATTACTGCTGCCACAGCTTCCTAGCGACTTCTAAGGTTGCTTTCTCAGCAGTCTGGTTTGAGGAGCTTCTTCTGGTTCAGCCAGGGAGTTTGCAATCCCCCTATGCTGACCAGTCCGTGCTCCCCTTGTTTATCATCCCTTCAGGATGATTTAGGTCACTTAGGACCCCCGGACTGCAGAGATATTGACGGGTCTTCAAGAGATCTTAAAGAACCCGACTTGCCACTGCAACATTGGCCACGCCTCCTCCCATCCATTATTTCTTGTTGTGCCTTTTGGTGCTTTGGAAAATAGATTTAACTCCCTCATTTTTGTAGGAGCCCCTCAAATTTCTTGACAACAATTAATCAGTGGAACAACTTGCTTCCAGAAGTTGTAAATGCTCCAACACTGAAAGTTTTTAAGAAGAGATTGATAATCATTTGTCTGAAATGGTGTAGAGTTTCTTGCCTAAGCAGGGGGTTGGACTAGAAGACGCCAAGATCCTTTCCAACTCTCTTATTCTATTATGTTCTAGATACTGGAACAGTGCTATTTTATTGTGCTATTTTATTGTGAGTTGGACTAAGGAGAAATTTCCTAAGGGTGAGGACCAATCAAGTTGGCCATGGCAAGAAAAATATACTTATTTTCAAAGACACTATGTAAGAAATGCACTATTATTAATGTGGGAGAGAATTAGAGATAAATATTATTTGAAAATACCAACATGGTTATCAACAATGGAAGTGTTAATACACCCAATTATTAATATTAAAAATATTCTTAGATACAAGGATATATTAACAGATAAGGGGGAATTGAAAGGGAAACAAGAATTAGAAAAACAAGGGATTGCGATGGACTGGTATATTCATATGCAAATACAAACAAGATATGAAAAAGTTGTTAAACTATATGGTTTTTATTTAGAAATGTCAGATCTGGATAAGATACTCACAGGAACAGATGAAAAAATAATTTTAAAAATATATAATCACCTACTTAGTATTGTTGGAAGAAATATCCATCTGGGTTCACTTCCAAGTGGGGGAAAAGACACTGGAAACATGGAGACTGCTGGGAAAGATGGTTTAATGGTGGATAGGATCACATGGTTTGAGTTCCTGAACAGAAAAGGGGCTGAGATGCTGAGCGTGCCTTGGTTTTATGCCCTATCTGAGCTTTGAACTTCCTGGGGCACAGGAAGATTATCCTGATTGGTTGTCAGACTCCCAGGGGGTCTTAGCTAGCCTTGCTGGCTGATGTAATCTTCCCAGGTACCATGTGGTGAGTTTCTGTTGCTAGATGGGTCCTATTGTGTTGCAGATGATGGTCCATTGACAAAGGTGGGGGGAATAAGTGAGCTTGGCTGAGGCCTTAATGGCCCATTGACAAAGGTGGGGGGAGGCAGGAAGTTGCTTTGTCTTTAAAACATGTTTCTCCATTTCTCATCCAGGTAAATATATTCTGCCTTTTTAATATTTCCTAAAATATTTCATTCTTCTAGGAGAGGGGTGGGTGCTAACTTCCTACAGTATTAAATTAGAAGAAGAACAGGCAAAAGAAACAATGATAGCCTGGGCAAAAAAAATTGGATATTCCGTTGAGTTAGATAAATGGGAAAGGAATTATAAATTAACAATGTTCATAGCATATAAGGAGAATCAATACAAAATGTTTTATAGATGGCACATGCCACCTGAAAAATTGGCAAAAATGTTTAAAGATAAATCAGCTAAATGTTGGAAATACCATCAGACACCAGGATCGTATTATCATATGTGGTGGATGTGTCCAGAAGCGAGAAATTATTGGATTAAAATTAAAACATGGTTAGAAGAAATGATACAACAACATATGGATTTAAAACATGAACTGTTCCTATTGGGTATCTTACCAGGGAAATTTAGTAAAGAAAATACATATTTGATTATATATGTTATAACTGCAGCGAGGATAGTTTTTGTGCAAAGATGGAAAGCAGAGAAAATCCCTACAGAGGGAGAAGTAATTAAGAAAATATTGGATTGTGCAGAAATGAATAGATTGACTTTGATAATTAAAGAAAGAGAGGAATCGGAATATTTTAAGGTATGGGGATGATTTTGTCATTGGTTAGAGAGGAGATATATATAGGGTAATGTTGTAATGAAATGAGTGAAGAAGAAAGAAGAGAAAGAAGATAGATAAATGTATTAATAGAAAAATAAGAAATGTGGGAGAAATGTTATAATAAATGAAGATATGATAAATAGTGGAGGAGCAGGGAGAAGACACAAAAGATGCACTCAGATGATACACTAAATGATTGATTATGTATTGTATGTTTGCTTGTCTATAAAATAAAAAACTTCTATAAAGAAGTTGGCCATGCCCACTCAGTCATATGACCCATTTCCCACAGAAAACAGTGGGAGCCACAAAACCTGGGTAGGTGTGGCTGGGGGTGGGGTATCATGTGACTGGGTGGGAGTGACATTGAGTTGACCATGCTCAGCCACTCACATGACCACTCAACCATGCCCAGCCACTCACATGACCATTAAGCCACGCCCACAGAACCGATAGTAAAAAAGAAATAATTTCACCACTGAAGACCATTATCTTGAAGAAAACTAGAGAATGTTTTGTGAAAATCAGTTATTGCTTTGCAGTTGTTGCAGATAACAACAACAATGTTCTATTTCATACATATCATACATGTTTCTATTTCTTCCATAATGTTGTAGTACCCAAAAAAAGTCATGAAGAACAATTGTAATGATTTCTCAGATGGTACAAGATAGCAACCATCTTCGTCTTGTTCCAAAGCCAGGAATGTTACGTTGCCTTCATTTTATCTTTCTTTTAAACACTTAAAGCTAATTTAGGACTAATTTTTTTAGAAGGGAGAAGAAGTGTGAACATACATTCTACAAACTCCAATTAATTATGGAATATGTAGAATGCTGTGTGTGTTCATTCCAGTGATGGGTTGCTACCAGTTTGCCCTGGATTGGGGGAACCGGTAGCAACGGCAACAGGAGGCTCCACCCACCCATCTGGACGTCTCTCTGCATGTGCAGAAGTGCCGCATGCGCAAGTGTGCCCACGACTGAACCGGTAGCGGCCAAAATTGAAACCCACTACTGGTCCATCCCCCCCATAGTCCTTAGTCTATACGGAGAGTAACCAAAACTCAATTGGTTTAGTTATTTATGTTAAAATACTGCTTTTAAAATCAAAGAGGCATTGATTTTATATACTGCTATGTTAGTTTGGTAGTCTATAAAAAATGTCAAATGTTTTAAAAAATAGAGAATGAAATATTGGTGGAAAACTCCTGTTGTGATCTAAATTAATTGAAGAAAATGTTTGCTTTTGTGTTTTAGGTAACAGAATACTTCCTGGAGGATTATTTGTTTAATGGCATAATTTCTCGACTGATGGGCCTCAGTAACATATTGTTGGTGAGTATACTATGTAAGTTTGTTTATTTTACAAAATGTCTGTTTATTTCCTCAATGTACAATATGGATCCAATGTAATATAATGTATAGTATCAATACATATGACATAATGTTTAGTTGTGTGTATGTATGTGTGTGTGTATGTACTGTATTTATGTATGTGCGTATGTACATATACATACACATACAAAATAAAATATGAAATAGTCCTTTTGGAAATATGTAAAATGCAATTACAGTACAGTTGATAACCATTAGTGGTAAAATATAAGTATCAAGCAAATTTTTGCCCTGCAATATTGTCAATATAATTACTGTATTTATTTATTGACTGTAAATTGTGATGTATTTCTAATAGTGGAGTTTTGAAAGACAGTCAGATAACTGTTACTTTAAAAAAATTCTTTTGAATAAAATAAAACCTTCATTTCCTCTGAGAATATTTAATGGCTAAATCAGAATCTCTGGCATAGACTGAATATATTGAAACAATAGATTTAAACTACAGCTCTTGCTGCTAATATAATATCATTTTCTTTGCAGGTTATCTTTTTACACACTTAACTAGGGGAAGGTTGAATAAAACTTGAGAGCAGTAGAATACAACTTACTGTGACACAACAAATTTTAGTACTAACTTTCACACCTCCCCAGTGAGGAAGTATGAAAACTAAAATTAAAACCAGAAAGAACACTTCCTTTAAATTATTCACTCTTTCAGCAGTTGTAAACACAACATTGAAATCCTGTTGTGAATCAAGCTGATTGATAATAGATAGACATCAAATGGAGAGGATTATATGTGATATGATTCATGGCATATCAGCCTCACAATATAGCTGGGGAAAGGCTGGTGTGTATTTCAAGTACAACACTGGAGGAACTTTATGTTTTCTTAGCATTCTACAATTAGAATGTTTATTGCTACCCTAATTATTGTATGGAATTGAACTGCTCACTGATTAAAGTTTATTTTCTTGCTTGTAACATATGTAGCTTTGCCCATTCTAGCCATTTTGTGTGTATTTAGTATTATGTAAATTTGTCCACTGAGCGTTTGTTTGAACAGACAAATAAAATTATTCCCTTAAAGCAATGCTGTAACTAGTTAAAAACATCTTTTACCTGCTTTTGAATTGTTTGCCTGACCAGGTAATTTTTATGACTTCCATCATTTCTCACTTGATCTCAAAGAAGCAGAAAAATTTTTTTTTTCATTTCCTCCTTTCCACCCATATTGAATATGTGAATGTGAAATTATTCTGTTTTTACACACTGAGATGCCCATAAAGTGTTTTGGAAATAATGTAGTTATGGGAAAAGCTGCTTGTGAAGTTGGTGCTTTTATTATGTATATTCTTATGTATATTCCAAGGGTTCTTGGCAGTGTATAGAGTACTCCTCCCAACTTTCCTGAAAGACAGGTGGTATTGAGTTATAGAAACTGACCCATTAATATGGCCTTGTTTGACAGTTGGCTTTAATTTGTTACTTCCCATCCTTGGATCATCACTTTCACTAGGATTAGGGCAGGAGAAAGCCAGATTCAAATGTGCCATTGTTTATTAATTATTCCAATATTGGGAATGGAAGGAACTGTTTTTTCTTCACTTGTTTTAATTCCATGACTGTCTAGACCCGTGATGGCGAACCTATGGCACGTGTGCCACAGGTGGAATGTGTAGCCATATCAGTGGGTACGTGAGCTCAGTTCTGGTGTGCGCCGGCCAGCTTATTTTCGGCCCTTCTGGGCCTACCAGAGCAGGGAAACAGGGTGTTTCCTGCCTCCGGAGGGCCTGGGGGGGGGGTGGGGAAGGCCTGTTTTTCTTTCTCACCTGGCTCCAGTTCCTCTCTATGAGTCTAGGGAGGGTGAAAACAGCCTTCCCCACCCCCTCAGAGGCCCTCTGGAGGCCAGAAACGGCCCATTTCCCAATTTCCAGTTGGACAGGAAGTGACGTTTTTTGCTGTCCCAGCCTTCAGAGACTCCTAGAGAGGCTGGCTAGGCAATTGAAGTTTTGTGGACTTCAATTGCTAGAATTGCTCAGCCATAGGGAATTTGGGGAATTAAAAATCCTCACATCTTAAAGTTGCTAAAGTTGAAAAACATTGGTCTAAACCAGTGATGGCTAACCTTTTTGCCATCGCGTGCCAGGAGGGGGGGGGGGTTGTGTGCGCAGGTGTGGGGGCAGGGCACATAGAATTATGGGCGTGGGCACGTGCGCACGCAAACCTCCCCTGTCCCCTCCCTCCTGGCACGTGATGGCAAAAAGGTTAGCCATCACTGGTTTAGACCAATGTTTTTCAACTTTAGCAACTTTAAGATATGAGGATTTTTAATTCCCCGAATTCCCTATGGCTGAGCAATTCTAGCAGTTGAAGTCCACAAAACTTCAATTGCCTAGCCAGGTGTACACGTTTTGCCTAACATATCTTTTACAGTTGCTTATTTCTGGCTTGCTTTTTGAAACCTTATTGTTATAAATTGGTCTTCAGGAGCATTCTTTGAAATTTGCTAATACTGACATTTCTGTGAACTGGATTCTACAATGTTTTCATCATGTTATTATGAAAAAAAGTTATAATTTTTCATCTAATATCAAATGCTACAGTATACTATTACAAATTTGTTAATATTTTAATTTTATTCCCACAGTTAACAAAATCCATTTTCTTCATTCTTTCCTGTCATAGCAAGCCTCTGAACAGCTTATCATCCATAGTGCAGAATTTGAAGATGCTCTGGCAACTCTCTTTGTTATGCTTGCCCCATTGGCACCACACCTGACTTCAGAGATCTGGAAAGGTAACTTTATTTATGAATTTAGTTAGCTATTTGTTGAATTTATATGGCCATCTATCTCATATAATGATCCTAGGTGGCTCACAACAATCAGTAAAACAAGAATAAAGACAACAATCCTTCCCACTAGTATCAGACCACTCCCAGGAGTATTCTCCTGATTTGCTTAACTGGCAAAAAACCTGGAATTAAATTCTAAACACAGTGGTTGAATTAATTATATTCAGTTGGTTATATAAGTGAGTCTGAAATTGATCCCTGGAAGATATTTTGGTTTAGGAATCTCATTATGCTGATTAGCATACCTTTTAATTATCTCGGCTGGGGATGATGGTCATTATATTCAAGTATATCTAGACTATATCAGATTGGAGATGCTATTAAGAGATGGCTGTTAGAAACTTTATAATTCTGTGTATAAATGTGGAATGTTTAACGACCAGTTGATATACTGTATATTGCTGCTTAAAACATGGCAATGTTATCTGTTGATATTAACCTGGCAGGATACCTCAGAATGGTTCAGAAACACAGAACCATCACTAAAAGCCACAACAAAACAGCAAACTCATTTATGTTAATAAAGTTTTTCAATTTGGACTGTGGGCTTTCATTTAAATTTCTGATGGGTTTTTTTTTCAGCTTTTACATGGTATAAAACTTGATTCAGGCCAGGCTTTGGAAAAGAAGATATAGAAATAGTTTCTCCTATCAAGGTGAAAATTTTACTTGAAATCCTTGGGATTCTTTTTACTCAAGCATTAGAGGGGAACACCTCTATATAGGTTCTTCTTAACCTCATAATATCCTTAATGTCATAATTTTAGTTATTTAGCAATTTACAGAACAAGACCTGATTAGCTTCAATTCTGAACATCAACTGCTTGTTTCCAGGCTGTTTCTTGGTCTTTCAGTTCCTCTACCAGCAGATATATGAAGCTTAAACATATGCTGTTTGGAGGAGTCTGTCCACAGGTCTATTGTTTATGAGGCATAGATTGTGGTAAAAATGGTCACATGTACTTTTTTCATAAAGGAAGAATAGCTATTAACCAGTAACAAATCTGTAATTCTTTAATTTCCACATGGTTTATAATGCAGTTGAATAAAAACATAAACCAGTGCTTTTGGTTTATAAACAAGATAAAATGTACAAGACAAAATAAATTCCACTTATATTTCTTCTGCTCAATTATTTCTTTCTGACTTTTTGAAGAAAAAAACTAGCAATATTTTCCCTCTACTTTTCTACTGTCATGTAGTGCAAAGTGGTTTATGGCTTTGAACAGCCCTTGGAAGCAGTTAGAAAGAATTACAGCTCTGCATGAAGTTTTATCCAACTAATTTTTTTCCAGTTCAAATTGCTGATTATATTTAAAAATCAGTTTGGTTAGAGAAATCACAAACAGAAAGAACATGGCTTGATTCATCTTTATGTAGGGTCAATTACAGGGGTGGTTCTACTTTACCTTTACTACCGGTTCACATCGGGGCTGTGCGTGCACGCTTGCTTTGCTTGTCTGCGTGCTCTTCTACGCATGCACAGAAGCTTCTGCACATACGCAGAAGCATTCTGATGACATCGGGGTCAGTGGGCAGAGCCTCCCACCGGTTTTACTACCGGTTCTATAGAACCGGTGCAAACCGGGGGCAACCCACCACTGATCAGTTACCTAAAGCTGCAAAATATCATTAAAAAGAAGGTGAGATGCCTATTTTTCTGCCATAAATCTTTCTATAACTGTCCACTTCTTCTTTAATTTTATTTAGTTAGACCTCCTGGTTGGTTTTCTATTGATGACAAAACGTGAAGTAGCCATAATGTCAAATGAAAAGAAATGACATATAATATTTATTTTATTTTTATTTATTTTATTGCAATTTATATGCCACCCTTCTCCCGAAAGACTCAGGGCGGGTTACAAGATAAAAATTCAACAATATGAATTAAATATAAATTAAAATCCAATTAAAATTAATTTAAATTATTACAATGTAAAAACCCCCCTCAATGGGTCAGTCCATTTGATGAAAAAGCCACGTCTTCAGTTCGCAGCGGAAGGAGAGGAGGTCAGGGGCTGTCCTAAGCCCGGTGGGCAAACCGTTCCAGAGGGTCAGCGCTCCCACAGAGAACGCTTTCCCCATGGGGGCCGCCAGCCGACATTGTCTGACTGACTGCACCCTGAGGAGGCCCACTCTGTGAGAGTGCCCAGGACAATGGGAGGATGGCAGAAGATGGTCCTGCAAGTACCCCAGGTCTAAGCCATGTAGGGCTTTATAGGTGAGCACCAGCACCTTGAAACGAACCCGGAGGACCACCGGCAGCCAGTGCAGCTTGCGCAGGAGAGGTGTTACACGGGAGTAACAAGAGGCTCCCGTAACAACCCCCATGGCCGCATTCTGGACTAGCTGAAGCCTCCGGGTGCATCCCAAGGGCAGCCCCATGTAGAGGGTGTGACAGTAATCCAACCGAGAAGTAACAAGGTTATGAGTGACTGTGGCGAGGGCATCCCGGTCTAGGAAAGGGCGCACCAGGCGTACCTGTGCGAAAGCCCCCTTGGTTATGACTGTCAAGTGATTTTCTAAAGACAGCCGTGAATCCAGGAGGACACCCAGATTGCGAATCCTTTCAGAGGGAGTAAGTATCTCCCCTCTTATCACAAGTGACGGAACCACTAGATCCCGAGATGCCGGCATCCACAGCCACTTGGTCTTGGATAGATTGAATCCGAGTCTGTATCTTTCCATCAGGCCCACACTGCTTCCAGGCAGCGGGACATCACGGAAAGGGCATCTCCAGAATGGTCTCGGGTGGAGATATAAAGATATAAATAATAGTCAAATTCTCAATGTTTTGTTGAGTATAAAGGTAGGGCTGGATTACTATATTTTTTTCAAACCAAATACAGTATTGTTACTGTTGCTCTTTAGTGGGTTTTTTTTTTTTTTGAATTTTTATTGAATAACATAATAGTACAATACAATGTTGTCGGTTTGGCTACGTTCAACCATGTTATATACTTATATAAGTAGTATCTAACAAATTACATAAATATTTTAAGATTAAGATATGAATTACTTATGAGTTATTACTATGTAAATTATAATGTAGATTATTACTTAAGATACATATATTACATAAATGGTTTGATACTACCCCCCTTAGCTCAAATTAACATTTACGTTTATTTTCCAACCACCTATACCACATTTCCCATACCGTGTAAAATTCCGAGTCCTCATTGTCATTTAACACATGTGTTAACCTGCACATTTCTGCGCATTCTAATATTTTACTAATTATCTGCTCTTCCATTGGGCGTCCTTTCTCTTTCCAAAGGTTTGCATATATTAATCTAGCGGCTGTGATGATGTGCGTGATTAAATATTTCTTTTTCTTCCCATATGCCCTTTTTGGTACTCCCAGGAGAAAAGTCTCTGGCTCCAGATTAATATTTTCCTCTAGTACTTCTTGAATCCATCTTTGTATTGTTCTCCAAAATTTCGTCGCTTCAGGACACATCCACCACATATGGTAGAAGGTACCTTGACAGTGGCCATACTTCCAACACTTTGGGCTTGCGTTCGAGTATATTTTTGCTATCCTGGATGGCGCTAAATGCCATCTATACAGCATTTTATATTGGTTCTCCTTATATGTTATTGCTCTTGTCAATTTGAGGTTACTATTCCAAATTGCTTCCCAATTGTCTAAATTTATGTTATGTCCGATATTTTTCCCCCAAGCTTTTTAGTTTTATAAATGTTCTTGTGATTCTACTCAGGAAAAAACTTATTCTAAAATAAAATCTACTTATCAAGCGTAATTAAGAGTATTATTGATAATTTTTATTTTGGGTTGTAGAATTCTTCTCTGCAAAATAGCATATGGGAAGGAGGGTGTACACAAACTTTTTAAAATATGGAATGCTTCATTAGTCTGTATGCAATTCCCTTGGTATATTTGTCAGTATTTCTTTGGACTAATCACACTGATAATTTGGCTATTGGTAATAATAAACAGGATGTGGAAATATGTTTCCTTCCTGAAACCTTGAATTTGAAAAACATTCAGACATATCTGAGACTATTTGTTGTATTGAGACAGATTTGAAGTGAAAAATCTGCTTTTGTTGTTTCATTGAATGATCTTTGTAGGGAATTACAGATGCAAATTTTGTTCCCATAGAACTGCACTTTTAAAGCATTCAGTACCATTAAACAAGTTGACTTTTTAAACATTTGCGTAATGTGGGATATTGTTTTATAGGGGTTAATCTTAAATGTTTCTGTACTTTGAAAGTGTAGTCCAACAGGACTTTTGCTTAGCCCCATGAAATTGGTCTGTGCAGTGTTTTCACCAGTAAAACAACCTCAGGTTTGTTGTGTTTTGTTATTCTTTACCAATGGATACCAGGAAGACTGTGATTATTTGGATGTGAGTTTTAATCCAGATAAAATGGAGGAATTGTTCATCAATCTATTCCCACCTATATTCCCACAACAAATCAAATAAACCTCCTGAGGATGCTTTTGAACCCAATTATATCACTTGTGGTCTTAGATTAATCTCTACCAGACTTTTTCAATATGATTTAACCTATATTTTGTTTGAATATTCTGGAAGTTGAACTATTGATTACACTTTTTCTATTCTCATGGGACTTATTTATAAACTGTAATTACAGTATTCTGTATTTGAATTATGTGTGTTTATAGTCAAGATGTATATAAAACATGAAGTTGAGAAACATACTTTTTAAATTAAAAGGTTAAAGTACTTAACAAGAAATAAATTCTTTATATTTCTGAAGTACTTTATATCTAAAGTACTTTTTGATAATAGAGGCAAATAGCATTGTTCTTCCATTATTAAAGGCATATAGGCATGGAATTGTTTGAATACCGTCCTGTGGGGGCACGGGGAGAGATCCAGATCCAAAGGAATGTCCTAACATGGGATCCCCCCCTCTAATTTCATCAGCTTTACGAATATTCCAGCTGATTATCCTTAATCTTCTGTTGCCTGTACTATGAAATAATAGTTTAAAGGCTTCCGGTTGGCACCGCCGGCGTCACGGACGGTCTTTTTGGACTGCCAGCCCCGCGATTCCATTGGAGCCGTTCTGACAGCGCTAATCAGCTGTCAGACGGCTTGAAAACCTCTCCTTCGGGAGAAGAAGGAGAGGAGAGCCGGTGGGCGAGGGTAGAGCTCCCCGGGAACCCCTGGAGCAATTCCAGGGGCTTGGAGGGTGAGAGCTCCCCGTTCAGCCCACTGAAGCTCCGGATCCGTGGTGACTCCGTTTTAAACGGAGCCAGACGCCAGCGACCGATTCTGCTCTCAACAAGGAGATTAATTGATTCCAAAAGCAGACAGAATGGAAGCAGGAGAACAAGCCTTTGCAAGTATGTTGCTTAACTCCTGGGATACATTGATTCTACTTGATTTTGCTGAGCTGAAGGAGGAAATGGTGTCTTCATTGTGGCTGGAAAAGTGAAAGTTAAGTGCTTGTTAATAGATTTGTGCTTAGAGACTGGACTTAAACTGCTGGGATTTGAGAGCTGGGTGTAGAAAAGACTATCTTGCTTGATAAACTACAAATAAATCTGAGAAAGCTGCTCAAGAGATTTTATGGCTTTGAAAAGAAAAATTCTTTTAAAATAATATGGCTTCCAAGCAAGGAGTTCCTGAAAGTGGCTCTCTAATGGCGTCAGAAATGACACAGAGAACTGACTCACAGAGCCAGGAGGATTTTTTTAGAGACCTTACAGAATTTATAAAGGAAGCCATGAACAACCAAACTGCAATTATTAATAACTTTACAGCAATCATGGAACGAAAATTTATAGAACTTGTGGAGGATATAAAAGCAAATGAGGATGTTTTTGAAGGAAAGCACAATGACAATGTAGGAGACATTTTGACTAAAACAGAGAAGCTGGATTTGGCTGATTCTCAAGAATCTTCAAACTTTCTTCCTGCTCTTTTGGAATTAACTGACAGAACTTTTCAAAAATATAATTTGGAGCAGAAAGAAGAAGAAACTGACCAGCCCTACGAGGTTTTGGAAGATTTGGCAGAGGCTTTCACACAATTAATTGAAATGCAACAACTGGACCTTTCCTTGCAAACTCATTGAGTTAACTCTTCGTTCTATGAACTGACTGTTTATATAAGCAAGAAGAGTCGATATGGGGGCTCCAAATCAGAGGATATGGTTCCAAGAAAGGGACAAGTTTTAAAGATACATCAACCCCCAGTTGGAATTAAAAACCTCCTCAAAATAAAAGTAAGAGGGAGGAAGAAAGATTGGAAAAAATACAGAAAGAAAGGAAGAATGGAAGAATGGAAGATTAATTTTCTTTGGTCTAATAATTGATGTATTAATGACTAATTACAATGATTAAGTAAATGAATTAAGAACTCAATTAATGATTAATTAAGGTTTAAGAAAAATAAAAACCGGGCTTCCGGTTTGACTTCCGTTGCTGTCAGACGGTCCCTTGGGACCGCCAGCCCCGTCGCCCGTAAAGAGCCGCCTTTACAGCTGAAAGGCGGCTCGAAAAACTCCATTTCCATAAGGAAATGTGAGATAGAGCAGGCGAGGGCAGGTAGAGCCCTCTGCGAAGTCCCCAGAGTTTTTCTTTTACTCTTGGGGACGAAGCAGGATGAGGCTCCCTATTTCCTTCGCCGCTGCTCCGGGCTTCGGGAGACCTCTGCCTTTTGCAGAGCCAGGCGACGAGATCAAACCTTTCAACGGAAAACAACAGATTGTTTAATTAAAGAGGATGAGATCTGGACTTGGGACCCTAAATTGCAAATATTTTCAACGATTTTATAAGCGTTTCTAAGTGAAGGAAAAAAAAAGCTTAAAATGGCGACCGCTGAGGCTTGAGAAGTAGCCGAAAGCGAAAGTCCTTCCGTAACAAGCTACAAAGTAGCGGAATAAACAGTGCTGGCTAGAATAGAGAAAAGAAAAATTTCTATTCTAAGTTTCTTTTTTTCCTGGAGATTTGATATTGATCTTGTTTGGAGAGAAGTCCTCCTTCTTTAAAAAGAGTTTGTCGGTGTGGCAGGATGACGTTAAAATTAACAAAGCCAGACAAACAAGCAGCGGAGGGGGGTTTCCCCCATTTACAATTATGTGAACAAGTTTCGAGTTTACAGACTCAGAAGAATGGTTTTAATTTAAAAGAATTTGTTTTGAAGGAAATGGCAAGATATGACGAGGTTGTGAACCAGAATTTTGAAAAATTTAGGCAGGAAATTAAAGAATTCATACAATTAAAGTATGATAACTTACAACGAAAGATTGTAACAGTGACTAATGCTTTTTCAGAAATAGTTATAAAGATGGATACAAATATCAAGTTATTAGAGTCTAAAATGGAGGAAGTTGATGATAAGATTTATAATTTGAACAATAAAATACAAAGAATGGAAAATGATTTGATAAATATTCAAGACAATAGCTCTGAAGTAAAGTCTAAAAAGGAAGCTGATCACGAGACTTACAATGCAGAAAATATAAAACAAGGGATTGAAAAAGAAGTTACAATGATGCAATACAGGCTCACAGAATTTGCGGTTAGAATGAGAGGGTTACAGGAAAATAATAGAGATGATTTAAGAAAAATATCTGCTGAAGTTCTGGCCGGGATTTTAAAGGTTCATCCAGAGGAGGTATCTTGTAAGATCGACAAGGCCTATAGAGTAAATTCTTGGATTGCAAAGCAAAGGCAATTGCCTAGAGATGTGGTGATTTATTTTACAGATAAAGAAATAAGAAATGATATTGTGCAAAAATCTTTTAATTCCACTCTACAATTGTATGGAAGAAAGATCTGGCTATATAAAGAGTTGCCGCCCAAGATATTAAAAGATAGAAAGAAATTCGGATTTTTGGTGACTGAGCTAAAGAAACAAAACATCTCATTCAGGTGGGATGTCCCAGTTGGCATAATATTGAGATATCAAAGAGAAAGATACCAACTAAATACTGTTGAAAAAGCGGAAGAATTTTACTATAAGGTTCTTAAAATGGGTTCAACATCTTCAGGTATAATACATGAGTGGAATAAAGAAAAGCAAAATCAACAAGAGATAGAAATTCAGGATAAGCAGAAGGAGATGGAAGTAATGGAAAAACAACAAGTTACAGAGGACTTTGTAGATGAGCCACTTCTGGATTCTCCTTCAGAGGTTACAGCTGGACTATTTATAAATGCAAGAGAGGCGGCTTTGGATTCTAATGTGATGATTTATCAAGTTACAGACCAGCATAGAAATCAATCAGTTGACATACAACTCATAGAAAAGAAACTAGAATGCAGATTCAAGCCACAAAAGCAAAACCAACAAGATCAAGTTATAGATCAGCATGAAAACCAAATAGTTGATACACAATTTATAGAAAGGAAATCAGGATGGAGATCTAACCCACAAAAAGTCAAGAAAAGAAGAAGCAGGTCTTACAAAAACAAAAACAAAAACTTTTAAACTAAACAACAGTGTAATGCCAGTTATTAAGAGATGATTGAATATATGAAAAGATAGCTGAGGCAAAGTATTGATTTATATTATCCTGAGGAGAGTGACAGACCTCTGCAGTGCTGTACTTTTGGGATGTGAAAAGGGCCTTAAACTGAATGGATTGGAATTATCTATTTTGGATTCTTGTATTACGTTTATGCTGAACTACAAGGCAAGAGAGTTATGGGATTGGGGCACGCAGAAGATCTGGTTGTTACCCTATTACGGTGGTTGGAATTAATAATTTAGATGAAAGACACTACTATAGACACTATATGGAATACAAATATAAAGTCACTCGAGTGGTTGTTTTTTATATATCAAGACATCTATTGTTGATGGGGGCAGATGGTAATTGAAGATACCGAACATACTGTTGAAATTAGGATGTGATGTTACCCTAATATGGGTGATGGAGTTAACAATCCAGCTGAAAGACACTACATAAGATATTATATGGATTACAAGTTTAAAGTCATTTGAGGATTTTATTTATATAAGGGAATACTTCTTAGTGGTGTGGGCAGAAGAATAAAGATATTAAGAACTATTATGTATGGTAGTCCTGTAGGAAAGTGGGTGGAGATAGGTTAGCTTATTGATTGTTTAGTTGAAGAAAAGGGATATTATGTTTAGATATGAATATATGTAAAAGATTTGAGTTAAGAGATATATCTATGGGGGTGGAGGAAATGGGCAGACTATGAGTTGAATAAATGTTAAATTAGGATTTATTATATAGTTATAGTGGAAGGTTGCTTTGAAATGTCATATTAATATACAAAAAGGATTTGATTTAAGAGATATATGTATGGGGGAGGAGAAAAAGAGTAGATTATGAGTAGAAATTGTTAAATTGGGGGATATAATAATATTACTATGCTAAATTAGGAGTTATTATATAATGTTATAGTAGAATGTTATTTTGAAATGTATAGTATAAGGGGGATATAATAATATTATTAGAAAGAAAGGGTCAGCATATGGGGGATGGAGCAAGGGGATGGTAAGTATTATATAATCTGTTCTGAATTTGGGTTTTACTTTGAAGAAGCCACGGGGGAGGGGAGGGGGAGAGGGGGTTAGGGAGGAGGGGGGGAAAAGGGGGAAAAATTTGTATTTGAAAAACTTTTTCAATAAAAGAAAAGAAAAATATTTGAATTTTGAGAATAAAAGTAGGAGGGAGTGTAAAATGATTAAGTAAATGAACTAAGAATATCTTACAGATGTATTACGAGAATTTTAGGCTTTGAATGATCTATTAGTGTTTGTTAATGTTTTTAAAACTCTTAGGCTTAAAGGATTATATGTTATTTTGAGTTTAGGGAGGCTGATGAATAATCTGTAGAAGGGGAGTTAAGGGGTCTAGGGAGTTTTAAGTCTTGCATTAACTTAGCATATTTTAGCATATGTTTGGTAAAATTCATACCCTGTTTTTCTTCTGGGAAGTCGGGGGAGGGGGGTGGGAAGGGGGGGTGGAAGGTTGGTTTATAAATGTTTAAATAGACAAGTGAAAATGTTATTTGTTTGATTATAAAAAAATAATAAAAACTTTTTCTCAAAAAAAAAAAGGAAATAATAGTTTAAAAAGAAAAGATAAAGGGGGAAAAAAAGGAGATAGAAAAACACAGTCTTTTAATCTTTCCTTCTGGATTATAGTTATTAGACAGTTTGAATATGTAAGAGTGAACCTAGCCTGAGTGCCCCGATCAGAGAATAGGTGTAAAGACAATTTTCTGCATCCATCCTGGATATTCAACCTAGTAAGCCTTATTAATCAACATATACATGTAATTCTTGAATTACAAATATTCGTTTAGTGATTGTTTGAAGTTACAGTGGCACTGAAAAAGGTGACCAGTGGTGGGATTCAACCGGTTCACACCAGTTCCCCAGAACCGGTAGCTAACTTTTTGTGGAGTTCAGTGAACCAGCTAAATAGTCAAGGTTGCCTGCCTGCCTAACCATTCCAATAGCTAACTCTTTGGAATGCTGTTCAGTATTTAGCATTGATGGAAGTAAGTAACCAAAGGAAGGGCAAAGAAAAAGAAGAAATAACCCACTTAGTCATTTCCTCAGTAGAAAAAATCTAGCTCCTTTAAAAAACTCAGGCGGAAAAATAAAGTGCAAGGCAGGTTTTTTTCTTCTCTCTCCCTTCATCTTAGGGCAGACAGCCAAGAACCACTTAACAGATGAATTCTTAATTGTGATAACAAAACCACAGGAATGCAGCCGGCACACACTTTGAATAAACAATAGAAACTGACAGGATTAGGGCAGGGAAACACCCAGGAAACCTATCAATGACCCACCTATGGATGGGATTAACCTCTTCCCTTTAGGAACCTCTGCCCTTCAGGAAGAAGGACAAGATTATAAACATTTTCATTATAAAGAGTATTAAGTAAAACTTCTGCGATCACCTGATACTCCCTGGAGTTCCCCAAGACCTTTTATAATTGCTGCAGTGTTGGCTACTTCTTGTTTCCTCCTGGGGAAAAAAGATACAGGATGGGACAATGATGCAGCTTGATCATACAGGCTGTGAATTTAGCATGTGTGGTCCAGCCAGCTGTATTGCTTCTGCTGTGAAGCAGAATTTAGAACATAGAGAACATAGAATAATAGAATTGGAAGGGACCTCAGAAGTCTTCTAGTCCAACTCCCTGCTCAAGTAGGAGACCCTTTATTTCAGACAAATAGTTGTCCCATCTCTTTTTGAAAACCTCTAGTGATGGAGCACCCACAACTTCTGAAGGCAAGCTATTCCATTGGTTGATTGGCCTCACCTTTAGGAAATTTCTCCTTAGTTCTAGGTTGTTTAGGATTAATTAGTTTCCGTCCATTGTTTTTTGTCGTGCCTTTTGGTGCTTTGGAAAATAGATTGACCCCCTCATTTTTGTAGGAGCCCCTCAAATATTGGAACAGTGCTATTTTATTGTGAATTGTGAGCGCTATTATATTGCGAGTTGGGAAAATGTTTGGCAAAATTGATTAAATGGAAAAAAGTGCATCTTGTCAGCACTTCTCTTGATAAAAAGTGAAAGATAATTAAAAAGTTCATCAGTATTGTGGAGCTGGGGCAATTTTTGCACTGTCAGTTTGAAACAATCTCAAAATTTCCAATGGAAAGAGCACATAAAAGAGGCATGGATGACTTTCCTACCTTACTGTAGTTGACTAGATTGTGCCAGTTTGATGAAAGGTGGATGTCTCATCTCTCTTCTCCCTGAGATCCTCTGCTTTTTGCACCCTGGTGCCTCCACCTTTCTGTCTTAATGTAGCTGCTTAGTGATTTCTGCTTCCATTGCCTGTCAGTCACATGGATGTGTTTACCTGATGTTTTCCCACATAACCCTGGCATGTGAGATAGATAAGAATTTCATCATCATTGCCATCATTGAAGAATAAACCAAAAAGCAGAGAAAAATAAAGTGGATAAAAATGAAATAAATGCAGTAGTGTAAGGCATGTGACAAGGCAGTCAGCACCCCTTCTCCTTTAGAAGGACATCATTCTCACAAATTATTTATTTATTTTGTTAGAAGTTTATCCTGTCTTTATTACTTTATAAGGAATTCAAGATGGAGAACTTATCTAATATTCCTTCCTCCTCTTAGTTTCCCTACAACAGCAACCTAAGAAGTGGTTTAGACTGAGAGAGAGTGACATAGTCATTTTTCCAAGCCTTAAAATGGGACTAGAACTCTTGGTTTCTAGGCCAGCACCTTAACCACTGCTTTGTTTAGAAAGGAGGAAGAAAGGAGGAACAAATAACTTGTAAGAATTGCATGCGAAAACAGAGTTGGAGGAAACAAACTTGTAAAGCTGCAAACATCACAGATAATATTTCAGAATAATCTCCCATAGAATGATGCAAAAGACAGAGGTTGTAGCAAATTACAAACTGAGAAGCTAGAATGAGCAAAAATACTTTGCAAGATGCATCAAACCTGAAGTCAAGATGTTTATAATTTATTTGCACAAGGCAAGCATTCTTTTTATTTGAAAACTACTCGCTCTGGTGAGGGGAACAGCCGGGCATGACAAGGAGTGGCGGGGGGGGCGGGTGTGGCGAGGAGAGGAGAGGAGAAGCCGGGTGAGGAGAGGTGCCCTTTGACGTTAGTGACGTTGAGTTGGCCACGTCCACCCAGTCACATGACCACCCAGCCATACCTACCCAGCCAGTCATTAGGGCAGAGAACTGGTTGTTAAATTAATGAATCCCACCAATGCTTATCACCATTTTTCACACTTACAAACTGTTGAAGCATCCCCACAATCACGTGATCAAAATTCAGACTCTTGGCAACTGGCATGTATTTATGACGGTTGCAGTGTCCTGGATTAGGTGATCCCCCTTTGCCGCCTTCTGACAAGTAAAGTCAATGGGAAAACCAGATTCACTTAACAACTGTGTTGCTAATTTAATAACTGCAGTGTTTCACTTAACAATTGTGGCAAGAAAGGTTGCAAAATGGGACAAAAATCACTTAACAACTGCCTTGCTTGGCAGCAGAAATTTTGGACTTGATTGTGGGTTGTAAGTCACAGACTGTCTGTACTCAATTTGCTCTAAACTCTACTTCTCCTAAACCAGCCTTCTCCCATCTGGAGGCATAATTCCAAATTTTGGCCAGATGGATGGCTGAAGCATGAGAAAGTAATATTAGGAAAGGTACAACATCAGATATATATACTTTGCATACACTTCTGATAATATTACCATTTAAGTATACATAATTGTAATTTTTCAACTTCTAACATTTGTGTATATATAGTAATTATGATATGTTCTACTATATTTCAGTATACATAATACTATTTTCCCAATTTTTATTTTCTACTTCTTTTTTCTAACATTTAATAAAATAGCCACCATGTTAAAATATATTCTATATCTAGCCATCATCTCTTGCCCTTTTAGGATATCAACTCTTATTAACTTTTTAGTGAATCTTTCCTGCTTCTCCTCTGGTATCTTGTAACTCCTTTTATCATGTTTATTTAATCTAAATATTTCCTCTGCCACAGCATCTCTCTCTTGCTGTTGAATCTCTAGAGCACCCATCCGCAGTTCCCCCATCATTTTTAGGAGATCTTTCTCTTTATTCTCTTTTCTCTTTTGAATTTTTAAAAAATATTCTATTTGTTCCATGTTTGAGATTATTGTTATTTCTTCCATTTCTTTATCTGCTTGTATCATTTTTGGAATTATCTCCTCTATTCTCTCCTCAGTTCTTTCTGGTTTTTCCTCTATTTTCGGAGTTTTTTGTTCATTTTTTATTGTCATTTGCTGGGGTTTTCCTAATCTCATAGTATCTTGTATCAATTCCATCATCTCCCTATGATTCCTTGTTATATCTTCCTTAATACATTGAAACATCAATATTTCTTTATAGACTATGTTTGTTTTCTCTTGCTGAGACATTTTGTGCTGATATACTATACAAATCACTGCTCAATATTCCATCAAAATTTCAATATCCCAATTGTCCAGAAACATCAAAAACACCAGTATTAATAAAATTTACACAGTCCTGGAACTGTTCCTCAAAATCCTCTAAATTTATAGTCCTTAAAATTTTCCAATTTGCACCCGCTAAGTTTTCCAAGTGTTTTTTTATAAAATAATTTTTATTAAACAGTTTGTCTTTAAAAACAATACAAAAAACAAACACACATATATAAAAACAAAACATGTCAAAACGTAACGTATTGAACATTACATAACATTAATGGTAATTTTACAGCATTTCGTATCAACTTACCTACTTTGCTTTTGTAATTCTCTATTCTATCATTTCTATTTACTACTCAATAGTAGAATAATTGCATTACTCCAATACATACATACATATATACATATACATATACATATACATATACATATACATATACATATACATATACATATACATATACATATACATATATATATATATATATATATATATATATATATATATATATTTGTTTTCTCAGGTTTTCGCGGGTATTTGTATGTAGGTCTTTGGTTATTCGGGTCTTCTCCCACGTAAAATTGGAAGTGTCTTGGCGACGTTTCGACGAAGTCTCATTCGTCATCTTCAGGCTGGTGTTCTCGGCTTCGTGCTTCCAGGAGCAGCTGCGATCTCACATTGCTGCTGGAAGCACGAAGCTGAGAACACCAGCCTGAAGATGACGAATGAGACTTCGTCGAAACGTCGCCAAGACACTTCCAATTTTACGTGGGAGAAGACCCGAATAACCAAAGACCTACATATATATATATATATATGCATTATAATATTCATTTGTTCTTATCTACACATTTATATTCGTTTATATTTACCTCTTTATTTAATATTGTTCAGTTACTTTAAGTTTCATCAATATTAAGTTAAACATTTCTTATTCTGATTTCTATTTTCGAGCCAACTGTACATTTTATTCCATATATCATAATAGTCCGAATCCTACCTCTCTTTCAACTCCATAGTTATTTTATCCATCTCTGCACATTCTAGAATTTTCCTTATTACAGTTTTGTCTGACAGTATATTTTTTTGTTTCCAATTTTTTGCGAATGTGATTCTTGCTGCGGTAAGTATGTGCAATATAATGTATTGAAGTTTTCCAAGTTTTTAAGACTTACTCAGTTTTTCTTCTTTCTTCTTTCACATCGTAGAATGTTCTATCAAATGATCTTAATAATCGAGATTGGCCCACCAAATTTCCCCAAATGTCTTTTTAGTCCACAAAGTTAGATATTCCGTTTCAAGGATATTTCTTGTTAATTGTAATCCATCTTGCCTGAAAAATCTTCAAACAGCTCACTAATACTTCTAAGCAGTCAAAATTCCAGTAGATATGAAACCAAAATAAAAAGGCCTTCCAGGTGTTGTTTATCTTTCACTATTTTCTTTCTTCTCCTCTTGTTATTCTTCAATAATATCAAATAATTTTTACTTTCCAAGGTTATTCTCATGAAGCACTAATATAATATCATGTTTGACCAATAAATGGCACCCCTGCTCTAAAATCCAGCTTTAAACACAGCAAAACTCGGGGGGGGGGATATAAAAAATAAAACGCAAAGTTCCTCTTTCTTTGAACAAATTCTTCCAATAATCAAGCAATATTATCCACAAATTAGATCACTTTTCCTGCTACTAGCAGTTCCAATCCAGTCCTTTTCTATTTTAAAGCTTCAGTCTTCCCTTGCCAGTTTGTTGCACTTTTAGGTCTGTAATCTTTCTCCATGTACTAAATTGCTGCTTTCTTAACGCTTAGGAGAATCTTTTTTTTAAAGAATTCTTTTATTTGAGTTTAAATCTCTAGTATAGAAGTTGAAAATTGTCTCACCCAGTTTCAATCCACTGCTCACAAATCGCTCCAGCACAAATTCTTCTTGTCACAGTTGTCACAAGGTTTAGCCAAAATGGCCGTCGTCTCTGCTGCTCAGGAAGGTTTTCTTGGGATCAAACAAGGAAATTTCTGATTCCTCACGATCTACAAAGCACCCTCCTCCAGGGTGGCTTTGGCCCCGTAGCAAGCAGGTGGCAGCTGGGTTTCATGGTGCTCACGGAGGTCCACTATCCCATAACCATCCCGCTGTGACACGAACCGGTCAGTCCTCACATGGTTGCATGATTTAACATTTCTACATGAAAACAACTTTTGCAGTAAATGACAATGTTTTAGGAGCTGTTGCATATAATGGGACATTGGTTGTTGCTTTGAGGAGGAAAGGATTGGCTGTCTTCAAGTGATATTTCTTTTCTGTTGAAGGACAGCTATCTAAAATATTTGCATTATCTATTCTCAACTTTAGAATGAACCTGTCACAGGGAGTTGATTTCAATAAGATAGATGCTGATTTGTTAACTTTATCCAAGTTACAGACCTTATTTGAGAGTACCACCTGCTTAGTATTGTTGGGAAAATATTTATTTTATACAGTTCTTTATGTACAAGGATACCCTCTGCCATTCCAGATGTTTTTGCATTGCAGTTTCTTCCCTACTACTGGCAGTATTCACTAAAGTTGAGAATGTTCCACAACATTGGAATGTGTTGCTCCTTCCTGTATATTCTCAACCTGGTTCCCCACCTTCTGTTTTTACTAGCCTGGGACCACAAGTAGTACTGCTAATGATGCTGTAAAGGGTGGGATTGAAATTTTAGAAACCTTGTTATGGTTGGGGTGAAGTAGTAAAATTAATGCTTTAAGCCTTGCATAAGATTAAGAGGACGAGGAAAATTTCCTCTATTGTTCTCGTTGATTTTTTGTTCTTTAAATGCTGTGCAAGGCTTAAGACAATCTGCAAGGCTTAAAATAATCATTTTATATGTTAAATATTCCAAAACTTTTTTTAAAAAAGCAAAAAAGGTCCACATTTTTGGTCCCACTCTTTCTTGAGAGCCCCAAATAAGGTGTTGGGACTGAAGTTTGTCTTTTTTTTTATATCATCTAATTTAATTCTATATCTCTGAGAAAATAAATTTAGGAATGTTTTATAATCCTTTTTTGTTTTTAAAACACAGAGTCATCAACCTTCTTTTCAGCTAAATGTCTTATTTTGTAATAGTAAAATGATTATATATATATATTTACCTCCCACTCTTTAGATGTAATCTTGTATTCTTTGAATGTTCAGTTTTTGGTCCATCAGTGTAAAACAAGCTATTAGCATTTTCACTCTAGCATCTGTAAAACTTAAGAAAACAAACTATAAAATGTTTCCCTAAATATAAGTAATCTACTGATATTGTACTTCAGGACTATCACATGTTCCAGGCAAACTCTGTACTCATCATCACTGGGACATGGATATACTGCAGCAACCTTGGCCCACTGTAGATCCTAAATATTTTCAACTGCCAGACATAGTAGAAGTATCAGTACTGGTGAGTAAATGTATTTTTACTTCAAGAGTGACCAACAAGATATGTGTAATATTCTTGAATACTCACCACCTCAAATTAACTGGGGAAGTATGTGGATGTATGCCTCATTGTTCATTGTCTTGGAACATTTACTGTTTTTCTGAAAATAAGACTTGGTTTGTATGTATGTATGTATGTATGTATGTATGTATGTATGTATGTATTGGACCAAAAGACCCAATAGGTCTTATTTTCAGGGGATGTCTTATTTTGTGGCTTCCCGCCACAAATATCCATTGCCTTAAAGAACTATTCATTGTTTTCTAGCCACTGCATATTATTTTTTTAAGTTGCATTAATATGAAAATGCATCTCCTTGTAGTAATATGTTTGTGACAGTATCTAAATGCAAATTCAAAATGCAAAACATTTTTTAGAGTATTTATTATTTTGATGATTTTAGAAGTTGTTGATGACATCACGTAGAAGATCAACAGCACAGTTGTAGAGAGAAAACTGTAGTAATGAGTGAGTTTATCCTTTACATAAACTTTCTTACCCAAATAGATATAGAATATATTTTTATGTACACCTGTGTAATCTGTACTTAATCTTTTGCCCCTCCAGAACAATGCATGTTTTAGTCATTCATGTCTGCTTACAAGAAATATGTCAAATGTGATGGAGATAAGTAAATGCTCAAACATGTAGAAACATAGATCTCCCCTTTATATTTATATACCTTCTACAGAAGGAAATTCTAATTTCAAGTACAGGTAATCCCCAGATTACGAGCATTCCCATAGTGAATGTTCGAAGATACGTGATAACCCTCCGCTAGTGTTTATGAACAAATCCCAAAATTATGAATATTGTAATACCAACGGCAGTTGTTTACCCTTAGGAACGACCGCAGAGGCTCTGCAATATTCATCCGCCTATTTCCTCCCCCCCAGCCGGATCTTCACAGGCACTTTGCCTGTGGAGACTCACTTACCTTGCAAAGATCTCCTCTTTGTTATGGTTTATTTGCCTGCATTCGCAGAGAACAGAGGCCTAACATACTGCGAGATCAGTAGCGAGAGATCTTGTGTACCATATTTTCCGGCGTTTAAGACTTTTTAACACATGAAAATCTTCTCAAAAGTCGGGGGTCGTCTTATACGCCGGGTGTCGTTCTCCTGTAACCAGGCAGACCAGCCCGAAAGGCTCTGACGAGCCTTAAATGGCTCTGGCGATCCAAGCTCTGATGATCTGCTAATCAGGCAACGCAGCTGGGATCACCAGAGCCATGGAGAAGGAAAAAACTCACATAGCTCTGGCGATCCAAGCTCTGACGATCTGCTAATCAGGCAACGCAGCTGGGATCGCCAGAGCCATGGAGAAGGAAAAAAGTTTTCTCCTTTCACATGGCTCTGGCGATCCAAGCTCTGACGATCTGCTAATCAGGCAACGCAGCTGGGATCGCCAGAGCCATGGAGAAGGAAAAAAGTTTTCCCCCTCCAGCTTGCTTACCTTAGCTGCTTGCCTTGCTTCACTTGCCTTGCTTCACTTGCCTGAATCCATTCCATCAACAAGCAACTCCCTGCCTGCAATCAAGCAGGCAGGGAGTTGTGGACTTCAACTCCCAGAATTCCTCAGCCAGCAAAACAAAGCTGGCTGAGGAATTCTGGGAGTTGAAATCTACAAGTCTTAAAGTTCCCAAGGTTGGAGACCCCTGTTCTATTGGGTAAGTTTTTTTTCCCTTTGGGATCTTTAAAAAAAATAGTTAATTGGGGTTTTTTTTAGTTGTTGTTTTTTAGACCTACCCATTTAAAGTTTAGGAAGTTTTAAATTTAGTTTTCATATAAAAATAAAAATTAAAAAAAATAATAATATTTGTGCAGCTTTCTGAGATTTAGTGTGTTTCTGTAGTGTTTCACTCTAACTACACAAACACACAAAATCTCACAAAGCTGTATGTGGAATTTTGTGTGTGTAAAGTGTGAAAGTTGGGTTTTTGGGCTTTTTGTGACTGTGTGAGGTTCCTGCTTGTTGCAGGGGCCATTTTGGGTCTAGCACAGCTGCTTTTACATTGTGGGTGAGCCTGTTGTGTTGTGTTGTGTATGTGTAAAGTGTGAAAGTTGTTTTTTTTGGACTTTTTGTGGCTGTGTGAGGTTCCTGCTTGTTGCAGGGGCCATTTTGGGTCTAGCACAGCTGCTTTTACATTGTGGGTGAGCCACTTGATATTTTTATTCTGTCCCCTTCTGCCTCTATTCTCTGCTAATTGAGGCCTGGATGTTGCAAATGGAGGGAAGGCTTCAGTCCTTCAGGCCTTCCCTCTGCTTGCTGTTTCCTTGCTGAAACCTGCAGTGGGATTGCGTTTCTGTAGGCTTCAGCACTCTTTTACAAAAAGCCTTTGTTGGCACTGTGGAGCTTGGGCAAAGGAAGCACATCCCTCCGAATCCCTGTTCCTACCAACAAAGGGCTGCCAAAGCCTATAGGGATGCAATCATCAAGCGCTTTGCTGACTGCGTGCAGCCTTTTGGGGCTGCTTTCTCACCCCTGATCAACATTAAGATCATGTAAGTCCTCCAGCGCCGAGAAAACAGCCCCAAAAAGTTGCATGCAGCCTTGCAGGGCTGCTTTCTCACCCCAGATCAGTTTGACAAGTCCTGGTGCTGATAAAGCAGCCCCAAAAGGCTGCATGCCCCAAATCAGCTTGACGAGTACTCCGGTGCTGACAAAACACCCCCAAAAGGCTGAGTGGCCTTTCGGGGCTGTTTTCTCGGTGCCTGAGCAGTGGTGGGTTTCTACCGGTATGCCTCAGTTCGGGCAAATCTTTAGTGGTGGTGGCGTGAGGTTCCACCCACCTGCCCAGATGTTATCACGGACACTCTGTACATGCGGGCAAACTGGTAGCGAAGGTAAATGGAACCCACTACTACGCCGGAGGACTCCTCAAGCTGTTCTGGAGCAAGAAAGAAGCCCCACAAGGCTGTGCGCGGCCTTTCAGGGCTGCTTTCTCGGCACCAGAGGCCTTGTCAAGCTGACCTGGACGAAAATGCAGGCCCAAAAGGCTCCGTGTGGCCTTTTGGGGCTTTCTCAGCACCGGAGGTCTCATCAAGCCCTTTACTGACAAGAAAGGAGGGACCAGGCAAAGAAACAGGCTGGAGAGGAGACAGATCTTCATAAGATGTCACCTGGTATGGCAGGATGGGGGGAAACAATTGTGGAACCCTAGGGGAGGGATAATGAGGTACCTGTGGGTCTGGGGAGGCCTTGGTGATTTGAAGTAGGTGGCCTGTTCCCTCACTAGGCCCCCCATGGCCTTCCCCACCCTAAGATACCTCATATGACTTTAATGAGCTGCGCATTCCCCCACGCATTTAATTAATGAATGCGTGGGCGAAAGCAGGGAGTGGTGTTGTTCAAAGTACAAGATTCACTCCCTTGAATTCTCGAGTTACAGTTGGAATGGGCAGTCTCCATTACATTCGTAACTTGAGGACTACCTGTATGCCTGACACCACAGTATGTTGGCCGGTTCTCATGCATATTTTTATAATTATATTTTTCATACAACTGAGATGCATATATTTCAGTCAAGGAATGGGTCAGAAATTAAATGGAAAAGTAACTGAGATTGTGACTGAAGTTCCTTGCTTCAAACCAGTAAAAGGCTGAGAAATCCTTATCTGGCTCTTGTCTAGTTATTAGTAGTTACTAGTATTTTCATTGAAATTGGAACACAAACATATGTTAGCTTTTTGAAGGGACTTCAAGAGTTTCCCAGAGGAAATTGGGATGTCAAGAGTTTCCCAGTGGTAGGCAATTCAGTCTGGTGCCTGATGGACTACTGGCAACAGGAGATAAGTCAGGTGCTGGACTCTACATTGTGTGCACAAATATTAGGCAAGTTATATTTTGAAGAATTAATTTTATTATTGAACAACTACAGTGCTCTTGGTCAATCCAACCAATCCAATCCAAAATGCTAATGACCCTCAAACCTGAATATTTAAGAAAGTAAAAGTGAGGTTTTGGCTTTCTTAGGAAAATATCTATGTGTGCACAATTACTGGGCAACTATTAGCGTGCAGAATTATTATACAACTAAATGAAAAATGAAAATTTGTCCATCTCACTTGTTTCCTTGCATGTGAGAATAATAAATGAACAACTCAAAATGTACAAATAAGCATTTCTAATATTTAAAAAAATATAGACACCCTTTTTTCAGTAACAATCATAAGCCTTCCATTCATGGAGTCTGCCAGTTTCTTGATCTGTTGACAATCACAGCCTCCCAGACTGGGGGTTTTTTTTGTTGTTTTTTTTCTGAGTGTCAGTCCTCACTGACATCATTACTGAGACACTCCAGAGAATGAAATGGCAGAAATGAAAGAAAGAAAAAGCAAACTCATCCAAAAGCACAGATATTTGAGCCTACACTATGTTGAGGGTGGGAGGCAAAGTGTCAACTGTCCAACTGGTGAACCCAAAACAAGGAAACACTCTTGGGAGCTTTGAATTCCCAAAAGTAAAACTTTATTGGCTGCACTATATTGGTACTGAAGAAACAAAATCAGCTCTGGTTTTCCCGTGCAAATATTTGTCTAGTTAAACAATAGCTTCCCTTTCTCCTCATCCCTGGGTGATCACATTGTCCAATTATGAGATGTCCATTTGTTATGGTAACATCTCTTTCTCCAATACCTGCAGTGGTGACCTTGATGGTTTCCATGCTCTCACAATCTCCACATACATTCTCAGCATTCCATTTCTCCCTCCCCCCAGTCAATTGGCAACTTGAAAAGCATTGTGGTTTGAAATCTTGACATGCTGGTAATTAACATAGATTAATTACTGTTGTTTAGATGGTTTTAGCCTTCACTAATCTCTTTGGTCATTGAGGATATTTTGCATGGAACCTTTTTACTAACTTTTCTTCTCTAACATTGTGGGCACCTAACCCACTCAGCACAACTGAGGAATATCCTTTCCACTGCACTAAGTATTGTAATTTTTCTTAAAGTACCTTGAGTCCAGTAAATTCTTCATCTCATAATGTTTTCCTCACCCACCAACATTGGAGGGAGAGGCTTCCCCTCGACTGACCTTAACTTGGAACTTTGGAAGAGCTTCAATAAGCTACAGTGGAACACTGAGTGGACTCATCCAGTACCTTAAGTAATTGTAATTCCGCTGTAACTGGGTTTATAATTTGAACTATTGGGAACAGACCTATGTACTTGGGACCCAGTTTCGTACAAGGTTGGTTCAGCTTCAAGCATTTAGTAGACAGGTATACTTTCCCTCCAATCCTGAACTCCTTCTGGGAGCTCTTTTCCGATCTTCCTGTTTCTTTTGTGACTCCCTGGTTTTATTCAGGGCGTTCTGCACATTTCTCCAAGCAGCTTTCAGGGTATCAATTCATTCAGCTAATATTACTGAGGGAGGGGGTTCCCTTGGAAATTCTGACATTGGTACAAACTCAACTCCCATGATCATTTTAAAGGAGGTAAATCCAGTGCTTCTATGCACCGAATTATTATAAGCCACTTCTACAAAAGGTAGGAGCTCCATCCAGTTGGTTTGCTGATAGTTTACATAGCAACATAGGTATTGCACCACTATTGCATTAGTTCATTCTGTCACCCCATTGGTGCTCAGATGGAACCCCGAACTAAGTCCCTGAATTGACCCTATTTGCTTTATGAACTCCCACCAGAACTTTGCCTCCGGTCTGAAATGATGCTCCTTGGGACTCCATGCAGCTGGTAGACGTGCTGCACGAACATTTAGGCCAGACTCCAGGCTGAGGAAAGCTTCAGACCCACAATGAAGTGTGCTTGCTTTGAAAACAAATCAACCACAGTCCAAATTATAATTATCATGTAGCATCCAGCATTTTCTTTTGAGGGAAGGTTGTTTTGATATTTGAAGTAGATTAGTGAAGAACTGTTGGGAGAGATTTTCCTCCCTCACTATAACGGACTGAAATAATCAACAAAGGAAGGAGTCGAACCAGTGCAGTATTGGTTAATTCAATCTATTATAGTGAGGGAAGAGATATTGTTCCAGTAGTTCTTCACTTATTGGGGTCGTTCCTCAATCCCCTATTAATTTTGCCAGCTGGAAAGATTTCAAATAGCAATCATGTGACCGTGCTTCAAGCATTAAGTATAAGCCTGTTGCCAAATGCCCAAATCACATGATTCAGCACCAGTTATAAATACCATTATTTAGTACTGTTGCAATGTTGGATAGTTGTTGAATGGGTAAGTGAGGACTACCTTTACACAGAGTTACCTTTTGGCACCAGTGTTATTCCTGGATGGGCAGCAAATGAAATACTGGGAGTGGTAATATTTGAAGTAGTATAGCTCTCCATTTTATGAGTGGGCAATGGGATCTTTTACCAAATTGCCATTTTTGGCAGCATATACAAAGTTAGACGTAATAAGTACTTCTTTCTTCACACATGACAAATAGGAAAATCCAAATACTGATTTTAATAAGGTTCCAAAAGGGAATTGGTATTCTAAGCTACAACTCGCTATTTGTCTCAGTATCCCAGGCTAATGATATGATGCTTTCCTAGACAATTTTAATTTGGTCTGGGATGGCATAACATACTCCATTATTTCTATTTGATGTTGGTTCTATCCCTGGTCATTTTTAGCCAAAGGTTTAGCCAATTCACTGGATATGATATAATAAAGGTTGCCACATATTTTGTATTTTGTGCAGTAGACATAATGAAAGACACATCTTAACTGACTGTAACTCCAGGCTTTATTACGACGTTATGTTTGCTACAGTAAGACTTTTTCAAAAAGTAATTTTATAGTAGGAAATCAGATTGAAATACTCTTGAAATAACTATACAAACTCATTTTACAAAAGACCATTTATTATCTTTCATTTTGTAAGATAAAAAATAAAATAGACAGACTCTTTTTTTATTAAGAGTTTCTGGAAGCCAGTCATCAATAGCAAGTTTTCAATAGCAATATTTGAACTGTTACAAAAATATTTTCTACTTTACAGTACAGATAGTCCTTGCTTAACGACCATTCATTCAGTGACTGTTCAAAATTATGATAGTGCTGAACAAATGGTGGTTATGATTGATCCTTGAAATTACAATTATTCCAGCAACCCTGTGGTCACAGAATAAAAATTCAGGTCTTTGGGAACCAGCCCTCATTCACAACTGCAGCATGTGCTTCAATTTATTTATTGATTGATTGATTGATTGATTGATTGGTTGGTTGGTTGGTTCGATTTATATGCCGTCCTTCTCCGGAGACTCAGGGCGGCTTACAATGCGTTAAGCAATAGCCTTCATACTTTTTTGTTAGTAGGGCTTTCGGGCCCCCAAACGGTGTTCTTTTTATACAAAGTCAGCTTATTGCCTCCACAATCTGGGTCCTCATTTTACCTACCTCGGAAGGATGGAAGGCTGAGTCAACCTTGAGCCTGGTGAGATTTGAACTTGCAGTAATTGCAGGCAGCTGGCAGCTAAATGCTACTTAACAGCACTTTAGTCCGCTGTGCCATCAAGGCTCTTACCCACCTATTTCCCTCCCATCCCTGCCCTTAGTTGCCCTGCACTCTACTGCCACAATCTCCCTGCCAACCCCAGCTAATAGTTATTGCGACATTTCACTCATTTTTGGCACAAAATATAGGTGCTGGATGAAGTACCACCCACACTGCTATCCTGCATTCTTTGCTGGCCTACTGCCTCCTTCATCTCCAGGCCATTTGGCAAATAAGACTCTGCTGGCTTGCTGTGTTCACATCCCAGAGGTATGCCAGTGTCTAGACAGACATGTTAAACTCAAGGCCCACAGGCCAGATGCAGACCACGGTGTGGTTAGATCTGGCCTGCGGGGCTGCCCTGGAGAAAGTGAGAGGCCATCCCCCACCACCCCCGCTACTCGGCCCAGCCCCCTGGGCGCACACACAGACAGTGAGCATGTGGGCCTGGCATCCCATGTAAAAGGGAAGCTCTCAAAACATGGTCAGCCTGTGGAGCAAGATAGTTACCAGGGATGCCAGGCCCCGTATGCTCACCACCTCCTGTGCATGCACCTAGGGCAGTGATGGTTAACCTTTTCAGCACCGTGCCAAAACTGGAGTGTCTGTGCGTGTGTGCTCTGGAGCACTGGAACCCGGAAGAGCAGCTGGCCATCACACACGTGCCCACAGAAAGGGCTCTGCGTGCCACCTCTGGCACATGTGCCATAGGTTCACCATCACGGACCTAGGGAGCAGGGCCAAGCAGCAAAGGCAGCCGCTCGTTGTCTCCAGGGTGGCCCCATGGGCCAGATCTAAGGCTGACTTCATCCTGGGCTGAATGTCCACCATGATGTTGGACATTGTCCAACATCATGTAGTAAAACAGCGCATAGAACCCCAGCAATGCCATGTCCAGCACCAGCACTTCCGCTGCCTCCATGGTCCGCTCACCGGCCCAGTCTCACAGCCTGCAAGGCTTCCCTTTCACCGGGATGCCCCCACCAATGCATGGGAAAGTCACAGCACTGACAGCATGGCCACTGGCAGTGCTGCCAACATCTCCCCCTCCTTTCTTCGGGGGGCGCAGAGGAGGGAGGGAGGGAGGGAGGGAGATGGGAATGAGAAGGAAGGAGGAAGGAAGGAGATTGGAATGAAAGGGAGGAAGGGTCTGATGGAAGTCCTGCCTTAGCAGTTGGCCATCAGCAGCCCTGCTGTCCTTTTGCCATCCCCTTGCCCCCTCCTCCTGGCCTTTCCTGGTGTCTCCCATCCAATTGCTGAAGATGCTTTGGTTATAAAGCCGAGTTTCCTCACATGGAGAGAGAGTGGGCCTCCCTCTCATGCATTTTGACCTCCTGCACCCACCATTAGCAACCTGGCCAAGGAGAATGAGAATGAGCAGCAGAAGAATGAGAATGAGCAGCAGCCTTGAGGAGGTAAGTGCAGCCAGGCGCCCACTCGGTGAAGCAGGGCTAGGCTGGGCTGCTGGGTCCCAGTCCCCTAGGAGTTCGAGGACCGGGTTGAGCATTTGCCCTTCACTGCCCAGGGCTCTAGGCAGCCCACGCCACCATCCGGGGGTCCTCCATGTGGCCTGAGAGGGAAAATGAAGCTCCTCTGGTGGACAAGGCTTTGGCACTCACCCTGGTCTCACCTTCCTCCGCTGGAAACCTCCAGGTCCCCCCTTCCAGCTTTGCCTGGCCCCACACAAGAAGCAGAAGATGACACATGGTGGAGAAGGTTTACAGGAAGCAGTTTCCTCCGAATCCAACTTCTGCCTTGACAGATCTCTGGAGAGGAGGAGGTGGTGGTGGGGGACCTGCATGAGGGAACATTGCCCTAACAAGTCAGCATCCTTACCACACACAATTGGAAACTGGGATTTCCTTTTGAGAAGGGCCAGACTCCCTTGTGCAGGATCAGGGAGTGGTTCTCCCCTGTCTCCTCCTCTTGCTCTCCTGATTCTTGCAAACTTTCTCCTCCGTGCTTCCATATGCAGCAGCATCGTCCTCTGCCTCCTACTTTGTTGGGAGGGGCCCTGGACAGGGAAATGCCAATGATGTCTGGGATTGGGAGAGGAATGTCTTCTTTTATGTGCTGTGCACAGACACACACACACACACCATTCCAAACTTGGAGACTTTTATTCACATCTGAGTTTACAAACTGCCAATCATATCTGGGCTTGAGCTTGGGCCCTCTCCTTCCTCTGTGGATAAAAGTCCCTAAACCTGGAATGTGGTTTGTGTGTGTATGTGTGTGCACACGCATGTGCTTTGCTGCCAGCAGTTTGGGGAGGCGAGGAGCTTGTGGGGCACTGAATTGTCCCCACGTCAAGTTAGCCAGCGCGACCTGTTCCATCCCGACCCAGCCGTCCCGAGTCAGCCATGCCCAGTGAGTGGCATAGAGCTGGCCACGCCCACCCAACCATGCCCACCCAGCGGCTCTTTGAGGACAACCATAATGCTGATGCGATCCTCAATGAAATTGAGTTTGACTCCCCTGGTCTAGATCCTAGGTCAGTAGTGGTAGGAAGAAGATGGTGAAAATCAGGATGGCAGGCAGAAGTGGGTTGCAGCAGGTTCTGACCAGTTCTGGAAAACTGGTAGCGGAAATTTTGAGTAGTTTGGAGAACCGGTAGTAAAAATTCTGACTGGCTCCACCCCCATCTATTCTCTGCCTCCCAGGTCCCAGCTGGGAAATGGGGATTTTGCAGTAACCTTCCCCTGTATTGGGGAGGGAATGGTGATTTTACAGTATCCTTCCCCTGCCGCACCCACCAAGCCACACCCACCAAGCCATGCCACTCCTACCAAGCCACTCCCACAGAACCGGTAGTAAAAAAATTTGAAACCCACCACTGATGGCAGGAGTGAGTATGACATCCAAGGGGACAGATATGGTGGGAAAGATAGGATGGTGGAAAAATTGAAGTGAAGGTAAATATGGTAGGGTGGCGGAATCTTTTATGCTGAAGGGAGTTCACTGGGCCTACCTGGAGAGGAGGTAGCAGGACAGAACCAGCATTTCATGCAGGGAGGAGGATGTGAACTCCTTGCCAAGCAACAGCATAATCCTTGCCTAATAAACGAACAAGCACTATTTGACCTGCTGTTACTAAGTGGTATGATCACACACATATATATATGCTTTGCCTAACTACCACTTCGCTTAATGATGGAAATTCCAGTCCCAATTAGAGTCATAGTGGGTGGGGGCATGTCTGGGGATTGTCATGTGTGTTGGGCTTGGTCTCTGAGTATTATGTGAATTTCGTTGTATGGGTATACTGTGTATATACGTAGAATGACAATAAACTTTATATAATTAATTATTACTTTACATAAATTGACTGAAGCTAAAAGAAAAGTAAGAAATTTTAGATACCTTCTTCAGTTTTCATCTGTTTTTTTCTTTCTCTTCAGATCAACAATAAACTCTGTGGTAAAGTTAAAGTACCCCAACAAGTATCCCGAGATGCAGAAGTAGTTCGTGAACTGGTTGTTCAAAGTGAAGTAGGGAGTGAATACCTTCAAGGAAGAAAAATTACAAAGTTTTTCTTATCTCCCCGAACTGCCCTCATCAACTTCCTCATCCAGGATTAAGAAGATACTTTCTTAGAATTGTCTATGTAACTATAACTGTGGCAGAAATAAGGATAAAGATATCCTTATTTCAGGAAAGATTAAGAAAGGCAACCAAATGACTTTATTCAACAGTTTCAAAAGTTAATTGTTTCTCTTTGTAACCTCTATAGATCATATATAATCTTGCATTGCAGACATTTATCCCTAATTACAATGTAAAAGTAAATCATGGAATCCAAAATTAAAATGAAATTAACTATGGCAAAAATTTCATAATTCTGCTTAAACCCTTAAATGAATGAAAATTCATTTCATTCAATGTCACAACTGAAATTTTGCCTATAAAGGTAAAGCGAACAATTGGAGCTATTTATACTATAAAAGGATCATCAAAATGAACGAATGAGCCTGCATTTGTGATTAGTTCATGGTTGTTTATGAACTATAATGGATACAGATAATTCTTACATTTCAAATAATTTCAGCTCTTAACTGTGTTACCTATGTTAGCAATATTCTATTGTGACAAGAATATTTCCAAGCGTAGTGGTTACATGAATCTCTATTCTCCCTATCAATTTCTCTCTCATACCTCAGAAAATAATAATCAACCCAATTTTCAAACATCAGAAAGTTTTGATTATTAATGTTAAATCATATAATACAGTTAGAAATTATAGGAATTACAGTCCTAAATATGCTTATTTCAGAGATACAGGTATTGAAAAATGGTAGACATATTGCTTTCTTAGGTTCCATTTGGAAAAATCTTAATGGTAATAACTTTTTGAAGAGCTACATATATGTAAATGTTAGTACTGGATTAAATAATAAGCTATGATCAGGAGAACTTTCATATAAGGTAAAAAATTGCAGTTCAGCTCAACATCCCAAGAAATATGTATATATATATAGTGGAGGCACCAAGAGAAAAATCTATCATATATTTCATACTGTGCATCTAAAAATTATATTACAATAAATGTATAGAAACTTCAGGTTTTCAGTCTATGTTAATTCTAATAGTAATTCTATTACTTTTCTGCTATTTTAAAAGCAAGCCTTTAAAATTGCATTCTGTAATTCTTGATGCAAGTTTACTTCTCCACCCCTAAAAAAGAATAAATTATTGCTAGTTGATGATTAAAGAAATGCAATATTCTTCAATAGAAATGTACAGCTATAAAAATGATAGTCTGAAATTGTATACAGCAAGAAAAAATTATTATTACTGATTCAAAAGCAAATCAATACTTTTCTATTGATGATCAGTCAAAATATATTTTACCCCAATATGTTTGCAAAAACAATTAGCATAATCTGTGTTTTAATTCAGTTCTACTGAAATAAATGAAACTGTGCAAGAGCAGTAGCGTTCCTGCAAAGTTGCCATTTCATTTCAATGAAGCCTGCAATAAAGAAGTTCCTGGTAGATTATTCCTTTTTAAACATTTTTTATTAAGTTATAAAGTATTATAAAATACAAAAGTAAATAAAAGAGCAGTAAGGAGGGAGGCAAAAGGGGAAAGAGAAGTGAAGAAAGGTAGGTGTTCAAAACCCAAGAAAGAAAACCCCAACTCCATGTTTGTAGAGAAGAGGTACTTTTACTGTCTTTGAAATGATAGCAACAAAAGAAAAGCAAGATCTGAGCCAAAAGGCACAAAAGTTACATATTGAAAGTTTCCACGAATCCCTCCCTCCAGGGACCCAGGCTGAATGTCCAATCCCCATCCCATATGGTGTTATGTGGGGCACAACTTCAGGTGTTTTCGTTCATCTGGTATTCTGGGATGGTTGACTTTGATTTGGTATAAACAACTCCATTCAGCTGCACAGTAGATCATGAGAGCATCCTTCCCATTTTGTTCACACAGGCCATCTTCATTCCAGCTCACTTCCCCACCCAAATGCCAATCTTCCCCTCTCCCCGTTACTATGGCAGTTGATAGCAAGCAAGCATCAAAGAGGCTGATATTTGGCCTTCCTGCAGTACAGGCATTAGCCCTGGAGAAAAACACAAGACAAAATAGACAGGATAGAAACAAACGAAACAACCCAAAATACAGGAGCATTTACAATGTTATGAATAACATTAAGGCTTGTCAGTGTATTTAGAGTGAAACAGTTGTAAGAATTTTGGGCTCTGACATCTCAAGAATTCACCCATTCAGATTGAGACAAAGGGAAATGTTTCCAGGCTACCAAATACCATACTTTCTCCCTATGTTTCCTGGAATCCAGGATCTCTTTGACCTCAAAAAGGGTTCTCCTTCAATGAGGAGGAGCAGGTTGGTTTGGTCGAAGAGAAGTGACATGTTCAGGTTTCAGCAAACTAACATGAAACACAGGGTGGATCCTTCTAAGGTTTTTTGATAGGTCTAACTGTACCATCACCAGGTTTACAATCCTTATAATAGGAAAAGGATCTACATACTTAGGTCCCAGTTTCTTTGACTTCTGGATAGTCTGTAAGTTCTTAGTGGACAAGAAAACCTTATCCCCAACTTGGTAGTCTTTTGGCATAGCTCTTTTTCTTGTCAGACTGCTTCTTATGGGCTCAATGAGCCTTGTCTAACGCCTTACAGGTGATGGGCCAGATAAACTAAAGCAGCTCAATCCTGCGGCAGCTCTGGAATAGGTACAAAATCCTGACCAGAAGCCACCTTGAACGGGATGAAGCCGGTGCCACTATGGATGGAGTTAATTATAAGTGACTTCTGCAAAAGGCAGTAAGTTGGCCCAGTTCTCTTGCTGATAATTTATGTAACATCTGAAGTATTGTTCTAGAACCGAGTTAGTGCGTTCACAAGCCCCGTTAGTTTAAGGGTGGTGGGAGGAGCTTAGGCCTTGTGTGGAACCTAACAACTTCAGGAATTCCCTCCAGAAGTGGGAGGTGAATTGTACCCCCCTATACAAAATGATATGTTTGGAAACCCCGTGTAACCTATATACATGTTGAAGCTAGCATTTTTGCAGAGCGAATCTTGGAGCAGGGTACAAAATGCACCTGCTTGGAAAACAAGTCCATGACCACCCAAATAACCGTATTTCCTCCACTCTCAGGTAGTTCAAAGATGAAGTCCATGGATATTTCCTTCCATGGAGCACTAGGGCTAACAAAATTCTGGAGCAGTCCAGCCAGCCTTCCAGGGGACCTCTTTGGGGAGGCATATACGGGACAACTAGCAACATAGGCTTCTATGTCCTTTTTCAAAGAGGGCCACCAGAACTGCCATTCAACTAAGTGTAAAGTTTTCATGAGCCCAAAGTATCCAGCAACTTTCGAATGATGGGCCTGTTGTAATACAGTCCCCCTAAGACTGGCGGGGACATATAGTTTTACTCCTACCCATGCTAGGCCATCACGAATGGTGCAATCATTTGAGTGGGACAAGAACCAGTCATCAGTTTTCAGCACCCCTTTTAACTGCTCGCTTAAGTCGGTTGGAAGGTCAAGGTTCGCCTTCCCCTGGGCTCTGGTGAACACCAGGGCAGCCAGTTGCTTGGAAGGGCTAACCGGGCAGATCACGTCTGGCCGAGTGCTATTATACTGGGGTAATCTAGATAAAGCGTCCGCCATAAAGTTCTTTTTCCCAGGAAGGTAGCACAAGGAGAAATTAAAACAATTAAAAGTGTTGCGCCCAATTGACTTGATTGGGTGACAATTTCTGGGGTGTTTTTAAGGCCTGTTCATAAGGTTTTTATGATCTGTCCACACCTCAAAAAGTGTTTTGTCCCTTTGAGGAAATGCCTCCAGGTTAGCAAGGCCCATCAAACAGCAAATGCTTCCTTCTCCCATATTGCACATCTCTTTTTGGTTTCAGTTAATTTCCAGGATGTGTAGGCACAGGATTGTAAAGTTCCCGTAGCACTGGCTTGTAGTAATACTGCCCCCACAGCTACGTCACTGGCATCGACCTAGACTAATGAAGGTGGCCTCCATGTCAGTATGTTTAAGGATGGGTTTGGCTGCAAACAACTTTTTCAACTTCTCAAAGGCTGCTTGGCACTCCATGGTCCACTCAAGGGGCCGGCTAGGCCTTGGTTTAGCTTCTCCATTTGTCTTTAGGAGATTGGTAAAGATGAATGCAATTTTTGCAAAGGTAGGGATGAATTGTCGATAAAAGTTTGCAAAACCTAGAAAGCTTTGCAGCTGCTTTCTGGTGCGTGGGTGCGCCCACTCCATGACCACCTGAACCTTCTCTGGGTCCATTTCTATCCCCTCATGCGATATGCAGTAACCCAAATAGTCAATTTTAGTCTGATGAAATTCGCACTTTGACAATTTGGCATACAATTCACCAGCCCTGAGTTTTTTCAGGACTGATTGCACTAACTTTACATGGCCCTCCATGGTTTCAGTGTAAATAAGAATATCATCTAGGTAGACCAGAACCCCCTTGTAAAGGTGTTCATGCAGCACCTCATTTATCAGTTGCATAAACACAGCTGGGGCTCCTTGTAATCCAAACGAGAGCACCTTTAAATAAATAAATAAATAAATAAATAAATAAATAAATAAATAAATAAATAAATAAATAAATAACTTTATTGTCATTGTACGTGTATACACGCACATCCTGCCCTCTGGAACGAACTGCCCCCCGAGATGCGGAGGATTCCTGACTTACGTACCTTCCATCGGGCCCTCAAGACGCTTTTATTTCAACAAGCTGGGCTGGCCTAATTTTAATTTTTTAATTGCTAATTCTTAATTTTAAATGTCTAAATTGGGTAGTTTTATTTTAATTAGATATGGGCCAAACTATTTAATTATTTTTTAATTGTTTTTAAATTTTATATTTGTGTGTTTTATGTTGGCTGTACACCGCCCTGAGTCCCTTTGGAAGAAGGGTGGTATATAAATTAAATAAATAAATAATAAACTAAATATACACAGTATACCCATACAACGAAATTCACTTAACATCCAAAGACCACGTCCAACACACATAACAATCCTCAAACACACTCACACCCACCACAATTCTCCACCCCTAAACCACCCAAACATCCACACAACAGACAAGTAGTACTGTCCAACAGCTCACTGATGATGGCCCTTTAGTTCATTGTTGAGTGCAATTATAGCTCTGGGATAAAAACTATTCAGAAAACGTGTGGTCTGAGTTTTAATTGTTCTGTATCTTCTGCCAGAAGGCAACAGTCCAAAAAGACTGTAAGCAGGATGGGAAGAGTCTCTGAGAATGTTATGCAACTTTCTCAAACAGCGAGATTCGAAGATGTCGTCAGGGCTGGTAGCTGGAGTCCGATGATATTCTGGGCAGTTTTAATGATTCTCTGTAGAGCTTTTTTGTCCACTACAGAGCTGCTCCCATACCATGCAAGAATGCCGTATGTCAGGACACTCTCAATGGTGCTGCGATAGTAGGACAGAAGTAGATGCTGAGATAGATTTATCTTCCTGAGCATTCTCAGGAAGTACAGCCTCTTCTGTGCCTTCTTCACAAGCATGTTAGCATTCATAGTCCATGAGGTCCTCTGAGATATAAATGCCCAGAAATTTAAAACTACCCACCCTCTCCACCTCCTCACCATTTATGTACAATGGTAGATATACATCTCTCTTCCTCCTGAAGTCAATTATAAGTTCTTTAGTTTTTGTGGTGTTAAGTGTGAGATTATTTTCATTACACCACAATGTCAGCCCTTGTACTTCCTCCCTGTAAGCAGACTCATTGTTCTTATTAATGAGCCCCACCACTGTTGTGTCATCCGCAAATTTAATAATTGAATTGGTGTTATACAATGGGGTGCAGTCATGTGTGTACAAGGAATAAAGGAAAGGGCTTAGCACACAACCGTGGGGGGCTCCTGTGCTTAGTATCAGAGTAGAGGAATGGTGAGATACCATCCTTACTGACTGGCCTACCTGTCAGAAAATCCCTTATCCACAAACAAATCCTCTGATTTATACCCAAATTGGACATTTTAAAAAACAACCTGTTGGGTAAAATGGTGTTAAAGGCAGAGCTGTAACCCACAAATAACAGCCTCGCATATGTCCCCTGTTGTTCCAAATGATTCAATACAGTATGGACAACAAGAGACAGCATCGTCAGTTGATCTATTAAACTGGATCTATTAAACCTTAAACTGGAAACAACCCAAAGGGCAACTGAATGTGGTTTTCCACTCATCTCCTTCTTTAATTCAGACTCTGTAGTAATCTTCTCTCAAGTCCAGCTTGGTGAAAATCTTTCCTTTGGCTAGATGAGCTAACATGTCCTTCATTAGGGGTAGTGGATAAACATTTTCTACACACATGGCATTAAAGCCTTTATAATCAATGCAAAGGCGAAAAGAGCCATCTTTTTTTTTTTGTGGAATAACACCGGAGTGGCCATTCATGGCCTAGCTGGTTGGATGAAGCCCCATTTTAGGTTTTTATTAATAAAGGTTTGCAGTTCCTCCAGTTCTCATGGGGTCATCAAGTAGATCTTTAGCTTAGGTAGTTTCACCCCAGGGAGGATTTCTATGCTGGAGTCTGTGGGGCGATGGGATGGAAGTACATCTGAAGCCCTCTCGCTGAACGCCTCCCTGAGGTCCCAATATTCCTTTGGTATTTTCTCCTCCCCAGCTATGCGTTCACTCGCTACTGCTGCCAGCTCTCTTTTGGCCTTGGCTATGCATGGGGGATTTCCTCCCCCCCTCTCTGGCTGGGTGGAACAGATGTGCAACAGCCCCTTCCTCCAGTTCACATGAGGATTTCATTTTTGGAGCCAGGGTAATCCGAGCAAGAGGTGTCATTCCATTCCAGGAGCTACAATGAAACTCAAAGTATCTCGGTGATTCCCCATTAACATATCTACTGGTTCTATCACAAAGTGAACTGCCCCCCCCCTCCAGCTACTGATCCATCCAACTGGCAAAACACTATTGGCACTTCCATTGTCCTCAGTCTCATTCCTAGTTTCTCCACTACCTCTGGGCTAATTGTGCACCCAGAATCCAAAAGGGCTAGCATCTTCCCTTGGGCGTGAGATGAAGGCACCGTTAACTCCACTGGGATGGTCATGGGACCCACATGCTGACTTACCAGCAGGTTGTCATCAGAGCTGGTTTGACTCTTCCGTGGAGTGGTTGTAGTTCCCAACTCCTCCTGCCCTGGAGAAGCGAACTTGATGACTTCCATGCCCCTCAGGGCCGTTTTGTGGTGTTTTGCTGGTGGTTTTTCCACTTTCTTCCTTCCAGTTGGTTTGGAACCAGGTTTGGTGAACTAATCAACAGCTCAATACCCCTCCTTCCCACATTTGAAGCATGCCATGGACCTGGGTTTGGTCGCTGGCCCACCTTTGGTAGCTCTAGGGGCCTATTTCGAGGCAGAAGAAGAAGGCTTATTCCAACTGCAGCTCTCATGGTGCTGCAGGGCCTTTATTAATTTCCTGCCAGGCAGCCTCTCCTCACTGGCGTCTGGCAGCAGTTACCCCAGGGGGAAGCTCCTCTGGAATTTCCATTCGTCCTACACCCAACGACCATTTGGCTTGGACTGGTTTCTCCTCAAGCTGCAAGTCTGACAGCCACTCTATCTCCTCACGACCACGATGGGACGGGGGGGGGGGTCAACCCAGTGGCTCCCATATCCTCTTGATCACTGTCCTGGGTAGACATTCTTTGCTCAGCCCCCATGGTAGATTTGGTCTCTGGGTTGGCTGATAAAGCAGATGTTGCTTAATGTCAGACGTGCCTCCGTTCAAAACTCAAGAAAGAAACTCCCAACTCCACTTTTGTAGAGAAGAGGTATTTTTACTGAGTTTGAAATGATAGCAATGAAAGAAAAACAAGATCTGAGCCAAAAGATGCAAAAGTTACGTATTGAAAGTTTCCCCAATATTTCCAAATTGTCTCTAATTTGTGGTATGAATGTCTCCACAGACAGAATGAATAACAGAGGTGATAGGGGGCAACCTTGTTTTACTCCTTTAGCTATTTAAAGCTTTCTGTTTGATCCCCATTTATTATTATTTTGGCCCTCTGTGTAGTATATATGGCTCTGATCATTTCTGTAATTTTTTCTCCAAAATTCATTTTTATTAATTGGTTTATCATAAAGTCCCAATTTAAATTGTCGAAGGATTTTTGCGCATCCAAAAACATCACAGGTACCTGTTTTTCAGGATGAGCTTCATAGAATTCTAGGGCGTTGATGATAATTCGTATGTTATTTTTTATATGTCTGTTGGGTAGGAATCCATTTTGATCCAAATGTATAATTTCATTTAATATAATTTTGATTCTATCTGCTATTATAGCATAAATATTTTGTAGTCAGCATTTAGCCATGAGATTGGCCTATAATTCTGAATTTTCTGTTGTTTGTTATTGTTTTGGGGGATGAGAGTTATTAAAGCTTCCGTCCAGGGTTCTGGTTTCTTGGCCTTTCCCAGTACTTCATTATATGTTTCTAATAACAATTGTTCTAATGATTCTTGAAATTTTTTATAAAATTCAGCAGGGATTCAATCCAGGCCTAGAGTCTTATTGTTTTTTTGCTTTTGAATTGCTCTTTGTAACTCCAGTTTCATTATTTTCTCATTTAATACTTCTTTTGTTAAATCTAGTAATCTGGGAAGATTCCTTTTTTGGAGATATCTTTGAATATCTTTACCTTCAATTTTCTTGACTGTTTAATATTTGAAAATAATTTACTGCTATACTTTTCTTTTTTTCCTTTCTTGAAATACACCATCTCGTCCTCATCCTTTAATTGTTTTATTAATTTCTTTTCCTTTTCTTTTTTTAATTTATGGGCCAACCATCTTCCGGGCTTGTTGGCATTTTCAAAATAATTTTGTTTAACTGCTCTAATTTTTTGTGGTACTTCTTCTTGGGTTAATAGTTGTAGTTTATGTTTAATTAATTCTTTTTCTACTTTGGTTCCTTGATTTTGAGGTTCTTTCTGTAATTTAGATTCTAATTTTGCCAATTTTCCTTGGAGTTCTGTAAGATGTTTCTTTTTAATTCTGTTTTTCCTTATTATATATGCTATCGATAGATTACTTAAATAAGCTTTCGTTGTGCCCCATAGATTTTGAATGGTGGTTTGTTCATTCCAATTTTCTTTTAGAAAAGGGCCATCTGATTTTTAATAGGTTGTGGTCTGCCCAGGTATTAGTTTCAATTTCTATTTCTGCGATGTCTTTCCCTGTTTCTGGGTCCATCCACACCATGTCTATCCTAGACCACGAATTTTGGGGGTTTGAGAAGGAAGTATATTGCTTTTTAGGGGGATTAATTTCTCTCCATGTATCTTTTAAATTAAATTCCTGGGCCAATTCAAAGAATGTAGTTGGTAATATTTTCCTTTCATAGCTTTCCCCCCCCCCCCAGTTTTATAATCTTTTTTGGGGTCTACCATCTTATTAAAGTCACCTAATATGCACAGATTATCCACCTCTAATTCTATTAATTGTTTATGTAATTTACTATAATATTCTCTCCGATGTGTGTTAGGTGCATAAATAACTACAATTAATATTCTTTTTTGTTTTATTGAAACTTCAATCATTAATATCCTTCCCTCATTATCTGCATAAATTTGTTTGGGGTTTAACCTTTCCTTTATATAAACTGCTATCCCTCTTTTCTTAGATTCTGCTAATGTTACAAATAATTTTCCTAATTGGGGGGCTTCCAAAAAGCCACTTTTTCCTTTTGGGATATGTACTTCTTGTAAGATACTATTTCCATATTCAATTTTTGAAGTTTAGTAATTATTTGTTGTTTTATTGGTGCATTCAATCCGTTTGTTAATTGATATTAAATTCACCTCCTCCTCCATTAAATTACTTATTTGTCCTTCTTATTTCCTTTTTTTGTTTTACTTCCCTTTGCTGTCTTGTTCTTACCCCTTCTCTGTCCTGGTTTTCCGTATCTAACCGCTCTCTTGATTCTTGGACTGGTTCATTTTCTTCTATCTGTTGTTCTTCTTCACTCTTTGTTTCTAACTCCGCTCTACTGTCTAATTCTTGCCCAAAACATTGCTCATAAAATTCCTGAGCCTTTTCTATCGTATCCACTCTTATTTTTTTATCTTACCAATATCATTAATTGGCAGAATTTCGACAATCAAAATAAATATATTACCCAAGTCACTTCATCTATTTCAAACTGTACCAATAAAATTAGGGAAAAAATTCTTTGAACAATTAAATAAAATGACATCAAAATTTATATGGTCAGGGAAAAAAACTGCATATCAAATTCAAATTACTGCAAGATAGCAGGGAAAAAGGAGGTTTCGGTTTACCAGAATGGGAACTTTATTACCAAGCGACATCCCTAACATGGCTTAAAGATTGGCTACAACTTAAAAATAAATGAATACTAACGATAGAAAGCCATGACCTCCAGCTTGGCATGGCTTTCTTTGGGATGGGAAAAATAAATCACATACCTACTTTCAAAGACACATATTAAGAGATACCCTATTAAAAGTTTGGGAAAAGATTAAAAAGAATCACTATACGAAGGTCCCAATTTGGTTGTCTACAATGGAAGCAATGATACATCCAAATACCACAGATTTAGACAAAATGGTGAGATATATAGAATTACTAGACACAAAAGGAGAATTAAAATCAGTACAAGACTTGAAAAAACAAGGAATAAATCTGGAATGGTGGTCATATTTTGCAAATTAAAACTAGATTTAAAAAAGGCAAGGAACAATCTGGCATAAACAGGAAACAATTGGAACAAGTAAAATATTATTAGGACCGGGGACAAAAATGGTTACAAATATATACAATTACCTATTAAGATAAATTGGAAGAAGAAACAGTCAAAGAAACAATGATAAGTTGGGCTAGGAATTTTGGACACACTCTAGAATTGGAAAAATGGGAAAACTTGTGGAGGGAAATTATAAATTGACTATGGCAATAACATACAAAGAAAACAGCTATAAAATGTTTTATAGATGGCATTTAGCATCAGTGAGATTGGCAAAAATGTACTCCAACCTATCACCTAAATGTTGGAGATGTGGCCATAAATTAGGAACATACTACCACATGTGGTGGATGTGCCCAGTGTTAAAAAATTTTGGTATAAAACCAGAAGGTGGTTAGAAGAGATTATACTCCAAAAGATTGATTTCAAACCAGAGTTGTTTCATCTAGGAATGATTGATAAGAAAATGGGGGAAAATTTGTACTATATAACATTGCATATACAAACAGCAGCCAGAATTGCTCTGGTGCAAATGTGGAAACAGATCAATACACCACCTGAAGAAATAGTAATTAGAAAGATCCTCGAATGTGCTGAAATGGATAAAATGACAATGGAAATTAAAGAAAGAGATGATTCGGACTACTATAAAGTGTGGAATAGATTCTGTACGTGGCTAGAAAATAGAAATCAAAACAAGAAATAAGAATGTAAATTGAAATTTGTTTAATTGGAATCTAAGAGTATTGAATACTGGTAAGGATAAAATATTGACTATGTTAATAAATAGGATGTAAGTATATATAACAATTTAGTTTATAAGAATGCTCAATATGGTTACGCAAGAATAAGAGAATGATTAGGAAGATTAAATGCAAAAGTAAAGATAATTGTTGATGCAGAAAGTTGTAAAATATTATATAATGTTGTTATTTATGTTTTGTATTTTACCGTTTGGTGTATGTGTATGTTTTTTTTTTGTCTTTTTCTATTATGTTGTTAGTTTTAAAAATGTAAACTATTCAATAAAAATTATTTTTAAAAAAGAAAGAAAGAAAGTTTCCCCGAATCCCTCCCCCAGAGACCCAGGCTGAATGTCCAATCCCCATCCCATATGGTGTTATGTGGGACACATCTTCAGAAGTTTTCGTCCATCTGGTATTCTGGGACAGTTGACCTTGACTTGGTATAAACAACTCCATTCAGCTGCACAGTAGATCATGAGAGCATCCCTCACTTTTTGTTCACACAGGTCATCTTTACTTCCCCACCCAAATGCTAATCTTCCCCCCCTTCTCGTTACTATGGCAGTTGATAGCAAGCAAGCATCAAAGAGGCTGACATTAGGGAAAAGAAAAGAAAAAGAATCATTGACTTCCGACTCTCTGTTGCAGTAGAATAAGGCATTAGTATCAAATCACAGCTTTTTGTTTTTCCATAATAATATGAACTCATCATTTTTTTTTCAAACATGTTTTATTAATACATTTTTAAAATAAACATAAAAAGTTCCATATCTATCTGAACAGTGTGTTATCTGGGCACAACGTTTTAAGTAGAGATACAACAATAATCATAATAAACATATTAATATTAATCACAAAGTAATCCATCTTGAGAAATTTTCACTGCAAAAATTTTTGTTATCTTTTTAATCTTTTCAGTTTCTAACCTCTATTTCTCTTGTTTATCCATTGGTACAACAAGTCCCATGTTAAAAAGTATTCTGTTTCTTCCTTTTCTTTTATTTTAAGTGTTAATTTATCCATCTCAGCACATTCAAATTCTTTTTATAACACTTTCCTCTGTAGGGATCTCTTCATTTTTCCATTGTTGTGCAAACACAATCCTTGCTGCAATTAACACATGTAAAATTAAATATGTATTCCCTTTATTATACTGTTCTGGTAATATATCCAATAAAATATTTCTGGTTTCAATCTATATGTTACTTTATCATTTTTTCTAACCAAGTATGTATTTTAGTCCAGTATTTTTTGCCTTTGGGCATGTCTACCACATATGATAATATGAACCTGGTATCTGATTACATTTCCAACATTTAGCTGATAGATTTTCAAACATCTTTTCTACTCTCGCTGGTGGTAAATACCACCTATAAAACATTTTGTATAGATTTTCCTTATATGCCATGACATTGTTAGTTTACAATTTCTATCCCACAGTTTCTTCCATTTATCTAGTTCTATTGAATAACTAAAATTCACTTTATCATTGTTATCATTGTTTCTTTCACTTGTTCTTCCATTAAAAAATAATAGTTATACATTTTTTAAATTAATTTTTCATCTGTCCCTAGTAATAACTGATCTAGTTCCGTTGGTTCTTTATAAAATACATTCTTGCATCTTTCTCGTATCTTGATTGTATTTGCACCAGAGGTGGGTTCTACTTACCTTTACTACCGATTTACAGTGGGGCTGCGCGCACGTGCTTGCTTCACTTGCACGCTCTTCTGCACATGTGCAGAAGCATTTTAATGATGTCGGGATCGGTGGGCGGAGCCTCCTGTCGGTTTTACTACTGATTCTATAGAACCAGTACGAACTAGGGCAACCCACCACTGATTTGCACATGTGGCTACCATGCTAAATCAATCCCTTGATTGGTCAGTTCTTGTTTGGATTTAAGTTCCCCTTTGTCATTCAAGATGTCTTTATATCTTACAATTTTTTCCATATTAATCTCATTCGGATATATCAGTGCCTCCATCGTGGAGAGCCAGACTGGTATTTTCATATAATGTCCTTCTTTGATTTTCCCCCATACCAGTGGTGGAATTCAAGTAATTTAACAACCAGTTCTCTGCCCTAATAATTTCTTCCAACAACCAGTTTGCCAACTGGTCAGAAAGTTAACAACCGGTTCTCCCAAAGTAGTGCGAACTGGTTGAATCCCACCATTGCCCTATACTAACAACAATGCATTTCTAACAAAATGTCTTTGAAAGTATCCATATATGCTATTTTTCCCATACCATAGAAAAGCATGCCACCCCAATTGGAGATCATGTCCCTCCAAATTTAATCATCTTTTATGTCTCAGATTTACCCATTCTTTCACCCAGGCAAGTGCAGAGGCCTAGTAATATAACTCCCAATCTGGCAACCCAAAGCCCCCTTTATGTTTGGTATCTTGTAGCAGTTTCAATCTTATTCTTGCTTTTTTCCCTTGCCAAATATATTTTAATATCATTTTATATAGTTCTTCAAAGAATTTTTTTCTAATTTAATCGGAATTGTTTGGTATAAGAATAACAGTCTCAGCAAGATATTCATTTTTATTGTAACTATTCTTCCTATCATCAATAACTGCAGGTTTTTCCATTTCTCCAATTCTAATTTGATTTGTTGTAATAATTTCATATAGTTAACTTCTTTAATAGTTGCACATCTTGTTGTTAACTGAATTCCTAAGTATTTAATTTATTAATTTATTAATTTATTTTTATTCAACATTTACATCTTTAAAATCTTAATTACACTTTTACAGCTTTCCAATACTGGCAACTTTAGTAATATCCATTTTATCCTTCAGCCAATTACATACATATGCATTTTGTTTATTACATACTTATTCATATAATCACTACATTATATACATACCTACTACACATTGAATAATGCATTTTCACTATAATATCTTCTTTTAACAGTCACTATACATTGATTTTAGATTTCTTTTCCAGCCAATTATACCATCTGTTCCATGTTTTGTAATAAATCATTTCCTCTCTGTCTTTGAGTTCCACCGTTAACTTATCTGATTCTGCACACTCTAGCACCTTTTTTATGATCATCATGTTTGATGGAGCATGCTGTTGTTTCCAATTTTGGGCAAATGAAATTCTGGCAGCAGTGATTATGTGGAGCATGAGGTATTGAATATCTTTACTCAGTTTTTCTTTTATAATCCCCAAAAGAAATAGTTTTCTGGTTTCATGTCAATTTTTTGCTCAGTCATTTCCTCCAACCACTTTTTAATTTTTAACCAATAATCTCTGGCTTTGGGACATGTCCACTATATGTGGTAGTATGTCCCTTGTTGATGGTTACATTTCCAACAGTGTGGTGGGTTATTTGGAAACATCTTAGCCAATCTTGCTGGGGATAAATGCCACCTATAAAACATTTTATAGATATTCTCTTTATTGGCGGCCGACAACGTCATTTTATAATTCGTTCCCCATACTTTTTCCCAATGCTTTAATTCTATATTATATCCAAATTCTTTTGCCCAAATTATCATTGTTTCTTTCACCATTTCCTCCTCCATTTTAAATTTGAGAAGACAATTATGTTTTGGTAATTATTTTCTCATCAGTCCCTCAGCAGTAAAAAATTAATATTTTATCAGTTTCTTATTGTTCATTTTGGAATCCATATAGTTCTAAATCTTTTTTGTATCTTTTTTGTATCTAGATAAGGCCACCAATCTGTTTTAATTCCTTGTTCTAATAAATTTTGTTTAGATTTCAAATTCCCTTTGGCCCCCTGGCCCTGGAAAATAGGAGTCTATCCAGATCAACATAAATTAAGACTGAGGTGTAAATTATCCCTTGGAGATACGTACCATGCTCTTAGATGACACAAGAAAAAAACAGGGAGAAGATTGATATGGGTTCAGGTCAAATGGCAGGGACATATGTTTGACAAATACCAGATACATTACAGGCCTAATAACAGAATATGTTTGTTACAGGAGATACAAATCTAAAGGCATAATATATGTGATACAAATATAAAGGCATATATGTATTACAGGAACCTAATGGTTACAGAATCTAGTATACCAGTATATCATATTCTAGTATTATTTATTATATCCTTATTATTGTTTCCCTTCATTCCACACTTTTTATTTAAATGATGGAATGCTTTCCATCGTAGGAATCATGTGACTATTCTTTGGATTAAAGGAATGAGACAAGGGAGAAGAAGGAGACCTCCAAGGTTTAACAATCATCAATTTTGCAAACAAAATTTGTGAGATTAATTTTTCCTTTTTTTTTTAATTAAATTTTATTAACATAAACAAACGTAAAACACAAATACATGTAAACACTTATACATTAACAAAGAGTCAATCGACTAACTTCTAGAAAACCTTCGCATCAGTGATTAATGTCCATTTAACCAATTTTCCTTAATCATACTATTTACAAATTTACTTGCTTATACCTTAATACATTCATTGAAGTTCAGCAGTATCTTTCTACAATCATATTAACCATTTATTTATACAATCCTACGGCTCATCTCATGTATCTATTTCTACAATTCTTGAGTTATGTTCTCCTAATGTCCTATGTTGTTGGCCCTATCCTTCTTTCTAACCATGTGTACCATTTTTGCCAAACTAAATAAAAGTCAGTGTTCTCTTTATCTTGGAGCTCTTTTGTGAGCCTATCCATCTCTGCGCATTCATTTATTTTTGTTATTATTTTTTCTTCTGTTGGTATTATCTCGGATTTCCAATTCTGAGTGTACACTATACGTGCCGCTGTCAATATGTGGATGGTAAGATATTTTATCTCCTTGGTACACTGTGGTGTAGTCATTCCAAATAGAAAGAATTCTGGTTTCATTTCTACACTTTGCCTCGTTGTTTCTTCAATTATTCTCTTAATCTCTTGCCAGTAGCGTTGTGCCTTCCTGCAAGACTACCAGAGATGGTAATATGTCCCCATTTGTGTCTTGCACTTCCAACACATTGATGATGTGTTTGGAAACATTTTAGCCAAACGTGCCGGAGGAAGGTGCCATCTATAGAATATCTTGTATAAATTTTCTTTGTATGGAATCGACAGTGTCATCTTATAATTTTCTGCCCATAGCTTGTCCCATCTGTCCAACTCTATATTGTGACCTATATTTCTTGCCCAGCTTACCATGTTTTCTTTCACTGTTTCCTCCTCTAATTTATACCTTATTAAATATCCATAAATTTTAGATATTATTTTCTCATCTGTGCCTTTTAAAATTTTATCTAGTTCACTTGGTTGGCTTTGAAAATCATAATGTCTCCAGTCTGCTGTATATTTTGACTCAATTTGAAGGTATGGCCACCAATCAATCATAATGCCTCGTCTTTCCAGTTCTTGTCTCGTAAGTAGGTCTCCCTCACTACTCAACAATTCTTGATATTTCCGCATCTTTCCTATTTCTATAGTGTTTGGATAAATTAGCGCCTCCATAGGCGACAACCATCGTGGGATTTTACTATAGTGTTGCCTTCTGATACCTTGCCACGTTTTATATAGTGCACCTCTTATTACATGTCTCTGGAAGTACGGATGTTGCTTGTCTGTGCCTTCCCACAGAAAGGCATGCCAACCTCGACTCAGATCAAATCCCTCTAAATATAGCATTCTCCTATTTGATAGATCTATCCATTCTCTGATCCAATTCAACGCCGCCGCCTTGTAATATAGCTCCCAGTCTGGTAGACCTAGGCCTCCCTTCTCCTTTGTGTCCTGTAAGCATCTTATTTTAATTCTAGCTTTCTTTCCTTGCCAGATGTATTTCATTATTGTCTTGTTGAGATCCTTAAAGAAATCTTTTCCCGGACCAATTGGTATCACTTGGAAGAGATATAGGAGTCTTGGTAATATGTTCATCTTTACAGACGCTATTCTGCCAAGAAATGATAGTTGTACCTTATTCCATCTTTCCAAGTCTTTTCTAATTTGCTTCATCAATTTAGTATAATTGTCCTCTCTAATAGTTGTTGCTTTTGTAGTAAGCCAGATTCCCAAATATTTTACTCTTGTGTCATTGTCATATTTTTGGTCAAGACTTTGGTTTTTTGTTTATTGATCTTACGCCCCGCCACTTTGCCATACTCCTCTATCTTCTCTAATAATTTGACTCCCGCTACTTCCGGCTGTTCCACTATGAAGACCACATCATCCGCGAAAGCCTGTAATTTATACTCCTCATTCCTTATCTTCAGTCCTTTTATTTCTTCTTCCTTTCTTACTTCCTTTAGAAGGACTTCCAGTGAGATTATAAACAGTAGAGGCGATATCGGGCATCCTTGTCTTACCCCCTTTTGGATGCTTATTTTTTCGGTTATATCTCCATTAATTATAATTCTCGCTGTCTGGGAAGAATATATTTTCTTAATCATTTTCAGGATTTTTATTTTTTTTTAATTTGATTTATATGCCGCCCTTCTCCGAAGACTCAGGGCGGCTTACAATGTGCTCAGCAATTTGTCGCCGAAATTCATAATCTGCAGTTGTGCTATAAGGAATTTCCAATTCAAATTGTTGAACGCCTTTTGCGCGTCGAGAAAGATTAGCGCTACCTGATTATTGATGTTTTGCTCGTAGTATTCCAGAACGTTTATTATTGTCCTCATGTTGTTTTTTATTTGTCTCCTTGGGACAAAACCATTTTGGTCGGGGTGTATATAATTATGTATAATTGTTTTCAGCCTCTGTGCTATAATTGTCGTGAATAGTTTATAATCTACATTTAACAGCGAGATGGGTCTATAATTTTGGACTTTAGTCGGATCCGTATCTTCTTTGGGGATGAGTGAGATAATTGTTTCGGCCCAAGATTTAGGTGTTTCTGCTTCCAGCAGTGCCTCATTGAGAACTTGTAGTAGTAGTTCGTCTATTGCAGACTGGCAGTTTTTATAAAATTCTGTTGGAATTCCATCCGGACCTGGGACTTTGTTGTTCTTCTGTTTCTTTCGGGCTTCCATCAACTCCATCATTGTTATTGGTTTATTCAGTATTTCTCTGTGGGATTCCTCTAATTTCTGGATATTTGCTTTTTGTAGGTATTCCATAATATCTTGGTCTTGAGTCTCTTCTTGTGTGTAGAGGTTTTGATAGAATTCCCTTACTATACGTTTTTTATCTAAATTCATACTATATAGTTGTCCTGTTTCATCCTGCAATTGGTATATTATTCTTTTTTCCCTCTCTTTCTTCAGTCTGTATGCCAGCCAGCGACCTGTTTTGTTTGCATATTCAAAGTATTTCTGCTTGGCCATTTTCATTTTCTGTGTGATTTCTGCTTGTGTAATTAAGTTCAACTCATGTTTAGTACAATTCAATTTTTCCCTTGTTGTTTTGTCGTCAGGCTGTTTCTGTAATTGTGACTCATATATGTTGAGTTCTTCCATTAATTTTTTCCTCTTTTGTTGTTTATCTTTATTTTTTTTTTGCTGTGTATGCTATTGTGAGGCCTCTTATATAGGCCTTAGTAGTGTCCCACAGATTCTGTACTGAAGTCTGCTCCTTTGTGTTTATTTGATAAAATATTCTAAGTTCGTTCTCCATCATCTGCACATAATCTCTATCTTTTATTATTCCGGTGTCCATCATCCACCTCTTCTGCTTTCGCTGTCCTCTCCATGTTATTTTTATAGGATTATGGTCAGCCCATGTATTCGGTATAATTTCGATGTCTTGTAGATCCTTCCTGAGGTCTGGCGTCATCCAGGCCATGTCAATCCGAGACCATGACTGGTGTGGATTTGAGTAGAAGGTATATTGTTTGGTTTGTTTGTTGGCCTCTCTCCATCCATCATGTAATTGCAATTCTTCAGTCATATCCTTAAATGTATCCGGTAAGATTCTTTTTCGAGTCTTACTTTGTTTATTACTTCGATAGTCATCTTGTATATTCACGATTGCGTTGAAGTCTCCGACAACACAGATATTTTCGTACTCCAAATCTTTAATTGTATCATGTAGTTTCTTGTAAAATTCTCTCTGGTTTCCATTAGGTGCATAGATAGAAGCTAGCAATATTTTCTTTGTTTCTGTTTGTATTTCAGTTATTAAAATACGTCCTTCCGAATCTGTATATATCTGTTTAGCTTTTAAATGGTTTTTGACATAAGTTGCCACTCCTCTCTTCTTATTATCTCCTAGGGATGTGAATAATTTTCCTAATTTTTGATTCTCCAACAATATTTGTTGCTGTCTTTTAATGTGTACTTCTTGTAAAGTTATCACATCTAAGTCCAATTTTTGCAATTTCGTAAATATATATTTCCTTTTCCTTGGGGAGTTGAGTCCGTTTATATTAATTGATATAATTTTTATTTCTCCTTCCATCTCTATCGAGTTTATCTATTTGTGATTTTCAACTTTGTTGTGTTTCTGGTAATTCTTTGAGTCTTTTCCCTCGCTCCCTCTCTCTCCATTCTTTCTCTCTCCAATCTTTTTGCCTCTTCCTGATCTTTTTCTTCCTTCTCCATCCGCCGTGTCCCGGGTTCCGCTTCTCTCCTTGTCTCCTGTTCCTCTTCCATTGTAAAGTGCTGGTCAAAGAATTCTTGAGCCTTTTCCAGATTATCAATCTTCTACTTTCTTTCATCCCAGGAGATAAGTAGGCCTTCCGGTAGTAGCCAGCAGAATTTTATTTTAAATTTATTTAGCTGGGTGATCAGGAAATTATAATTTCTTCTTTGATCTCTCGTTCTTCTTGATATTTGTTTGAGAGTTATGATTTCTCTTCCCTTGTGCATGATTGTCTCTTCCCTCATCTTCCTGTAGATCTCTTCCTTAATAGATTTTTTTCGTGAATCTTATGTGAATTTCTTTGGGTAATTTGTTTCTTCTTGCATAGTTCGTGTACACCCTATATATTTCATCCATTCCATTTCGCAGTTCATCCTTATCCACCTGGGTTGCCTTTGCCAGTATCTCAATCATTATTTTACTTAGATCCTCATCCTTCTGCTCTTCTACATTTTGAAACTGTAAGTAGAATGATGCCTTTTCCATTTCCAGATAGGTCAACGCGTCCTCAGTTTCCTTATTAAATGCCCCTTGATCTTGTTCCATTCTTTCCATTCTGTTGGTCGCATATTCTACTCTTTCTTCCACCTTTTGGATCCTCTGCTCGTTTTCTGTTGTTTTGCTGAGTTTGTTCTATCTTCTCATCCATATTTTTGATGTTATCTTTAATTTCACTCACATCTGACCTCAATTCTTCATGATTTTTCTTGGTCTCTTCATGATTATGTGCCATGGTTTCCTGCATTCTATTCATGCCTTCCTGGATCATTGCTAATGCGGAGTGGATGTTCTGTAGGGCAGGGCTCATCTTCTCCTTTTCTGTGGTTTCAATTACTTTCTGTTGAGCTGGTGAGGTCATAAGTATCATTTGGCTCGATGGTGTTTTCTTACTTATTTTAGCTGTTGTCGTTATACTTGTGGTCGCCATTATTATCTCTTTTTTTATTCTTTCCCAGATTTTCATATACTGGTCAATATTTCTAGGTCTGTTTTAAAATTTCACCCAAATTTATTTTTCGCTTTTTTCCAGGCTCCTTTGTACTTATAAATCAATCAGCATGGGAAGCTAAGTGGGAGGGTCGAGGGAAAAATGTAGCATTCTAGCAATCCATCAGCTAATTCTCCCTGGTATTAAGTATTTGAGTAAGTGGTATATTAGTAAGTAGGGAGTAAGTGCTATATGATTTCTCTCAGAAGGTAAAGGGATGTGGTTAATATAAATGTATCTATTTATATAGTACTATTTAATACTATGGACTAAATCTTTAATACTAACTATATATAGATCAAATTGATATATCACTTAATCTATTAATATACACTTCTTATAAATAAGGTCATACTATGCAATCATATGTCAAACGTAGATTCCTTAAGCAATTGTCTAAATATTTATCTTACTTATCTAATTTATCCAATTTATTTTAATTTATATAACATACGTATATGGATATACTTTTGTAATTATAATATAGCTATGATAAGTATAATATAATCTGGATCTTTGATTCTAGTTGTATTAAGACAAATTAACAAATCATTGAGATTCTAACTATATAAAGACAAATTAATAGAAATTATATTTAGCTATAATAAAGTCTATATCTTTGATTCTAAATATATAAATATATAAAAACAAATTAATAAGGCAATAATTCACTTAATGGGTACAAGATAAGTATAAGGTAATGTTATGCAGTCATATAAGTATAGATTTCCAAAGCAGTGAGTATATATACACCAAATATTACTTCTTAGTCACTGTTGGTAATTAGTAGTTGGTCTTGGTAGTATCTTGTATTCTGGCAATCTTTATATCAAATATCCAATTATAGTTCAAGTCCACTTCCTTTCAACTGTCAATAGTTTCAATATAATATATCCATGTATTATCCACTTGTTCCGTAATCCTCAGTTCAAGTCCTCACCGGGATAAGCCGTGGCAGAAACAAAAATTATAAATCCAATGTATTTCACGTCCGATCGTACTTTTTCCTCCCTTTACTTTACTTTTTGTCCAATACACACCGATCGTGCGCCAAAAGTATCAAGCGTCTGCTTCCCCAAATAACTCAATCCAATAGTCCCGTTACTTTATTATCCAATTATCCAATTAACTCGATCAATAAACTCAATCCTGTTAAGGAAGCCTTTATCTGAATTGTCCAGTAAGTATCAGCAACAATGTTATAAGTTCTAAATTGACTGCGTTCTCCCTGCCGTTGCTCAATATGGCTTCACCGTCCTTTCTTCTATGGATAGCCGGGGCTCTAAAAGTCCTCCCGTTAAGTCTTTTAAGTTTTCAGAGACCTTCGCTCTCGCAGCTTTTTGTTATAAAGCTCTGGTTATCAATCACACACTTCGTTCAACCGTATTCCCTCTGGATTCCTTTGGATTCCACTGACTACCAGATTATGCGCTGTCACTTTCAATATGGATTCCTCCCCTTCACTCCACTTATCGGTCGCCGCTTCTCTTTCTCCTCTTTTACTCAAGGGTTCCTTCCGCCCGCTTTCTCCCAACCGTTAGAAAATGCAGATATACCTTTTCAATCTTTAATCCTCACTTCTGTTTTCACCGATGCTTTTCTTTTTCAATCTTCGCTTCCCTCTTAACAGCTGTCAGCGTTTCTGACCAGCCGGGTGGCTGGTTCTTCCTCGTTCTGAGTTAGAGGAGTTATCCTGAACCTTCGGGGGGATTGCCGCCCTCCCCGAGGTCCTCAGAAATTTCCCCTTCTTCTACCGACCTCTACGGGGTCGGTAGCGCCGAAATCAGCGCCCGCAGTGAGGATATTAGGGGCTTTGGAAACGGAGCACCGTTCCTTTCGTCCCTAACATGTTGACGTCACCACCGGAAGACCGAGATTAATTTTTCCATATACACCTACTTTTGCTAACAAATAGTGTACAGCAAGTCTATTCTGGGATATTGCTGTTTTCAACAGAGAGTGCTGTTTTAAACAGAGAGTGCTGTTTAACTAAGAAATTGTGAGCACTAGCAGTTGTATTAGGTATCATTGCAATCATTGGCTGTAATCTTACAATTCTATTCAGCATATAAAGGGAGTTCTGTACCATCTTCTGCCTAGATGGCTGGTCCGTATACCTGAACTATTATTTCTGGAGGCCATTCATCTTTCTGTGGCCTACATCCACATAAATAGGTATATCCAGTTTTTCGCCTTGTATTGTCAGTAGAAAAAGGAAGAAAAATAGATTTCACAGTTCCTAATACACATGCTTCATACCATTGGCTAGGCAATTGCACATAGGCAAATTTTCCATTTATCCAATATAAGCCATCTGGAGCATGCTAATTAACAGTTACCACATCTGTCCATAACCCACTCAGTCTAGTTATATTTTCAAATGGGTTACTAGGTTGTGTCAGGTTAATTCCAGACTGAAAAGTAACAATAAGCAAAGAAAACACCCTTACGTGTAAAGTGATTTTTCACACTGATCATTGCATTATATTCTCCTCATATTAGTCCTACGCATAAGAAAATTAGTCCCAAATATTGAACCATTGCATTAAATCAAATATAGAATTGAACCATTCTATATCTTCAGGGATCATGATATCACTATCTCCTAGGACTACTGTGTTCAAGTCAGATTGACCTGATTCAATGCCTCAATTCTCCAGTGTAGGATAGATATATACATAGGAATAGAGTTTCTATGGGGAGCAATCCCTTGCACATTTACACAAGCACAGTGTCCCATTATTCCCCACAGGTGTGTATAAGTTCACAATTACAACAAGAATAACAATAACATTCAGTGATACAGTTACAATCACGGGACCAACATAATCTGGAGAGTGTGAAGTTGCACAGCTGCTGCTGGGATCTTCAGATGGAATAAGAGAGGCCACCACTCAGGCTGGAAAGTCCAAAAAGTTTTTTTTTTTTTTAATTTGATTTATATGCCGCCCTTCTCCGGAGACTCAGGGCGGCTTACAATGCGTTAAGCAATAGCCTTCATACTTTTGTATATTTTATACAAAGTCAGCTTATTGCCCCCACAAACTGGGTCCTCATTTCACCTACCTTAGAAAGGATGGAAGTCTGAGTCAACCTTGAGCCTTGGAGAGATTCGAACCAGCAGAAATTGCAGGCAGCTGTGTTAATAACAGGGTGCGTATACCACTGTACTATCAAGGCTCTTACTCCTGCAACAAGAAAAATCACAAACAAAACCCATTCATACCACAATGACCACACCAGTTTTTGGAAAAGTTTATTCTCAGCAGGTCTTCTTCAGGAATAACTTGCCACTCTTTAAGTTCTTCCACTGGTCCTTTTACACGGGCGTAGTGGTCCACCCTTTGTCTTTAGGTTGGACTGTTGTTTCAGTAGTCAGCAGGACTTCGTAGGACCTGTCCCAGGCTTGGCTAAGTTTGTCCTCACATCAGGTTTTATCAGGACCCAATCACCAGGCTGGAACTTATGAACAGCAAAATCGAGAGGTAGGGTTTGAGCTAGGAGTCCTTTGATTCTCAGGTAAGATAAAGAAGAATAGAGGCCACGTATACAGTTCTTTACAAACATGTCTTTAGTTTCATATTGTGGAATTTCCCCCATTCTGTCCAAACGTGGTAATCCAAACATCATTTGGCAAGGGAAGGATAAAGATTTGGTTCACAGCAGAGATGATTTTGCATTCCATGGAACATGATATTCCCACTGCCTCCATTATTAATTGAAGCACTTTTGCAATAAAATGACTCTCTTGGTTGCTGTCTATAGCTTCTACTATCCCATATTTAGGTATTATCTGTTAATTTTGGTGACTACTGCTGAGTGGCTCTCATGGCTGGATAAGCCTCAACCCATCCAGTCAAGTGACCCACTATCACCAATAAATATCTAAGTCTCCCCACTTAAATTAGTCTAATGAAATCAACTCAAATGCATTGAAATGGTCTCACACTAAAGTAGCCCTCCCTTCTCTTTCTACTGCTCACATTTTCTTTAACTAGTACTTCTCACCTAACACTAAACATTCAGTTCTTTCTGCTGCTGCCATCCTGGCTTCCAAATAGCGCCTCAAGCTTCAAAGAAATTCAAAGCTTGATTGCACAAGCCTGTGCAAACCAACTTGCCTAAATGTCTTCTCTCACCTGCTACCACTTTCTCTTCCCATCTATAAACAAATTAACCCCTTCTCAGCACCAATATCTGATTGTCCTTCTAAATCTCCTTGTAAACTGAGCTGGATTCAAACAAAAACAAGCATACTCTCATCAAGATCACCCTCACTTGAGGAGGGGCATTAGGGCTCCTCCAAAAGTCAACTTTCTGCTTTCCTTCACTAACATTGCCATAGCTGCCACTGCTTGAACACAAACTGGAAATCCTTAACAGGCAGGATCTAACATTTTAGACAAAAATGCCACTGACTCTCTCTTACTACATATTGTAATTTCTAACTCATCTCTAACAATTCCTAAAAGGGCAGCAACTTGTGCTGCTAACAAACAAGCAAGCAAGCAAACAAACAAACAAACAAACAAACAAACAAACAAACATGCCATAGAATAAAGCACCTTGTCTGCTAAGTATGCAAAATGCACACAGACATTTTCCACAATTTTATTTCCCACATCCTCAACACACAGACATTCACAGGTCTCGGGATCACTTCGCTTTATTACTCCTTATGAGCTTTGGGACATCTCACACACACACATTCACATTTGTACTGCAATCAGACTTTTTGTATACACCAATTTCACATACAAAAATTTCATTTAATGCTTCCTCCATGCAAACCAAATTATTTCAGGGAGCTTTTCACAAGCCAATGCGCTCCATTTTCTAAATAACATTTTGTGTACTGTTGTTAGAGGGTCTCATCCTTCCTGCAGGTTTGGAAATGATTACATACATACACATACACAAACATACCATCAAACATTTCCAGACCTGTGGAGGTTGTTTTTTTGTTTTGTTTTGTTTTAACTTTATTTCCTTGGGCAACCTATAGCTTATTCTTAAAGCAGTGGGAAAACTCAGAGAGCAGTTTAAATCATAAATATGATTGTGGGCCCTAACTACTTTCCGTTTCCCACAGCTCCAAGCCGAGATGTTTACTTAATTTGCAGGCTGGCCAGACATATCACAATCAATTCTACATACTATTATTATAGATGCATATCCAGGAATTTTGTAACAGAAATCACACCAAATTGATCAAGTCAAATTATATGAGTCTCCCCATTTAGGCAGGTTTTACATTTTTATTACCTGCTAAAACCCAGGTGGGAAGAACAATAAACAATTTCTTCTTTATTCTTAGTTCTTTCAGATTTCTCTGGCTCTTTTGAGAATGGTAAATTATCAAGATCTTTATAACACTGCAATATTTCTTTGCCACCCATAGATCTCTCTTTAGACACTAGATTGTTACTACATGCTTCTGCCCTGGGGGTGTTCTGTGTGTTCTCATTCTAACTTGGAGCTCTCAGCAATCGCTGGCCCATTTTAAAGATCAAGATGTATAAGAGGTATACACATCGTTGCATTTAGCCAGGGCTCTCATGAGCAAGTTTGAACTCCACTTTTCTTTTTACGGACAACTTTTACTGCCACAACATTTTTTCATTCATTTTTTTTTATACTCTTTTTTGTTTTGTTTTTTCACAACTTGTTTGTAATGTGTTCCAGTGGGCTAACATAGCCAAATGGAGAACACGGCCCAATTCTTGTTACTAGTTATTTGTTCCAAACAGGCTACCAGCATGGTTGCCCATTTTTCCCAGGGGATTCCTTTCTGTCAGCTCGAAGCCTGACTAGACTCTCTTTCTTCCTGAGGAGATTTCCCACACCTTTCCATCAGTGCGAAGCCTAACCAAACCCTCTCTTTTTCCCTAAGAGATTTCCCAGACCTCCCCTGCGGGTCTGAAGTTTGGTCAGAGCCCTCTCCTGCATTACAGATTCTTATTCCAACAGTCACACTCCTTTCAAAGCAATCGTCTCTGGCTGATCTCCTCTCGGATAATCAGAAACGCAGATTGGATCTCCGCACATCGCTTCGAGGGCAAACCTCTGAGGAATTTCCCTCGTCTCATTCACACACTCACAAAGCAACACTCCCCTTCCCAAGAGAAAAAAAAATCTACTCACGCAGAAGAGCTCAGTTCCATAATCCCCCACAGTGCAAGCCTCTTTGTTAGGCGTTCAGGGCAGGCAGAATCGGAGCCTGTCAGCAAATGACCAGATCAAAGTCACTGGATAAATTTTTCCAGGAGCGCTCTTGACTTCGGTACTGGTCCAAGCTGGTTTCTTCCGTCTGCCTTTAATGAAGGCCACCAAGCCTCAAAACGGCTCAGTTTGTGGGAAGCTGAATGCAGCCACCTTGAAGAAACTTTGCCTTCAAGTTCCACTTTGGGCGCCAGAAATGTAAGGTCCCAAAATACACTTGAGTCACCAGAATGCCAAAGAGAGAGACTCAAGACGAGGCTTGCAAAAAAAATCAGATTTTATTTATGGCCAAAAACAAAATACTGGGTGGAACTATATCCAGAACATACAGATACAATGCATGCGAGGAGATAGCCACACCCTGGGGAAGGTATGGCGTCCTTTTATACCCTCAGAGACATCATCTTAGTACCCAACTCTGGCCTCCCAATCCAGGCCCGTGCATTCCTTGTTGCCCTGCAAGGGGGAATAGAAACTTCCCAATTAGTCATCTTGAACATTTCTTTGTTTACTCAATTGGCCACTTTGGCCCCCTGGCCCTGGAAAGTAGGAGTCTATCCAGATCAACATAAATTAAGACTGAGGTGTAAATTATCCCTTGGAGATACGTACCATCCTCTTAGATGGCACAAGAAAAAAACAGGGAGAAGATTGATATGGGTTCAGGTCAAATGGCAGGGACATATGTTTGACAAATACCAGATACATTACAGGCCTAATAACAGAATATATTTGTTACAGGAGATACAAATCTAAAGGCATAATATATGTGATACAAATATAAAGGCATATATGTATTACAGGAACCTAATGGTTACAGAATCTAGTATACCAGTATATCATATTCTAGTATTATTTATTATATCCTTATTATTGTTTCCCTTCATCTTTATAGGTTACTATTTTGTTTAAGTCAATTAAATTGGGGTAAACCAAGGCTTCAATTGTTGATACCCATCTGGATATTTAACTTTCTTAACTATCTGAATATTTATCTTCTCCATTAGTTCTTTTTTTTTTGTTTCTCTGTAATATTTTTGACTAATATTTTAGTTTTCTCTTTATTCATTTTCAATCCTGAAACTTCACCATATTCTGCTATTATTTTTATTAACTTGGGTCCAGTTTCTTGTGTTTGTTCTAGAATAAATACCAGGTCATCTGCAAATGCCTATAGTTTGTATTTTTCTGTTTTAATTTCCATTCCTTTTATTTCTGGGTCTTGTCTGGTGTTTCTGTTTAATGCTTTTAATGTTAATATAAATAGTAAAGTAAAGTAAATAGTAAAAACTAATATGGAGGTTTTTTGTAAAATTCTTCTTGTTTGTTGTTCGGTGCATATATTGCTATCAGCAGTACTTGTATTTGGTTTATTATTACCTCCACCATCAAAATTCTCCGTTCTTCATCTATGTAAAGTTGTTTTGCATTTATTGTTTCCTTTATATATAAAGCCTATCCCCCTTTTCTTTTGTTGTGCTAATGAAAAATATGCTTTTCCAATTGTTGGGGTATTCTAAAAACTTGCTATGTTGTTTTTTGATATGGACTTCTTGGAAACAAATTAAGTCTAGTTTTAGTTTTGTAATTGTGTGAAAGTTTTTTTCATCTTCATAGGTGAATTCAATCCATTTATACTGATAACATCTTTAATTCTTCTTCCATTTCTCACATATATAGGTCATATTGTCCTAGTTGATCTTATTTATCTCTGTTCCTTTGCTCTTGTTCCTTCTTGTTCTGCTCATTCTATTTTCTCGGCCACACTTTCTTCTTGACACACAGTCTTTTCCACATTTACTGATTCCTTTTGTCTTTTACATTCTGCTTCCTCTCCTCTTTTCTGTTCTTCAATGGTACCAAATTGATGTTTATATAATTCATATGCTTTGTCTAATGAGTCCAATCTATATCTTTTTTATTCCAAGTTACTAGTATTTCCTCTGGTGTCAACCATCTGAAATTTAAATTGTATTTGATCAACTGTCTTGTCAGGAATTGGTATTGTCTCCTTAGTTTCTTACTCTTCTTGGCACCTGTTTCAACACCACAATTTCTTTGCCTTTATATTGCAATGGTTCATCTCTTGCTTTTTTAAGTACTTCAACTCTTATCATCTTCTTAACGAATCTGACATGCACTTCTCTTGGGAGTTTATGTCTTGTTGCATAACTTGTGTGTATTCTAAATGTTTCATCAATCTCTGCCTGGATTTCCTGCTTTGTAATCTGTAAGGCGTTTGCCAACAATTCTGTCATTATGCCAGGTAGATCGTCTTCTTTTTCCTCTCCTATATATTGAAATCTCAGAAAATAAGTGACCTTTTCCATTTGCAACAAGATCTTTGTTTTTCTGTGTCAGCCTTTGATTCATTTCCTCCATTTTTTTTCCTCTGCTTCTTCTGATTTCATTTCTATTATCTGAATTCTTTGTTCATTTTTTGCTATCATTTGTGAAAATTCCCTATTCTTTCATCCATATTTTGTATTGTTTCTTTCAACCTCTCCCAACTCACTTTTCACCTCATTGTGATTTTTTGTTATAGCCTCCTGTAGAGATTGGAACATTATCAGGATGTCTTTTTGGAATGAATTTGATTTTTGATTGCAGCATATTTTCTATTGATCTTTGATTTGATGGGCTTGATGCTGCTGCTGATGTTGCAGATGATGTTGCAGATGTTGTTTTCTTTCCTAATTTGCTTAAATTTGAGTTGCTTGCCATTTCTCCATCTGTCTATTAACAAAGTTAGTTTAAAACTTATCTTAGCAAACTGCACCACAATAATCTATTCCCCAACCAGTTCCTGACCCCATTATTTTAATCTGTTAGTAAACCAAGGAGAGAACACACTTTTCCCTTCCAATTTCCAACCAGTTTCACAGTCTTGTAACTTCTATAATCCACAAGATCAGTCCATAAAATCCATACCAGTGGATAGCCTAATTACACAATGAAGGAGCCCCAGAACTAGAAGACACTGATGAGTTCGTGCAACTGCTCCGTGTCCAATTTGAAGATACGGCCCACAGAGAAAGCTAAAACTGAAATCAAAAGCGTGAAGCAAGAGGGCTGACCCCCAAAAGAACTCATTGGGGAATTCCGAAGGCTGGCCGGAAAATTGAGAGGTACTGGCCTGAACACCTCTTCATCTACCACTTCAAAGCACTGAACCAGGACCTCAGGCAAGCTTGCGCCTACACGGGGGTTCTGGACCACATACAGGACTGGTATCAGATGGCCATAGCCATGGACCTAGAGATCCACCCACACCAGAAGCCCACCCCAGAGAAACCAGCTAAGAGGGCCCTGGGTCGCCAAGCCCCGGCAAAGCCAGCTGAAGTGCCGCAACCAGCACCGCCAGGAATGATCAAGTGCTTCCGATGCGGTCAGCACGGCCACCGAGCATCCGAATGCCTGGCTTCAGCCCCAGTCCCTCAACTCTGGACTCTATTGGTGTCCCGGGAAAGGAAAACCCAGGAAAACCACCAGACAAAGTAAGGATCACCCAACAAGCCACTGAAGTTCGTCCCCTTTCTGCTGGAAAGGAGGAAACTCCAGCTTCAGAACCTCCTCTGGGCTCCATCAGAAGAGGATCCGATGGTAAGTGAAGCCATCCTCCCCTTCTCCATCAAGTCCCAGATAGTAGTGCCAAGAACTGGGGCCCAGGGGAACATAGAGGCCATCCTAGACACCGGCTGCATCAGGTGTCTAATCAGCCTCCCAACTGTTCGACAGCTAGGGATAAGCACGAAACACCTGGTGCACCCCATACACTTAGAACAGGTCGATGGGACACTAATAGGTGGAGCCCCAGCCTCTTTAGTCATGGAGATCGTTAGACTGGAGATGGGACTCCACCAGAAGCTCATACGTTTCGTAGTAGCCCCCAAAATGACTGAATCAATCATACTAGGTCCTGCTTGGCTGGACAAGTGGGGCCCAACCATCACGTGGGAAGATTTACTCCTCCCAATAAATGCCAACAGTAAATGCTGATCTCCGACAGCCCTAGCCGGTGGGAAAACACTGCAGCTGCCACAGATGGGCTTCCCAGCTGTCCCCAGGTGCCCAAGGAATGTTAGGATTTGACAGGTGCCTTTAGCAAGTGCAACTGCAACTTCCTTTCCCCTCACCGCCTTACTGACTGTGCAATTGAATTCGTACCAGGAGCCAAGTTGCTAAAGCCCAGGATGTATTCCATGACCCCTAAGGAGATGACTGAATTGAGAAAATACATAGACACCAATTTAGTAAAGGCTTCATTCAACCCACCAAATCCAAAATGGCGGCCCCGGTGCTGTTCAAAGAAAAAAAAAAGATGGGGGGATGAGACTTTGCTTGCATTTTCATGGAATTAATGTTGTGTGCATGGAGAACACTTACCCTCTCTCCTTAATAAAATATATGCTAAGCCATTTAGCAAAGGACAAGGTGTTCACCATGCTGGACCTAAAAGGAGCCTACTACCAGGTACAGATTAAGGAAGGGGATGAATGGAAGACCACATTCAACTGCCCGCTGGGGGGCTTTCAATTTAAGGTCATGCCGTTTTGGCTTCAAGGGCCCAGTATTCATGCAGCTAATCAACAAGGTGCTGCATGAACATCTATACAAGGGGGTCCTAGTCTATTTGATTGACATCCTAATATTTAGTGAGACACTGGAAGAACACGTTAAATTAGTGCAGCAGGTACTGAAAAAACTAGCCGCAAAGCTCCATGTGAAGCTTTCCAAATGCGAGTTCCATAAGACTTCCCTAGACTACCTGGGCTACCAAGTGTCAAATGAGGGGATCGAAATGGATCCAGGGAAAGTGAAAGCGGTGCTGGACTGGCAACCCCCACACACCCACAAACAACTCCAGAGCTTCCTGCGGTTCGCAAACTTCTATAGGCAATTCATTTCAGCTTTTGCAGAAGTAGTCCTACCCCTGACAGAACTACTGAAAACAGGGGGGACCCTTATGAAACCACATCCAACCCACCCACTGGCCTAGTCACTAGATTGCCAAAAAGCATTCAAAAAATTAAAAAGACTCTTCACTGAGGAGCCGATTCTTCAGCACCCCAACTCGGAGTGGCAGTTCATCATTCAAGCTGATGCCAGTGACGTAGCCATGGCAGCAGTGCTTTTGCAAAAGGACCCACAGGGACAGCTCTTGCTTTGTGCATATGTGTCCAAAAAGCTCACCGACACAGAGAGACAGTGAGCAATATGGGAGAAGGAGGCTTACACAGTCCGCTGGGCTCTCCTTTCCTGCAGACACTTCTTAGAGGGGAGTAAAGTGCCTTTCAAGGTCTGAACTGACCGTGAAAATCTCGAGGCCCTAAAGACCCCCCAAAAGCTCTCCCCCAAACAAGTCTGCTGGGTGCAGTATTTTAAATGGTTCAATTTTGAGCTAAAATACATCCCAGGGGGAAAAAAATCTGCTAGCAGGTGCACTATCCAGAAAGCCACAATTCAATAGTTGGAGGGAGGAAGTCATCCATGCAATCATCTCAACAATCATGCGCAAGTCACCACCAGGTGCCAAAACGACCCCAGAGTGGAGCAAATGACAGCCATGCTAAACGCTGTGCTCCCAGCCAATCAATGGTTTAATAAAAACCAGGACATCCTGATCATGAGAGCGGGGCTAGCTTGAAAAGCTTGAGGCTGCAAGTTATGTCCCCACCAGCTTGAGGCTGTGAATTATGTCTCCACCAGCTTGAGGCTGCAAGTCCAAAATTTTGGACTCTAAATTGCATAGGGGTTGTTTGCAGTATTTGGTCTATTGGAAAGGATACCCTTTGTCTAGAGCTACATGGGTTAAGAGCTGGGATGTGAAGGCAGATAGGCTAGTGAAACAATTCCATGATAAATTCCCTAATAAGCCAAAGGGTACTCCTGGGGGGGGAGGCGGTTAAGGACTGACTGGACTATCCTCTTACATTCATCTCATTTCAGGACACGCTCATCGGCTGAAGGGGGGCAGCCTGTCATCCCTGGAGACCATTTTTTACTTTGGATCTTCAGAGCTGCCACACTTGGTGGATCGGCATGCTGTGGGAAATGGGAGGGGGTGGATGGAGATAGGGTGAGATGTATAGTCATAACAACATTCTTTTACCTGGGAGTCAAGGATGTTCAGCCTGGAGAGGCATGACTGGGAAGCTACTCTAGTTGAGCCGGGGTCATGATTGGACTATGTGATAGACATGTGGGTTCAGGGGAAGGAACTTTGACTTTAATTTGGGTGGGGAAAACCCAAAGGCCTTCAGATTCAGGTTTTCCCAGATGTGCCAATATGACATCTCTAATAAAATGGAACTTTGAGGAAAATGCCTGCCTTTGAGTTTTACTTCTGTTGGGGGTGTTACTTGGAACCCTGACATTTGCTGCTGTCAACATATATAGTAACAAAGTTACAATTTTTTTCTCCAGTTCTTTTTGCTATATGCAAAGTCTGCTGTGGTTGTGTGTGTATAAAAAAAGCAAAGATGAAGCAATATTATCACTTCAGAAATTTTTTTGTATGTAAAGGTAAAGGTTCCCCTCGCACATATGTGCTAGTCGTTCCCTACTCTAGGGGGCGGTGCTCATCTCCATTTCAAAGTCAAAGAGCTAGTGCTGTCCAAAGACATCTCCATAGTCATGTGGCCAGTATGACTAAACACCAAAGGCGCATGGAACGCTGTTACCTTCCCATCAAAGATGGTCCCTATTTTTCTACTTGCATTTTTAATATGCTTTCATACTGCTAGGTTGGCAGAAGCTGGGACAAGTAATGGGAACTCACCCCGTTACATGGCACTAGAGATTCAAACCTTTGAACTGCCGAGCTTTCGATCAACAAACTCAGCGTCTTAGTCACTGAGCCACCGCATCCCTCTCTCTTTGTATGAGAAGTGTTCGGTTGGACGATGGAGGAGACAGGACTCAGTGTTAACAATAACAACAGCTCTTTATTAGTAGATCAGTGCAACCCAGCAGCCTTTTATAGCAGAGCTTTATAGGGAGCTGTCAGACGGGTTGGCCAATGGGGTTTGAGTATTTTCCCGCCGGATTGGTGAACCTGAGTGAAGCCTATGCTCGCTCCTATTTAATATGTAACACCTCTCCCCTCCTGGACAAAACAGTCCAATCAAAACATTATTTACAGTCGTAGTCATGTAGATAGGCGGGGCTTTGATGAGCCCTAGATGACCTGCATAGCTCAGTTGTTTCTTGGGCATTGGCCTGAGCAGTTGGATCTATGGTTGGTTTAGTACTCGCCAATGTAAGTTTTGGGATTTTGTCCTAAGGCGTGGTCGGAGTCTCTAGGCCCAGCCCACCCGGGAGTCTGCACTGGAGTCTTGATTCCTCAGGTGGGTGTTCCTGCTGTACAATTGGATTTGAGTTGTTGTTAGACAGTTGTTTATTTTGTTGGCTAGTGTCAGTAGGGAATGACCTCTGGTTGGGTTGAATTCTCTCTGGTGGTTGTAGTGGTGAGTTCTCAAGAGAGTCTCGGAGTTGGTCCAAGTGCCGTTCCCACAATCTACCCTCCTCCAGCTTGACATTGTACAAGCAAGGGCCAGATATTGCTACCACAGTGGCTGGAATCCAGAGGATCCCTCTGGCATAGTTCCTGGCGTATACTCAGGCCCCCATATTAAATGACCGGATTTTTCCCGTTAAGTTGGGAGGCATTTCTGCAATATAATTTGGGTGCAAATGGTCTAATTGTGAATGGATTCTCCTTTCCATGAGGAGTTCTGAAGGGCTCCTGTTAGTTGTGGCACTTCAGGTTATATGTTGCACTGGGAGAAATTTATCGATTTGTGTTTGCCAAACCCCAGGGCCCATTCTGGACAGAGCTTCTTTAGCAGATTTTACCATCTGTTCAGCCTGCCCATTACTGGCCAGATGAAAGGGGGCCACAAGGGCATGCCTGATGCTGTGCTGTGCCAGGAATACTTCAAATTGATTGGCCATAAATTGAGTCCCGTTGTCTGAGACCAATACATCAGGAAGGCCATGTGTAGTGAACAGTCTCCGGAACACATGGATGACTGTGTCAGCCATGGTGGTAGACATTAAGAATATCTTCAGCCACTTTGAAAATGCATCGACCACAATTAGAAACGTTTGGCCTTTTACTGGTCCCGCAAAGTCAATGTGCACCAGGGACCACAGCGCATTAAGGATTTCCCATTCCTTAGCCGGGGCAGAGGTGGGTGCTGGTTTAGATTCCTGATACGGTGAACAGGTGGCAACCCAATTCACTATTTCACGGTCCATATTGGGCCACCAGACGTAGCTCCAGGCCAGGGCTTTCATCCTGGCTATCCCAGGATGTCCCATATGTAAGACTTCTAGCACAGCATGTCTTAATCTGGGGGGTATGACTCCCACCACAACAGACATCCCTTTAACACAGACAGTTCATTGCGACGCACATAATATGTTGTACATCACCCATAAGTGGGCCACCCAGCCACTCCCGCCAGACATAATTCATTATTTGCACTAAGTCTCTATCCTTAGCTGAGTATCTCGCAATTTCGTCTGCGGTAATCGCCCCAGTGGCAATGTCCTCGATGAGGAGAACCAGGCAAATGGGGGCAGGGTCTTCAACCAGAGTAGGCAGCGGGCAGAGGCTGAGAGCGTCTGTGTGACCCAGGAACTTTCTGGACCTGTAGCTGTAAGCTGCCAGAAAAATAGTCCATCTGGTCATTCTGGGGGACAAAATTGTAGGAGTGGGGTGGTCTCCAGCCAATAAGCCCAGGAGGGGTTTATGATTGGTGACAAGCACAAAGTCTCTTCCATACAGGTAGTCATGGAACCTCTGGACTCCAGCAACTGTAGTCAGTGCTTCTCTGTCCAGCTGGCTGTAATTACGCTTACAGAGGACAGGGTCCTGGAGTAATAGGCAGTAAGCGCCTCATGGCCATTGGGCAGTTGGTGGCTAAGAACAGCACCAACCCCAAAAGGGGAGGCGTCACAGGTTAGCACCAATGGCAGAGTCTCGCTATAGTGGACTAACACACTGTCTGAAGACAAAAGATTTTTTTACTGCTTCAAAAGCAGCATTTTCAGCACAACCCCAGATCCAGGAAGCCTTTTTTTCCTAACAGCCTATACAGAGGTTCTGCCACAGTTGCCTTTTGAGCCAGGAACATGCTATAAAAATTAAGCAACCCCAGGAAGGCTTGTAATTCCTTTCTATTCTTGGGGGTGGGCGCCTCTTTGATTGCCATTACTTTGTTTTTAGTTGGGTGTATCCCAGACCCTTTGATCATGTATCCCAAGAATTCTACCCTAGGCACAGCAATCTGACATTTTTTGCACTTGACCTTAAGTTGGCTTCCCTGAATTTTGTAAGAACGGTTCTTAAATGGTCAAAGAGAATTGTTTTGTTGGCAGCGGACATCAGGACGTCGTCAAAATAAGGTACTACCTCAGGAATACCCTGTAACAGATGTTCCGTGATACTCTGGAACAGTCCTGTTGCCACACTCACACCGAATTGTAGCCTGTGACATTTGAATACACCTCTGTGCATGACAATTGTTTGAGCTTCGGCTGTGCTGTCATTGACTGGCAACTGCTGGTAAACCTGTGCCAGGTCAAGCTTTGCGAATGTTTTTCCTTTCCCCAATGAATGAAGCAAGTGTTGAATGATGGGAACCGGATAGGCACTCTGTTGTAAGGCCTTGTTGATGGTACATTTGTGGTCCGCACAGACGCGGACTGAGCAGCCAGCCTTGAAAGGCGTGATTATAGGGATTTCCCACCAGGCATGATTGACAGGTTCAAGGATTCCCTGGCCAATTAGTTTATCCAATTCTTTGATGATTTTAGGTCAAGAGCAAGGGGGACCTTTCACGATTTAAGCCTAATTGGGGAAATTTGGGGGTCTAGGATAAAAGAAATAGGCATTCCTTTATACTTGCCCAGGCCATTGCTGAACACATCTTCAAATTCTTGGATGAGGTCATCTGCTTCATCGTGGTGGACAGCATTGATTCCAGACCCCCCTATCCCAGGGCCTCAAACCAGTCCAAACCGAGCAACATTGGTAGTGCTCCAACGATGACAGTTAGTTTTAGGGTCCAGAGAACTCCCTAAATCTGACCCAGAAGGTTCCACTCCCCATGACAGGGATGCAATTCCCCTGGTAATCTTTTAGTTGTATTTTCTTTTTGAGGCCAGGCACAGCCTTCCAGATTGCCTCCCAGGACATGATTGTCAAAGATGAGCCCATATCGATTTCCATGTCACATTGCGAGTCCTCTATCTGCATGGCAACGTGTATTTTCTTTGCCTTAGAGGCACTTGTTTGTCTGATATTGGTTTGGTACGCATCCTTTTCCTCTGTTGGCTGGTCCTCTCTGTGCCTGGACTTCCAGGATGCCGGCTTCAGTCAGTCTGCTGGTGTGGCAATGTTGGGCTGCTGTTGTGTGTGGAATATAGCGAGCTGGCTAGCATGGCAGACTCTAGCGAGATGCCCCTTGTGATTACATCTCTGGCACACGGGTTCTTTATATCTGCACGCTGACTTGGCATGCTTGCCCCCATAACCTGCACACAGTGGCTGTTTTTCTTCTGCATCTGGATATCGCTTCTTTCTCTCTCTCTCTTATTATAGCCGTCAAATGTCATTTTCCTCTTCTGATGACTCAATTAATTCGGCGCTGTCCTGGTGGACTGTGGAGGACTGGCACAAAATCCTGGCACTCCCTGCCTTTTGTAGTGCTGCTGCAGATTTGTGCGAGGATTCTGTTGCTCTGTCCTCATCGAGCACTATCTGTAGAATGAGGTTAGGCTTTGCTAACAGCCACCTTTGCAAGCTAATGTCCCTCAATCCACTGAAGAGCTGCTCTAGCAACACATCCTCCAGCTCTCTAAACTTGCAGTAGGCTGCGGCCTTCCTCAGTACCATCACATAATGTTTGACAGATTCGCCTTCCTCTTGCACTCTGCTATGGAATTTGTACTGACAAACAAACTTTGATTGCACTAGCGCGTAGTGTGCTTGTTGTGCATTCTGGAGATTGGCTCAGGGCACCGTCTGCACAGTGGCTGGTGCAACAAGTTCCTTAGCCATGTTGAACACCTCATTGCTGCAATAGCTGAGAAACAATGCTCTTTTCCGGTTGTCCAATAGTCCCAAGAGATCGTTTGCCTCCATAAAACACTTGAACCTGGTCATCTATGAGTCCCAATTGTCCGTGGCTGGGTTAAACGGAGTTGGTAGGGTGTGAAAGATCATCATGATGGTAGATGCAGTTCAGTCGCTGCAGTTGTAGCCGGTCAATGCTTGCCGATGCTTCCCCCTTCCGTTGGGACTGTGATTTAATTCAGCTCTTTTGTGCACTGCTCTTCCGATCCCACCTTCATCGCCAGTGTTAGATCAGGTAATGGAAGAGACAGGACTCAGTGCTAACACTAACAACAGCTCTTTATTAGTAGATCAGTGCAACCCAGCAGCCAGCTCGTCTGATTGCTTGCCCTTTTATAGGGAGCTGTTAGACAGGTCAGCCAATGGGGTTTGAGTATTTTCCCGCCAGATTGGTGGATCTGAGTAAAGTCTATGCTCACTCCTATTTAATATGTAACAAGAAGCATATAGAATTATATCTAGTCCAACCTCCAAAGACATTCTTGGCATTAGCTGCATTTACTGTTCCTAAAATCTATTATGGATGGAGAAGTTAAATAGATGAACAACAGGAGAATAACATGGATTAACAATTTTTCAGACAAAGATTTCAAAAAAAGAAAAGAACAAAAAAGGAAATAAATCACAGCACTAATTATTATTTACAAAATATAGATTACATAAACTATAATTAGTTCTATTTTCCATAGTGACATTAGTCTGCAAACTGTTTAACTGAATTCCCCATTGTCACAGATTATGTCTAGTAAAGTTTGTTCTGAATGACAGCAGATATCTAGAAATTAAGTCAAAAGTTGAGAAAAAGTATCTAGATTAATAGTAGGTCCTATTAGATGATAGTGCAACCAACCTCTTCGGCTGAAAAAATGCTTTTAAAAATAATTTAAAAAAGCCTCTGATGATCGCGCGGCTCATCTGGGATCGTCAGAGGCTTTTAAAAGCATTTTTTTCTGCAACCTCTTAAGGTTGTAGAAAAAATGCTTTCAAAAGTTAAAAAAAAAAGTTGGCCACGCCCACCCAGTCACATTCCCCCACCCCCACCACCAAACCATGCCCACAGAACCGGTAGTAACAAATTTTAGATTTCACCCCTGGGTTCAAATATGCCCAATCTCTGGCAGGAAAAGAAATGAAACTTCAAGGCTCCTACTGAATCAGGCTATTAGAGTTACAGTCCAGACATCTTGAAAGTGCCAAGACTGAGAAACACTGCTGTTGATAAATTAATGGAATTAAAAGAAGTGAAGGAAAAACAGTGCTTCCCATTTCCTCCCAAGACTGAAAGAATTAAATACAGTAGTTGCAGATTTAAATCTGGGGTTCCCCTGCCAGAGCCCTGGAATGAACAATGAAAGGATGGGAAGTAGCAAATTCAAGCCCATTCTTGGCATGCTGGCTCTGGAATTCTGGGATTTGAAGACATTGAGAAACATTAGAATTGCTGACATTGAGAAACATTGTTTTAGAGGCTGGCAGAATCTTCTTGGATCTCATTTTTCTGTTTGCAGTTAGATTGGGGCATAAATAGAAGAGGCGGGACACCCTAGTCCATTTCATCACTTTATTTCCAGCCACGATCAGGAACAAAAGACCGGCAGGCTGCCAGACCTCTCTTTTTAAAGGGCTCTGACAGTCTTGCCAACCACTGACAGTGGTTTATTTTTCCCGCCGCTAGATTAGCCAATCAGCAGTGGACATGCAAATGGGTGCTCCGTATGTCCGTACGTAACACCCCTCCCCTCTTAGATAGAACACAACTAATCACATTAGGCAAAGTAATCTCGCAGATAGGCGGGGCACTTTAAGGTGTGACTGGATCTGCGCAGTTCACTTGTTTCAGTGGCAGCAGCCTGTACAGTCAGACCTGCTGCTGCTCCTGAATCCTCGGAAGGAACCTCCTGGAACACTCCCCTGGGCTCCGCCCCACCTTTCTTTCTGTGGTTCCAAGATCTCGTCGCTGGACTCCTGATTCCCCAGATAAGTGTTCGCTGTCCTCCCTCAAGTTTGAGTCTAGGGACTCTGTGTTGTTCGGAGCTAGGGACAGTTTTTTATTGTGCTGGTTTCCCCTTATTGTTTTGTATGCTCCTTGGGGCAGAGGCTCACTTAGTGGCCTCCTGGGATTCTGATCTTGCTGGATGGTGGGTTCTTCGGGTTGCCTTAACCTGGTCTCCCCTAGTCTATTATGGAGTTGGTCAATGTGCTGCCTCCAGACCCTGCCATCCTCTAGTTCCACCTGGTATGACTTGGGTCCCAATATGGCTACTACCCTTGCTTGTAGCCAAGTGGGGTAACCCGTGTAGTTATAGTATGTGCAAACACCAAATCCCCTTCTTTGAACTCCCTGAGTTGTTGGGTTGAGTCCAGGGGTATTTCCGGGTGGTAATGGGGGTGCAACCAGTCCAATGGTGACCTTAGTCTCCGGCCCATTAATAGCTCGGACAGACTTTTATTAGTGTTTGTGCTGGGGGTGTTATGCTGGGCTAAGAGGAAGTTGTCTATCTTTTCCTGCCAGTTACCCGGGCCCATCCTGGTGAGTGTTTCTTTGGTGAGTCTCACCACCACCTGCCCATTACTAGCCAGACAAAACAGAGCAACCAGGGCATGTTTGATTCCTTGCTCTGCTAGGAATGACTCAATTGACTTTGCAGTTAACTGTGGCCCGTTGTCCGAGACCAGGACATCCGGTAACCCATGGGTTGCAAACAATTTCCTTAATGTCCTTATTGTCGCTTCTGTGGTCAGGTTGGGCATTATCACTACCTCTAGCCATTTTGAATACACATCAATGACAATTAGAAATGCTTGTCCCTCCATCGGCCCAGCAAAGTCAATATGTATCCATGACCATGGATTCTTGGGGTTTCTCACTCTCTGATGGGTGCCCGGGATGGAGCTGGCCAGGTTTCCTGGCATGGCATGCATGTTGCTACCCATTCTGCAATGTCTCTGTCCAAGTTTGACCATCAAATATAGCTCTGGGCCAGTGCCTTCATTCGTACAATCCCCGGGTGACCCAAGTGTACCATTTCCAGGACTTGTTTCTTTAACCCCTGTGGCACAATCACTCTCTCCCCCCATAACAGGCATCCTTTTAGTGTTGACAATTCTAATTGTTTGGCTTGGAATGTTCTGAACTTTTCACTCAGTTTCCCTTGCGGCCACCCCCTCAACACCCAGTGTAAAACTTTGGACAACAATTTATCCTTTCTTGTATACTCCGCTATTCTGTTGTAGGTGACTGGGCTGTTTAGTTCAGAATCTATAAGTAGTACTTGTGTGGTTGGAGCCAGTCCTCTACCAGCACCGAAAGGGGGCACTTACTGAGAGCATCAGCATTAGTAATGTTTTTTCCAGTTTATGCACCAGCTTGTAGTAGTAGCCCGTCAGGAAAATCGCCCATCTGGCCATCCTGGGAGGCATGTAGTTCGGTGTTTGGCGGTGCCCAGCAATGAGGCCCAACAATGGCTTATGATTGGTTATGAGTTTGAATTTCCTCCCATACACATATTCATGGAACTGTTTAATACCCGCCACCACAGCCAGGGCTTCCCTATCTATTTGGCTGTAATTCCTTTTGGCAGGTGATAATGTTTTTGAGTAAAACGCAACTGGGGCTTCTGTGCCATCCGGCAGCCTATGGCTGAGGACTGCTTCCACCCCAAAAGGAGAAGCATCACAAGTCACTATGAGGGGAAGAGTCTCATTGTATTGAATAAGCACACTGTCTGAACATAACAAGCTTTTAATGGCAGCAAATGTGTAGGCTTCTTTCTTTCTCCAGGACCACGTGGCCTTCTTCCCTAGTAGTCTGTACAATGGCTCGGCAACAGTGGCTTTCTGTTTTAAGAAAATGCTATTGAAATTAAGCAGCCCAAGAAATGCCTTGAGTTCAGTTTTGTTCTGTGGGGTTGGGGTTCTTTAATCGCCTTGATTTTACTCCCAGTGGGGTGGATCCCTGAACCATCAATTAAATACCCCAGGAATTTGACTTCCTTCACCCCAATTTTGCATTTTTCCTTTTTGACTTTCAGTCTCGTCTTTTGAAATCTGCCCAACATCTCCTCCAAACAGTTGATCAATTGTTCTTTGTTCTCCCCTAACAAGAGGACATCGTCAAAATAGGGGACTACTCCTGGGATGCCCTGTAAAAGGCGCTCCATCATGCTCTGGAATAGCCCTGGGGCCACACTTACCCCAAACTGCAAGCGGTTGCATTTAAATGCCCCACTGTGTGTCACAATGGTTTGGGCTTCCACGGTTGCACCATCTACTGGTAACTGTTGATATGCTTGGGCTAAATCTAATTTGGCAAATATTTTCCCATTTCCCAGCAAATGTAGCAGATGTTGCACCACTGGTACAGGGTAAGCGCTCTGTTATAATGCTTTATTCAAAATGCATTTAAAATCACCACAGATGCGCACCGACCAGTGGTGGGTTCCTCCCGGTTCGGCCAAGCCGGTAGCGGTGACGCTATGACATCACCGAACCGGTTCTCTTTGTTCGGGCGCTGCTCCCCCCACCCCACGTGTTATTCTTACCTTTTATTTGGCCCCACCCCCAATCTATTGCTGCCTCCTGAGTCCCAGCTGATCGGCTAGAAGGAAAAAAACTGTTTAAACTCTTGCCGCAGGGCTTCAAAGGGCCGCCCTACAGCTGATCAGTGTTAAAAGGCAGTGTGGTGGTAGACCGGTGCCTCCAAAAAACAAGTGAGTAGACCAGTGCCTCCAAAAAACAAGTGAGTAGACCAGTGCCTCCAAAAACCAATGAGTAGACCGGTGCCTCCAAAAACAAGTGAGTAGACCGGTGCCTCCAAAAACAAATGAGTAGACTGGTGCCTCCAAAAACAAATGGGTAGACCGGTGCCTTCAAAAACAAATGAGTAGACCAGTACAGCTCTGCAAGCAGTTAAAAGCCTGGTAGACAAGTACCTCTGCTAAATCCTAAAGAATTGTCACATGACCATCAAGCCATGCCCACAAAATAAGCCACGCCCACAGAACCGGTAGTAAAAAAATTTAGAACCCACTCCTAGCACCGACCTGTCCGATTTAATCGGGGTGACTATTGAGGTCTCCCATGTGGCGTGGTCGACTGGCTCCAGAACCCCATGAGTTTATCTAATTGTTCATCTACCTTGGGCCGAAGAGCAAACGGAACCCTGCGGGGTTTTAGCTTGATTGGGGTAACATTGGCGTCTAGGTTAAAAGATATTGGTTTTCCAGTATACTTGCTTAGGCTCCCATCGAACACGTTCCCAAACTTTGCCAACAGTTGATCTAATTCACTCTCACTGATTTTGTTGATGCCAGTGACCCCTAATCCTAGGGGTTTGAACCACTCCAGGCCCAGTAGAGTAGGTCTGTTATTGCCAATGATGGTTAGGGGCAGCAGTCCACTGAAGTCATTGAACTTGACTTGCACTGATGCCCTTCCTAGCATGGGAATGTTATTTCCCTGGAAATCATTTGATCAGTGATGTTTTGAGGTTTGAGTTGTTTTTTTGTCAGAATGAGGCTCTTCAATGTTTGCCATGACACAATGGTGAAGAAGGACCCTATGTCTAATTCCAGGCTGCAAGGGATCCCCTCTATAGGGATGGTGACGTGGTATTTATCAGCATCACATGCGTCAGAGTGGCCCACAGTTGTTTGATTGATTCCTCTTGCTTTTGGGTAGGTTTCTTCCCTGCACTTGTTTTTTTGGAGCCGGTCTCACGTGTCCTTGCTTCCCTGGTCGTGCCTGGGGTCTGGGTTGGTATAGTATTGGCTGAGTGGCCCTGCAGGCCTTGGCTATGTGGCCCTTTTGCTGGCACCAGCAAAAAATGGCATCTTTGAACCGGCAAGCTGATCTAGCATGGAAACCCATGCATCCGAACAACGGGGCTGTTTAAAATCATAGTCTCTTTGGCTTACCCTTTTTTCCAGGTTTATTCAGTTTACTGCCTCTTCCTCCATCCAGTCTGGGTCATTCTTGGGGACCTCAGTAGCCCAATCCAATTCCCGCTGGGTGCGATGTACTCCACTGGTCTTTGGGATGTCAGCGGCAGAATTATCAGACGCTTCTGCGGCTCTGGCTTCCTTGACCACATCTTTGAAATTGGTTCCCCTCCGAATCAGCAGCTTCTTCTGTAGGATCAGGTCCCTCATTCCCAAAATGAGTCTATCTTTCATCATCTCCTCCGGATTGACAAACATGCACTTGGTTGCAATCTCTCACAATTTGGTCACAAAATCACAAATGGTCTCTCCCTCTATTTGTCGCCGGTGGTAAAATTCGTTTCAGCTCACCATTGGTATTGTGGTTGGGGTATAATGATCCCTTAGGATATTCTGCAATGTGGACCAGGTCATTGATTCGATGTCTGCTGGTGATGCGAGGGTCTGAGCCATTTTATACATCTTTACTCCACAGTGGGTGAGGAAGAGGGCTCTTTTCCTGTTGTCTGGGCTGTCTTAGTAGTTGTTGGCTTCCAGGAACATTTGGAATCGTCCCATATAGGTGTGCCATTCTTCCAGCTGTGGGTCGTAGGGAGCCAATGTGGAGGGGTTTTGGCTGATCATCTTTAGGCTGGCCAGCAAGGTTGTTCCTTTCTATAGGTTCCTTTTGATAAGATGGCTGCTGTTGCCACGAGGTGCAAGTCAATGTTTTTTGTCCCCTTTCTCTGTCCTCTTCAGAATCCCACTTTCATCGCCAGTGTTAGATAGAGGACGCAAATAGAAGAGGCGGGATAGTGTAGTCCATTTCGGCACATTATTTCCAGCCGCAATCAGGATCTTTTTAAAGGGCTCTGGCAGTCTTGCAGGCCACTGACAGTGGTTTATTTTTCCCGCCGCTAGATTAGCCAATCAGCAGTGGACATGCAAATGGGTGCTCCATATGTCTGTATGTAACACTTTCAGTTCCTTAAAAAAAGACCAGGTGCACCTTTCTTCTTCCATATTCCTTACCCATTCAAAGTAGAACTGGTTACAGCAATTACATTTCTCTCAAGGCAAAAATAATAATTAGAGATTTTCTGTTTGGGGAAGTTTCTTTACTTCCTTAGCATTTTAAATTGTTTTTAAGTGTCATCTAAAGCTGAATCTGGCTTATTTTCTATGGAACTACAATAGGCCTGTACTTAGTCCTGTCTTTTTAGACCTAAATTACCCAAGACATTTTAATAGGCAGGCAGTTGGCAGCACAGTATCCACTATCCCCCATAACATTTCTTATGGGGGAAATGTTGATTTCTTAAAAATCAAAACATTTCACAGGGTAAACCAAGACTCAAGATTCTTGCATTCTAATGAGTTATGGAACATTCAATTCTAAACATTGAGTCAATGTACCTTTGACTCATTCATCATCTAACTCTGCTAAGTCCCAAAAAAATACCCCCTCTTTCTTGCCAACGACTTAATGGAACAAAGCAATAAGCAACTGTTTTCCTGAACCTAATCCCTCTTGACATGAAGTGAAACTGATGATATTATCTTTGAATTCATTATATCAGGAGAAAGAGAAATACAGAAGAATTAGTCTGTTTTACTGGATTTCAGAAAAGTAGATTTGATGAACTTAGAAAAATGGCTTAAAATAATGAAGAAGAAAAGTGTCCAGAAAATATGGGAAATTCTAGAAAATGTAACACTGGATAAATTCTCACTAGGAGAAAAAATTATGAGCATTTAAAAGATGCTGTGGAAACACATAGAACTTTGTAAATATTGGGGGGGGGAAAGGGCTAAAGGAGCCAATTTAGCATAGTGGTTATGTGCTGTCTTAGATACCAGAACACGTGCTGTCAGTTTAGAAAGTTGGAACTGTCAGGAAGTTCGAGGTCACTCCCACTCCCTCTCCTATTCCCACTCCCAGCGCCTTTTGGCCTGCCTGTGGTCATTCTGTTTATCTGTTCAGGTAAGGAATGATCTCTGAAACGATGGCTTAATGGGACATAGATTGTCACATTATTAATGGCCTGGAGGAAGAGGTGAAGGAATATTGATCAAATCTGCAGATGACATTAAACTCGGAAGAATGGCTAATATTTTAGAAGAGAAAATGAGGTTTTAAAAATACAGTACCTTGACAGATATAAATAATGGAGTAAAATGAATAGCATGAGATTTAACAGAAAAAAAATGAAATTCTACATTTGGAGGGGTGTGTGGAAACGAAAGGCGCAAGTGTAAAATAGAGAAAATCTGGCTTGATAGTTAAACATATAAAAATATCAGGGAATTCCTGTAGACTGAACACCAGCCAATAACATGACACAGTTGCTAAAATGACAAATGCTATTTTGGGATGTATTCACAAGAACATAGTCCAGATCATGAGATGTGATTTTTCCACTCTGCCTCTTTGGGCAGTGTCCCTTTGGACTCTATGTCCATTTTGGGGCTCCATAGTTTACAGCATAGTAGTAATACAGCTGGAAAGGGCATCAAAAAATGAAGTTGAGGAAGATTATTAAGATGGTGAGAAAGTTGGAAATCACATCCTTGAAGCATAATTAAAGAAACTGTATGTTTATTTATTATTTATTTATTTATTTATTAAATTTATATACCGCCCTATTCCTGAGGGACTCAGGGCGGTGAACAGCGAATGATAAAAAATACATGTAATACAAATGTTAATTAAACAAAAACCAATTAAAATATACTAAACACTCTGGTCCTAGATAATTCAAGACATCCCAGTTTAAAATAAAATCGAAAGCAATATAAAGGGAAAGTTAGGCCAGGCCGGCCTGCTGAAACAGGAATGTTTTGAGGGCACGGCGGAAAGTGCGCAGATCCGGAATCTTCTGTATCTCTGGGGGGAGCTCGTTCCAGATGGTGGGTGCCCCCACAGAAAAGGCTCTCCCCCTGGGGGCCGCCAGTCGACACTGTTTGGCTGACGGCACCCTGAGAAGCCCCTCTCTATGGGAGCATACTGGGCGGTGAGAGGCTATTGGTGGCAGAAGGCGGTCTCGTAAGTACCCCGGTCCTAAGCCATGGAGTGCTCTAAAGGTGGTAACTAAGACCTTGAAGCGCACCCGGAAGACCACAGGGAGCCAGTGCAGCTCGCGCAGGAGGGGAGCCACATGGGAGCGCCATGCTGCTCCCATAACTACCCGCGCGGCCGCATTCTGGACCAGCTGGAGCCTCTGGGTGCTCCTCAAGGGGAGCCCCATGTAGAGAGCATTACAGTAGTCCAGGCGTGAAGTGACGAGGGCATGAGTGACCGTATTTAATGAGTCCCGATCCAGAAAGGGACGCAACTGGCGAATCAGGCGAACCTGATAAAAAGACCTCCCGGCCACAGCCGTCAAGTGTTCTTTTAAAGACAGGCGTGAGTCCAAGAGGACGCCTAAGTTGCGAACCCTCTCCGTGGGGGGCAATGACTCATCCCCAATAGTCAGTGATGGCACCAACTGACTATATCGGGACGTCGGAAACCACAGCCACTCGGTCTTGGATGGGTTGAGCCTGAGTCTGTTCCTCCCCATCCAGATCCGTACAGCCTCTAGGCACTGGGACATCACTTTAAGGGCATCATTGGGGTGGTCCGGGGTGGAGATGTATAGCTGAGTATCATCAGCATACTGATGATACTTCACCCCAAAAACCACGGATGATCTCACCCAGCGGCTTCACATAAATGTTGAACAGAAGGGGTGAGAGAACCGACCCCTGTGGCACTCCACATACAAGGGGCCTCGGGGTCGACCTCTGCCCCCCTGTCAACACAGACTGCGATTGTATATGTTTAATATACAGACAAGAAGACCAAGGAAGAGATTCAGTTCAGGGGTGGGTTCTAATTTTTTTTACTACCGGTTCTGTGGGGGTGGCTTATTTTGTGGGCGTGGCTTGATGGTCATGTGACAACTCTTTAGGATTTAGCAGAGGTATTGGTCTACCAGGCTTTTAACTGCTTGCAGAACTGTACCGGTCTACTCATTTGTTTTTGGAGGCACTGGTCTACCCATTTATTTTTGCAGGCACCGGTCTACTCATTTGTTTTTGGAGGCCCTGGTCTACCCATTTATTTTTGCAGGCACCGGTCTACTCATTTGTTTCTGGAGGCACTGGTCTACCCATTTATTTTTGCAGGCACCGGTCTACTCATTTGTTTTTGGAGGCACTGTTCTACCACCACACTGCCTTTTAACACTGATCAGCTGTAGGGCGGCTCTTTGAAGCCCAATGGCAAGAGTTTAAACAGTTTTTTTCCTTCTAGCCGATCAGCTGGGACTCAGGAGGCAGCAATAGATTGGGGGTGGGGCCAAATAAAAGGTAACAATAAAACAGGGGTGGGGGGGCGGGGACGTCATATCGTCACCGCTACCGGCTGGGCAGAACCAGGCGGAACCCACCACTGATTCAGTTGTAACTTTCAAATATCTGAACAATTATTTTATAGATGAAGGATTGGACTTATTCATTTTTGTGGCAGAACCAAAATCAAACTATAGGGAAGAATTTTATTTACAAGAAAGTCTCTAGCTCCACATGAATTTGCATAATTTATTTTTGATGTATAATGTTGGCTTTTCTTAAAGTAGATTTTTTTAAAAAATTCTATTCGGACTTCTGTCTAGATATTGGGAAGAAATTCACAACAACAGAGTTGTCAGTTGATGGAACAAATTATCTTGGTAAGTGGATTGTTCCTTTTCATTGGAGATTTCAGAGTCTGGATATCCATCTGTCCAAACTGCCACTAGTTTGGATTAGTCTCTGAGGTAACTTCTTGCTCTATGATATCCCATGATTGCCCACAATATTGTCACACATCTTAGTGAATAAATATGGGACAAAACAGTTCATATCAACCAAAGTGAAATTAATTTCAACTATTTAGTGTTGAAGATTAGTTCATGATTTAGAATCAGTTATATGTCCAAATATGAATGTTCCCAAGTATAAATAATGTTGTGTGTCTGAGTGCAGAAATATTTCTGTCAGTTGGTCACATGCATTCCAGTGGGTGGCATGTCAAGGCACAATTTCACTTTGTCTTTTAGACAGAGCAATCAATTGCCCTCCAGGAAAGCAGGGAAATTCTTTAAATTTCTCTTTAGAAAAAGGTTGTGTTTGTTCATTGAAGGCTGAAATGAAAATGCTCTCCTCTCCATACACCCTAAATCTTCCTCTGGACTATTTTATGTTCTCTGAACTATGTGCATTATTGTATTGTAAAAACATGGATTGACTCTTTGTATTAATAATGAGAGAATTTAAGTCTCTAGCAGTCACTAGGGAAATTAATGATAAATGTTTATTTCCTGTTCTCATACAGCTAAACAGAAAATATTAAATTTGAGGGAAAGAAGTAATAATGGTTTGTGATATGTGCAACTTGAACTCTGAATAGAAAAAAATATGCTTTAAGAAAAGCCAATGTTATATATCAAGAATAAATTATGCAAATTCATAAGGGGCTAGAAATATTCTTGCAAATAAAAAGTTAGAAGCTGGTGCTTTGCAGCATCCGTTACTCCATTTTTTAAAATTTCCATTCAAATTCACCTAGATGTCAAATTCTATTGTTCTAGAATATTGGCCATGCTGATTAGATCTGATGTGAGTGCAGAGATATGGCAGTGTCTGAGACACCTTCATATCATTGGAATTAAATTTATATGGCTGCCTATCTTAAATGTATGATTCAGAAAGATTAAAAATTAAAAGCAAAAAGGATCAATACGCTAAAACTATACATGTCATAAATAGTGGCCAGGCAACAATTTAAACAAACATCCAGTCAACATAGCCACAGTTTATTCACAGTACCAGGGCACCAGATTAATTAATGAAGAGAATGGTCATTAAAAAAAAAAGTCTCCAAGAAGTCTTCCAACAAGTGTTACAAGATCAAAACTGAAAATGAATATGTGAAGACAGGCTGTTAGAAGAGGAAGTTCTCCATTTCATTTTCAAGAGTATAGCACAGAAGTTGTCTCCCGAAAAAGTAGTCAACCTTGAGCCGGTGAGACTTGAACTGCCAAACTGCTGGCAGCCGGCAGTCAGCAGAATTAGCTTGCAATACTGCATTCTAACCATTGCACCACCATGCTCTGAAAGCACTGTTGGAGAAGAATTACATTAATTGATGGTGGTAAAAAAAATTAGCAGTCTAGTAATACTTTTTCCTACAAACCAATTCTAAGGCATAAGAATTCGAGAACATTTAATAATATCTGATGGGAAGGAAAAAGTGCTATCTGTTCCTTTAGTAAAATGAAGGATGGGAGCAACTAAGCATGGCATTTTTTCCATGTAGGATTGTATTTTGCATTCTGAGAAGGAAATGTATTCTTTGACCAATTATTAACCCAGATCACATCCTGAGGAGCAGGAAATAAGTACCTAAATAAATTATATTTTTAAAGCATTGTTATTGTCACATGTGAAAAAGAAAAGATTGTCACAAATATATCTTGCTGCTAGAAAAACAAAAGTGGTTACTTCATTGAAATATGAAAGCAAAGACAGGAAAATATTCCAGCATTGATAAGTCTGGGATAATTTTATATTTTATAAAAAAATATATTTTAATTTTATATTTTCAGAACTGATCTTGGTAATGCACATATTGCCATGGAAGTACTGGAGACTGGCAAAATCCTAAAAGAGATCTCTAGGTGAAAAGAAGGGAATATTCCATATAATTTCCATATTATTTTACATATGGCTAATATAATTCTCTGTGAACAGGAAGTAGGTACTGTTTTATTACATTGTTTAGTAAGGCCAAGAGAGGTCAGGGAAAGAGAAAATAAGTTAGCTGCTTCTTTCCCAATGAATACTGAGCTCAAATTAGAAAACTCTGAATAATAAATACTACAGATTGGAAAAAAGAGAAGATACACAAAGTGGGTAGTGATTCATAAAAAGGCAAACAAAAAGGAATTGATTTTACAGTAAGGATCCATGTTTCTTTATTTCCAGACAGGATGAATGATTAATATGACTCTCCTAGCAAGCTGTGGCAACTTGGAAGCTAATAAAAATATGGTATGACTGATTTAAACATCTTTTAAAGTGGTTTAAAGTTTGGGTCTATTCAACTACATTAGCATTAGAGATCTCCTAGTTTTCTTCTTCATTGAAGTGTTTGAGGCTGTGCTCACCTTAATATATTTTTCAGGAAAGCACATACAAGTATAATTAATTAATTTAATTTTATGCAATTTATATGCCTTTGTTTTAAAGCTATCTTCCCATGACATCTTCCTACTTATTAAAGTCAGCTTTCTTAAAATCCATGCTTTGTGTCTGCTTCCCCCTCCCCCCCACAATTTTTTTCTATAAATCAGGAACTTTAAAAATGCAAAGGTCACTTGCACCCAAAGTTTCCAAAACTTTAATATATTTAGTAGACTCTTTCCTGTGGTAAGGACCCAGGAAGTGCACTTAAAGCCACCTCTACCTTTCAAAAGGAAAATTGCCACATACCCAAATGAAGAATTTATCTGACATCTTGTGTTTTGAAGAATTCCAGCAAATATTTGGGTAACCCTATCAAAAACATAAACTAGAAATAAAAGTCAAAAAAAAAAAAAACCCAGTAAGAGAACACCTGTCTGATCTTGGTGAATACAAATCATCGGGAACTGCAGGATTACATCCCAGAGTTCTAAAGGAGTTGGCAGATGTCATCTCAGAATCACTGTACCACATCTTTCAAAAATCCTGGAGCACTGGGGAACTACCAGAGGACTGGAAAAGATGAAGTGGTTCCCATCTTCAAAAAAGGGAAAAAAACCACACCCAGGAAACTACAGATCAATCAGTCTAACATCAATACCCGGGAAGATACTGGAAAAGGTAATAAAAAAACAGATCTGCCAACATCTAGAAATGAATGAAGTAATAACTAGCAGTCAGCATGAGTTTGTTAAAAACAGATCATGCCAAACCAATCTTATTTCATTCTTCAACATAGTAACTAAATTAATAGACCAGCGAAATACTGTAGACATAATATACTTAGACTTCAGCAAGGCATTTGACAAGGTAGACCACAACCTACTTCTTGGTAAACTAGAAAAAAGTGGGATAGATAGCATTCAGAATTCAGAATCCTCTTCTGAATTCTTTCAAAGTTGGGACAGTTGGTATTGGTGGTTGAATAAAAGAATTGAGACGAAGTGAGGGCCTATGTTAATATGAAGAGAGATACACTTATTTAGATTGAGAGATAATTGTATGAAAATCACATTTGGGGATTACTTACTTTATTCTGTATTGTGGGCATAATTATTTACTAATGAGGGCAGGAATATTATCTGCCAGGATAGACGTGTTGAATGGAGGGAGGGAGGGAGGGAGGGGAATGTATGGTTTTTGTTTGTATGTATAAACAATGTTTTTGTCTTGTGTTGATTTTAACTTGAAAAAAATTAATAAAAATTTAAAAAAGAAAAAAAAGAAAAAAGTGGGATAGCATCACCACCAGATGGATTCATAACTGGCTGACAAACTATACTCAATTAGTAGTCCTTAATGGTACTATATCTACATGGAGGGAAGTAAGCAGTGGGGTTCCATCTTAGGCTCAGTACTCTTCAATATCTTCATAAACAACTTAGATAAGGGACTAGAAGGGGAACTTACCAAATTTGCAAATGATACTAAGCTGGCAGGAATAGCTAACACCTGAGAAGATAGGCTCAAGATCCAAGTGGATCTTGACAACTTGAATACTGGGCCCTATCTAACAAAATGAAATTCAATGTAGGGAAAAGTAAAGTCTTACACTTAGGGAAGAAAAACCAAAAGTACACATATAGACTGGGTGAAACCAGGCTTAATAGCAGTAACTGTGAGAGGGATTTTGGACAGGGGTGAAATGCTCCCGGTTCGGACCAGATCAGCCGATCCGGTAGCGATGATGGCTGGTGGTTCGGAGAACTGGTAGCGATGGCGGCACGAGGCTCCACCCACTCGCCCAGTTGTGGTTACTTCCTGCTTTTACTTCCAGAGAACCGGTAGTAAAAAAATGCTTAAAAAGTTTTTTAAAAAAGTTCCAACGATCAGCTGAGCAATGCCCGATCGTCGGAACTTTTTTTTTTTTTTTTAAGCATTTTTTTCTACTGGTTCCGGAGAAACAAAGTGCTCGGCTGCTCTCCCTTTTCACTCACCCTGAGCTTCCTGCTGTGGATTTTCATGCCTTGCTTCACACACCCGGGATTGTCGCCCTCGTCTTCTTCTTCCTCCTCCTCTCCAAGTGGAAAAATGCCAGGAGCAAGTGCAAAAAGAAGCGCTTGCTTGCTCCTGACGTTTTTCCATTTGTAAGGAAGATTTCATACCTGTGAAGGCACGTCTGGCTTCTTATGCTGCTCGCTAAAAACCTCACCAGTACTGCTGGGCACGCAGCTTGTGTGTGTGTGTGTGTGTGTGTGTGTGTGTGTGTGTGTGTCTTTTTGCTCTTGGTCTTTCACAGCAGCCTGTGCCTGCCGTCCCATCCCCGGCCAGCTGAACCAGAGTTGGGGAATTCATCCCTTCAATCCACCCCCGCTTTCATTCCTCTTTTCTTTGGAGGCCAACCTGAAGGAGCCCCAAGTCATTCTAAAGGTCTTTTAAAGCCTGTGTGTGTGTGTGTGTGTGTGTGTGTGTGTGTGTGTGTGCTGCACTGAATGTCAGTGGGGAGACAGGGAGGGAGAGGGAAATGACCCCTCCAATCCACCCCCGCCTTCATTCAAAGGTCTTTTAAAGCCTCTGTGTGTATGTGTATGTCTTTGCTCCTGGTCTTCGCAGCAGCCCATGCCCGACATACACACACACACACACACACAAGCCACGCGCACAGAGGTACTGGTGAGATTTTTAGCGCAGGAAGCCAGGTTGCCTTCACAGGTACGAAAGCTTCCTTACAAATGGAAAAAGGCCAGGAGCAAGCAAGCTTCTTTTTGCACTTGCTCCTGACATTTTTCCACTTGGAGAGGAGGAAGAAGAAGACGACGACGGTGACAATCCCAGGTGCATGAAGCAAGGCGTGAAAATCTGCAACAGGAAGCTCGGGATGAGTGAAAAAGGGGAGCAGCTGAGCACTTTGTTTCTCTCCCTCCCCCCATCATCTCCCAGACTGGGTGGCCAAGGTAGAAAGGCTTGCAATCTTTGGGGCTAGGAGGCATTGGATCTGGCTTGGCGAGAGAGGCTTGTTTTAATAAATCTTCATTTATGTGTTCTGACTATTTTTGTGATCTGTAGCAGTCCACCAGACCGTTTCTCTTATCCCAATATTTTCAACACTCATTACTATCAGAGGTTTTTCTTCTTCTTCATGCCTTCAAGTCAGTGTTGAACTACCTGGCCAAATCCCTGCAGTTTTCATGGCAAGATTTCAGAAGTGGTTTTGTATTGCCTTCTTCCTAGTGCTGAGAGAGGATGATTAGCCTAAAGTCACTCTGCTAGCCTCATGCCTAAAGCAAGACTAGAATTCAAAGTCTTCTGGTTTCTAGCCTGATGCCTTAACCCAGGGATCAGCAACCCAAGCTTCCTGAGCCTCCTGTGGCTCCTTTATCTGCTGAGGCTCCCTACTTTTATCTCTCTGCTGCGGAGAGAAGCGGCCCAGGTTGATTCTCCGGTACCTCATCTCTTGCTGGGTCTCGCGGGCAATGGAAAGGGGGATGGGCCTGCAGTGCCCAGCCGCAGCTTTAAACCTCACAAGGGGGACTTTTGCCGCCCAGTGGACTCTTTTCAATCAATGCCACTGGAGGTCACCAAAAATGCTTGCCTGTCAGGCAGTCAAGCTGCCCACTCCGTGCGCCTTTGCTGTGTTTGACTCAGCCTGGCCACTTGCTTGAGGGTCTTCCCACTTGTGCATGCCCTCCCGACCCTGCCACAGCCAGCCAGGGGGTCGCGTGAGGAAGAAGAGGAGGAGGAGGAGGAGGAGGAGGAGGGTCGTCTTTGGGGAAGCTGCCAGCCCAGCTCATGCTTACTCCTCAGCCAGCTCTTGTGCAGCACAGTGAAAGAGAGAGACACAGAGACAGAGAGAGAAATAAAAAGAAATAAAAAGAGAGACAGAAAGAGAGACAGAAACAGACCAACAGAGAGAGAGAGAGAGAGAGAGAGAGAGAGAGAGAGAGAGAGAGAGAGAGAGAGAGAGAGAGAGAGAGAGAAAGGTGAACAACACACCAGAGGCCAGCTGTAGCAAGAGGTGGCTGGGAGGGGTGAGGTGGGGCCAGGCGGGGCAAATAATTTAACACCCGGGTTTTCTGCCCTAATGACCAGCTGGGTAGGCATGGCTGGGGTGTGTGTCATGTGACTGGTTGGGAGTGAGTGATGTTGAGTTGGCCATGCCCATCCAGTTACACTGGTTGTTAAATTATTGACTCCTAGTATTTTCTTTTCTGTGGGAAACGGGTCCAAATGGCTCTGAGTGTTTAAGGTTGCAGACCCCTGCCTTAACCACTACACCAATCTGGATCTTCATCCTAAATTTAATAGAACCTAAATTTAATACAATTTAATAGAACACAGGGGAGGGACGGGGGGGTAGCGGTTATCATTAAAGAAAGTCTTTAGGGAGGCCACTGTTTCTCAGACGGCCGGCTGTGAATCCCTCCTTGTGAAATGGGGTCATGGGGTTCAGATGGGTTTGCTGATCACGTACCTGGCTCCCTGCCACGTGGCAACAGCCCTGCCCGAGCTACTCAACGTCATCGCCGCGGTGGCAGTTGACACCCCCAGGCTTATGGTCATGGGGGATTTCAACCTGCCGTCCGTGGGTGAGACATCTGAGGTGGCTCGGGAGTTCATGGCTTCCATGACAGCTATGGACCTGACCCAGTTAATTCATGGCCTTACCCACATGGGGGGAAACACGCTGGATCTGGTTTTTGTCTCTGGACAGTGGTTGAGTGATCTTGAGATAGGGGATATAGTTACTGAGCCCTTGTCATGGTCAGATCACTCTCTCCTTCGTCTCGACCTTCGAACCGCTGCACCCCGCCGCAGGGAGGCAGAGCTGGTAAGATGGCTCCGCCCCAGGCGCCTGATGAAACCTGATAGGTTCCAGATGGAGCTTGGGCCATTTCCTGAGGCTCTGGCACACGCCTCGACTGGAGACCTAGTGGCCGCCTGGGATAGGGTGGCCGCTGGTGTTCTGGATCGGGTTGTGCCTTTGCGGCCTCTGACCCGGCGCCAATCTCAATTGGCTCCTTGGTTCTCCGAGGAGCTGAGGGAGTTGAAGCGCCAGAAAAGACGCCTAGAGAGTAGCTGGAGAGCCAGTCTTTCTGAATCTGACTGGACACTAGTAAGATCCCATATTAGGAATTACCTAGTGGCGATAAAAGCAGCGAAATGTAGTTATTTTGCTGCTCTTATTGCATCATCAGATAACCACCCGGCTGCCCTCTTTAGGGTGACCCGCTCCCTGCTCCACCAGGAAGTGTGGGAGGGTAGAGCTGAGGATTTTGCTCAGTATCTGTATGACAAAATCACTCAGATTTGGGACGATCTGGACTCCAACTGGGTAGTCTCAGGGGGAGGGACTGGGGCAGGTCTTGAGAATGTTATCTGGGATGAGTTTGATCCTGTGATCCCTGAGGACGTGGACAGGATTCTGGGCAGGCTGAAAGTGACCACTTGTTTATTGGACCCGTGTCCTTCCTGGTTAGTGCTGGCTTCCCGGGAAGTGACACGAGGCTGGCTCCAGGGGATTATAAATGCTTCGTTGGGTGAGAGTGACTTTCCCGCCGCCTTCAAAGAGGCGGTGGTGAGGCCTCTCCTCAAGAAGCCTTCCCTGGACCCGGCAATGTTGGTAAACTATCATCCGGTCTCCAACCTTCGCTCTGTGGCGAAGGTTGTTGAGAGTGTGGTTGCGCAACAGCTCCCCCAGCACCTGGATGAAACGACGTATCTGGATCTGTTCCAGTCGGGCTTCAGGCCTGGGTACAGCACAGAAATGGCATTGGTCGTGTTGGTAGATGATCTCTGGAGGGCTAGGGACAGGGAGTGCTCCTCTGTCCTGGTCCTGTTAGATCTCTCAGCGGCTTTTGATACCATCGACCATGGTATCATGCTGCACTGGTCGGAAGAGTTAGGGGTGGGAGGCACTGTGTTGCAGTGATTCTCCTCCTTTCTCTCTGACCGGTCGCAGTCTGTGTTGACAGGGGGGGCAGAGGTCGACCCTGAGGCCCCTCATATGTGGGGTGCCTCAAGGGTCGGTCCTCTCGCCCCTCCTGTTCAACATTTATGTGAAGCCGCTGGGCGAGGTCATCCGTGGTTTTGGGGTGAAGTACCACCAGTACGCTGATGACACTCAGCTGTACATCTCCACCCCAGACTATCCCAACGATGCCCTTGAAGTGATGTCCCGGTGCCTGGAGGCCGTGCGGATCTGAATGGGGAGGAATAGGCTCAGGCTCAACCCATCCAAGACTGAGTGGCTGTGGTTTCCGATGTCCCGATATAGTCAGTTGGTGCCATCACTGACTATTGGGGGCGAATCACTGGCCCCCACGGAGAGGGCTCGCAACTTGGGTGTCATCCTGGATTCACGGCTGCCTTTAGAAGAGCACTTGACGGCCGTGACCGGGAGGATTTTTCATCAGGTCCACCTGATTTGCCAGTTGTGTCCCTTTCTGGATCGGGACTCCTTACGCATGGTCACTCGTGCCCTCGTCACCTCCCGCCTGGACTATTGTAACACTCTCTACATGGGGCTCCCCTTGAGGAGCACCCGGAGGCTCCAACTGGTGCAGAGTGCGGCTGCACAGGTGGTAATGGGAGCGACATGGCGCTCCCATGTGACCTCCCTACTGCGCGAGCTGCACTGGCTCCCGGTAGTCTTCCGGGTGCGCTTCAAGGTTTTGGTTACCACCTTTAAAGCGCTCCATGGCTCAGGACCTGGGTACTTGCGGGACCGCTTACTACCACCAATAGCCTCCCACCGGCCAGTATGCTCTCACAGAGAGGGGCTCCTCTGGGTGCCGTCAGCCAAACAATGTCGACTGGCGGCCCCCAGGGGGAGAGCCTTCTCTGTGGGGGCACCTATTATCTGGAACGAGCTCCCCCTGGAAATACGGAGGATCACAGATCTGCGCACCTTCCGCCGCGCTCTAAAGACCTTTTTATTTCACCAGGCGGGCCTGGCCTAACTTTCTCCCTCTTTTTAAACAATTTTAATATTTTAATATTTTTAATATTTTTAATACTCAAAATTTAAATTTGTTTTAAATTGATTGGGGTTTTAATCTGTCTGGGCCAAACTATTTAATTCAATTTTATTTCTGCTTTTTAAATTTTGCATGTATATATTTTATTGTTGGCTGTTCACCACCCTGAGTCCTTCGGGAGTAGGGCGAAAACAAATCAAAGTAAAAGTAAAGTAAAGTAAAAGAACCCAATACAACGGAGTTCATCCCTAATATACAACCCTATACCACCTCGTCTTGTGGCTAAGGGTGGCAATTAATAAACAGAGGCTGTGGCAGCATTGGCTACAGAATGGGATGGAGAACATGACACATGGTTGTAGTGCTACTTCTGAAAATATGATTTAAGTTTATATTAGTTTTAACTGTTTTCATCTCTAAAAAAAAGAAGCCGGGCCTTCAGTTTTCTAGCTCTGCTTAAAGTGAACTTTTTAAAGATACAAAAAGGAGAAATGGGAGATAGAATTGTACATGGTGGTAAAGTTGTAGCTTGCTCATTCTTGCTTTGCTACCGTAGGAGGAGTTTTACCTCTGTAGGGCCTCTGTAAAAACGAACATGTGTCGAGATGCGGCTTTCCCGTCTGAGATAGGAATCTGGTTGTCAGGATCACAGCTCCTACAACTTCGAAATTACCGGGATTGAACTCCAGCTCGGCGCTGAAGCATTCGGCTCAAGCAGAAAAAGTTTGCTGCCTGTTCTTGCCTTTAACGACCGGTTGACACAGTACAGAGAGAGGATTGTTTCCGCTCCCCACAACGCCCCTCCCCTCTCAAATCTATATTGCCAGCGAGTGCTGACATATCTCGCTGTCTCAACCACGTTGCAAACTCCTCCTCCGGTAACCTACGGGTATTGGAAGAAGAGGAATTGTGGAAAGAAAAGGAAGAGGCGGCGGCGCCAGAAGCGCCTCAGCGGCCCACAGTTCTAAGCTTGAATAGGGCGCGAAGAAAGTAAAGCAAATCCGACCGCGGGGCGGAGGGAACATCCAGCCGCCACGCCACGGATTTTTTGAGCGAAGCCTGACCTTCCGGTACTCCTCAAAGTACCACGACGTCAAGAAAGCAAAGCAAACGATTCATTTCCCACGAGCCGCAGGTAGGACCAGCACTGGATTAAGTAAATCTGTGACAAGTAAGTAAGTAAGTAAGTAAGTAAGTAAGTAACTCTGTGACTAAGCTCATGCTTGCAATGGAGTCAGTGAGAACAAGCCGGCCTTGTTCTTTCAGAGGAAACGTCCATAAGACCGGGCCCGATGAGCATTTGGCTTCGTTTTTTCGTACACAGCGGAATGTCCCCTGGTTAGCCCGCGTGGACAGAGGGTTCTTTTCAGCCCCGCAGCGCGAGAACTGCAAAGATTGAGGGCTACAGAAATCTCCACATTTACCTCTAAATGGCAGCAAACAGATATAGAAAACTCCAATTCTGTAGTGCCAACCAGTGATCATCCGAATGTTTGTATTCTAGATTGGGTACGACTACCAAACATTATACTAGGGCTGCTTGTCATGGGCCAAGGCTTCTCTCTCTTCCTTTGGAGGGTCATTTTAAGCAGTGATTGGATCCAGTCTTGAGGAAGTTAAAAAGGAAATCTGGAGAGGATTTGAAGAAAAAAAGATAAATTTCAAGTATAAGGTGGGCAGTGAAAGGCAAGGGTGTGAATAGCAAAGATTTCCTCCAGCTGGGGAAAAGATCTGAGCGGGCTTCCTTTAGCTTCTGACTAAATTGTTATTTTTCAGAAGGTTGTCTTTCTTCCCCCAGAGTTTGGGGCTTTTCCAGTATACTCCGCCACAATATAAATGGTTTCTTTCAGCCTATAAATGTTCTAGCTGCCCCAAACAAAATTCACTGAGATAACATTGCTTGAAGGTTAATATTAAACTAGGCTGTAATTCCTTTTTCTGATGACAAAGAGTGCATGTTGGCTTGGATTTATTGCTAAATTAATCTTATATCTTTTAATTTTAATAGTTTCGCTGAAATAATACTAGGCAGAATTGAAGAAATATTTATGGCAGCCATAGAATGCTTCACAAACTGAAATTTAAAGAACTTGGACCTTAAATTTCTTCAGGAGTAACCAGGACTTAAAAGGCTCCAGCGGATAATCTAAGAAATATACTGCTGTTTTGAAAAATACCCTGAAGTGTGAAGTTTTCCCTCTCTTTTTCTCATAAGAAATAGCAAAGAATTTTAGTAACCATGGAGTTTGTTGTTGAGTTTAACATAACAGGTTAATTTTAATATTGAAAATATTGACTCATTTGTTTTTCTACTATTGTTTGAATGCACAAACATTTAAAAATGGATAAATATGATGACCTTGGTTTAGAGGCAAGTAAATTTATAGAAGACCTCAATATGTATGAAGCTTCCAAAGATGGTCTCTTTCGAGTAGACAAAGCTGTTGGGAATAACCCAGAATTTGAAGAAACCAGAAAAGTTTTTGCTACAAAAATGGCTAAAATTCACCTGCAGAAACAACAAGAACAAGAGGAATTGATGAAAGGAGCCTCAGTGGATTTGAATGGTGGATTTAATTTTGGTGGTCAGCTTCCAAGTTATTCTGTAGTCAAAGACACCACAGGAACAAATAAACTGCATCCACGAGAAAATGTTGCTAAGCCCCCTTTGGCTGCATCATCAACAGTATGTGCAGGTCATCAGCTCGCTTTTCCAAGCCAGCCTCTACGTCACAGTGATGGAGAGCAAACAAAAATATATCAAGATGACTATGGATATAGCAACAGTTTACAGGGTCCAGATATTCCTGGAGGACCAAATTGCCACAGATCAGGTCAGATGAACCCAGGTGGTTCTAAGGCAGTGCTTCCTTCCCTATCATGGAATGAACACAGCAATGGTGATAATCAAACAGGTGTTCAAAGAAGGAAGAAAAGTGCTGGTAAGCTTAGCAGCCAAAAATCAAATATCGGCTCTCATTTTTGGTCAAACAGCCAAGATGAATCATTGCAGAGAAGCCCTAAAAAACTTCATGCAGATCTTCATCTATGCCAACAATCCCAAAGCCCTTACAGATCTTCAGAAAGTGGGCATGGAAGTCGGGAAAGTGAAAATGAAGGTCCTGGACTAAGTAAGAGCTGTATCCAAAACCTAGCTTGCCAGAGACCATCTTTTTCTCATGACAGTATCCTCTTGTCTTCTTCAGTTGGGGTTGGTGATGAATCAGCCATGAGATATTCACAGCAGAAATCTTCATCGTATTCTGTTTCATCAATACATTCTTCTCAGATTCTTTCAAACCTGTCTGTTAATTTTCATCCAAATAGAAGCAGTGGTGACAACCACTCAAGGTGCAGTGATAGCACTCAACCTTCAATTTCTACCCCAGTTCCTTCAAGTGCAGATTATCAGCAGCGCAATATTCATCCATACACTGCAGATCATTTTGTAGTTCATGGTCAAAATTACAGGCTTAATTTTGCTGGTTCTGGTCTGAGTCTTGAGCAGAATTCTATCACTGCAACATCTCATGGACCAATGATTTCTGATGTTCCCAAATCTCCTTTTAAAGAGAGTGTCACTGTTCAGCAGCATGACTGTGGTCCTCAAGAAATGTCTGGTTCTGCAAAAATAAAATTACCCTGTCAGATGCTCCTTTCACAGCAAGACCAAGGGCTCTCTACTGCTGAATTAAAATTAGAAGCTCTTACTCAGCGCCTGGAGCAGGAGATGGATGCATGTCCCAAGGCTGATTACTTTGGTAAGTATTTTTGTTATAGCATAATGTACATCTTTTTAAATAGTGTGTTTAATAATAAATGTTACAATACTTGTACCTATGGACATATTTTTTCATGTATTTTTCTTTATCATTGATCATTGGTTTAACTAATACTTTTAAAATTATACATTCTGAAAGCTATTATTTTAATGTAATAACTTAAGTAGATAGTGATAAATTAGAGGAAAAAATGAATTAAAACCCTTTTTAAAAAAGCAAGATACCAACTTTATGCAGCCCTGGTTTTTCTTTAAAATCATTTTTATGGAGCAATAAACTAAAAGTTAATAATTGACTGTTTATATCCAAAATGTTTGAGAATTTGGTGGGTAGAATAAATAATAATATTGGCAAAAGTCTTAAGTTATTTTGAAGTGAATGGGAAAAAGATGAGAGTTACACTTGACTATATGGCTGTGCAAAGCATTTGAAAGAGTTGTTTTATCAAACACTTGTGCAAAGCAAAGTACTTTTACTCAGGGCATTACATCCTTTAAAGATTCGTGTAGCTGCTTTGAAGACTTCTTCTACTTGTTTTCATGTACCTCTCTACATATTTAGATAGCACTTCCTGCTATGACAGCAAAGGAATGTAATAGACAGCAATGGACTCCTTTCAGAGGAGCCAGGCCAATTTTCCAACGGATGCTGAAGCCTTAATGCTTCAAGGAGAAATTATTTGCTCATAGTAATGTATTTTGCAAAGTACCTGTTTCAAATTCTTTGCAACACTCAAGTGCAACTCTCATCTTTTTTCCATTCACTTCAAAATAACTTAAGACTGTGGCCAATATTATTATTTATACTACCTACCAAATTCTCAAACGTTTTGGATATAAACACTCAATTATTAACTTTTAATTAATTAACTTGATAGTATTCTATTCTGATTTTAGAGCTGTAAAATGGGGCAAAACTAACTTAATAACTTTGCTTAGCAATGGAAATTTTGGGCTCAATTGTGGTCAGGAAGGGAGAACTATGGGTACAGTGACTAAAACCAATACCAAACAAAACCATTATAAAGCAGTATGTGCACGCCAATCAACATGTAATTCTCAACTTGTACCACTAACTGTACAGAATGTGCCCTCAATTGACTTATTGTGTAAATGATAGTGCAATAAATCAATTGAGGGCACATTCTGTACAGTTAGTGGTACAACTTGAGAATTACATGTTGATTGGCGTGCACATACTGCTTTATAATGGTTTTGTTTGGTATTGGTTTTAGTCACTGTACCCATAGTTCTCCCTTCCTGACCACAATTGAGCCCAAAATTTCCATTGCTAAGCAAAGTTATTAAGTTAGTTTTGCCCCATTTTACAGCCTATCTTGCTACAGTTGTTAAGTGAATCACTACACTGGATTAAGTTAGCAACACAGTTGTTAAGTGAATCTGGATTCCCCATTGACTTCATCAGAAGATCGCAAAAGGTGATTCCATGACCTCAGGACACTGCAACCATAATAATTACATGCCTGTTGTGAAGTGACTGAATTTTGATCACATGACCATGGGGATGGATGTTGCAACAATTTTAAGTTAAAAACGGTCATAAGTCACTTTTTTCAGAGCTGTTGTAACTTTTAATGGTCACTAAATAAATTCTTGTAAGTCAAAGACTTGTGTACTTTATTTTAACTGTTATTAGTAAATAAACGCTGATATAGTGCAATATGTGTAGCATGCTATATGTAAGGCAATCAATTATATATATTGCATGAATCTTTCCCTGCTGTTCCACAACCTTTGATAGTTTTCATGACATGTACTAATCCGTATTTAATAGAATTTTGGAAGTATGTGAATATTAAATACAATTTCTTGGTTTTAACATTAGTTTACATTTAGCAATAGCAATAGCACTTAGACTTATATACCACTTTACAGTGCTTTATAGCCCTGTCTAAGCGGTTTACAGAGTCAGCATATTGCCCCCAACAATTTGACTTCTCATTTTACCAACCTCAGAAGGATGGAAGGCTGAGTCAACTTTGAGCCTGGTGAGATTTGAACTGCCAAACTGCAATCAGGTGGCAGTCAGCAGAAGTAGCCTGTAGTACTGCATTCTAACCACTGCGCAACCGAGGCTCATTTTTTTGCATTAATTGATATGCTTGATTGTTGTTTTTCACCTAGAAATGAAGAATATTTAAAACATTTAAAAGAATTCAATATCTCTGTAGTTTTTCCAGTACGTTTGTAAAGTTTCAGTTATGGATTTGGGAGGGTTGGCATGTATCCTATACTTATATTGTAGGTTGATTATTATTTTTGACAGTCCTATATTTCAGTAACAGTTTCTTTTTTAAAGAAAAAATACCTTGCTTCTAGGAAATACTGAAATATATTTATATTAAGAGACTCATATTTTATAAAGCAGTTGAAACAAAAATTTAAGAATTTATACAAATAAATACTCTGCAAATTTAGGAATTATTTTGGACCCGTTTATAAATCCATTATTTGTGGTCAAATGGATAGGATAGGATAGGATAGGATAGGATAGGATAGGATAGGATTCTCACAACAGAAATAAAATCATTTTTATCCCTTGGAAAAGAAGAAATGAAAGTTGGAACATAAGTGAAGCACATAAAATCTTATGGATTTCAAGTTCCTTTTTCTCAAAATAGAGTTAAGATAAATGTAATCAAATTCACGTAATTTAATCAAGTGGATACTGATGCTCTAAAAATGGTTTTACAATTTTTGAGTTTGTGAAAAATTAACAGAATTTTGCTTTTAACTGTAGATGGCTTTTAATTTTTCCACTTTTACCTCAAATTTAATAACCATTAATATTTCATGTTAATTATTGATAGTAAATAAGTTTTCCATCTTACTCATTTTTTATTTTTATCAAAGATTGATGTAATTGGGTATAAAATATTTCCAATGTCCTCAAAAGAAGAAGAAAGATTACATTGTTTAAACAATGAAATTATTATCTAGCTAAATTGTTAGATTGTAAGGTTTGTGAGTATTGTGTTAGGATAAATGGGTAGGATGAGTACAGGATAGAGAAGTGGGTGGGACTGTAGTTTTATCTGAATTGTGTATGGAAATGGCTAATTGTAATGGAAGTTTGAAAGTATTGGTGACCTTTTGGCAAGTTAAGCTTTCCATTGCATATCTCTGGATGGACCAGTTTGGAATACTTTCTAGGTCACTTGCTTAGTTTAGGAAATGTTTAAAAGGAATTTGGATTGAATTGCTTTTGAGAGTTTGCTTTTCTAAATGATAACATTACATGTCATATATAAATACACTCTTTATTCACCATGCACTAAATAGTCTCCATTGCAACCAGTACTTTAAATACTTTTAGGATCATAAATAATTTTGAGTTACTTCAGAGCTTCAGATTCATTAGTGTCAGCTTGTGAGCTCCTTAGAATTATGATTTTTCTAATCATATTTTTTTATGATTTGTGACATAGCAGCCAAGTCAGATAAAACTGACAACAGATATGCTCAAGAGCTTCCCTTTTTAGACATCAGGATGCAAGTCATGCCCTGATTTCCATAGGATGTTAAATGGAGCAGGGCCAGCCTTGAAAATAGCAACAAAGATACAACTATTGTTTGTTTTACTTTACTCTTGAAATCTAGTTGCCTATAGCAGGGATTTGAGGAAGCTAAATGTATTCCTTCCAGTCCCAAGCAGCTTGTAGCTGAGCTAGCAATGCTGCTTGCATGGATTACTACTATATGTGTGACTTTCAATCACAATTAATTACAAAATCCTTGAACAGGAAATACCATGTTTCCCCCAAAATATACTGCAATATATTTGGATACACATACAAACTTTAAATAGTAAATGAACTTTTAGATTTTAAAAGGTTTGTGCATCCTACAGCCCTCTCTGCAAATACATTGCTAATGAATTTCCTTGGATCTTGGTAATAAGGAAAAGTTTCTCTTACTGTTTCTTTTTTCCTCAAGATAGTAGGACCTTAAGATATTTAAAGTTCAAGCTTTTTAAAAAAATAAAAATCACATTGCAATTATCAGTTGATAGAGGAAGAATCAAATGTATGTTACAGGTGACAGTAAATGAATGTATTATGGATTATTCAATATGCCATTTCAATATTGCTGCCTGCAGGATATTGCTGCTTTTATCAGAATGACAGAATGACATTTTGATGGCAAAATAAGTGGAGTATACATTTAATAAATATATAATATCATACTGCAAGTTCGTACCCCTTTGGCATTTTTGTGCATCATTGCAGTTCATCTAGAAAATGGGCAAGGTTTACATTGCAATGCAGTAATGTTTAAGACATTAAGTAAACAAGGAGCAAAACTGTTCAGCTAGTAATCTTTGATTTATAATCATTCATTTAGGAACCATACAAAGTTAGAATGGCATTGAAAAAAAGTAACTTAAAAACCAGCACTTGCGCTTGAAACTGTTGCAGCATCCCTATGGTGACATGATCAAAATTTGGGTCTTGGCACCTAGCATGTATTTATACTAGTTACATCATCATAGGATTATGTGATCACCATTTGCAACTTTTCCCAATGACTTCTGCCTAATTACCACATGATTCACTTAGTAACTGTGGCAAAAAAAAGTTGTAATTTGGGCATGACTCAATTAACAACTATATTGCTAGTCGTTAATTGAGTCATGCCCAATTTACAACTTTTTTTTGCCACAGTTACTATATTGCTTAGCAATATAATCCCAGCTGGGGTTGTACTTGTATAGAGCTTTTAATTTTTAAAAAATAATTTCAGTTCAGCTTTGATCAGCATCTGTCACACATTTTGCTAGAACACTCACTCAAACACTAGTTTATTTTTGGGGGAATGAATGGCAGCTTCTCTTCCCATTTGAGTACAGGATAAATCCATACAGAAAGTTGTTTAAAAAAATGATAGAGTGCTATTGGTGACATAAAAGGAATAAAAACTCAGTTATATCAAGAATAAAGATCTTGAAAAGATGAAGCTATCCTGTGTTGCATAGAAATAGTTGGAGTTGGCTACATTTCAAATTTATGGGTAATGATTTGCTGTAGTTTTAGAAATGAATTGCCTGTGAATGGAATTAGTTTTTGGCTTTAAAAGTAATCTTGTAAGTGGTGTTGCATTTTACTATCTATGATGCTTGGTTTTTGTTTATCTGAATTTTTAGATTTAAAAAAAAGAGAGAAATACTGGAATTCTGAAAAATATCTTTGATGGGAAGATAAAATTGCAGGTATAAACAACCTATTTAACAAACAACAACAAATAAGCCAGACCACATCATTATAGTTAAGACATTGCATCTTGGTTAGTAGTTTGCCAATTAAAACCAGCTCATAATTGGCTAAGATTGTCAGATAGAATAAGGGTAAATTGGCCTGTTAAAAGACTTGACACTTCTTAAATGAGATTAAATTAATTATCCAGTGTAACATTTATATGGATATTGTTGCTATTTTTATAGGCAAAAACATTAAACTGTCTTGTATCACAGTGAAAGGAACACCTTGGTGGCAAAATAAAATATCTGTTGATAGATTAATACTGTGTTTTCCCGAAAATAAGACCCGGTCTTATTTTCTTTTGGTCTTGAAAATAAGCACTCAGGCTTATTTTCAGGGAGGTCTTATTTTTTTGACGTGCAGGAGCAGGGTGGATTTGATTTAAATCGAGTCGATTTAAATCATGATTTAAATCATGATTTAAATCACTAGTAAAAAGACTTGATTTAAATCAACTCAATTTAAATCATAATTTTTAAAGAGCAACTGTCATCTCTGCTACTCCTTTGACCTGCTGTTGACTCACCTATAGTCCCAGTGTTGCAGAATATACAGCCTTGTGCTACATAACTGAGCTCCATTTCATGCTAAATAAACTAAATTAGATTTTTACCCAAAAGTTTTTTATTAAAATAAATTCAATAAAAATCAAAAAATTCTGATTTAAATAAAAAAATCCGATTTAAATTTAAAAAATCCGATTTTTTTGATTTTTTTAAAAAAATCATTGATTTTTATCCACCCTGTGCAGGAGGCAACCAGTGTGGGGGTCAATGGGTATGGGAGCACAGTGACCTCTGGCCCCTCTCTGTCCCATTGTCTGCTTGTCACGGCTGCAATGGGCAAAGCTCTTGGCATACCCTGGCCTCCATCCACCCTGCCTGCTGGCCCGGCTGCTGCTGGAACACTTCTTGGCGGCAGCAGGCACCGTGCTGGCTTCGACGGGGGCTTTTTGCCCTCCTGGCAGCGCTGCTCTTGGCCACCCTGCTGGGCTGCTCCTGCCTGGTGTAGGATGAGTCGTCCCATATAAAAAACCTCCAGAGTGCCACTGGCTTGCTAGGGGCCATTTGCAAGCCATGCTGCCTGTGCCGCCAGCCTGCATGCCTATTTGCTCCAGGGTTACAGCTATGCTGACCCCAGCACTCTTCGGGCCCTGGCGAGGGCTGCAGCTCTCTTGCTAACTGTGCAAGGTAGGCGTGGGGCTGCCCCTGGTCACCTTTGGTATCTGCCTCACCTGCGATGGCTCTGCAGCCATCTTGCCTTCCACTGGCCCAGCCCACTACCAAGTCCTGGCTGCTACCCAGCAGCCTCCATACCTCCCGCTGGATATACCTCCCGCTGAACATATTACAAGGTGCTACAATGTGAGTTGTGGAAAAGAGGGCCCCTCGGCTGTGAGGTTGCCTGGCATCGCAGGCAGGGCCAGGGCTGGCAAGAATGCACTGGAAACACCTCCAGATGCCCAGAGAGACAGAATGAGAGGCAGCTCCTGGCCCTTGCTGGCTCAGCTGATCCATGGTGCTGAGATTAATGGACTGAGCCTCCATGAAGTGATTGGGGAATGAAAGGGCTGCCTCCTGTCCTGGCCACAAGTACCCCCTTCACTAGGGCTTATTTTTGGGGTAGGGCTTATATTAGCCTCATCTAAAAAATCAAGCTAGGGCTTGTTTTCGGGGTAGGTTGTATTTTCAGGGAAACACGGTACTTGCCAACATTCTGGCACATAATCATTTTCACTGAGATACCTAGATTTTATGAGGCAGTGAGGGAGGTATTTTCCATCTCTCATGCCTAACACGTGAGGAAACATTTCAGGATTTAAAACATTAGGTAATAGAAAATGCCTTTTTGGGGTGGCATTAAACAATTGGATAAAGAAGCTGGATCTGAAAGGGTAGTCCATCTATTTATTTTATTTATTTGTTTAAATTTCTATACCGCCCTTCTCCAATGTAGGACTCAGGGCGGTGAACAGCCAAAGTAAAAACAAGACATACATACAAAACATACAAAATCTAAAAACTGTTTAAAATAATTAAATAATTTTGGCCGTAATTAAAACATTCCAATTTAAAATCCATTTAAAATTTGACTCAAGCTAGCCCAGCTAGTTGAAATAAATGGGTTTTCAGGGCCCGACGAAAAATCCGGAGGTCTGTTATTGTACGTAGCTCTGGGGGGAGGTTGTTCCAGAGGGCGGGCGCCGCCACAGAGAAGGCTCTCCCCCTGGGGGTCGCCAGCCGACATTGTCTGGCGGACGGCACCCTGAGGAGGCCCACTCTGTGGGAGCGTACTGGCCGGTGGGAGGCTATTGGTGGCAGAAGGCGGTCTCGTAAGTACCCCGGCCCTAAGCCATGGAGCGCTTTAAAGGTGGTCACCAACACCTTGAAGCGCACCCGGAAGACCACCGGGAGCCAGTGCAGCTCGCGCAGGAGAGGTGTCACGTGGGAGCGTCTCGTCGCCCCCAAAATCCCCCGCGCGGCCGCGTTCTGGACCAGCTGGAGCCTCCGGGTGCACCCCAGGGGGAGCCCCATGTAGAGAGCGTTGCAGTAGTCCAGGCGGGAAGTGACGAGTGCCTGAGTGACTGTGCGTAGGGAGTCCCGATCTAGGAAGGGGCGCAACTGGCGTATCAGGCGGACCTGATAAAAAGCCCCCCTGGCCACGGCCGCCAAATGATCTTCTAACGACAGCCGTGCGTCCAGGAGGACGCCCAAGTTACGAGCCCTCTCCGTGGGGGCGAGTGATTCGCCCCCAATAGCCAGCGATGGCGTCAGCTGGCTATATCGGGACGCCGGAAGCCACAGCCACTCGGTCTTGGAGGGGTTGAGTTGGAGCCTGTTTCTCCCCATCCAGGCCCGCACGGCCTCCAGGCACTGGGACATCACTTTAAGGGCATCATTGGGGTATTTTTAATATACAATGTATATTTTTAATATACAATGATACATCTATCATTGTATATTAAAAATATATCTTGAACAGAAGGGTAGATTTATTTCTTGACCTTGATTACAATTGTCTTGATTTGTGTTATTTCAATATGGTAAAAGCCTGGATATAATTACTAAATGAGTTATTTGTTAATCATCTTTTTGGGGAATTACTGGACATGTAAGGAATCTTGTAATGAAAGTAGCCATGTGAACCTTGGTTTATAAGTTAGTATGTTGTGTAAATCCACCCATTTGATGGTTCTTCTGTAGACAATTGATAACAAGCCAGGACTTAAATTAATGATTAAATTTAACCAGAGAGTGAATATATATGGTAAGTTAATGATAAATATAACAGTATATGGTAGCTACACTGTATTGTACTCTCTCTCTGTTAGAAGATAAGCAGGCAGAGAGGAATGACTATAAGCTCTCTGAACAGCTCCTTACAACTCTTTATGCTAATGAAGAATTTTCCTTCAAAAATAATGCAATGAGTATAACTAGGATTTCTAGAAAATTTAGTGCAACTTATCTGAAAGGCACCAATTATGAAAGACTATTAGACAGATAGTCTTTTAAAAGACCAATTAAATATGGCATAAATAGTCTCAAAACTATATGTTTATTTTTTTCTTTCAAAATGTGTTAATAAAGGTGACGTGTTTCACTTTTCAGACAAAACTTTAAAAAACATTTTGATGTGGAATAGCAGAGGTAAAGAAAAAAGAATTTCCTGGTTTTGCCTTGCCTTGGTAACTGGGATATCCTTATTTATAGCTTTATGGGTGGTTCACATAATACAGACAAGACCTGTGTTGCTGACTTTCTCTTTTCCATTCAAACCTTCCTCGATGTTTTATTTAATAGATTTTTAAAAAAACTTGAGGGAAGCTGCATACCAAGAAATAAAAACATTTTTTACAATTTATCTTGTAAAATCACAAATCTCTTAAGATTTCAGATTCTTTATTTTTATATTTTGATATCAGTTTTTTAAACTATCAATTATTCAAGAGTTTATATGTCACGAGTGTTTCCAGGATTGCTGTGGCTACTTGCCTACTCACAAACGGTATGGTTTCAATCAAGCCATCTCCTGTTTGTAATTACCTGCAAGCCTTCCCCGCCCTAGTTAATTGCAGGTTAACTCACCATATAAGCAAGGACCTTTTCGCTTGCTACTCGGGCCTAGACTCTGGTTTAGACCTAAATGCACAGCTCCTGCAGGGAGCTAAGTGCAAATGCCGCAGATGGGAGAAGAATGCAGATAAGGACTCCAGATGCCGTTGCAGAGAAACTCCCACGGATGCTTGCCTTTTGCTGTTTTGTAGCACGCAAGCTATCATCGGGACTGCTGTTGCTGGACCTTCTTTCTCCCACAAGCTTCAAGCAATGTTTGCTGTTTGAACTGTTTTTACTTCAGGTGACTTTTAGCTGTGAAGTTTGTGCTGCCCCCCTTCTATTACCTCGATGATGTATCGACGCCGAAGCTGTTTATCTTCATGTTAGCTTTATTGTCTTGTGAACTGTTTCGGTATTGTGGAGAGGAATCTAGGGAGATAGCCTTGCTTCGTATAACCAAGATAAGACTTTGTTTTTAATGTGCTTTTTTAAAGACATAGTGCTTTTTAAATGTTTTAAAGTAAATTATATTTTTACACAAGATGACTCTTATTTCAGTCCCAGTGTGTTTGCTCATGAGCTGGTTCACGGTCCGGGGTATCCCTCAACCCCATTCCCTAACATTATATACCAACTATATATCAAACTCAAGGTCTGCGGGCCGAATCTGGCCTGTGGGCCTGTCCTGGAAAATGTAAGGTGCCATCCTGCATTGCTTTGGCCTGGTCTACCTGCATCTCTTCGCCCCGATCTACCCATTGCAAAGAGGAAACATCGGGCCAACGTGGCTTTGGCCTGGTCTACCTGTATCGCTTCGGCCCAGTCTACCCAATGCAAAGAGGAAATGCCAGAAATTTGGGGAGTGATGTCAAGCTGGCCATGCCTATCCAGCCTGCCCCCCCAAGGTCAACCACAGTCCTGATGTGGCCCTCAATGAAATTGAGTTTGACACCCCTAAACTATGGTATGCCGATCCTTTACAGGGGCAATCCAGCAACTGCAGAAGTATTTTAGCCCATCCTCACATTTGGCTTTCAGTTCAGTATAGTACTGTATTATGTAGCCTGGAAATTGTTGCTGGCGCAAAATGCAATAGTCAGGTGGCTTAGATGTGACCCCTCACATCTACATGTTACTGTTGTGCTGAAATAATTACTTTATTTATACTTTAAGATTTAACTATTGGCATATAGGCCGTAAAATAAACAAAATATCTATTAGATTGCTTTCACCATTATAAACAATTACTAAAGATTATTTGGAAATATTTTTTTTAAGGGTGGCACAATTTGTCAACTGTCATATTGCAGTCCCTTGCATATAAGCCTTTTCAGTGGTAGCATGCCCTTTGCATACTTTCCAGGTTAATATTTGAAGTCATTATTATTAAATTATTAAATATTAAAGAGCCTGTAGTACAGTGGGCTAAAGCACTGTTATTAACAGATTAACATCTGCTGCTTGCAATTACTGCAAGTTCAAATCTCACCAGGCTCAAGGTTGACTCAGCCTTCCATCCTTTGAAAGGTAGGTGAAATGAGAACCCAGATTGTGGGGGCAATAAGCTGACTTTGTATAAATATACAAAAGTATGAAGGCTATTGCTTAACGCAGTGGTTCTCAACCTTCCTAATGCCGCGACCCTTTAATACAGTTCCTCATGTTGTGGTGACCCCCAACCAGGGTGGGTTCTAAATTTTTTTACTACCGGTTCTGTGGGCGTGGCTTATTTTGTGGGGGTGGCATGGAGGTCTTGTGACTGGGTGGGCGTGGCTAGCTGGTCATGTGACCGGGTGGCAATGGCTATGTGTATAGGGACTACTCAGAGGGATGAAAAAAGTCATTTCTGACAGGTCCTCGCACTTTTGACTGGTCCTCACACTTATGACCATCCTCACATTTATGCCCGTGCAGCATTCTTAACAACCATGTCACTCATTTCACAACTGCTTCTCTTCACCATGGTGACAAGATAGGGCAAAAACGTAAAATGTGGGGACAGTCGTAAGTTCGAGGACTGGTCAAAAGTGCAAGGACCAGTCAGAAATAACTTTTTCAGCTCTCTGAGTAGTCCATATGCATAAAAGGATACAGCAATAGAGAGAGATGAAGGAAGGGAAGGGAAATTAGAGTAGGAGTGAGGGTAAGAGAGGGAGGAAGAGAGGAGGAGAAGGAGAAAGGAAGAGGAAGTAGGGAGGAGAAGAAGAAGGGGAGGAAGAGAAAGTAAGAAGGAAAGAAAAGAGAGGTGGTAGGTTTGAGGAGAAAGATTGCTGTATAATAAAAAAGATGAAAGGGAAGAAAGCCAACCCCAAACAAATATAAAGATATTAAGATAAAGAATGAATTGTTAAACTTTAAAGAATAAAAGAGAATAAATATGAATAAATAACAATAATTAGAAACACACATACAAACATACAATGTATTTTCTTTGAACAGAGTATTTGACCGGTTCACAAATTTAAACAGTGTTTAGTCATTTCAATTAAATTTACAATTTCTATATTTCCTTTTTGCCATATTTATTCCTCATCTATTTTTCTAAAAAACCAATATTACCCTTCATCCTTATCTCTAATCTTAATCAAATTCAATTTTTCCCTTCTATTCTATATTATACCCCTTCCCATTGTCATCTATTTTTATATCCATCCTCACATTGGTTAATTATGTAATATTACAGTTGTTTAATATAAATTCAACATTTTAATATAAATCAATTAGTTATATAACTATCTTTTTTGTATATTAATCAATATGAACATGAATATTCCAATTATTTCCATGCAATCCAATTTCTTACAAATCAATTAATTATATTTATCAATAATAATAAACCAAATAATTTCCCCCATATATTCCTCCAAACCACAACTTAACCATTTCTGCTTTCAACACAATATACAATTAGTAGTATCTCAATTATTACAATTCCCTAGTTAAATAGAGCTTTTTTTCTTTTGTGTTTTAAAATCTTGAACTCTCCTCTTTTCCCCTAAATTTCCTATTGTTTGCACCTACCTTTTTTGGTGAGGAAAAAGAAAAGAAACCTGCCTGCCTAATTTTCCAACGTTGTAGCAACAGCAAAGCCAACAGCCTGCTTTACTTTCAGTTTCGTTTTTCAGCATAGCTAGGGGGAAAAAATTGCTCCAGCACTCTTTGCAAACAAGCAGCAGAGCCCTGAGCAAAACAGCTGAGAGCAAATCAGCTGAGAGTTGGGAGACGATCTAATCAAGGGCTAATTAGCCTATGCTGAAGCTCCGCGGGCCAATAAAATTACAAAAAAACACCAAACCGTTTGTTAAATTGCTGGTTCGCCCGTCCCTGGCCCACCACTATTTATTGGCAATAAATAGTGGAGCGGGGCAAGGGGCGGGGCGGAACCGGCAGAATCCCACCACTGGCTATAGGGCGGCCCTTTGAAGCCCCGCGGCAAGAATTTAAACAGTTTTTTTTCCTCTAGCCATCAGCTGGGACTCAGGAGGCAGCAATAGATTAGGAGTGGGCGGGGTAAGCGAACAGCCGGCGATCCAACAGAGCAGAGAGTGAGGGTGAGTGAAGGTGTGGGGGGGGCGAGAGAGGGCTTTGGCGACCCCTGTGTAATGGCCGTTTGACCCCCAAAGGGGTCACGACCCCCAGGTTGAGAACCGCTGGCTTAATGCATTGTAAGCTGCCCTGAGTCTCTCGAGAAGGGCGGGCATATAAATTAAAGCAAAAAAAATAATTGTTTAAGCACTTAGTGCAAACAGATTTTTTCTTTTATCTCTTTTTCATTTTTAATACAAGGTAGTCCACAAATTACAACCATTCGATTAGTGAGCATTTGATGTTACAATGGCACTGAAAAAAGTGACTTATGACCGTTTTTCACATTTATGACAATTGCAGCATTCCCATGGTTCCATGATCAAAGTTCAGATTCTAGGCAACTGATTCATATTTATGACAGTTGCAGTATCCTGGGATCATATGATCACCTTTTGTGACCTTCTGACAATGTCAACAGGTAAGCTACATTAATTTAACAACCATCTTATTAACTTAACCACTGTAGTGATTCACTTAACAGTTGTGGCAAAAAATGTCATAAAGTGGGGCAAAACTCACATAACAAAAGTCTTGCTTAGCAGCAGAAATTTTGGGCTCAATTATGGTTATAAGTTGATATATACCGTATTTCTCTGAAAATAAGACAGAATCTTATTTTCTTTTGACCCCCCCAAATAAGGGCTTGGCCTTATTATCAGGGGGTCTTATTATTTTGGGGGTGCAGGAGGCGGCTAGCTTGGGACTGGATCTGCCATCGCTTCCCTTCCCTGTTCTTTGCACCGGCCGAGCAGCCCAACATGTCCCACCTCACCCCAATGGCAACAACTGCTTCCCTTCCCCACCATCTCAGGCAAACATGCTGTAAAAGAAAACCTTGCGAGTTCGAGAAGTTTGATTGAACTCGCAAGAAGGTTTTCTTTTACAGGGTGTTTCCCTGGACACAATGGCGAGGAAACCGATGTAGCTGGAAAGGTAAGACCTGCATCCTGCTTCTCCCTCGCCCCACCTGCCACCCTTCTCGATAAAAAGACGACGGGGAAGGGAAACAGCCAGGCTACTGTTGCCATTGGGGTGGGATGCGTTGGGCCGCAAGATGTGCATCTTATCTTTCCATTGCGTTCCTTGCCGTTTTGTCCAGGGAAACATCTTGTAAAAGAAAACTTTGCGAGTTCAGTCAAACTTCTCGAACTTGCAAGGTTTTCTTTTACAGCGTGTTTCCCTGAGACGGCGGGGAAGGGAAGCAGCTGTTGCCATTGGGTTGGGTTGGGATATGTTGGGCTGCTCGGCCCGTGCAAAGAACAGGGAGGGGAGAGCATGTCCCCCCCCTTCCCCCCCTTCAGCCTCGCCTCCTCAAATCATTTTGGTTGCGCAGCAAGCAATCAGAGGAAATGGTGTGACTGGCTGCGCATGCATGTAAGTAATTGGTGGGGGGGCTTATTTTGCGGGGTGGCTTATATTACCGCATGTGCTGAAAAGCCTGATTGGGCTTATTATCTGGACATGTCTTATTTTGGGAAAAACACGGTGTGTATATATATATATATATATATATATATACATATACATATACATATACATATACATATACATACACATACATACATACATACATACATACATACATACATATATATACTAACTCTATTTCATATCTTGATAACACCAATCTTATGTTTGTAAGTATTCTATTTTTATCCTTCATTTCTTATTCATTTTAATTACATTAATTACATTAGTCATACTCACCATTCAGTATTACATCATCATTGTAGCATTATAAATATGCAATTAAAGTTGTTAACATTGTAATATTTACTCTACCTTGTATATAATTCCTCATCATTTAGTTGTTCAATATTATGTTATATTACTCAGTGCTAATAACCATGTAATAATAATGTTATTTAAAGGTATATAATACAATCACATTGCAGCTTCTGATCCTTCCCTCTACATACCGTATTTTCCGGCGTATAAGACGACTTTTAAACACATGAAAATCTTCTCAAAAGTCGGGGGTCGTCTTATACGCCGGGTGTCGTTCTCCTGTAACCAGGCAGACCAGCCCGAAAGGCTCTGACGAGCCTTAAATGGCTCTGGCGATCCCAGCTCTGACGATCCCAGCTGAGTTCCCTGCAACTCAGCTGGGATGGCCAGAGCCATGTAAAAGAGTTTTCCTCCTCCAGCTTGCTTACCTCAGCTGCTAGTCGCAACGCTTGCCTTGCTTCGCTTGCCTGAATCTATTCCATCAGGAAGCAACTCCCTGCCTGCAATCAAGCAAGCAGGGAGTTGTGGACTTCAACTCCCAGAATTCCTCAGCCAGCAAAGCAAAGCTGGCTGAGGAATTCTGGGAGTTGAAGTCTACAAGTCTTAAAGTTGCCAAGGTTGGAGACCCCTGTTCTATTGGGTAAGTTTTTTTCCCCTTTGGGAGCTTTAAAAAAAATAGTCAATTGGGATTTTTTTATTTGTTCTTTTTTAGACCTAGCCATTTAAAGTTTAGGAAGTTTTAAATTTAGCTTTCATATAAAAATAAAAATAAAATAAAATAAAATAATATTTGTGCAGCTTTCTGAGATTTAGTGTGTTTCTGTAGTGTTTCACTCTAACTACACAAACACACAAAATCTCACAAAGCTGTATGTGGAATTTTGTGTGTGTAAAGTGTGAAAGTTGGTTTTTTGGACTTTTTGTGGCTGTGTGAGGTTCCTGCTTGTTGCAGGGGCCATTTTGAGTCTAGCACAGCTGCTTTTACATTGTGGGTGAGCCAGTTGTGTTGTGTCATGTTGTGTGTGTGTAAAGTGTGAAAGTTGTTTTTTTGGGCTTTTTGTGCCTGTGTGAGGTTCCTGCTTGTTGCGGGGCCATTTTGAGTCTAGCACAGCTGCTTTTACATTGTGGGTGAGCCAGTAGTGTTGTGTTGTGTGTGTTTAGAGTGTGAAAGTTTTTTGGGGGGGCTTTTTGTGGCTGTGTGAAGTTCCTGCTTGTTGCAGGGGCCATTTTGGGTCTAGCACAGCTGCTTTTACATTGTAGGTGAGCCAGTTGATGTTTTTTAATTTTTATTTGGTGTGCATTGGAAGAGGGGTAGTCTTATATGGCGAGTATAGCCCAAACCCTATATTTTAACAGGAAAAGTTGGGGGTCGTCTTATACGCCCAGTCGTCTTATACACCAGAAAATACGGTACTAATTTAAAAACATTATATAGGAGTATACATAACATTATTTTCCCTCTTTCCAATTCCTACCTCTATTCTAAATCTTGATAGCACATATCTTATATTGGTGAATATTCTATTTCTACCCGTCATCTCTCATTCATTTTAGTATATCAATTCTTACTGATTTTTTGGCATGCTTTCCATACTCCTCCTTTGAGGTTTTATGTCTCCCTATATCATTCTTTCTTGGTCTAAGTGTTTCCTCTTCTACCTCTGCCTCTCGCTGCCAGATCTTCACTATGCCTGTGAGTGTCTCTGTAGTCCCTTCAATAATGTCTACCTGTTTGTTCAATTCTATTTTTAAGTCTCTAAATATATTGTCAGCTTGATCTGTTTCATCCGTTTTGATTATCTCTTCCTTCTCCTTATCTTTTGGTTTCATTTGTTGTTTTGTCTGCTCTTTCCCTTCCTCTGGTTTTTCTATTCTCTTCAAAAGTCTAAGAAATTTTTTCTCCTTAGGTGTGAAACAAATAGGTATCAAACAGTATACAGCAAAAACCACAGTCTTCCTGATGTGTTTACTTCCACTCAGTGTTAAAGATTATTCCAAGGTCTTCCCAGCCTTATAAAAATATAGTGTATTTCCTTTCTTTCACCAGTAGATGGCATCATCACCTAAAATTTCAATGTGACACCCAATCTAACAGCATTTTGATTTCTTCAGATAATTTCCTTTCACTTTTTCCCAATAATCAGCCCAATGTTTCCAGCATTTTAAAATACCTTTTCAAGATGTTGCCAATAAAATGTTCAAATCCAGTCATTCTGTATTTTAAAGATTACGTCCTCTCTTAGATTTTATTTTCTTTTGGGTCTTTAGTCTTCCTCTAAGTAATTGTTAGTTGCTTGAAACATTTTGGAGAATTGTCTTTTCGGAGTTTCTTTTCTTTAGGGTTTAATCTCTAGTCAAGAAGTTGAAAATCATCTCATCCAGCTCCAGCCCACTGTTCAAACACCGCTCTAGCACATTTGTTTCTTCAGTTGTCCCAGCTTTCCGGCGGCCATAATGGCTGCCTCTCCTTCCTTGTTGTTGAATAGGAGAGTGAGCCTCGGATCAAGCAGGAGAGTTGCCACTTTCCGCGATCTGCAAGGCGTCAATCCTTTCTTCATCATTCGTACGAGGTGACTTTAGCCCTTTAAGGGACCCCCAGCGAGGAGATTTCAGCTTAGGTTCACAGAGCCCCGCTCCCTACGACTGTCGCAGCGACATCAAACCGGAAGTGATAAAAGTCAGTTTAGAGAGTCTTAAAAGTTAAAGGTAGAAGGCCAATAAGAATTGGTTCAAGAATTAGGAAGAAAAATACTCAGAAAACCAAACTTAGCACTTATGTGAATGGGAAAACTTGGTGTAAATAAAAATGAAAGACAATTTCAATTCAAGTTTAAGGAAATCAAGGAAAAAATCACCACAAGCATGATAAAATAGTATTGAGAAGACCTGTAAACTGTTGGGAGAAGTTCAGTTAGTTGAGAAAATAGATTTCTTACTAGATGTTGGCAAAAAAAAGAGTCTTCTCCAGCACCATAGTTCAAAGACCTCAATTCTTTGGCACTCAGCCTTTCTTATGGTCCAACTTTCACAGCCATACATTGCAACTGAGAAAACCATAGCCTTGACTATACGCACTTTTGTTGGCAGGGTGATGTCTGATTTTTAGTATGCTGTCTAGATTTGCCATAGCTTTCCTCCCCAAGAACAAGTGTCTTTTAATTTCTTGGCTGCAGTCCCCATCTGCGGTGATTTTGGAGCCCAGGAAAATAAAATCTTTCACTACCTCCATTTCTTCCCCATCTATTTGCCAGGGATTGAGAGGTCCGGATGCCATGATCTTAGTTTTTTTTAATGTTGAGTTTCAAGCCAACTTTTGCACTCTCCTTCACCCGCATCAAGAGGCTCTTTAATTCCTCTTCGTTTTCTGCCATTAAAGTGGTATCATCTGCATATCTGAAGTTGTTGATATTTCTCCTGGCAATCTTAATTCCAAATTTTGATTCATCTAGCCCCGCCTTTCTCATGATGTGCTCTGCATATAAGTTAAATAGGCAGGACGACAGTATACAGCCTTGCTGGTCTCCTTTCTATTACTATATATATATAATATAGTAATATATCTTAATCTTAATCTTAATCTATATTTATTGATTAGCCCTTGGGCCATATCAAAGTGCAGAGCTCCAGAAACACAAAAGTTTGGTAGAAACAATTTAAAATGAAATTGGAATAGGAATAAAACACGATTTAAAATGTGTTCGTTTTAAATTTCATTTAAAATGAAATTAGAGTAAAATATGATCTAGAATGAAATCAGAATAGAATACAATAATTTGAGATACAAATTAAATATGATTAAAATTATATTACAATGTCACCCCTGCAGCTACCCAATCAGTCTTAAAACTACTATTAGAATTACATTATTAAATCAAATGTTCTTTCCTGCAATCTACCACATTCTGCTGCACTAATTTTGTCCTTTTTTCCATCAGTTTTGGCAATCCATTTCACCAGCTGCAAGTTAGAATCTAACAAACAAGGTTGCAAGAAGCACTCTTTAGACTTAGGAGTCCTGGTGTAAAAGATCCTGCCCAGCTGATGTTCCCTCAAATCTGAGTACAGGGTGCAGTCAAAAATTACATGGAGCATTGTTTCAACTTCCCCCTTCCCACATAAACAGACTCTTTCACTTGCAGGGATACCCTTATACCTACCCCAAAGCATGTTTGTTTGAAGTTGGTCTAATCTCAGTTTGGTAAAAAATCTCCTTATTACGGGAAACAAAGGCACAGTTAAATATTTTTCTATTTTAAAAATTTGTTTATTGGCCGATAACCAGGGGCAAACTTTTACTGCTGTCACCTGTGCAATATCTGATTGTGCATTTATCTCCTTAAATCTCTGTGCAATCCAATTTCGGATCTGCCTATGATCATGCTGCTGCCAATTTAAAGGAATACCAGAGCTAGATACCTGCTTCAGAACTCTTGATAACCAATTATTTTTATTACTTGAGATAATCTGATCCATTAGCGCTAGCTTTGGTAACCTCCCTTTCTCCATCTCAATTATTCTTAACTAATAATAAACGGTCTTCAGCATGGCCCTAGTGCCAATCGCATGGATTCCCGTTTCTACCCTTACTACACAAGCTGGGATTCCAGGGGACACTGCCAAAATTCTCCTCAAGAACTTATCTTGAGGAGTTTCCAGCCCAGGCAACTTAACCAACCCCCATATTTCTGCCCCATAGGTAAGTACTGGTTCAATTTTCGCCTGAAAGACCTTTAGCACTGGAGTTAATGAAGATGAAGTTTTCTCTAAAATAAGTTTGTTTAGTTGGGCCATCTGAGCCAAGGCCTTCCGAGCTCCAGCTTTTACCTGCTTATTCCATTTGCCATTTATCTGAAATACTAGCCCTAAATAGGTAAATGACTGAACTTGTTCTATTCTTCTGCCATTTAAAACCCATCTCCTCGTGTTTTGTTGCCTGCTAAATATCATTACCTTTGATTTCTCTAAGTTAATTGTCAAGCTATTTTTTATACAATATGCTGCCAACCTCCTGAGTGATCTTCGTAGCCCCGCCATGGAGGCCGACAGCAAAATTATATAATCAGCATATAACAAGCAATTTACCTGTCTTGTTCCTATACTAGGCCCATGGAGTGATATGTCTTCCAAACATTTTGGAAGGTCATTTAAATATAAATTGAAAAGTGTTGGGGCTAAGATGCAACCTTGTCTAATGCCCTTCTTTATTGGGATTGCATTAGTTACAGATCCTGTCCTGTTCACTCGAACTCTTACCTGGGTTTCCATGTATAATAATCTAATTAGATATAACAATTTATTTTCTATTCCCATAGCCTCTAATTTATCCCATAACATTTGTCTATTAATTGAGTCGAAGGCTGCCTTCAGGTCTATGAATGCCACATACAGTGTTTTTTTCCAAAACTTAAACTTTGTTATTAGATGGTCCAACACAAAACAATTATCCATAGTAGATCTTCCACTCCTGAAGCCTGTCTGTTCTTCAGCTAAAATGTTATTTCTCATTAACCAATCTTCTAATTTATGAAGCAAATACTTAGCATAAATTTTTGCTGATATATCAATTAGACTAATTAAACGGAAATTATCTGGGTTATCTCTAGAGCCTTTTTTATATAATGGAATAATTATTGATGAATGCCAACTGGCAGGAATTTGCCCTGTTCTATTGATAAAAGTAAAGAGACCCGCCAGGACAGGTGCCCGCCAGGCTATGTTATCTTTAAATAACAATGCCGGGAGCGCATCCTGCCCTGGAACTTTGTTTGTCTTCAGGAAGGAAATTAAAAGCCTCACCTCTATGATTGACACTTCTTTCCACTGGGGTAAATCTTCATATCCCTGTATCAAGCTCAGAGAGTATATCGCCTCATCAGAGCTTTCCGCTGCTGCTGGAGTGGCCAGATGCTTCTCCCAACTTTCTGCAGTAATGTTTGGGTCACTTATTGGTTTTCTATCTCTAATAATTTTTGAGACCTCCAACCAGAAAAGTATGGGTGAGGCCAGCTTTGCTGCCTGTTCTAGGCCAGCCCATAAGTTGTCAATATAAGAGGCCTTTTTCCTCTTCAATAACTGCTTATATTTCTGCCTTATCACCATAAGGCATATACTCATTCTGTAATTCCATGTTTGGGCTGATTAAGTATCTCCTAAGTGATTTCCTAAGCTGTTTTTTTCCTTTCCTTGCAGTCATTATCAAACCACGTTGAGTAACTAGAATCAAACTGGCCCATTGGCTTGGTAGTCATGGAAATATGCTTCAATTTGTGGCATATTTCCGCCACAAATTATTTGATTAGTATTTGATATACTATAAGCTCTTGTTCACCCGTACTATTTGAGTATATATGCACTAAGGCTTCTATACGTGGTGAATTCATAAATTCTGTCACTGCTTTACTATCAACCCTCTTCCATGTTAGTCTTCTCTCATGAGCTATTTCTAAGTTGAAGCTATTTGTTGAATTGTTTGATTCCTTTTCCTTAAATTGGAAGGGATTGCCAGGGACGTCTCAATCGGAAGATGATCACTTTCTGGCCTTGGTAACATCAAGACCGAAGTTGCCCCTGACACTAAGCTGTGAGAAACACAAAAGTAATCAATAGAGCTACATGCCTTAGGGCCAAAAAAAGTTATGGAGTACCTTTTAGCTTCCGAGTGCTGGCCTACAATTTGAAGGTTACAGTTGTATACCATTGTTAGAAATTTCCCCCCATTTTTATTTTTTTTCCTATCTTGGGAGTCCCATGATTGTTGGTTATGTAAATATCCATCTGGAATTGTACCATTTTCAATAAAAGGCTTCAACGAGGGACCCATACGAGCGTTAAAATCCCCTGCCAAAATTAAAGGTGCTTTTATAAATTTTTTCGTATATCTAATATTTTTACCTCTAGTGCCTCCCACAAATCGCCCATTGTTGGATTAACATACACATTTACAAATACCATTGACTTCCCTTCATATGCCAAATGGATTGCTTAAAAAAATAAAGGGCCGGGGTCTGAGCATATCTCATTTCTCTTCCATCCTAATTCATCTTTTACCAAGATGCACAACCCTCCTGAGGCTCTTCCCTTTATAGCTACCCTCTTTGCTGGCAGTTACCAAATATTAAACCCGGGGAGCTCAATGGGGGCCTCATCACTACTAACCCAAGTCTCCTGTAAGGCAATTACTTGGTACCTGTTTAAAAATTTAATACAGTCGTCTGTGCACCAGCTTCTTCTCCATCCTGCCACATTCCAAGAGAGGAAGTGTATTTTTGGAGAAAATGATTGCTCACTATTTCCTAGTCAGGCTTCTTGAATAATCTCTCCCACCTGTCCTCCCTCACTTACGCTCACACACCCATTTAATCTGATAAATCTGATAATAAATAAATAAATAATCGCCTGAGCTCCATACAAGTCTGTTTAGGCGTCATTGCTCTGCCTGTTGCTTTCAGGCTTGCATATCCATAGGCTCTATTAATCTCTGCCTCCAGGGTAAATGATTTTAAATGAGGCACTGCACTTACGTCATTTCTTGGAATCATCTTTGCCACTAAGGGGGACTGGGGGATTCCTTCCTGGGTGCCTTCCATCTCTCACAGCACTTTGCACTATCAGGTCTGCTGTCTCTGGCACTTTGTGCTGTATAGATGTGGGCAGCAGGCTTCCTGGACTTATAAACTGTTGACTCTCCGGAATTGCATCATGCCTTGATGGGGGGCAGAACAATCGACGCCAAAGGACAGCAGAGGAAATGGTCTGCTTCAGCAGCCTCCTCGTCTCTTTAAGATTATTAAGTACTTCTTGCTGCTCAGTTAATGAAAGTGAGGAAAAAGTTTCCAAGCAGGCAGAATCGAATGTCTCATCTTGCATTAAGCCAATTGAAGGAAGTTTCACATTAACTGGATCCAAAACCTTAACCGACATTTCCTCTGTAATGCTAAATCTCTTCCCCGTTTCAGTTAACTTGCTTTCCCCATTTAGTTCACTTTCCCAGTCAGCCATCCCATGCACTGCAACACTCTCCCTGGGGGCTCTCTGGATCAGTGGGTTGACTTCGCCACTAGAAAAAACTCGAGTTGGTAAAATTTGATAAAAAGCCAAGAATCCTCTCATTCGCATGAGCAGGCTAGGTAAGAGCTGTTGTTTGAATTTAAAAAGAATTTTGGAATAATTATCACATTGTGGAATATATTCATATGCTGCCAAATCTATTGCCCCCTTGTAACTCCGAGTAAGCTGTGACAAAGAGGTCATTATCTGTCTTTTTGAAGTCCATCTACCCGCACTTATTTCAGAATTATATATGTTCAATACAATCTGCTCCTTCAACAATCGCCTGTTCCCCCACTCCCCCACTCCTGTGCTGCGGGATTTCAGGGCCAACCAGCTCACCGTCTTTTTTTCCCCACGATTACAGTCAATATGCTGTCTGCTTACTCCTTCCCTCGGTTGCACCATTGATAGTATCTGGCCAGGTCGTTCTATCTGGCAACCAGTTGAAATTACCTGCGGCTTTTCCATCTGTACCGCAGCAATAAAATTGATCACAGAGTCCCAACTTTAAATTCACCTCTGGAAACTGGTCAAAAATGGCCAAAACTGTCTGAGAAGTGAGCAAACTGTGCCAGCTGATAAAATCCTTTATACTATCACTTAGCTGGTTTTCAAGCCCTAAAGCTAATTCACTGTGGTTGTAAAACTCCGACTCTAGGCCCTTATCCCGGCATGGAGCTGGCTCACTTAAAGTTGCTGAGTCATTTGTCATCTGATTACACGGAGGGGTTAGTGAGCCTCTTGACTGGCTTCTTAACTGGCTCTCTTCAGCCTGTGCCTGCAGATCCCATTCCAGGGAAGAATCCCCAAACAATGCCAACACCTCGCAGCTATCCGGCAGGGGAAGGGGGGAGGATGCGCGACTTACTATTGATGGTGTAGGTCGACAAAATCCGTCAATTTTCTGTTGTTTTTGTGGATTGGTTCCGCCTTCCTTACTATTTGGTGAGCACTGAGCCGTCTTTCTTTTCTTCCCCTTGGGAGAGGCCATCTTCTTTGTTCTCTCAATCCATTCATATAGTAATATACTTTTCGTAATTTACAGATATTTTCCCCCTTTTTAAGCATATGAACCTTGTTAAGGTATGGGATGATGAAAATGCACAGAATGTGTTTGTTTCTGATAATTAAAAAAAATCTGCTTACATTTCCTTGCTCCTTACTGCTTTGTTCTTTCTTTGTCTGCTTTAATGTAACATTTCATCAAATCCTTGATGCTATAAAACTAAATATCTCATTTTCTCCTGGGGATATTTTTTATTATTTGTGTAATCTGATTCTGATAAATCATCTTTTAATCTTCCTCCTCCCCCTCCTCCCCCCTCCTCCTCAGGAACCTGCCTGAAATGCAGCAAAGGTGTATATGGTGCAAACCAGGCCTGCCAGGCAATGGGGAATCTCTACCATGATGGATGCTTCACTTGTGGAGCATGTAGTAAGTAACTATATTAAACAGAACTCTCTTATCTTAGATGTTATTTAAAGTGGAAATTCTGCGCTAGTAATTAATGCCCAATTGTTATTTTTCGTACTGTGACATGTTCCTGGTGTTTAATGTTTAAATGTTTAAAGCCAAGTTTGGGAATTTAGCTATCTCATTAAATTTCTGCTCCGCAATAATTCAAATTGTACTATCAAAAGCAAGCAAAGTCAGACATCTCTTGCTGGCAGGAAGTGGAATTCTCTTTGCCAACATTTTCATGTTTCTATGCATTTTGCAGGTGGGTTAGAATATCACAAAAGCCACTTAGACTGACTTTTGTACAGGTTCTGGTCTGCATGGTTTAATTGTTGGGTTAGTTTTTTATTTGCTAAGCAGTTAAAGGTTCAAGATCTATCTGGTTCATGCTTGTACAAGAACAGTTTTCCACCCAAATATTTATGCTTACTGACATATTGTCAGGCAAAATTTAGAAAATAAATAGTTATGTAGAAGAGGAAAATGAGGCATATTTTGCATGATCCAGGAAAACCTGGAGACAATCCAGGAAATAATATATGTTTTTACAAAAGAGCTTCTGTTATGGTTTCTCCAGTCACAATCCATGCCATATTTTATTTGGATGGGACTCTGAATCACAAAGTTACTAACTACTCTGATAACTCTAAATGTCTGCTGCACCTTTTATTTCTTAGTATTTACATATATTTAAACTAAGACAACTGCTCTTGGAATTTGGTAGCTAGACTAAGGAAGGGTAAGCTGCAAATGCTCTCTAGATTGTCTTATGATCAGGGCCTTCATCTTCATTGATTTATCTGGGTTGAGGAAATATGGAACCATCAGGTTGAGAAACAAAAAAGGAATTTCTCTCAGTGATGATAGATAAAATCATAACAGAACCTTTGTTTACAAAATAAAAAATAAAATATGCAGAAAATGGATGAAAATAAGTTTTAAAAAGATTATATCCATGCATCCAACAAATAATGTTATTGTTATAATATAAAACAAAAAACTTAAATAATCATAAATTAGAAATTCTAAAAATTAACATATTGGAATAGATTGTCTAGTTTATACATTAAGGTATTTATTTTTGGAAAATACAATAAAATCTATGTCAAAGGGAATCGTAACACCGTGATGGCAAACCTATGGCATGTGTGCCAGAGGTGGAACACAGCGCCCTCTGATGGCACGTGAGCCATCGCCCCAGTTCAGCTCTGCCGCACATCCTGCATGCCTCCCCCTGGCCAGCTGGTTTCTGCCGTGTATGTGTGTGGAGGCTGGGCACGTGCAGGGGCTGCATACACATGTGCGAGGGGCAGGGCACATGCGCATGCACGGGGTGGGGCATGTATGGGGGGTCACACATGCATTTCATTTTGGGGGTTTGGGCGCACTTTGGACACTCGGTCCGGAAAAGGTTAGCCATCATTGTTGATTTTTTGATTTATAGAAAAGTAACCTTTTCAAGTATTGGTAAATTATACATTTCTTGAAACTCAGTTTTCAACCTGGAATACTAATACTTTCCTTGACACCTAAAGAAGCAGGACCTTTCCAGTCAGTCAATACTTGTTATTTTCTTAGTTGCTCCCCATTATAAACAATTTCCTTAAAAACAATCAAATTCTATGGTTTCATAAAATGTTAATGCAAAATACCATTAACATCTTTAACATGAAAAAATGTATCCATATATCTACCTACATAAGTTACAATATTGTTCCAAAATAAAACCAAAGTTGGGTATGAACTTATATGAATTAATGTACCTCTCGGCTTGTCGTTCGTTCAGAACTGCGATAGGAAATAATCACCAGTAACGCACAGAGAATCAGGGTTTACTTTGGCAATGATAAGCTTGCAGTCAAAAGTAAAGTACAAGTCGGTGTTTTGGTTCAAAGTCAGCGCTGGGTGTAATCACACCACAGTGCTATTTAACAAAAACTCAGCCCCTTAAACATACATCCGGTGATTATCAATCAAGCACCCCCCACTCCCTTAACAGTAACAGCTGCGAGCACCAGAGCAGCGAGGACAGCAGAATCGGAGAGGCCCAGCAACGTCATCAATCATCGCCCTGAATGCTGCTATCCAGGAACTATTTGTGTGTTCGCTGCGGCTGCTTATCTCCACTCCTTTTCCTCCCACACCCTCCATTGATGGCGAGCTCCGGTAGGACTCGACAGTACCTCAAGACTGGAGAATTTAATCTTTTTAATAGGTTGCTTTCATTGATACACCATTATCAGATGTTTTAGGTTTGCATTATGTAAGTGAGAGCCAGATAGTGTAGCAGTTGAGGCATCAGGCTTGAAATGAAAAGATTGTGAATTCTAGTCACCCTTAGGCACTAAGCCAGTTGCATGATTTGGGACCAGTGGTGGGATTCAGCCAATTCGCACTGGTTCAGAAGAACCGGTAGCTAACTTTCTGAGCAGTTCAGTGAACCCGCTGTTGAAAGAAACAGCCTTTTGTTTTTCCCACCTTACAGACAGGAAGGAGACATTCTGGTGTGCCTGTGTGTGGTGTTTCTAGCCTAATTCTTATCTTTATTGCCCTGCTTAAGTGTTTTCAGTAACTGCCTCTGCAATTAAGCCTTGCTACATTGTAACAGCTAATGGTTCTTGGCAGCATGCCCAGACTTTCTGTAGCCTGAACTCCTCCTGAGGTATTTTTTTTAGTTAGAGGCTTGATTTTTTAAAAAAAGTTTTTGGATTTTTATTTTTAAAATATACATTAACATCAATACATGAACAGTGGCATCTGGGTATCATTCATTTTGGGACAAGTAGCAATAATGATATTAATAATATTTGTTACCATATTTTCCGGCGTATAAGACGACTGGGTGTATAAGACGAGTCCCGACTTTTCCTGTTAAAATATAGGGTTTGGGCTATATTCGCCGTATAAAACTACTCCTCTTCCAACGCACACCAAATAAAAATGAAAAAACATCAACTGGCCCACCCACAATGTAAAAGCAGCTGTGCTAGACCCAAAATGACCCCTGCAACAAGCAGGAACCTCACACAGCCACAAAAAGCCCAAAAAAACAACTTTCACACTTTACACACACAAAATTCCACATACAGCTTTGTGAGATTTTGTGTGTTTGTGTAGTTAGAGTGAAACACTACAGAAACACACTAAATCTCAGAAAACTGCACAATTTTTTTTTTATTTTTATTTTTATATGAAAACTAAATTTAAAACTTCCTAAACTTTAAATGGCTAGGTTTAAAAAAGAACAACTAAAAAAAACCCCAATTAACTATTTTTTTTAAAGCTTCCAAAGGGGAAAAAAACTTACCCAATAGAGCAGGGGTCTCCAACCTTGACAACTTTAAGACTTGTAGACTTCAACTTCCAGAATTCCTCAGCCAGTTTTGTTTTGCTGGCTGAGGAATTCTGGGAGTTGAAGTCCACAACTCCCTGCCTGCTTGATTGCAGGCAGGGAGTGGCTTGCTGATGGAATTGATTCAGGCAAGCGAAGCAAGGCAAGCGTTACGACTAGCAGCTAAGGTAAGCAAGCTGGAAGGGGAAAACTTTTTTTCTTTTACATGGCTCTGGCGATCCCAGCTGCGTTGCCTGATTAGCAGGCAACTCAGCTGGGATCGTCAGAGCTTGGATCGCCAGAGCCATGTAAAAGGAAAAAACTTTTTTTCTTTTACATGGCTCTGGCGATCCCAGCTGCGTTGCCTGATTAGCAGGCAACTCAGCTGGGATCATCAGAGCTTGGATCGATGGCTCTGGCGATCCCAGCTGCGTTGCCTGATTAGCAGGCAAAGCTGGGAACGTCAGAGCTTGGATCGCCAGAGCCATTTAAGGCTCGTCAGAGCCTTTCGGGCTGGTCTGCCTGGTTACAGGAGAACGACACCCGGCGTATAAGACGACCCCCACTTTTGAGAAGATTTTCATGTGTTAAAAAGTCGTCTTATACGCTGGAAAATACAGTACATTAATCAAACTTAAGAAATTCTAGTATACATGTTTGTTTTAAAGTAGTTATTCAATATTCCAATGTTCCATTTTAATGCCAATCACAATATTATTTGAGCTTACATTGTAATGCCATCTTTCAACCTCTAATCTTTCCCTCTAGTTATTGCTTTTATTCTAGTGTATAAAGCACTAAATATTAGTGCTAATATTTCCCCTATTTCTTATTTCTACCTCTATTCTGGCTTCTAACCAGGCTGATCCTAGTGTTGATACACATGTTTACATTAAGATATTGTCTATTATTTAATTATTCAATGTTTCAATGTACCATTCTAGTGCCAATCACCATATTATTTAAACATACTTAATAATATAATCTTTCGACCTCTAATCTTTCCATCTAGCTATTACTTTTATATGAGTGTGTATTCTTATTTCTACCTCTATTCTAGTTTTTAATCAGCCCATCATTATACTAAAAAAAGCAAAAATGAAAAAAAACATTTACTTTCTATCCATCATCTCTTGCCCATTTTAATACTTCAATTCTTACTCGCTTTTTAACTTGCCTCCCATACTTCTCTTTTGGATCCTTATCTCTATCTACATCTCTGTCTTCACTATTCATTCTAAACATTTGTCTCATCTCTATCCTCCTATGCTGCCCGGCCTCCAGAGTATCTACCCAAGTCCCTATCTCCCTTTCAAAAGTATCTTCCTGCTTATCTAATTCTATTTTTAAATCTCTCAAAGTACTTTCCCATTGGTTTATTTCATCAGTCATTATCTTTATTATTTTCTCCTTCTCATCTTCTTGCTGTATCTGCTGTTTTTTCTGTTCTGTCTTTCCTCCATTTTTTCTGTTGACTCCTCTCTTTCCTGGAATTTTTGGTCTTCATTCATTATTAGTTGCAGGGTATTTTCTATTTTACCATTTATGCCATCCAATAGGTTCTTTATCTCCCTGTAATTCTTTGTCATAGTGTCCTTAATGCTTTGGAATATCAATCCCATTTCTTTTGAGATTTCACTTATTTCCTCCTGATTGAGCATCTTGTCTTATTTTAGTAGATCCCACTTTTACTCAATAGTCCAAATACAATATATTCAAGCCTAATGTTTCTCCTCAGGAAGTACAATATGAGTACTGTACTTCCTGAGGAGCAACATTAGGCTTGAATATATTGGATTATTGAGTAAAAGCGGGACTTACTTACTTCTTTGTATTCCAAGCTTATTCAATCAGTTAAATTCAAATAGTCCAGGAAGTATTCCAAGAATCAAAAGTCACTTTACTTTACTTAAGAGTCTTCCTTATTCCCACAGTTGAGTCTCCAGTAATCATAAAGTAGATCATTATAGAACAGTAGATATCACCACAGTCCTTCAGATGGATCTTGTTTATTTCTCTTATCACAAACTTTTCCAGGCTTGTAGGGGTATGGTATATTTTCCATTCATCAGTAGTAACGCTCCCAGCTTAGGTTTCAGTGTTGTTTCAAATGTAAAAAGTTATTTAATCCAATTTTAATTCATTTTATAGAAGCAAAGTCAATTATTCAAGTAGATAGTTCTAGCATTTTAAAATGCCTTTTCAAAACAACGTCTATCCAGTTTGAAGGTCCAGTTTTCTGTTTTAAAAAGTCTTTAGTTTTTCTCCCCTTATTCCTTTCTTTTGGGTCTAAGATTTTTCTCTGTATAATTGTTGGCTGCTTTAACCAACAGTTCAAAAAGTCTCTTTTCCTGGATTTTCTCTCTTTTTTTTTCTTTTTAAAATTAGGGTCTAAATAAAAAAGGAATCTTCTCACCCAGTTCCAGTCACTGTCCATCTACACCACTCCTGCACTTTCTTTGTTGCCTCGGCTGTCCCAACTTCATGGCAGACATGATGGCTGCCTTTTCTCCTTATTGTGGATAAGAGGGGAAAAAGCCCTGAGTAGAGCGGAAGAGTTGCCGCTCCCTGTGACCTACAGGGCACCCCTCTTTTCTTCACCATCCCATAGGATGGCTTTAGCTCCTTTTTGGCACTCTGTCTGATTTTTTTTGCTGCCTTTCTGGGGGCATGTGATCTTTCCTTAAATCTGGATAATTTCCTTAGGATATCTTGTGAGGTGAGTGAGACCAGCTGGTATTTTTAAGGGGTGCAAATGGATCTAACAATTGCTTCTCCTGGATGGGAAAGCAATTGTCAGTTCACTGAGCACAGGAGTCTCTTGTCTATGGGGATTCTTCAGTCATCCAGATCATGGTTGTTCCAAAGGTGCTTTTTTCAAGAGGCAACAGGACTTTCTTGGTTTCCAGAAAGTCCAGTTGCCTCTTGAAAAAGCACCTTTTCGACAGGAGTCTCTTTCATTGCTTTGGAGTGGCCAAGGCACATGATTGCTCACTGATAGTAAGATTAAAAAAAAAATAGAAGGTAGGGGTGTGGATCCTCCCTCCAATTCATTTTAGTTTTCTCTCATGATAATAAGGCTTAGTAACATGGCACCAGGCTCGAAGTTTATTTAGATATCTTTGGCATGTACTAATTTTATTGTGATTCTGACAAGCTTGGGAGGGCAGAGACTTGAACCTGGGTCCCCTATATACTTCATTAATTTGTCTCTTTAGCTCGGCATTTTGTAGCCCAAGTATGCCCACCCACTTTCTGGAGAGCTTAAATGGGTAAGTAAAGGGTTTTTAAAATAAAACCCTGGTAAAGGGTTTTATTTTATGAGCAAGAGTTGGCTGCTGATAGTTATCATTGCATTTTAATTATTTTAATTCCTCAATGTGTTCTGGCACCTGGCCTGATTTGTAACTCTGAATTGCAGGTTTTGCTGATGAAAAGGGAGATATTCAGATAGAATGGTTTAGGTTTCCATGGTGGCTGGGACTGTCATTGATTTTCAGTGTGTATTTCCCCATTTCTAATCTAATGATTGGTATTTAGGACAGCTTTTTGCAAACAAAGAAGCTTTTTGTATTTTTTTACAGGTAATCCTTGATTTACAACAGTTCATTCAGACGAAAGTTACAATGGCATTGAAAAAAATGACTTACAACTGTTTCTCACACTTACGACTGTTGCAGGATCTCCATAGTCACATGATCAAAATTCAGATGGTTGACAACTGTCTCATGACAGTTGTAGTCTCCCAGGGTCATGTGATCCCCTTTTGCAACCTTCTGACAAGCAAAGTCAAAGGGTAGGCCAGATTCACTTAACAGCCATGTTACTAACTTAACAAATGTGGCAAGAAAAGTCATGAAATGGGGCAAAATTCACTTAATAAATTTCTCACTTAGTAACATAAATTTTGGGTGTGACAAGGAATGGCTGGGAGGGGTGAGGCGTGGCCAGGTGAGGTGCCCTTTGACGTGAGTGATGTTGAGTTGGCCATGCTCACCCAGTCATATAACCACCCAGCCACGCCTACCCAGCTGATCATTAGGGTAGAGAATTGGCTGTTAAATTATTTCAATCCCACCTGGGACATTAACTCACTCTTAGCCCTAGAAAATAGGCAATGGAAAACCACTTCTGAAAAATCTTGCAGAAAAAAATACAGAACTCAACAACTCTGAGAATTGGACATGATTGAATGGAAGAAAAAAATGTGTAAGTAATAAATGTCAGTAATTTGAATTTCAAAGATATTTTAAATTTCCAATATATTTTCAAAGCCATTTTGATTTAAAGAACATCAACAAAAAGGCATCCTTAAGGTGATTAAGGTATTTGGTCTATACTGAACAATCAAAACATGCTTGATTATATTGCTGCTGTTTTGAATTAGGCAAAGAAAAATTATCTGAAGTTTTTAAAATCCTTAAAAAGGGTTTTCATTAGGAAGTAATTAGCTTAAATTGCCTATTATAGATTCTGCACATACTTTCTAATATCATACCATCTATTTTAAAATCTTCCATAAATTACTCTAACAATGAAACTCAGCATCAAAATCCAAACTGCATTCCAATAGGTCCCAAATACATCTACGATTCCAGAGTCTTTTGCATTACTTAGAAAGAAGTGGTTGCATTTTCTTCCTCTCTAAATAATATACAGTGGGGCAAAAAAGTATTTAGTCAGCCACCAATTGTGCAAGTTCTCCCACTTAAAAAGATGAGAGAGGCCTGTAATTGTCATCATAGGTAGACCTCAACTATGAGAGACAAAATGAGAAAACAAATCCAGACAATCACATTGTCTGATTTGGAAAGAATTTATTTGCAAATAAGTATTTGGTCACCTACAAACAAGCAAGATTTCTGGCTCTCACAGACCTATAACTTCTTCTTTAAGAGGCTCCTCTGTCCTCCACTCATTACCTGTATTAATGGCACCTGTTTGAACTTGTTATATGTATAAAAGACACCTGTCCACAACCTCAAACACACTCCAAACTCCACTATGGTGAAGACCAAAGAGCTGTCGAAGGACACCAGAAACAAAATTGTAGACCTGCACCAGGCTGGGAAGACTGAATCTGCAATAGGCAAGCAGCTTGGTGTGAAGAAATCAACTGTGGGAGCAATAATTAGAAAATGGAAGACATACAAGACCACTCATAATCTCCCTCGATCTGGGGCTCCACGCAAGATCTCACCCCGTTGGTCAAAATGATCGCAAGAACGGTGAGCAAAAATCCCAGACCACACGGGGGGACCTAGTGAATGACCTGCAGAGAGCTGGGACCAACGTAACAAAGGCTACCATCAGTAACACACTATGCTGCTAGGGACTCAGATCCTGCAGTGCCCGTCTGAAGTTTGCTAGAGAGCATTTGGATGATCCAGAAGAGGATTGGGAGAATGCCATATGGTCAGATGAAACCAAAGTAGAACTGTTTGGTAGAAACACAACTCGTCGTGTTTGGAGGAGAGAGAATGCTGAGTTGCATCCAAAGAACACCATACCTACTATGAAGCATGGGGGTGGCAACATCATGCTTTGGGACTGTTTCTCTGCAAAGGGACCAGGACGACTGATCCATGTACAGGACACAATGAATGGGGCCATGTATCATGAGATTCTGAGTGCAAACCTCCTTCCATCAGCAAGAGCATTGAAGATGAAACTGGCTGCGTCTTTCAGCATGACAATGATCCCAAACACACTGCCTGAGCAACGAAGGAGTGGCTTCATAGGAAGCATTTCAAGGTCCTGGAGTGGCCTAGCCAGTCTCCAGATCTCAACCCCATAGAAAACCTTTGGAGGGAGTTGAAAGTCCGTGTTGCCAGCGACAGCCCCAAAACATCACTGCTCTAGAGGAGATCTGCATGGAGGAATGGGCCAACATACCAGCAACAGTGTGTGCCAACCTTGTGAAGACTTACAGAAAACGTTTGACCTCTGTCATTGCTAACAAAGGATATATAACAAACTATTGAGATGAACTTTTGATATTGACCAAATACTTATTTTCCATCATAATTTGCAAATAAATTCTTTCCAAATCAGACAATGTGATTGTCTGGATTTGTTTTCTTATTTTGTCTCTCATAGTTGAGGTCTACCTATGATGTCAATTACAGGCCTCTCTCATCTTTTTAAGTGGGAGAACTTGCACAATTGGTGGCTGACTAAATACTTTTTTGCCCCACTGTATTTCTGAAGGAGTTTATTTCCCTTTCTGAATATTTAAAATGGTACACATACTACGTGGCAGAGTTCCCCGACATTTCTGGCTTTGCAGACCAAGGTGGAGAGAGAGGAGATGGTTCTGTGTGAGTATGTGCTCACTCAAATGCGGATGCACATATGGACTTGCCCACCACTTGTGCGACCCGGTTCCAAATGGCTTAAGGCCTGGTAGTGGGTCGTAGCCTGGAGGTCGGGGACCCCTGCTATATGTATGTATTCAGTAATAGATTCTGTTTGTTTTTATGCCTGTCTCTCAGGATTTCTACCTCTATACAAATAACAGCAAATACAGGTAGTCCTCGACTTACAGACATTTGTTTATGACCGTTCAAAGTCACTACAGCACTAAAAAAGTCACTAATGACTGTTTTTCACACTTACTACCGTTTCACACTTACTACTGTTGTAGCATCCCCATGGTCACATGATCAAAACTCAGATGCTTGGCAACTGGCATGTATTTATGACAGTTGTAATGTCCTAGGGTCATGTGATCACTTTTTCCAACCTTCTGACAAGCAAAGTCAAAGGGGAAGCCATTTTCACTTAATGACTGTTACTAGCTTAACAACTGCAGTGTAACAATTATAGCAAGAATGGTGGTAAAATGGAGCAAAACTCACTGTCTTGCTTAGCAACAAAAGTTTTGGGTTCAGTTGTGGGTGTAAGTCAAAGTAAAAAGAAATTTATTTGTATATAGAGAATGTAGTTTGTATAATTCTATATACAGATTGACAAAGACGTCTTTTTTGTCTTATTGAACTTGTTTCAATTTACTGGTTTCAATTTATTTTGAAGTCAGTATTACTAATATCAGAATTAATAGCGTGTTTCCCCGAAATTAAGACCTCTCCGGATAATAAGCCCAATTGAGCTTTTCAGCGCATGTGATAAAATAAGCCCACCCCCTGCAAAATAAGCCCCCCACCAACTAATTACATGCATGTGCACCCAGTCCTGCCATTTCCTCTTATTGCTTGCTGTGCAAACAACATTAGGTGAGGAGGCGAGGCCGGGGGGGAAAGGGGGGAACATGCCCCACACACCCCACACGCCCTTACTGTACCTACCGGTAATGCTGATGGCCACCGCAAAAAGAGCAGCAGGCCAGCAATGTGCCTTGCGCCCCGCTCCTGCCCCTTGCTTGGCCACCTGCCCCCTTTAGGGATGCAATTTGGGGGTGGCAGGTGGGGGGGGGTGAGAAACAGGATGCGTGTCATACCTTTCCAGCTCCATCGCATTCCTTGCCATTGTGTCCAGGGAAACACATTGTTTAAAAAACCCTTCTTGCGAGTTCAATCAAACTTCTCAAACTTGTGAGAAGATTTCTTTTACAACATGTTTCCCTAGACACAACGGCAAGGAACGTGACGGAGCTGGAAAGGTAAGACACACATCTTGCCGCTCAACACATCCCACCCCATCCCAATGGCAACAGCAGCCTGGCAGCTTCCCTTCCCTGCCATCTCTTTATTGAGTGGGGTGGGGGAGAAGCGAGACGCGTGGAGCGAGATGTGGCTCCCTTTGCCGTCTCTTTATCTCCCCCTACCCTCGCCGGGCATGGCAGGGCTCCTGCCCCTTGCTTAGCCACCTGCTCCCTTTAGGGATGCAATTTGAGGGTGGCAGGTGGAGAGGGCAAGAAGCGAGACATGCATCTTTGAGTGACTAGCTCAAAGTTACTCAGCTGGCTTTCACGGCTGGGATGGTTGAACTCATGGTCTCCCTCTTTCTAGCCTGGTGCCACAACTACCAGATCAAACTGGCTCTCTAACTTCTTCTCTGATTGCATTGGGCTGACATTATCTGATGTTAGCATCTTTTTCTCCCCCCACCCCACCCCACTTTTTAAAAAAATATTTGAACAGCAGGTTTTTGATTCCCTCCTTTCACTTCAGCAAGAGAGCCCTTAAGTCTTACTTCCAGATAACCATCATATATTTTTTTGTTTCTCCAAGCAATTTAAATTCTAATTTCTTATTTCTTTGGCTCAGGATTTCTCACGATATATATTGCTCATATATATATGATTAGTTAGGAGGCAAGAGACAATCTTACCACACTCCTTTCCCGTTTTTGATACATTTAATTACCCCATTTTCCATTCTAATTCTTGCTTTCTGGTTATCATACAATGAGATGAGGTGGTCTCATGCCCTGATGCCAATAGCTTTAGCTGTTTAAAAGCCTGGGCACTTTTTTATAGTGTCAAAATTATAGTTAAATAGGTACTGCTGTGCCTCTCTGAGGGGTGTCTAACACAAAGGAACGTGCCAGCACCAAAAAAACATTCTCACTTTTTGCCAGCTATTTTAGTTATCAGTCACATCAGCTAGACTGAACTTTAAGATATAATATGTTAGATTGAGATCTCGGTTCCCCTCTATTAAAAGCATAATGTATTTGTATATGACCTGTATGTATTTAGACACTGATCAAGAAACACTGCATTTAAACTGTAAAAGTCTTGGATGTGCATCTGTATATTTTTAAGATACTAATTTTCAAACTGCATTTTTATTTCATGCTAACAACTGTGAACAGGACACAGGTATGCTTCTTTTTCATAGCTTATTATGTGTCCAACAAAAAAAAATTGGCAATACCGAATACTGAATAATGAAAATTGCTCAAAATCTCTGATGTTTGCATATTGTGTTTATACTGATGACCTGTTTTGGGGGGTACCCTTTACCTGAAGCAAGAACTTCAGGTATTCATTTCTCAATAGCTAAAGTTAAAGCTTTCCTTCAGCTGATAAAGGGAATAGAATGTGTATATTCTACTTTTGTGTATTTTCAAATATTACACTATTGAGTAACTTCTGAGTTGTGTCTTGCTAAGCTGATCATGCTCTGTTCTAAACTGTTTTCCATTAAAGAAACCACTCTCATTTAGGTTTTGCAGGGGAGGAAGTGAAAACAAGGAGTAATGGGATATGAGTTATAAACAGTGGTGGGATTCACCAGTTGTAACAACAGGAAATGGGCCTGTTTCTGGACTTCCTGTACTTCGGGTAGGCCCGTTTTTCGCCCTCCCCAGGCTCCAGAGGCTTTATTTGAGCCTCCAGGAGGGCGAAAACGGCCTCCCCCGGGCACTGGAAGCCCCCTGGAGGCAGAAAAGGGGCCTGTTTCTGGACTTCAGGTAGGCCCGTTTTTCACCCTCCCAGAACCTCTGTGCGCGCCCTGCACTTACTTGGCATCCAAAGCAGGCCGCATAGAGACTCTGGGGAGGGGAGGGGTGGGCGAGATTAGCCAGTCTTTGGAACAACTGGTTCAGTGAACCAGATTAAAATTAACATCTGGTTCGCCCGAACCATTGCAAACCAGCTGAATCTCAACCCTGGTTATAAAACAATAAATATTGATCTTGGTTGCCGATTGGCATTAAATAATATTATTCTTATTCAGAATCTAAATTTCATTCTAAATATTTATAGCATAGTTATGCTATTCTATAGCCAGAAAGGCAGTTAGAGTAGCAAGAAAGTTTCATCTTTAGAATCTAAAATATTGCTGTCCCTTAGTATATTAGTATGGGGTTCATTATGTGGTAAACAGAATAGGGAGTTATTTTCTATTCGTTACAGCTGTAATTGTATATGTTCCCAATTTTGTACAGATAAGGTAAATTGGAGGCATTATATTATATTATGTATTGTATTGTATTGTATTGTATTGTATTGTATTGTATTGTATTGTATTGTGTATTATACTGGAGCAAAGCTTCATGAAAACAGAATGATAAAGCTCATTTGGATCTTATTTGAAGATCCATCCCTTTTACATATATTTGGTGGCATAATTTTTCAGTAAATCTTTTTCCCATGACATAAACAGATGAGTTGTTTGCTTTGCCCCAGTATATATATTAAAACATTCTTTTATTTCTACATTCTGCATGAATTATTCATTTTATGTTTTTGTTATCCTCTAGGCCGAAAATTGAGAGGGAAAGCCTTTTACTTTGTTAATGGGAAGGTGTTTTGTGAAGAAGACTTTCTAGTAAGTGTGCTGCAGTCTTTTCCATGATGTTGACCATGGTCAAAAAATTATTTTTGTCAGAGGTGAGAGGATCCTTTTTCAACATAAAATGATAGCACAAATGTTGCTTATGAACTAGGTTGTATGTCTTTCAGTAGTTACAGTAAAATTATGGGCTGGATATATTTCATTGGCAGCTCTGTTTGCTTTTGATTTATTTTAAAAGTAATGTAAAGAGTTAAAAAAAAACACTTCTCATTAACTTCCTCTGATCAAGTGGATCAAAAATGAAAAGATTAAATGAAGCAAACAGTAATGATGACTTATCTTTCATAAATGTGGTACTTTGACATTTATTGATAATTAATGTGTGCTTAGAGTTGCAGGTGCATAAAAATAGAATCTAGACTGTTGTTCATATGTTCCCATAAGAATACAAAATACTTAACAGAAACACCAAATGTGGCATGCATTTTCTTTGTCTCACTACTACTTCTATCATCAAATGGTCCTATGTGCTATGATGCAAACCATGTGATTTACATAGGAATGTCTGATATCAAGATGCAAATATGGAAAGGTGGGATTTGCATTGTGATATCTTCAAGGGTGTTTTATCATTTTTTTTATTACTGGATTTTGTACCGGATGCCTGTACATCTACTAAAATGTATATTTGCTGAGAATTCATGTTTCTAGTTAACAACTCAGGTGATTCACCATTATTTACCCCAAATGTTTGGAAAAGAGATCAGTAATGTTTACATCATGCTGAGATTTTAGCTGGAGATTTCATTTTCTTAGTTGCTATACTATATTAGCATTTAGGAAGCTTTTAAAAGCAAGTAATTGAGAATGGCTTTTAAGACTCAAGGTGCTGGAAAGACTATGAGTTGGTGTGATTTCCTGTTAAAAAGTAAAAAGGTCTTTATATTTAAACAATTCTGTTTTTTTTTTCCAACTGCAGTATTCAGGCTTTCAGCAGTCAGCTGACCGATGCTACATATGTGGTCATTTGATCATGGATATGGTAAGGGGCATTTTATTTATAGAGAAAACCAATGAGGGAAAAAGAACAGTGTAGAACCATGATGGTGAACCTATGGCACGCGTGCCGGAAGTGGCCCACAAAGCCATATCACCTGGCATGCACGGCATCACCCATTCCTCTTCCGAGTTTCCGGGGCACGCATGCGCACTGGTCAGCTAGTCTCCTGGTTACTGGTGTGCATGAGTGCATGATGATCAGCTGGCTTTCACATGTGCGGCCGCGGCCAGCTGAAGGCATACTCTTAGCGCGGGTGCGCACCAGCCATGCCGTCGTCACCTGCATGCAGCCCCGGGACATCCACCCCTTGCCAGCCAGGAACACAGTCGCTCCCCTGCACCAATCTGCCTGCTTGCCTTGTCACTGCCACCACCGCTGCGAGGAAAGGCCCCGAAGATGTGCTGCCTGGGATCCACGTGGGCTGCCGCAGGGGGAGACCAGGTATGGCTGGACGCTGTCCGGAGTGCAAGTCTGGCAGGAGGAGCCGCCACTGCCTCTTAGCTGGTGCGAATGGCCTGCTGCCGCAGCCTGCTGCCACCCTCTCTGCCCTGCCAGCTGCTTCTGCAACTGCCAAGGAAGCGGCAACACCCCCAGGGGCGAGGGGGTGGCAGCGGCAAGGATGGGTGAGCCGGGGCTGCCCTGTCTTCCCGCATGAGTGGGCTTTTGGCGCGGCTCCAGGCATCCGGGGGAGGGATTAAAGCCTGCCGCTGCCCCGCTGGCTGCTCCTGCACTGACGGAAGCAGCAGCACGAGAACTGGCGGGGGTGAGGGGTGGCGGCCGCAAGAATGGGCAAGCGGGGCTGCCCTATTTCCCCACACAAGCAGACTTCTGGCGTGGCCCCAGACCTCGGAGTGGGGGATTGAAGCCCATCCTTTCTGCTGCCACCCCATTGCCCCCGCTGCCGATGCTTCTCACACTGCCGCTTCCCTCTCAGTGGCAGGAGCAGACGATGGGGCAGCAGCAGGCTTCAATCCCTCCCCCGGAGACCTGAAATTCAATGCATTTTTTTTGCCTCTGCACGCCCCATTTTTGTATTCGGAGAGGAAAGGGTTTTCGGGTGGCAGGGCTGCGATCCTCTCCCCGAATCAAAAAAGTGTGCTGCCTTTCAGGTGGTGGATCTGGCCAGGAGGACAGAGAAGGTGAGTTTGCGGAGAAGGAGGAGGAAGACGCGTGGCTCTGCAATGTGCAATGTGCACCGGAGAACAACGGAGGAAAGCGTTTTCGGGCAGCAGCGCTGCGATCCCCTCCCCAAATCCACCAGAAAACGCTTTCCTCCATGGTTCTCCGGTGCACATTGCAGAGCCGCGTGCCTTCCTCCTCCTTCTCCGCAGACTCACATTCTCTTTCCTCCTGGGCCAGGAGCAGAAGCCGACCGCCCTCCGCCTGCATCATTTGAAGAAGAGGTAGGCAGAGGGGCTAGCCAACTTGCCTTACGCCCCCTGTGCAGCACCCGAAACTGTGGTGCTTTTGGTTTGCCTGCGTACGCCCCATTTTTGGATTTGGAGAGGAAAGGGTTTTCGGGCGGCAGTGCTGCAATCCCCTCCCTGAATCAAAAAGTGCACTGCATTTCAGGCGGCGGATCTGGCCAGGAGGAAAGAGAAGGTGAGTCTGCGGAGAAGGAGGAGAAAGGCATGCGGCTCTGCAATGTGCACTGGAGAACCACAGAGGGAAGTATTTTCGGGCAAATCCAAAAATGAGGTATGTGGCTGGCGCAGCCGCCTGAAAATGCTTTTCTGGTGGCAGCGGGGGCGATGGGGTGGCAGCAGAAAGGATGGGCATGCCAGGGCTACAATCCCCCCCTGAGGCCTGGGGCCATGCCAGAAGCCTGCTTGTGTGGGGCAGCCCCGGCTCGCCCATCCTTGCTGCCGTCACCCCCTCGCCCCCGCCGTTTCTCACACTGCTGCTTCCCTCAGTGGCAGGAGCATCCGGTGGGGCGGCGGCAGGCTTCAGTCCCTGCCCCAGAAGCCTGAGGCTGTGCCAGAAGCCCGCTCATGTGGGGAGACAGGGAAGCTCTGGCTCGCCCATCCTTGCCGCCGCCACCCACTCGCCTCTCGGGGTGGCGATTCTCGTGTTGTCACAGGGGCCTTGGCAGGAAGCCTGGCACCCAGTGGGGAGGAGCCTAGGCAAGGCCGCATGTTTGGAGCTTCCCCGGCCGGCACATGGTACTGCCGAGGTGGTGGGGCCGAAAGCACTGCCGCTAGCTGGGGAACAGCTGTCTCGCCAGGGAACGATCTGGTATTTAATTGTCCTCCGGTAAGAGGTGCACTGGCCCCCTTGAAAAAAGTGGGGGCGCATGCACGGGGGTGCACATGCGCAGTACAAAGTGTATGCATGGGAGGAGGGTCGTGTGCCCATGCGCAAATGGGGCATGCATTGCATTATGGGTGCTGGCACGCGCAAGCGCGCTTGGACTTTTGGCACACAATGCCAAAAAGGTTCATCATCACTGGTGTAGAACACTGAATTGCATTAGCAATTCAGTGTTGCAATTTAGCTTAGAAGATATATTTCTTTCTAAAAGTAAAACAAGCAGGAAAAACTTCTAAATATGTAAGCAACTAAGAGAAAATGCAATAAACTAGTAGTATAGGTAGTCCTCAATTTACAACCAGTTGTTTAACAACTGTTCGAAATTACAACAATTTCTTACCTAAATAAATCATCATACTGACCCCACCCTGAAATCACATGATTGTGATCTGGTCGCTTGGCAATGAGTTCATACTTACAACTGGTTTTCAAACAGCCTGCAGACAGAATTGTCATTTCCACTCTTATCTTCTATCTTCTCCAGAAAGTCAATGGGGAAGGCAGCAGAAAAGATTGCAAACTGCTGCTGCTTGCCAAAGAGACTCACTCTCGTCTCGGGGGGCTGGCTGAGGGTTGCCTGCTGAGGGGAGCAGAACTCCTTTGATGGAATGAAGAATTGGAGCTCAGATGCTAAAGATCCTGAAGATATCAGATATTTCTCCACCCCACAAGACAATGTCAGTTTTTGCCAAGGCACTGAATGAAATGTTTTTGGTCGCCACCAAACATATTTCCTTCAATGCCTGAGCAAAAACTGACTTTGTCTTGTGGGGTGGAGAAATATCTGAAATCTTCAGGATCTGAGCTCTGTTATTTCATTCTGCCAAAGCCTTATCCTTCTGCCAGCTCATAGAGATTAGAGGGAGCTGAAATTGAAGCAGAGAATGGAAAGCAGGCTAAGGTGAGGAGCATGGGATGGCTCAGGTGTTTGGGGAAGGCCACGCATGAGTGTTCATCTATTGGGCTGAAAAATTCTGCTTGGATTTGGACAGGAAGGATTTTCAGCTCCTGAGTAGAGCCTCCCAGGGTCTCCTCAACTCCTCCTGAGGCATCCTGCTCTCTTCAGTCTGGGACTCCATCTACTAATGTGCACACAATCACATTAGCAGACGGATGACCGCAACCAGAGGATTATGGTCATTGAGCAAAGCAGTGGGCTGAGAGAGTCACTGCTTTAAAATCACCTAGCCACTAGTAATCCTTAGCAGCATAGCTAAAGTTAGTATTTTATTTTAAAACTCCTAGTCAATATAACATATAATTTTTAGTTATTTACCCAACTACATCAGGAAAAATTACAAACAAGAAAAACTTATTTTAAAGAAAAAAAGAGGGGTCCTTGGTTCTCTCTGAGCTTGAGTTTAAAATACTTCTTGAGTTTAAAATAAAGTAACTAAAGTACGGTAGTTAGTACATTAATTTGGAGAACCTTTTTAACTCCAGCAAAAATGTTCCTTCAATATACTGGTGGGGTTTAAAGTGGCTAATGATGCAGCTGTGGTCTGGCTTCTGGTTTGTGGTCGTGTCTCATCATCGGTGTGGGTTTGAGTTTGCTTTTTGCATAAAATTCCACTCCAACTCTGCAGCCACCAAACGCATCCTGAAAAGAACAGAATTGGCCCTAATCAGAAATAAACTTCACACAAAAAGATTCCTCCTAGACCGAATCAACAAAGATCTCCTCACACTTCACCTCAAACTCAGCAACAAGATCCACCCCGCACTTTGGGACAAATCCAAACAACTCGCCGTCTGGAGAGCCGAAACACAGACCACCCTCAAGACAGACACACACACCAACAAACTCCGAAGACTACAAGAACGCCAGAAACAAACCCCTCCCCCCTCACAGCCACACATGAAACAAACAGTGCATAACATCTCAGATAGGATCCTCACCAAAGCTGAAACCAATGTCCTTTATAAATGATTCAACTTTGCAGTCGCTCCCAAACACATCCCCACTGAAACCATTATATGCGGAGTTGAAACCAGCCTGACCAAAATCAACCCCGACAATGCTAACAGAATCAGACTCGAAATCACCAACATCCTCTGCACCAGCAAGCCACCCAAAAGCAACTTACCCAAAGAGGAACAGACAGCACTATTTAACCTGAAAGAAGACACCAGCATAATAATCCTACCAGCAGACAAGGGCAACGCCACGGTGGTTATGAACACATCTGACTACCAAACCAAATTAACCAACCTATTCCAAGACTCCACATACAAACCCCTAAACACAGACCCCACCACCTACCTGGAAAAAACCACTAGATCCAAAATGAAAGCCTCCCCCATCAGCGAAGAGATCCAGCAAAGAATCATTCCCAGAGAGAAATCATCCAGATGCCCTAAGCTCTATGGTCTCCCCAAGATACACAAAGAAGAAACCCCCCTTAGACCCATAGTTAGCTCCATAGGCTCACCTCTACAAAACCTAGGCAAATTTCTCGCCAAACAACTACAGCCCTATGCAGAATCCATCACCTCACATGTAAAAAACTCATTCCAGTTCATAGAGATCATAAAGAAACAAAACTTACAGCCCAGCGACCTACTCATGAACTTCGATGTCATATCCCTCTTCACCCAAGTGCCAATCAAAGAAGCCTTGACAGCTATCCAAAACAAATATAACCCCCCCCCAAGCACATTCTAGATCTGACCAACCACTGCCTATCCAACACATACTTCATCTATAACGGACAAAAATACAAACAAACAGAAGGAGCACCCATGGGATCACCCCTCTCACCTGTCATTGCAAACATCTACATGGAACACTTTGAAACCCAAGCTCTAGAAAAATCTGATCACAAACCCAAACTTTGGCTCAGATACGTAGACGACACCTTCATAATTTGGCCACACGGGAAAGAAAAACTGGAAAACTTACTCACACACCTCAACAGCCTACACCCCAAAATAAAGTTCACCATGGAAACAGAAGCTAACAACCAACTTCCTTCCTGGATGTCTTAGTCTACAAGAAATACAATGGCTCCCTAGGACACACCATCTACCAGAAGAAAACACACACAAACCGCTATCTGCACGCACTCTCACACCACCACCCAGCACAGATCAACTCCGTAGCCAAGACACTCATCTCCAGAACAAAACACTTAGCTGACGAACAACACCTAAAAACTGAATTACACACTCTCACTAACGTACTAACATCCAACAGATTCCAAAGAAATAAGATTACCAACCTAATCCAAAAAGAAACCCCTACTAAAAGCAAAGACAGAGAACAAGAAAACGGCAAAGCCCTCCTCCCATACATAAAAGGCACCACAGACAGAATCAGCAAGATCCTCCAGAAACACAACATCAAGACAGCATTCTGCACAAACCGAAAAATATCCACCATCCTAAGAAACCCCAAAGACAAAATTGATTTAGAAAATCAAGGAGTATATGAAATCCCATGCACCGCCTGCCCCACCACATACATCGGACAAACCAACAGAAGAATAAGTGCGCACATTGAAGAACACAAGAACTCAGTCAGAAAAGAGGAACCAACTTCTTCCCTGGTCCAACACCTTAAAGCCACAGGACATGAAATTGACTTTAAAAAGACCAGAACTATCGCCAAAACTGAACACTTTAACAACAGAATAATCAGAGAAGCCATTGAGATAGAAAAACGCCCACACAGCATGAATAAACGAGATGATACCTCCCACCTACCAGCCATTTGGAAACCCGCCCTTATTGACAAACGAGTCCCTAATACAAAGACTGACACCAGACCCACACTCATGAAAACCACACAGGATGTCACCACCACACATCCACGCAAAAAGCAAACTCAAACCCACACCGATGATGAGGCATGACCACAAACCAGAAGCCAGACCACAGCTGCATCATTAGCCACTTTAAACCCTTCCAATCCATACATGAAACAAACTTGACACTCACCATGAAGATGTGGCACGATCACGAATGCAAAGTCAAATAACAGCAACACAGCTCACCAGCTCAAATCCCCCTGCAACTCAGACTAACCCAAGCACAACCAAGCCCCCACCCAAACAGAACACACCCCCATCCAATCAGAGCACAGCCAACCCCCCATCCAATCAGAGCACAGCCAACCCCCCAACCAATCAGAACACAGCCAAGCTCCCACTCAATCAGTTCACACCCCCACTGGCAGTTAAAAGGAAGAAACAGCTGTGATCACACATTGCTCCCAGAAGCACAAAGCCGAAAACACCAGCCTGAAGATGACGAATGAGACTTTGTCGAAACGTCGCCAAGGCACTTCCAATTTTACGCGGGAGAAAACCCGAATAACCAAAGACCTACATACAAACGCCCGCGAAAACCTCAGAAAACATATATACACACACATACACACAGAGAGAGAGCGGTATACGAAAGAACAAAAGGAAGGTTTAGAACTGAAGGGTGATAGTAAAAGATATGTGTTTATGAAACAATGAAAATGAAATGTAATATCTAGGAGTAATAATATGTTTATTTTACTGAAATGCATGATACCCAGATATCACATTATTCACGCATTGATAGGTATAAACAATATAAAATAAAAAACTTGAATTAAAAAAACCCACCATACTGGTTTCTTGGCAAATTTAGATGTTTGTTTCTCCATAGATTCTAATCCTCACAAGCAGCATCCAGTAAAGCAACATGGATGCAGAAAACAATTGAGGCTTAAAGATATTGCATCATTTTGTATTTTTTTCTTGGCACTCATTGATAGTATGGTAATTGTTATCTTAAAAATTAATTTGAATGTTGATTTGAAATTATTCTTGGAAGTTATCCAGTGTATCATAAATTAAGGTCCAGTAAAATAAAGAGCTATGTAAGATTCATAATTGGTTAACATGTTAACTCCAATATGGAGTTTCTTTTAGTGGCTACTGTTTGCTGGGGGTATGGTATACTAAGAATATTACCGTATGATAAAAGTCCAATTAAACAGAGTTTTCACCAATATAAATCCCAGTTGATTACCAAATACTAGACAATATTGCTCAGTTTCATGGTGCAACCTGTTATTTACATACTTCTAACATGAATACAATTCAGATTAACATTCATTCAATCCTTTGCATTTTTAGAAATGCATTTTAAAACTCTACATGCTTTTTTTTAAAAAAAGTGAATTTTGAATCTCTTATTGTAGATTTTGCAAGCATTGGGGAAGTCATACCATCCAGGCTGCTTCCGTTGTGTGATTTGTAGTGAATGTCTTGATGGAGTGCCATTCACAATAGACAGTGAGAACAAAATTTACTGCGTCCGAGATTACCACAAGTAAGAAAAAAATTAAATTTGAAAAGTTGCAACCTATATAATTTGTGTCCAGGTAAGTAATAAAGCAGAGCTGTCAAACTCGCGGCCTGCGGGCCAGATGTGTCATGTGCTGGCCATGCCCATGCCTGGTTTAGCGAAGGGCCCAATACATCATGTGACGCCGCCATGACTACGCAAATTTGACACTCCTGTAATAAAGTTTCAGAATATTATTGGTGCTTGATGAAAATGAGTGCATGGAGAAGTTTGTCAAAATACTAGGGATGTTCATTTTCATCATATTATTTCTGTAGAAATAAGTGTCAGTACTTTTTTCATTACTACAAGTTCACTAGAAAAGTGAACAAACCCCCCTAAATATTTCACTTATTTTTAACACGTTTAAATGACATGTTATTACATATAATTATTTTCTTTTGCTACAACTACTTGAAATTCAATATTAGAAGCAGTTTTAATTAAAAATAGTCAACAGAATTATCTTTTATATATATATACATATATATATAATTTTTATTAATATATTCTATACACTAATACACAAATAAAATATAAAATCCTGCCACCATGGTATAATATGATTACATTATCCATAAGTATAAAGTCATTCTTTTATATATACATATTTGCCATCATATATATACATCATCATATATCTATTCTATCCCACCTTTTCTGGACCCAATCGTACCATACTTTCCAACTGTTATAAAATTCTGAATCTTTTTTACCATTGATCAATCTAGTTAAACTATCTGATTTCGCACACTCATTAATTTTATATATTATTTTCAAATCTATGGGTAAGTATTGATTTTTCCACTCCTGCGCATATGCTAATCTTGCTGCAGTGATAATGTGAATCAACAAGAATCATATATCTGATTTAACATTCAAAGGTTTTGCCCCCAATAGGAAAATCTCAGATCTTAATTCCAAATTAATCTGTGTAATTTCCAAAATCCATTGCCATATTTTTTTCCAATATTTAACCGCCTGCGGGCAGGTCCACCATTGGTGAAAATAGGTTCCATTACTGTAACCGCACTTCCAACAGCAGGCAGATGTCCCGGGAAACATTTTAGCTAATCTCGCCGGGGGGAGATGCCACCAGTAGACCATTTTATATATGTTTTCTTTATATGAGGAGGCCATGGTTAATTTCATATTTTTTAACCAAATCTGTTCCCATTACTGGAAGTCAAGGGGATATCCAAAATTTCGCCCCCATGTTATCATACAATCCTTCACTACATCCTGTCATATCTGCAGAGACAATAAATATGCATAACATTTAGATAATATCCCTTTCCCTCCTTCTAATAAGATCTTATCCAATTCTTGTCTTTTACGATAGATTCCTTCACTATGTAAATCTTTTTTATACCTGGAGTGCACTTGAGAATAAGACCACCAGTCTATCTTATATCCTTGGAGAGTTAATAATTCTCGTGACTTCAGATTACCCTGAACATCCAAGAAACCTTCATACGTCAAGGTTTTCTCCCCTTTATACAATGTCGAGTAAATCTGAGCTTCCTGCGCCGAAATCCAACATGGAACTTTTGAATATACTCTTCTTCTAACCTTTTCCCAAGTGTACCCAAGCGTCCTACGTAAATAGTGATCATCAAAGTGTCTAGAGCGGCCGGATGCTCTCGGCCATAGAAAATAGTGCCAGCCATGTTGAAGACCGGCTCCCTCAAATGTCAAAAGTCGTCTCTTTTGTAGGACCATCCATTCTTTCACCCAAATCAAGTTCGCTGCTTGGTGATAGAGCTCCCAATTTGGGAGTCCAAATCCTCCTCTATTTTTGGGTTCTTGTAACATTTTAAGTCTAATCCGCGGCCTCTTTCCCTGCCAGATAAATTTAGATATACTCCTATCCAAATTTGTAAAAAACTCTTTATTTAACCTTACCGGGGCTGTTTGGAATAGAAATAACCATTTGGGTAACACGCACATCTTAATGGTTGCCACCCTTCCCAAAATTGATAGCTGGAGATTTTTCCATCTTTCTAAGTCTCTGAGCATCTGGCTGTAAAGAGGAAGATAGTTATCCTCCTTTATGGAGGAACATCTGGTGGTCAACCATATACCCAGATACTTAATTTTATTTGTTATTCTTAAACCTATTAACTGCTCCAGCTGTTGCCTTTGCATCTGAGTCATATTTTTCACTAGGATTTTAGTTTTTTCTTCATTCATTAGTAACCCCACTACCTTCCCATACTCTCTAATCAAGCATAATAATTTCAGGCCCGAGTCCAGTGGTTGATCCAAGATAAATACAAGATCGTCTGCATAAGCCTGGACTTTAACTTCCTCCTGCCTAATCTTCATTCCTCTTACTTCCGTGTTTCCTCTCACTTCTCTAAGCAGGGGCTCTAAAGTTAATACAAATAGCAATGGGGAAAGGGGACATCCCTGTCTTGTACCTCTACGAATTTGAATTCTCTCCGTCTCCTCTCCATCTATGAGAACTCTTGCAGTCTGCTCCCGGTAAATAGCTCGAATTGCCCGAATAAAATTCCCACCAAACTCCATATATTCCAATTAAGAAATCATAAATTCCCAACTGATTCTGTCAAACGCCTTTTGGGCGTCAACAAAAATTAAAGCTAATTGTTTATCCGGGTGATTTTCGAAAAATTCTAGTGTATTCATGACAATTCTAAGATTATCTCATAGATATCTATTAGGAAGGAAGCCGTTTTGGTCAATGAATGAATTTGTTAAGGAAGCAGATAAGCCTGGCTGCAAGAACCCCCGCAAATATCTTATAATCGGAATTTAGTAATGATATTGGTCTATAGTTCTTAGTAAGAGATAGATCAGTTCCTTCTTTTGGGATAATAGAAATATAAGCCTCAGTCCAAGATACTGGAACCTGAGCCTCTTTCATAACTGCATTGAATAAATCTGTCATGTGTCTTCCTACCACGTCAAACACTATTTTATATAATTCAACTGGAAGGCCATCTCTACCCGGGGTTTTGCCATTCGCCTGTGCTTTCATAACTGTTTCTACTTCCTCCATCGTAAATTCCGCATTAAGAATTTCCTTCATTGTTTCCGAGACTTTAGGCAAGTCTGTCTTTTCCAAATATTTCCGAATTTCACAGATATTTTCCTCTCCTTTCTGATAAAGCTGTGTGAAAAAATCCTGAGCTACTATTCTCTTGCCTTCCTTAGTACAATGAAGATTCCCAATTACATCTTTCAGCCCTTCTATTCTCCGTTGTTCCTGCTCCTTTCTAAGCCGGTAAGCCAACCATTTTCCTGTTTTATTCGCCCTTTCAAAAAAATTTTGTTTAGTCCACTTTATTTTATTTGCTAATTCCTCTTGATCTAATAATTTAATCTGGTGTTGCCAGTACTCCCTTTCCTCTATCAATGTTGTCTGGGTTAATCCATTTTGCATCCTTTCTTCCACCCGTTGTAATTTATTCAAGAGGTTGTCTCGGTGTTTCTTACCCGCCCTACATTTATCAATCATATATTTGATTAACCATCCCCTCATCACTGCCTTAACCATATCCCATGTATTGTATATTGAAGTATCCTCTTTCTTATTTTCTTGGAAAAAAAGATATAACTCCTTCTTAAATTTACTCATGAATTCTTCATCTTTCAGAATACCTATATTCATTCTCCATCTACCCTTCCTACAATGTGGGATCTTCCAAGTTACCATTAGCGGGTTATGATCCGCCCACTGGTTGGCCCCTATTTCCACTTCCGAGACCAGCCCCCTCAACTCAAGAGACATCCATATCATATCTATTTGGGTCCACGAGTGGTGTCTGGGAGAGAAATAAGTATATTGATTTTTATTGGGATTTCTCAACCTCCATATATCCTGTAATCCAAATTCCTCCCTTAAATCATTACATATTTTTGGTAATGTTCTCTTAATATCCTTTAACCTTCCTTGTATGTTTCCCGGGACATAATCCTGCATTCTATCCGTTACAGCATTGAAATCCCCCACTAGACAGACATGTTCATATTCCAGTTCCCCCAATTTAACATATAAGTTTTGATAAAAAGTCCTCTGATTGTCATTAGGGGCATAAATACAAACCAATAAAGACTTCCACTGGGCAATTTCTATTTCAAGCATGAGAACCCGGCCTTCCTGGTCAGCAAAAACCTGTTGGGATTTCAAATGATGTCGTACATATACCACTATCCCTCTTTTTTTTTGACCTGCTAATAAGGTATAAGTTTTACCCAACGCCCGGCATTCTAACAAATGGTTTTGATCTTTTTTTATATGGGTCTCCTGCATGCAGACAATATCATACTTAGCCTTTCTTAATTTATTCAAAATCCTACTACGCTTATTAGGAGCATTTAAACCGTTAATATTTACAGATATCAAACGCACTAATTCCCCCATTTCCTTTTCTCACCTAAGTTTTTACTTTCCCGCTGTTATAGCCTTCTTAACTGTTTGTCTTGTCTCCCTCTGAGGTGCTGTTAATTCCTCGATTTTTCGTGTTCCCCCACTCTTCTTTCCCGCCTTTCCTTCTCTCCTCTCCTCTACTTCTTCTTCCTCTTGCGATTCCTCCAAACTTTTACTTTCCCCTTCTCCTTCAACATCTAATTCTGACAAATTAAATTGTTGTTCCATGAATTCTCTTGCTTCTTGAAGACTCCGAATCCTCACTTTCTTATCCTTCCATGTCATCAATAAACCTTCAGGTAATAACCAACAATACAAAATTGCATTTTTCGTCAGGAAAGTCGTCAAAAATTGGTTTCTGCGTCTCTGTTCTCTTACCTGACATGGGATTTGTTTCAAAACTATCATCGGTTGGCCTATGTAATAGTTTGATCCCTTGTTCGTTTATAAAATTCTTCACACAAAGCTTTCTTGTTAAAACGAACATGAATTTCCTGAGGAAGATTGTTCCTTTTTGCGTAGCTAGTGAATACTCTAAAGGCCTCATCAATATCTCGTTGGATCATGAGTCTATCTGCCTCCAAAGTTTCTGCAACTATTTCTCCTATAATGTCATCCAGTTTTTCCCCTTTCTCTTCCGCCACATTCTGTATTCTAAGAAAAAAAGATCGCTCCATTTCCAGAAAAATTATTTCTTCTTCTAAGTCTCTATTTATCGTTATTTGTCTCTTCTCCCAACTGTCCATCTGTCCTTCGCATTTCTCCGTCTTCTTCTCTATCTCCTTCATTTTTTCCTCTTGTTGTATTAATGTCTGTCGTATATCTCTCAGTTCACTTTGCATCTGTTTAATTTTTTCTTTAACCCCTCTCATTTCCGCTTTCACATTTGCTCCCAAGTCCTCAAAGTTCTTAGATGTCGACTCCTGGTTTTTAGCCATTGATTCCTGGATGGCTTGTAACATATTTTGTAGAGCCTGCATAGAGGGCGTCTTCCCCGTCGCCGACATATCTTCCGATGTTCTTCTAGAAACTAAATACGTCGAACTTGGGGTTACAGCGGTAGGCAGAGAGATAACTTTCTTATTTGTTGTGGTAATAGTTGAAGATGTAGACATAACTGAAAACAACCACTGTTCCTCTACTCTTTGTTGAATAAATATATCAATCAAATCTTTTAAATCAAATAAGTTAATCCATTAGCTCTTGATATAATCAAATTAGTCAATTTTCAATGTTTACTATGAGGCAGTGTATATATATCTTTCCCCCCCCTCCTTTCCTTTCCTTTCTTTTCCTTTCCTTTAGTTGTAATATCCAAATCCACCACTAGGTGGCAGTACAAGACCAACCAAGGGCAGTCTCCGTCTTCGGCAATGGGGAAAAAAGAAAAAAGTATCAAGTCACGATGTAGCAAAAAGCTCACCTCTTCTGATAATGTGACAAAGAGAGAAGTAAAAGAGAAAATCTCACTATGTCTTCAACAAGATCAGTCAATTATTCCTCATCCAACAGACAATATATTCAAATAAAAAAAGGGAGAAGATGAAGTTTTGATAATATCAAAGTTCAAAGGGAGATCAATAACCGCTTCTGAGGGGGAAATAACAGCTAGCAGCAAGAAGTTTACAAGACAGCCGTTTCTCCGTTTCAGCCGCTCCCCCAGTAAATGGCAAATCTTATATGTTTCTTAGGCAGGAGGTTCAGTCAGCTCGGAGCTAACTTAGTAAAGTAGAATTCTTACACCACACTGGCGGGCTTCCCTCTCCAATTGGTATAGTCAGAATTATCAAGCATTTTTATTATTTATTACGTATCTTTGACTCATATTGGATTTTTGCCCTGAAATTCTTGTATTTTAAAACATGGCACAAGAAAGACATTAGAACATGAGGAAATGTCAGAAATAAAAGAGTGAAAAATACAAATATAACTATTTATTGCAATTTCATACATGGAGAAATTGTATTGAAGTAAAGCAACCAGCATGAATACAAATGATGCTTTATCTTCATATAAGTAAGGGAGGGCCATGGATTGAACAGTAATATATAACTAGTTTCTAATTTATAGCTGTGATTTAGCAAATATTCTGATAAATTCAAAGAACATGGAACTTGGTTGGTGAGCCTGGAAGACTTTTTTTTTTTTTTTTTTTGCTATAGCTATGAATCATTTTACCTCTGGTGATCAGGTTGCTGGCATTTTGTAAGACCCTAAAAGTTAGATTCTGTTCCAGGGTTTGGAACACTTGAGGGTGTGCAGGGGCCTGCTTCTAGTTATGTTAGTGCTTTGAGTTGATGTTGCTTGATCACTGTATATTTATAATGTTTATAATAGTTTTATTTTAACTCTGTTAGCTGCGCAGAGTCATTTGTTCAGCTGGGCAGCTATATAAATTGGATAAATAAGTCTAAAGCTTCGATGCCTTGAAAGAAAACTTGAGAATTAGTATAAAATTTTAAATACCATCAAAATACATTAAAAAAACCAACTGAAGCAATTTAAAAACTGATTGAACCTTAGATTATCTTTCATCTTTTAAAAATTGTTTTTATTTTTGTGAAGAGTTTTGGCACCAAAATGTGCAGCTTGTGGCCTTCCTATTTTGCCAACTGAAGTAAGTAATGATATTTCTTTGTATTATACTTTGTTGCAGTGTTTTTAAATAAATCCATCTTTTTTATAATGCTATTTCCTATGATGATTTTCCCCCAACCCCACCCCCCAAGTTGGGAAAGTGCCTCTTACTGTATTCTAAACTTTTGATAAATGCAAATATGAAAGGCCATTATGAATTGATGGACTTAAAAAATTGACCAGAACTAAGAATTGGCAAATCACCTTCAGCTTGTATTCATTATGGTTGTTTATAATATGGTTGTCAAAAATCTGATAATGTTCAACTTCATACGTTCTCATAAGAGGCTGTATCCAGCTGCTTTTATCTTTTTAAGAAGCTGGAAAAAAGATTTTATGTGATTTACAGGATGATAAATATAGGAAGATTGTTTTCATCTTTCTTTTTGAAGTTTTGAATTTGAGATTTTTTAAAATTTTCCCTTATGAGATCCTACACATATTTTATCTTCTAGGAAATGGCAAGAGCTTCTTTCCTGTTTAGTTCCTTTTTCTTTGATTTGATTTCCGACAGAATGGGACTTTTCACCTCCGTCTCTTCGCCTTGCCTGTTTCACCTTAAGGTTTTTGCCTCTGCGTTATTAGCCACAAACTTTTCTCCTCGGCTGACACGCCCCCAGTCTTTTACCCCGGCACATCGGCCACAGCCCCTCAGTCCCACTCCCTTAGGCGGGGCCCATTTGTCGAAGTACAATTCGCGTCGGGCTTTTGGCCTTGCACCCAGTCAATCGCACCTAGCCAATCGGTGCAGGGACTCGGGGGCTTTGGGAGTGGAAGAGCGGGGGCTGCAGTTCAGAGGGAGGCTCAGGAGGGCCAACAACACCCTCCCCCTTTGTCCAAAGTGCCTGAGACAAGGGCTGGTTTACATCGCCACAAGCTGCTTGCCTGTCAGTTCAGAGCCTCCCAAGGCTGCTGAGAGCAGCGCGGGGGTGGGGTGGGGGAGTGGGGCTGTAAAGGATGAGGGATCCATCTGGCAGGTATCTCAAACTACCAGAACAATCTACACACTTTTTATACTGTTAATAGGGGACCAAGTGGCTAATTAGGAAGACAAAAGTAGGAAAAGATAACGAAAAATAAACACTGCAGGAAGATGTAAATCTGAAATTAGATTATATTATTGACTTTTACAATGTAGCTAGATAATATGACTAATTAGAATACTACAAAGACCTTTTGGGGTATAAGAGAAAACACGGCTTTGTCTCATGTTTTGTAGAATTTTCCTTCCATGTCTCTTGTACATGTATTTGGAACTTCTTACTCAGAAGTTTAACTTTGATCAAAGAATAATGTCTGTTTTCTTTGGTTTTCAAGCCTCCGTTTAAGTCTTTGTTTTGGTTCATTTTTGGCTTAAGCGTATTGCCAAACCTTACACTAGTATGATTCAATTGCTTATTTCTACCCTATGACTACCATTGTGTTGTACCTTGTGATTCTTGATGAAAGTAACTTTTCTTTTTATGTACACTGAGAGTATATGCACCAAAGACAAATTCCTTGTGTGTCCAATAACATTTGACCAATAAAGAATTCATTCGTTCACTCAATGGTATGTCCTTATAGGATAGGGCACAATTTTTTTCCTTAGGAAATTAGGAGGGAATCTGGCTATTTAAGTTCTCCTGTTTGTTTATTCAGGAAAGAGGTTGTTAAGGGCAAAGGGCGGGCAAATCAAAGCCAGATCAATGTATTTGCCCCAAGCCAAAAAAAAAAAAAAAAAAGGTGATAAAAAGAATTTTCCTCTCAGACTTCAAACATACTCCTTTCGATGAAGCCTGAGTATTTCCCCCCACCCAGCTCTGCTCTTCCACCAAGCACAGCACCTCCGTATATGCCCCCCTCTTTATGCTTAACAACCTCTTTCCTGAATAAACAAACAGGAGAACTTAAAGAGCCAGCTTTCCTCCTAATTTCCTAAGGAAAAAAATTGATTCTAATGAGTACCTCTGTGTATTTGATAAGCTATATAAGAGTAGTGGTGATGGGGAAGTTAGGGTCCTTCTGATCCTTTGCCAAAGATCCCTTCTCTGCGAGGGTGTGGAGCGCCCAGTCTTTCCTTGTTCTTCAGTGGGAAGCCTGGCTGGCATGCTGGAGGGAGGCCCAGAAGTCCACCAAGCATGCCAGCCGGGCTCCCCGTTGAATTCCAGGGAAAGACCGTCCACTCTGACTGGGGGCTCTAGCCCTCCCAGGGATGTTTGGGGAAAGGAACATGAGCAGAGAAAGAGAAAAGGACAAGCAATTGGAATTAGTGTTGCTCCTCAGTCCTCTTCATTTCCATCCTTGCAAGCAGCCTGGCTTTGAGCCTGTCCCCCCAAATCCTCAAAATCCCCCCTCCCCCCATCCTTTGTGGCAAAGAGATGCAAACCAGCCCTTGTCTCAGGCACTTTGGACAAAGGGGAGGTGTCTGTCTGTCTGTCTGTCTTTCTTTTTCTTTCTTTCTTTTTCTTTCTTTTTCTTTCTCTCCCCACCTCCGCTCTTCTCTTCCCATTCGGGGTGATGGATCCTTCATCCTTTACAGCTCCCCTTCCCCCGTCCTTTGTGGCAAAGAGATGCAAACCAGCCCTTGTCTCAGGCACTTTGGACAAAGGGGAGTGTGTGTCTGTCTTTCTCTTTCTTTCTTTCTCTTTCTTTCTTTCTTTCTTTCTTTCTTTCTTTCTTTCTTTCTTTCTTTCTTTCTTTTTCTTTCTCTCTCTTTCTTTTTTCTTTTTTTTTCTTTCTCTCCCCCCCACTCTTCTCTTCCCATTTGGAGTGATGGATCCCTCATCCTTCACAGCCCCCCTCCCCCACCCCCCGCGCTGCTCTCGGGAGGCTCCGAACTGACAGGCAAACAGTTTATGGCGATGCAAACCAGCCCTTGTCTCAGGCACTTTGGACAAAGGGGGGGATGTTGTTGGCCCTCCTGAGCCTCCCTCTGAATTGCAGCCCCCGCTCTTCCACTCCCAAAGCCCCCGAGTCCCTGCACCAATTGGCTGGGTGCGAATTGTCGTGGGAGGCCAAAAGCCCTACGTGAACTGTACTTTGACGAATGGGCTCCAGCTAAGGGACTGGGACGGAGGGGCCGTGGCCGATGTGCCGGGGTGAAAGACTGGGGGCGTGTCAGCCAAGGAGAAAAGTTTGTGGCTAATAACACAAAGGCGAAAAGCTTAAGGTGAAACAGGCAGGGTGAAGAGACCAAGGCGAAAAATCCTAGACTCGATTTCCGAGTATCATGCTTGAGGTGCTAAACTGTTTGATAGTATTAAAATGTATTGTACTGGTTGTGGTACAGTAAAAGATCTTCTGTATTTGCATAAAGCTTCACATGAAGATTAATATACCACAAGTTTCAATTGCAGTTATATTTTTTAAGGCAAAATGAGTATACCTTGTGTGATTTTGTAAAATAGGATAAATGAGAGTTAGTGCCCTTTAGTTTTCTGAATAAGACTCATAAAAGGCTTTTAATAGTATACAGCAGGGGTGTCTAACTCGATTTCATTGAGGGCCGCATCAGGGTTGTGTTTGACCTCAGGGGGCCTGGGTGGGCATGGCCAGCATGACATCACTTGTATCAGGGGCGCCTGTGGTGGCCCAAGCTCTCTGCCAGCGAAAATGGGCTCCTGAGCTGCGATAGCCTCCTACAACCCTCTGCCAGTGAAAGCGGAGCTCAGTTTTCACTGGCAGAGGCACCAAGGGCCAGTCCTTCACTGTTTCCAGGGCAGCCCTGTGGACCAGATCTAAGCACCCCATGGGCTGGATCCAGCCTCCGGGCCTTGAGTTTGACACCCCTGTATACAATTTCTTTTCATTAACATGTGTTAATTCCTAAAACCTCACTCAGTAGCTAATTAATATTTATCATCTGATATAAATGAAAGGGAACTTAGGTAGGTAACCCAGAATGCTTAAATGCTGTTCATATTAAATGTTATCTCTTGTTTAAACAATGTAATGAAGAATTAGCCATTTATTTCCTTAGGGGCCACTGATATAACATTGAAATTTAATTATATTTTAAAAACATATTTGATGTATATAGCAATAAGTATACTGGTGCATATTTTGCTTTTGCCAAAAGAATGTTTCATAAGAATTAGAATAATGTGATATAAGCCTCTTTCAGTATGTCTCTTTTAAACGAATAAACTTTTACAGGGATCTGATGAGACTATCCGTGTGGTATCAATGGACAAGGATTACCACATAGAATGTTATCGCTGTGAGGTAGGTTCAATGTTCTTGAACAAATACTAAATTAAACAAAGCTAATGATTTGTAAGAATTGTACATATCCATAGTTGAAAACTCTTATACTGCAAGTGCTGGAAGTCCAGCATGGGAAAGTAGATTTTGAATAGAGCACTCAAGAGTTTCATTTTTGCTCATCAGCAAACTTTGTTTAATCCATATAATGGTTTTGGTGCATTGGAAATAGGGCTTCCTTGTTTCTTCTTCTACTGTATTAGACTCTGGAGTGTGATTTTAACCAAAAGGCTAATTTTATGTTTAAATTAAATTATAAATCCTTGAGGGAGATGGACAGCCTAGAAATGCAAAGATAGAGATTAGATTAGATTAGATTAGATTAGATTAGATAGATGATAGATAGATAGATAGATGATAGATAGATAGATAGATAGATAGATAGATAGATAGGTAGATAGATAGATAGATAAAGGTATGCCATCCATGGTAAGTCAATCCATTGTTCGTTGTGGGGTGTTTTTGGTGAAAACCAGAAGTAAATACAAGTTTTCAGCAAAAAAATGTCAAATGGTGGTCATTGCAATTAGCAATAAATGAAGGCTGATTACCAAGTGTCCAAAATGAGGGCTTGTGACCATGAGGTGGTGGCTGTTAAACATTTGGTAATTGGTCATAAATACTTTTTGGGGATCTGTTGTAATTTTGAATGGTCACCAAGTAACCACTTGTAAGTCGAGGACTACCCTGTAAGTGCTATCTTCTGGTTGAAAGTTTATGGCTAGAAAGTCAGATTTCAGTCATCTTAGTTCTGCTGATGAAATGCTTCATTACTAATTGTTTATTTTCCTCTCCTCTCCCCTCAAATTTTAAAGCCTGACTGTAATAGTATACATCTTTGTGATATTTGTACACTCAGACCATTCCAGGTACATTGAATTAGCTATCACAAAAGGTTATATGTTTTAATGAAATTAAAATTTGAATTTAGCCAATTCTCCAGAATAGAAGTGCCTGCTGCTCAGATTCTCCTATATAATGAACCAACTAGCTTGATAAGAAGAGTGTTCCTCATCAATAGGGACTGCATGCTTTATATTAGGAAAGGACTTTCGTTAAGTATCAAGTAATTGTTCTACTGCAGGCAAATGCTTTTAGAGAAGTAGCATATTTTAATGATTTGCTTTTAACATGAATGGATTGACAGTTATTTTCATAGAGCAACATGGAGCAATATGAATGTATTAATCACCATTCTGTTTTCTTCTCTTTTACATAGGACTGTGGAATGGAACTCAATGATGAAGATGGTCATCGTTGCTACCCATTAGATGAACATTTGCTTTGCCATTCTTGCCATCTTAAGCATATAGAAAAAGACACTAACCCTGTCGCTTCCTATTGGCATCACTATTAGTCAGCTAATAGTGCTAAAGTTTCCAGAATCCTGTCAAAGGAATCAGTAATTTTGGGGAGCAGTTGTATCCATATGGGAGTGAAGATCTTTTATATGCATAGGAGACTGACAGCATACATATGGTATTAGGGTACTTAGTAGTTTTTTTGCCCTTAGGCTAAAAAAGTGGGGAAGGGATATTTAGGTCATGTAGGTCTTCATATCTGTACAGTATATATGTCAGTTATAGTTCCTACTGTAATTTGTGGAAATAAATGTTTCACCAGTTGGCCCAGAGTTCTAAGAATACATTAATGGGTTCCCTTAGTGATTTTAGTGTCACAAAGTTACGGGGGTTTTTTTGTGCAGCCTTCACCTTTATAATTTGATCCTGATTTCTAAAATTGTAAATATTTTGAAAAGAGTTGATCTGGTATTTTCCACATTTAATTTAAACTCCAGCCTTTCTACATAACGTCAAAAATGAGACATTATGTACAGATGTGTGAAATACCAGGTGATCAAAATAACCCAAGAGCACATATGGAGACAATTGATAGAGGTAGCTACTTTTATAACTTTTGAGCACTTGAAACAATTTGAGATATGAACTTTTGAGAATTCTTTTTAGAGAAACACGGAAAGAGCTAGAATTACTTGTACTGAAGAAAGAAAAACTGGTATGTATTCCTTGAACTCTGGGGCCTTAAATCACAGATACTGTATTATGTTTAATATGTCTAATATTACATCTTGCATACTTGTTCCTAATTCTTAGGAGAAACCTAAGCAGATAGATGATGTTAATTTAATTTTTTTGTCCCAGATGTTTATCATTTGATTATCCATATACTACTCAACTTTATTGTGTGCCAATAAACTAACCTCACATCATTTCTGGTTTGTATGTCCAACTTTAGAAATGGTCTTAATCTTCATACATAAAGTTGAAACCATTGCAGTATCACAAATTCTAGCATGTTGAGGTGTGCAAACCATAAGTTACTGCCATAAACAAGATGATGGTGACATAAAAAGTTTCATATGCGCTTCATGGAGCAGAGAATCCAAGCAACATTTTAACAATACTGAATTATAGTTATGAAGTTTGTACTTTTATATATACAAATTAAACATCTCGGGTATACTTTAGGATCGTTGTCTTGACAAGATAGATGGTTGATTGGTAAGGAGGCATATTAGTTGGTGACAGTAGTTTCCAATTTGTACAAGCATAAATCACCTACTTGCAATCTGAATTCTTTACAGAAGGCTTCTGCAAACAACTTTATTTGGTTGCTTTCATTTCAAATTTATTTATAATTCAGCATACACCTTTTTTAAAAAAAATCCTACATGCACTTTTCTTCATAACCAAACAGTCATTCAATATAAACAATTGCAAGGTTTTGGGACTGGTTCATTTATATAGTGGAAAGAAGTAAAAGCAACAATCATCAAAATATCTTTTAACCCCAAAATTCTACATGTGCAAGCAGACAGAAGAAGCCTATTCATTGAGAAGTGTTTTACAAAATATTGTTCTCGCTCCTGTTAATGCATCGTCTTAATTCCATTCCAAGCTTGCATCAGTGTCTACAGTGCTTCAAAATTAGAATTAAAGTAGACTTCAACAGAATTACCTGAGATAAGGCAGCCAGATTTACCAGTGATATTTCACTCATAATCATCGTAATCTTGGTCCAAAGATGATGTTGCACACTTTGCTACTTTTTTCACAATCCCTCCGCTCTAAGTCAATCACAATTATCCTTGCTTCTGTATTGATTAGGGTGGAAACATTATTTTAAAACATGAGCCAATTGCAGCATTAGAAATTGCTGGAATACTTAAAACATTGAATGATTTTTTTTTTTTGAGGTGGGGATAAACCTCCAAACACATGACTATATATGGAAATGCAAGATAATATTGCATTTGAACCTTTTGCATAACTGCTTAGAAGCATATAAAGTACCATTAGATTAAAATTGCAGATTTCTCATTTTCTAGGCCTGGACCAATTTTATTTTAGCTTTCAGGTAAACATGAGTTTTCATGTACATAAAATATTAACACTGTACAATCTTCCATAGCTTGTGATCTGATAAACAAGTCAGAATAGTCCATGTATTTTGACTTAAATGTTTACATCAATTATTTAAATTTATTTTATATTTTTTCTTTCTAAGGGACTGAATTTATTTTATATCAGCCTTCATTTAAAGGAGTCTATAGTAAAAAAAAAAAAGCTCATTTGCTGGTATGAATTGATATGTAATCAGATAGTGATATAAAATAGTGGTACTAGCATAATGCATGGCCATAGAACAACCTGCAAGACATAGAAAATAATACAGTATGAATGATTTTACAATGTTGACATTTGATGAAAGAAGGAATTTCATAATGTAAAGGATTGCCTATGTTACTTTTCATCATACATACTTGGATACCAGTGTACACATTGTCTATTTAAGATTCAGACACAAGGCTTCCGGTTGGCACCACCGGCGTCGCGGACGGTTTTTTCGGACCGCCAGCCCCGCGATTCCGTTGGAGCTGTTCTGACAGCACTAATCAGCTGTCAGATGGCTTGAAAATCTCTCCTTCGGGAGAAGAAGGAGAGGAGAGCCAGTGGGCGAGGGTAGAGCTCCCCGGAAGCCCCTGGAACAATTCCAGGGGCTTGGAGGGTGAGAGCTCCCCGGTCAGCCCACTGAAGCTCCGGATCCGAGGCGACTCCATTTTAAACGGAGCCAGACGTCGCAACCAACTCTGCTTTCAAAAAGGAGATTAATTGAATTCAAAAGCAGACAGAACGGAAGCAGGAGAACAAGCTTTTGCAAGTATTATGCTTAACTCCTGGGATACATTGTTTCTACTTGATTTTTCTGAGCTGGAGGTGGAAATGGCGTCCTCGTTGTGGGTGTAAAAGTGAAAGTTAGAAATGAAAGTGCTTGTTAACAGATTTGTGCTCAGAGACTGGATTTAAGTTGCTGGGATTTGAGAGCTGGGTGTAGAAAAGACTATCTTGCTTGATAAATCACAAATAAATTTGAGAAAGATGTTCAAGAGACTTTATGGCTGTGAAAAGAAAAATTCTTTTAAAATAATATGGCTTCCAAGCAAGGAGTTCTTGGAAGTGGTGGAGGCTCTCTAATGGTGTCAGAAATGACACAGAGAATTGATTCACAGAGCCAGGAGGATTTTTTTAGAGAACTTACAGAATTTATAAAGGAAGCCATAAATAATCAAATTGTAATTATTAATAACCAAACAGCAATCATGGAACGAAAACTTACAGAACGGTGGAGGATATAAAAGCAATTGAGGATAGTTTTGAAGGAAAGCACAATGACAATGCAGGAGACATTTTGACCAAAACAGAGAAGCTGGAACTGGCTGGCTCTCAAGAATCTTCAAACTTTCTTCCTGCTCTTTTGGAATTAACTGACAGAACTTTTCAAAAATATAATTTGGAGAAGAAAGAAGTAGAAACTGACCAGCCTTATGAGGTTTTGGAGGACAAAGAAGATTTGGCAGAGGCTTTCACACAATTAATTGAAAAGCAACAACTGGACTTTTCTTTGCAAACTGATAAATCTTATCGAGTCAATTCTTTGTTCTATGAACTGACTGATTATATAAGCAAGAGGAGTCGATATGGGGGCTCTAAATCAGAGGAAATGGTTCCAAGAAAGGGACAAGTTTTAAAGATATATCAACCTCAAGTTAAAATTCAAAACCTCCTCAAAATAAAAGTAGGAGAAAGGAAGAAAGACTGGAAAAAATACAGAAAGAAAGGAAGAATGGAAGATTTAACTTTTTCTGATCTAACTATTGATGTATTAATGATTAATTACAATGATTAAGTAAATGAATTAAGAAAATATAGAAATTTAATTAATGATTAATGAAGGTTTACTTATTGTTTATTAAGATTTTTAAAATATTTGAATTTTGAGAATAAAAGTAGGAGGAAGAGTAAAATGATTAAGTAAATGAACTAAGAATATTTTACAGATGTATTACGAGATTTTTAGGATTTGAATGATCTATTAGTGTTTGTTAATGTTTTTAAAACTCTTAGGGCTAAAGGATTATATGTTATTTTGAGTTTATAAAAAAGGGAGGCTGATGAATAATCTGTAGAAGGGGAGTTAAGGGGTCTAGGGAGTTTTAAATCTTGCATTAAGTTAGCATATTTTAGCGTATGTTTGGTAAAATTTATACCCTGTTTTTATTCTGGGAAGTTGGGAGTGGGAGGTGGGAAGGGGGGGGTTGAAGGCTGGGTTTATATTGATATATTGAATGATTGCCTATATTGTATATTTGTTTGATCATAAAATAAAAACTTTTTTTTTCAAAAAAAAAAGATTCAGACACAAAAGATACTATTTTTAAAAAATTGAAGTTTTATTATTGTTTAAGTATATTGTTTGCAACCTCTTTTATAAAGCACTGGAATACAGACATTCTCCCAACCCCCAAATTTAAAGAATTTGAGTTTCCATCTAGCAACTAGAACTATCCAGATCTTTTTCTCTGCTGCAGTTATTTATAAGAAATGCACAGAAGGATCAAGGAAGAATCTTTTAAAAGAAAAAAAATGACACTGAGACCATCCATTTAATGCACAGCTTTCTTGGCTTTTCCACATATTTGAGCAGACTCAAGACTACATCACTTTTTTTCAACAATTATTTAAAAAGAAAACAGGAATGGCATGTGTTTATTATAAATAACCGAAAGGATAATCAAAAAAAACCCCACCCCATAACCATTCAAAGATAGCAGTTTTTGTTTCCAAAGTCCATATAGTAAGAGGTTCAATTTTCAAACTATGAAAACATTGCAGCAATCCACTTAGTTTTAACTTAGGAGAGGCAACCTTTACCTGCTGAATCTAGTATTTAAATAACATAATTTCAATCTTGAAGATATAGTTGAATTTACTAAAAATAATGCACTGCACTTGAAGCTGTCTGGTTTTGAACACAAATAAATTAGAAAATGGATGACAAAATCGTTTTAAATTGGTCCTTGATTTAGATATAGTTTCAATAGAAAGCTTGAAAGCACTAGAGTTGAGACATATATTTATTAATAATTAGCATAAGACTTATAGCTTATTCATTTTGAGAGTTACAGTTGTAGAGAAATAGTTATGGCATGCACAAAAAGTAGATGCTGATCCCAAGTGCAAACATGGAATATTTTCCAAGAATTTTTTTTTCAAATATTCATTCAATTTTCCACAGATCATTCTTACTAAATCCAAGGCAGCAGATATAGTAACTGGATTGCCAATTTCAAAAACCCACCTGACATTTGAGATTCTTCAGAAAGAAATGAATACTTTGGACCTTTAGCATGAGAGTGTTTAAACAGCCATTTTTACATTCTTTGATTTCATGTACATCTTTTTTTTAAAAAAACAAAACAATTTGAATCATATGGAAATTTGTTATCTAAAGTTAAGGACAGTAATTAAAGCAGCACAAGACATATCCCAGGAAAATCAGTTGTACATCTCATCCTTTCAACAATGTTTTAACAGAATATTGCATTATTCTTATCCATTGCTAGCTGAAGGAACTTTTTTTTAATCAGAGAAAAAAAGTATTGTATTTATAGAAATCTAAGAAAACAGATGCTCTTGGACTTGATAAAAAAAATCCTTGTATTTGCACTATTACAAATTGACTATATGGATACCCAATCCAAAACCACTAAAGCAGCAATTATTTATTATGGTTAATAAGCAAAGCTTTTCCATGAATCAGAGAAGGTAAATGATACATACTTTAATCTAGCAACAGAGATCTCCTGATACACCAGAAGATCATAATCCTCCTTAGCAATGGAGCTATCTTAAGATTTATAATATACTGCTGAAATAATATAGTCACAGATTCTTTAGCAATTCAGGTCTCCCTATGTTAGGGCATCGTATTACTGACTTTCACTTCCATCTTGTGCGTGCAAGTTCTCTAGCAAATGCAATATTCTGAAAATCATTGTAACTGTAGAACAAAAAGGTTAGTCCCTTCCACCAAGTAACCACCTTCTCACTCTTTAAAAATGAAACCTAACCCTGCCCCCACAAGTTGGTGTGGAAAACAGGTCAGTAGAGACTCCATGTATGAGCTGAGGAGCCATCTCTACTAAGCTGCTTTCCACACACACACATTCAGTCCATTTTTTCCTTTTGAACTAGCCTAGGTGCATCTACAAAATCTTTGCCATTGTAAAGGATGATAGCAAGAGTTCCAAAACTTGCACTTCCCCAGAACATCACATAAGCCAGTGTCTCTGTCCATGTGTCCCCTGCAAAATGTAATAAATTCTTTTCAATTACAAGCCACAAAACTAGTGAACATGAAAACAGCCATCCCTTATAAAAAACAACTCTTTTCCACATGATAAGGACAATCATCGTGTTAAGCTATTCTAATATATGAACTTATAAAAGCTATTTTCTCCATTTGTGAATTTGAAAGAAGATACATGATGTATATCAGGAATATCAAACACATCTGATTAATCTTTAATAAACTACCTTATCATTGTAGGACTAGAAGAGGGTGAATTCTAGTCTTGCCTAAAGTACAAAGGCAGTTGAGTGATTTCAGGCCAGTCACATACTCTTTCAGCCCTGGGAGATACCAACAAGCCACTTCTGAAATCTTACCAAAAAAATTTTAGGGACTACAGGTGGTTCTCAATTTATGACTGTAGTGGAGCCTGAGTATCATGGTCATAAGTCATAAAACACTTGTAAATGGGTCAGTAACATGACCAATCCAATTTTAATGCCCTTTTTTATAGCAATCATTAAACAAACCAATGGTTCACTATAGGTGCAGTTTTGCTGAAAATTGGAAGTAAATGCTGGTTTTTGGCAATACCATCATAAAACAGCCACATGACTATTGGATGCTGCAAATTACTGTAAATGCACTCAAGTGCCTAAAGTTTGGTCACTTGACCACAGGGACAGGGACTTTGTCTAGTCTGAAGTTTGAATCCAGGTTGTACCGTGTTTCCCCAAAGATAAAACCCACCCGAAAATAAGCCTACCTTGATTTTTTGGGATGGGCCTTACTCCCAAAATAACCCCAAGAGATGGGCATGGCCAGCACAAGAGGCAGCGAGCATGCAGGGGCCGATGGTGTCCGACAGCAGCCACAGCCCTCTGGCCCCAGCGCAGTGCGGAGGCAGAGGGGGGGAGGGGCGATCTGGATGTGCTGTGCAGCTGTCTGGCTCACAGGAGATTCGCAGGCTTGCATGGTGGCACCAGCAGCAAGCAGAGGCAGAGGCACAGGGGAGGGGGGAGGTAGGCAATCTCTATGCCCATCTGCCTTCCCCCCCCCCCATGCCTCTCCCTCTGTCTGGCTTCGCCACATGCTTTTGGCCCAGAGGGAGACAAAGCTTTGTTTGCTTGCAAATGGGGTGCTTTGAACGGAGCTAATTTGCAAGCAGATGAAGCATCGTCTCCCTCTGGACCAAAAGAGTGCAGCAGAGCCAGGCAAGGCAGAGGCATGGGGGCAGGGGGGGAAGAGGCAGGAGATCTCAATGTGCTTAGCTCCGTTTCAAAGCATCCCTCTTGCAAGCAGACAAAGCTTTGAGTTCTCCATCATTTTTCTGTCTGACTGAAAAGTGTGTCTGTGGGCAAGCAGATGGTGGGAGGGAGTGGGCAGGCAGCCACAAGATAAGACACCTCCGAAAATAAGGCCTAATGCATCTTTTTTTTGTCCAAAAAAATAAGACCCAGTTTTAATTTCAGGGAAACAATGCTAAGTACCCCTGGGAAATCTTGTAGCTGGTCGCTAAATGATAAGTTTTGTCAAAAATAACCTGTAGCATGGTGTGAAGTGTAGAAAGGATGAATGATTACTTACCTGCCATAAGCAAACAGATAATGCACATTGAGAAAGCAACTACCATAATAATAGGTAACTGGGGAAAGAAAGAAATGCACATAGTTAGGAGGTAATGCACAATGCGTAACAATTTGAAAGTCCAGTTGTATATGATGTACATACAGAATCCAAACATACAGTTTTATAGCTTCAGCTCCCAAAAAAGTTTTAAAAGTCACAAGGCATATATCATCCCTTAATGTCCGGAAGAACATACACAGTGGGACAAAAAAGTAATTAATCAGCCACCAATTCTGCACATACTTTCTAATATCATACCATCTATTTTAAAAGTAGGTTTCTTCCATAAAGTACTCTAACAATGAAACTCAGCATCAAAATCCAAACTGCATTCCAGTAGGTCCCAAATACATCTACGATTCCAGAGTCTTTTGCATTTCTTAGAAAGAAGTGGTTGCATTTTCTTCCTCTCTAAATAATATACAGTGGGGCAAAAAAGTATTTAGTCAGCCACCAATTGTGCAAGTTCTCCCACTTAAAAAGATGAGAGAGGCGTATAATTGTCATCATAAGCAGACCTCAACTACGAGAGGCAAAATGAGAAAACAAATCCAGACAATCACATTGTCTGATTTGGAAAGAATTTATTTGCAAATTATGGTGGAAAATAAGTATTTGGTCACCTATAAACAAGATTTCTGGCTCTCACAGATCTGTAACTTCTTTAAGAGGCTCCTCTGTCCTCCACTCATTACCTGTATTAATGGCACCTGTTTGAACTTGTTATATGTATAAAAGACACCTGTCCACAACCTCAAACAGTCACACTCCAAACTCCACTATGGTGAAGACCAAAGAGCTGTCGAAGGACACCAGAAACAAAATTGTAGACCTGCACCAGGCTGGGAAGACTGAATCTGAAATAGGCAAGCAGCTTGGTGTGAAGAAATTAACTGTGGGAGCAATAATTAGAAAATGGAAGACATACAAGACCACTCATAATCTCCCTCGATCTGGGGCTCCACGCAAGGTCTCATCCCGTGGGGTCAAAATGATCACAAGAATGGTGAGCAAAAATCCCAGAACCACACGGGGGGACCTGGTGAATGACCTGCAGAGAGCTGGGACCAACATAACAAAGGCTACCATCAGTATCAGTAACACACTACGCCACCAGGGACTCAGATCCTGCAGTGCCAGACATGTCCCCCTGCTTAAGCCAGTACATGTCCCGGCCCGTCTGAAGTTTGCTAGAGAGCATTTGGATGATCCAGAAGAGGATTGGGAGAATGTCATATGGTCAGATGAAACCAAAGTAGAACTGTTTGGTAGAAACACAACTCGTCATATTTGGAGGAGAGAGAATGCTGAGTTGCATCCAAGAACACCATACCTACTGTGAAGCATGGGAGTTGCAACATCATGCTTTGGGGCTGTTTCTCCGCAAAGGGACCAGGACGACTGATCCATGTACAGGACAGAATGAATGGGACCATGTATTGTGAGATTTTGAATGCAAACCTCCTTCCATCAGCAAGGACATTGAAGATGAAACGTGGCTGGGTCTTTCAGTATGACAATGATCCCAAACATACCGCCCGGGCAACGAAGGACTGGCTTCGTAAGAAGCATTTCAAGGTCCTGGAGTGGCCTAGCCAGTCTCCAGATCTCAACCCCATAGAAAACCTTTGGAGGGAGTTGAAAGTCCGTGTTGCCAGCGACAGCCCCAAAACATCACTGCTCTAGAGGAGATCTGCATGGAGGAATGGGCCAACATACCAGCAACAGTGTGTGCCAACCTTGTGAAGACTTACAGAAAACGTTTGACCTCTGTCATTGCCAACAAAGGATATATAACAAACTATTGAGATGAACTTTTGATATTGACCAAATACTTATTTATCATCATAATTTGCAAATAAATTCTTTCCAAATCAGACAATGTGATTGTTTGGATTTGTTTTCTCATTTTGTCTCTCATAGTTGAGGTCTACCTATGATGACAATTACAGGCCTCTCTCATCTTTTTAAGTGGGAGAACTTGCACAATTGGTGGCTGACTAAATACTTTTTTGCCCCACTGTATAATATTTTAGAATACAGGTAGTCCTCAACTTATCACCACAATTGAGCCCAGAATTTATGTTGCTAAGTGAGAAATTTGTTAAGTGAGTTTGGCCCATTTTATGACTTTTCTTGCCACATTTGTAAACTGAATCAATGCAGTTGTTAAATTAGTAACATTTGTTACTAATGTAACAGTTGTTAAGTGAATCGTGCTTCCCCATTGGCTTTACTTGTCAGAAGACGATCACATGACCCCAGGAAACTGCAACCGTCATAAATATGAACCAGTTGTCAAGCATCCAAATTTTGATCACGTGACCATGGAGATGCTGCAAGAGTCATAAGTGTGAAAAATGGTCATAAATCCATTTTTTAAGATTTATTCTCTTTCTCTCTCTCAAAAAAAGGCATGAATGCTTGTCCACAATCACTTCCCAGCTTCTTTAAACTTTTTTTTAAAAGGAGGCCTTGACTGTAAAACGTTTTCTAGCCTCACTATACTCCTCTTATTTTATTTTTGCTTTTTCTATTAAGCTTATTAAAAACACAAACTAAAAGGCTGCTGAATTACTATTGCCCACAATCCTAAATGCAGCTTTTTGACATGTGAACTTTCTCTCGAATTACTAAACAAGAAAATCCAATCATTAATTTAAATTTCTTTTTCTAATCTCATAAATTGCATGGATGGAAAGAAGTTGAGAGGAAAAAAGCTGCATTCAGTGCATTAATCCCTTTTTAACATTTAAAATCATTTCTGCAATTCCAATTGCTATCTTCTGCCATTAATAAACTATACAACACATTTAAGTACAAAGTACAAAGCTATGATAATCAAGTCATTTTATTTCACTCTGTCCAGTATAACCCTTGAAAATTACAGCTAAAATCTTCCAAATGCACCAAGATGTGATACCACGGTTTTAAACTTTCTTTCAAATATTGCGTTGTTTGGAAGTCACTGGCTATAGTTGGGGGTTAGATAGAGTAGAAATATATCTAAAGCAGGTGACATGTTAGCAGACAGGAAGCGAAGATATGGCAGCCTGAACCAGGCTACTGCAAGACTTAAACTTCATCTCCAAAACTGTTTGAATTTCTACATAATTCTCAACCCTTAGGAAGAAGAATGAGACTCATCTAACAAATCCTTGGGATTCTCCTTTACAATGAATATTTATATCCTAAAATATGCCCTACAATTTATTAAGTGTTTGGAAGTGCTGAAAGACCTGTAATCCCAAAACTTCATTAGTCTAACCAAATTCAACAATGCTTTTAAAAAAATAAACAAATAGCAAAATATTTATGAAGTTCTTACAGCCAAAAACTTCCAGTCTTTCTGTATGTGAAAAGGACTGAGAGAATCTACTTCATCCACTGAATAATTTCCAAGAAAGAGATCTATAGCATCCTGAAAAACAATCCAGAATATAAATTAAATGTCATGTCACCTTAACCATTTCCTCCCTACACCCCAAAGTATTTCATGGTCTTCAAACGCAGCCCAATTTGCAACAATTTAACAAAGCAGCAGCAGTTCTTTGAAGGATTTACAGTTAGTGATTTAGAAATATGAAATATAAATAAATAAATATTACATATCCCTGAGCATGGTGATCACATTCTTTTAAATTCAACACAAGGCAACATTTAAAGCGAAATAAATGCAGCAAGTGACAGTGTCAAATCTTACCTGTCTAAATCCATCAGAAAAGTTGTTTTTATAGTAACGAATTAGTGAGTTCCAACCATCCATTAATAGACCCCATTGTGTTCTCTTTCCAGTTCTGAATTTTTGAAAATAGGATTTCAACATTAATACAGATCTCTCAAGAAGTCAGAAATTTAGTACCAAGTACTTATGTATTAGAGACTGAACTGTGTTGAAATTCCTTGCATTGACTTATTTTTGTATACAGAGGAGATGCGCACATTACAGATAGCCCTTGACTTGCAACCATTCATTTAGTAACCTTCTGAATAGCACTGAAAAAAGTGACTTATGACCATTTTTCACATGTAGGGCCATTGCAGCATCCCCATAGTCACGTGATCATAATTTGGATCCTTCGCAACTGGCATGTATTTATGATTATTGCAGTGTCCCAGGATCATGTGATCACCTTTCAAGACCTTTTGACAAGCAAAGTTAATGGGAAAGCCAAATTCATTTAACAACTGTGTTAATAGCTTAACAACTGCAATGATTCATTTAAAAATTGTGGCAAGAAATCATAAAATGGGGCAAAACACACTTAACAACTGTCTTGATTAGCAATTGAAATTGTGGGCTCAACTGTGGTTGCAAGTTAAAAACTACTTGCATTAATTTTATTTATACTCCTCTTCCAGTAAGGGTTACTTTCATGATTATAATTATTATAATTATACCTGTTTTTGAAGTGAAAGAATTTTTCTTTCTGCTCTCAATCAAAAGAGAAACCAAAAAATTTCAGGCAAAGGCCTAACAAATTTTAACAGGCCCTTTGAGAACATAATGGGACAGCTAGGTGTGGCCAGCTTGCCACTGCCAAGTTACCTCTGCCAACTTACCAAGTCATTGCAGGACAGCTCAACACAGCCAATTCGCCGCAGGGACAACTTGCTGTGGGCAGCTGGAAGGAAAGCCAACCAGCCAGGCAACCGAGGTGGGCAGAGCGCAGAACAGTGGCCAGGGGCTTCCCACCAGAGGGAGAGCTGGGTGGGTGAGGGAGTGAGCGGATGAGCAGAGTGGCGCCAGCAGCTTCCCGTTTTCACACCACTTGCTGTCACTGCTGCTTATTTCATAATAGTTCATCCTTGTTTATGCAAAATGTATCCAAAAATGTTTATTATGTTGGTATTCCTACAGTGATTTAGTTTAGTTATGAATTTAATTATTTAGTAGCTGCTATATAAACAATTATCTTCTTGAGATGATAAATGTTACATTTCCATTGATTGTTTAAATAAAAATAACTAAGAATCTTGAAAAAAAGTTTTTAGCCATTCAAATGTCAACCCAATGTAAGATGTATCTTTAGATTGACTGGCAATAAGACCAATTTTACTAAGATTCTTTTTTTCTGGAACTTCTGTATGTTTTTATTAGTAATCATTAGTTGCCATAAGCTGCTTTAAGACACCTATTAGGCTGGTTAGACAAAGTAGGCCCATTATAATTCAAGTTTTTCCATTGATGTAGCTATTAACTATTACACTATTATACTATGATAACTGAGTTTAATAAATCAGTACTGTAAATGAACAATCTCTAAATACTCTTTCTGAAATTGTATCAATATATTTGTGGTAAAGAAAGGCTGGCTCAAACTTGCCTGGTATAGTCTGTCTTTAAGGCACCCGTTCCAGCATATTGTTTGGCACAAGCATTTGCGTTATCAGCCCATGCTACGAACAGAGAATAGTGTTTTGTAAAAAAGAGATGGCAAGTAAGTAGAATACAGGATAAGGTTTTACTTATCAAAATAGAAACCCACCATTTTTATAAATTTTCTCAAATTCTGCTTGTTCTTCAAGTCTCTGGGGAGCATGCAAAACACCTAATCTCTACAAGGACAAAAGAAAGCATTATTAACTAAAATTCTGCTAAGAATTTAAAAGCATGGAAATTAGAACTAATTAATGTTTCAAAAAACACCCATACACAGAGGCATATTTTCATGGTCTAATATATCACTTTCAGGAAAAATATATCTTATATACCAAATGGCTATTAGAGTTATTACGTTCTTTAATTCTTAAAATACAAGGAAGTAATCCTTATACAGAAGACAGTCTTAACCTGCAGCTGTGATTGTAGGGAACGACGTGCTAAAAGGCTCTGAACCACATTTGTCCTGTCCAGGCAATCCATACAGTTGCTGCGGAATATTCCTTCCTGTTGCATATCTACCTTTCCTTCTGCATCAACTAGAAAATAGCTGAATAAAAAAAATTTAGTGTTTATTATTTTGTGCAAGAATTCACAAAATAACACTTATTTTGGCTAATGCATCCACAGAACCAAAACAAAGAAATATTGATTATTGTCACTGCCTTAATAGAAAGTTGGTTTCAACTAGTCTTCATCTTTTGTCTGCCAAAGAAACATTCAAGGTATCTTACTAACAGCAATAGAAAGAATTAGATCTAACTATATTTGTAACTACAGACAATTCACAGAAGCGTAACAAAGTTTAAATATGCAACTATGTCTTTATTCTTTGGTTAAAGATATACTACCGTATTTTCCGGCATATAAGACGACTGGGCGTATAAGACGACCCCTGACTTTTCCTGTTAAAATATAGGGTTTGGGCTAGACTCGCCATATAAGACTACCCCTCTTCCAACGCACACCAAATAAAAATTTAAAAACATCAGATTTGATTTCAATATGGTAATTTTAATTCAAATGCTTATGACATGCAGGTACTTAGCAGGAAAACTGTCACTTATAAACATAAGGCTGTTTGTCATCAAACATGTAAACATAAAATACAGTGCAATTGGATTAAACTTTTCCTAATTCATTCTAAAGCTGAAAGGAAGGATAAGACAATAAACCCATGGGAGCTGCCATGCTGTTTGTTTTCTAAGCTGTCAACCAGGTCACTTCTTTGCCCTTTTTTAACCTACAAAACACAACACAACACAACAGGCTCACCCACAATGTAAAAGCAGCTGTGCTAGACCCAAAATGGCCCCTGCAACAAGCAGGAACCTCACACAACCACAAAAAGCCTAAAAACCCATCTTTCACACTTTACACACACAAAATTCCACATACAGCTTTGTGAGATTTTGTGTGTTGGTGTAGTTAGAGTGAAACACTACAGAACACACTAAATCTCAGAAAGCTGCACAAATATTATTTTATTTTATTTTATTTTTATTTTTATATGAAAGCAGCTAAATTTAAAACTTCCTAAACTTTAAATGGCTAGGTCTAAAAAAAGAACAATTAAAAAAAAAACCCAATTAACTATTTTTTTAAAAGCTCCCAAAGGGGAAAAAAACTTACCGAAATTGAAAAGGGGTCTCCAACCTTGGCAACTTTAAGACTTGTAGACTTCAACTCCCAGAATTCCTCAGCCAGCTTTGCTTTGCTGGCTGAGGAATTCTGGGAGTTGAAGTCCACAACTCCCTGCTTGCTTGATCGCAGGCAGGGAGATTCAGTTGCTTGCTGATGCAATGGATTGCAGGCAAGCGAAGCAAGGCAAGAGTTGCGACTAGCAGCTAAGGTAAGCAAGCTGGAGGGGGGGGACTTTTGCTACAGATTTGCAGGCAACTCAGCTGGGATGGTCAGAGCTTGGCTCGTCACAGCCTTTCGGTCTGGTCTGCCTGGTTACAGGAGAACGACACCCGGCGTATAAGACGACCCCCGACTTTTGAGAAGATTTTCATGTATAAAAAGTTGTCTTATACGCCGGAAAATATGGTATATCAAATTAGAAAAATGGCCTAATGGTTATTTCCAATTGCTTATAGGTTTGCAAGTAGGTAATCCTTGACTTACAACAGTTTATTTAATGATTTATAACTGTTTTCCACACAATCATTGCTGTATTCCCATGATCATGTGATCAAAATTCAGATGCTTGGCAACTGATTCATATTTATGACTGTTGCAGTGTCTCAGAGTTTTGTGATCATCTTCTAACAAGTAAAGTCAATGGGGACGCAAGACTTATCTTACTAACTTAAGAACTCAGGTGATTCACTTATTAACTGTGGCAACAAAAGTTGTAAAATGGGGCAAAACTCACTTAAAAAATGCCTCACTTAGCAACAGAAATTTTGTGCTCAATTTTGGTGATTAGTACTGCTGCTGCTTTGTTAAATTGTTGCAAATTGGGCTGCGTTTGAACACCATGAAATACTTTGGGGTGTAGAGAGGAAATGGTTAAGGTGACATGACATTTAATTTATATTCTGGATTGTTTTTCAGAATGCTATAGATCTCTTTCTTGGAAATTATTCAGTGGATGAAGTAGATTCTCTCAGTCCTTTTCACATACAGAAAGACTGGAAGATTTTGGCTGTAAGAACTTCATAAATATTTTGCTATTTGTTTATTTTTTTAAAAGCATTGTTGAATTTGGTTAGACTAATGAAGTTTTGGGATTACAGGTCTTTCAGCACTTCCAAACACTTAATAAAATGTAGGGCATATTTTAGGATATAAATATTCATTGTAAAGGAGAATCCCAAGGATTTGTTAGATGAGTCTCATTCTTTTTCCTAAGGGTTGAGAATTATGTAGAAATTCAAACAGTTTTGGAGATGAAGTTTAAGTCTTGCAGTAGCCTGGTTCAGGCTGCCATATCTTGGCTTCCTGTCTGCTAACATGTCATCTGCTTTAGATATATTTCTACTCTATCTAACCCCCAACTATAGCCAGTGACTTCCAAACAACGCAATATTTGAAAGAAAGTTTAAAACCGTGGTATCACATCTTGGTGCATTTGGAAGATTTTAGCTGTAATTTTCAAGGGTTATACTGGACAGAATGAAATAAAATGACTTGATTATCATAGCTTTGTACTTTGTACTTAAATGTGTTGTATAGTTTATTAATGGCAGAAGATAGCAATTGGAATTGCAGAAATGATTTTAAATGTTAAAAAGGGATTAATGCACTGAATGCAGCTTTTTTCCTCTCAACTTCTTTCCATCCATGCAATTTATGAGATTAGAAAAAGAAATTTAAATTAATGATTGGATTTTCTTGTTTAGTAATTCGAGAGAAAGTTCACATGTCAAAAAGTTGCACTTAGGATAATAAGAGAATAAATCTTTAAAAATGGACTTATGACCATTTTTCACACTTATGACTCTTGCAGCATCTCCATGGTCATGTGATCAAAATTTGGATGCTTGACAACTGGTTCATATTTATGACAGTTGCAGTTTCCTGGGGTCATGTGATCATCTTCTGACAAGTAAAGCCAATGGGGAAGCACGATTCACTTAACAACTGTTACATTAGTAACAAATGTTACTAATTTAACAACTGCATTGATTCAGTTTACAAATGTGGCAAGAAAAGTCATAAAGTGGGCCAAACTCACTTAACAAATTTCTCACTTAGCAACATAAATTCTGGGCTCAATTGTGGTGATAAGTTGAGGACTGACTATTTATAAACCTATAAGCAATTGGAAATAAGCATTAAGATGTTTTTCTAATGGAAAACTATTTATATTTTCTAGAAATTAAAATGAAATTAGCTAACTTCCTAACAATAACTTTTTGCAAATTCAAATATATCCAGATTTATCTATACATTTAATTGAAAGAAACAATACATTATAAAACCAAAGTGCAGACAAATCTTGACACTGTTAGATAGTGAGAAAGATAATGGGATCTTTTGGATTATAATCCTATACAAATTCAAATGCATTCTTGTCAATAATAAGCCATGGATTTTCTATTACAGCCTATATAGGTGTATGCTTATATCATCATATTTAAACATTACCAAAAAAAGGGGGGGGGATGTGTGGCAGAAAATAGACACATCAGGCATCTGCTGTTATTAGATAGCTTCAGCTATTCACAATGATATGTTTGCCTACTATATTTCAGTTGCATATATTACCCATATTCATCTTGTGGTGCAGCAAGTTGATCCAGTAAAATTTGGAGTCTATCCCATCTCATATGACTGCATTCTTTATGAAAATCAAAGGCTAGATACCTGGGCAAAGAAAGAATATATGAATAAAGAAAGCATTCACTAGTACTTAAAGGATCAGATAGACAAAAGCCTCATAAAAAATAAATGTTCTGGGTAATTTCTACTAAGTAGTGGTAAGATTCTTCTTCAAAATGCAACATCTATATAACTTTTTTGAATTTTGTTTTATTTTGGGGACAGTGAAAATCTATACTGGACAGCAAGTTTATACAGGTAAGGTCAAGGAATGCTCTTCAAGAAACAATGATATTAAGCACTAAATTTTTAAAAACAACCTTCATATTATATAATATTTTGTATTTTTTACTCTTCATGAATGAAGAAATGCTGTCAAAAATATCTTGTAGTTGTCCATAAAATTTGTCCTTCGTCATATTGTTTGCGTTATCTGTTAGTGCATAAGTTTGTATAACATTTGCTTTGACATGTCCAAATGTTGAATAATTACAGCTCGCAAAGCGAGCTGTAATTATTCTATCATTGACCAGTTTTCAGGCAATGAGCTTTTATTTCTTTACTTTCTTTTCTTGTCTATAGTAGTCTGCCAGTCATAGAACACTGATTTACTTTACATTGCTTTCTACTACTTTCTCACCTGAGATCTGTCTGTCACTTTTTGGTTAGGTAAGCATACTTCCAAACAAAAGAGGAAGCAATAGTTCCCTTTCACTTTTATTTTCTAAAAAACATGTTCAGAGGATACGGCATAATTAGAAATAAAATGTATGTTTTTAATGGGAGGGATGAACAGGAAGTTATATTGAAAAGCAAAAATCCTACATTTTATTTCTAGTATGTTTCTGCAAGGCAAGAAACCTTGTAGGCAACAATGAAGTCTCCAGGGACATGGGCACACATTGGCATTATGTTAAGAAAAAAAGGCTTTTGCTTATGTGTCATAGTATGAAGGAAAATCTTTGCTCTCTAAAGCAAACTATACTATCACCCCTTATGTTGTTTGCAAAATTAAATAAAGTTTTAAAAAAATCTGTGCAGCTCTAAAATATGTCAGCATTCTCATCCACAGAAGATCTGGGACTATACAGATACTTTACTAAATGCTCTAAATCAAATATATTGAAAATGATGCAAGCACATTCCATTAATACATACTTGATCATTCCATTTCCTAAACCAGTTACCATTTTTGAGAAAGTTTGTTCCAGAGGCTTTTCTGAGCCTTTCTGGTTAACCTGTAAATGAAACACAAAGCAGTTACATACAGCATCACCACGACATGAATTCTTGGATGCAGAATTTAATTAAAATCTTACCAGATTAACAATCATTTGTTTTCCATAGCTAATAATCTGTGAATCAAAGTGCCTTTGGAAGCCATCCATCTAAAAGAGAGTACAATACATATATTGAACATCTGTTATAGAAGAATTCTTTTGAACAGAAATACGAACTGATACATAAAAATAACAAAGATTACAATGAACACAATATACATTTTGAATTGCATTTGAATTAAATTGTACATCTTTTTCACAAGTGTAAGAGATGGTAGCATTCTTCGATGAACAAAGTATATTCATGGCAGTTATATTATAAAATAAATCTTTAATTGAACTTTTGTTCTTTTAATTCCTATACAAATTTGTCTCTGATGTGACAGATTTATCTGTTGGGGATGGAGATGGGGATGAAGGGCAATGAGAAAAATCCCTAGTTCAATTTAAAATTTTACTGAAGAGAGCAAAATTCAGGGGTATTTTGTGATTTAAAATCACCCTGCTGGGCGTTTAAGATTATAACTCATGGAACATGCAGCTTGTAAGAGTTGCATGTACAACATAACTGGAAAATATCCTGTTGGAAAAGACCGGGAGTGGGGGGAAACCTTTAGAGTTCGTGCAAGATACTACTGGAAACAGAAGACATTTACAGCCAAAAAACATGTAATATCAAGTTTCACAAATGAAACTTCAGCCACCCAATGTAAATAGCTTTATAAGTAACTGAACTGCTATTTTGGGGCCTCACAAAATGAACAGTGCTTTGAGGAGACAGAAGATGACATATTAAAGGTGTTTAGCATTATTGAATCCCTAATTTCAAGGTCAGAGAGGCAAAGTCTCATTTTGTAAATGTTAAATGAAAGTGCTAATTCACCAATAATTTTCATATGATATTGCTCTTTGGTTGAACTTTAATTCAAGATTATTTTAGGCAGTAGTTTCTGGGACTACCAGGCCCTGAAGTGGATTGCCTTTCAATATGTATATCATGAGGACTTTCTGTATTGACCTGAATCAGTCTGAATTGTTCCACAATAAGAGAGCTTGCAATCCAGTTTTTTCTGTGGCTTGGGCAATTTCTCTCCTTTTAGTCTGAAGAGCTTTCCTGGGATAGGGAAAGCCCAAGAATCAACTCTGTTGATCCTCTGGAGAGCTGTTATTCTTCTAAAAGCTTTAAACCTGAAGCAGGAAGCTGCTTAGTTGCGACCCAGCTGGGAGGCAGAGCTCCAAAGCTTCTTCAGCTGAAATAAATAGTGGTTCCTTTAACCAAATACAAAGACTTGCCCGATACGTCTTATTCATTCTTAATTGCCCATTTACTTTTTGTAGCTGACTAAGAGGTGTTTTTTTTTTTAATTTGCAGATTACTTTTTGTTGAATAATGTCATTTTGGAAATTTTGCTGAAGAAAATAGCAAAGAGAAATGAATGACTAGTTCATGACAAATAAAAGCTTGCATTTTGCTATTTTTTCCTTTAGACCAGGGGTCACCAACCTTTTGGACCTCAGGGACCACTAAATTCATAATTTTAAATTCACTAATAAGATCTGCTTAATGACCGGCTGGGTGGGTGTGGCTAGGTGATCATGTGACTGGGTGGGCATGGCCAACTTGATGTCACTCACGTCAAGGGGCACCTCGTCGGCCTCTACTTGCCCCTCCCCTCCCAGCCACTCCTTGCCTGCCTTCCTGGGCTCCTTAGGGCCCCAACAGGAAGCAGTTGTTGGAGCTAAGGAGCCACCACTAGAAAGAGTTGGCAAAACAGCTGGCTCAGTTCAAATTCGAGAAGGAGGCTCAGCAGAAGCACCTCACTGAGTAGTATGAGCACAGGCTTTCCAAACAGAGGGAAGACCTGTGGGAGTGCAAGGCCAGGTACCGGCGCCTAGAGGCTCAGCGGGCTGAGATGGTCAGCCAGTTCCAGGTCATGATACAGTCCCACTGGAACAAGGCCCTCTGGCTCTTCGCCACCAGCAGCACTTCCCTCCAGCTTTCACCCAAAGCCCCGCACCAGGAGGCTGAAGCAGACCCCAAGTCGGAATTTCTGGCCCCCTCCAAGCTGCACAAAAAGACTCCAAAGGGAGAGACTCTCTGCAGTAACACAAGCATTCAATGCACATATCCGGCCCAGGGGCCGTAGTTTGAGGACCCCTGATTTAGTGCAATATAAAAAATGCAAATAATGTTTCTGTGGACCACCAAAATTTTCTTGCGGACCACCAGTGATCCACAGATCACCAGTTGGTGACCGCTGCTTTAGACTGTCTTAAGTTAATTGCAAATTAATAGCTGTAAAACTTTCTTTAATGAATTGGAGATTCTTTTTCCTCTGCCAGTCCTTTTTTTGTCTTTTTGGATTTATAAAGTGCATTTTGTGAGGGAAAGAAACATTTTGATAAGGGTGGGATATGATTGGATGCGAAGAACTTTATCTTCTTTTGCCTTGTTGTATTTAACTGCCATCTTAACATTAACATTAAGAGGGAGCAAAAGATAAATTTGATGCTGAAGGTTGCAGAAGTATGGATAGAATAATTTTTTTAGACACAAGGGAGCTAAAGACCACAATATTAGAAAGCTAGTATTGAAATATAAAATTTAATATAAAAGAACAAAGTACATCAGTGGCCTTTCATAACTAGTTTAATACAGAATATATTTTTTCTGGTATAAATATTACTTTGTAAAATGTAGTAATTTAAAATTTGCATTTTATATTAAGAAAAAAAACCATACATGTGCACGTACACATACACATACATAATGAACATACACATACATAATGAGAGCCAGCAATCTCATGAAATTTCAACATCTTTTAAGAAAGTAATATTTATTTAATTTTGGAGAACTACAACATCATCTTCAAGAAAGACTAGCATGCCATGCTGTTGCAGGTTTGACACTGCAAACTCCTAGTTTGCAGGATATTTCATATGTTTTTCATGTTGACACAGTGAGCAATATAAAGGTGGGAAACTGAAGCCTGAAGTTATATATTGTTTAAGCAACCAACTTAAGGCAGTTTGCATAGGTATAAGGATGCTGTATATTACACCTCTCCTACAGAAGGACAGGAAAATATATAGAAAATACACACATGGTTTACTGTTTTGCTGATCTGTGGCTTTGGCTTATATTTCAGATTTGGTCTCTGTGACCAGAAAAAGGGAATTGATCCTCGTGTCTGGGAAAACAAAGATAATAAGAAGTGATATGTACAACAAAATTAGCAGAAACACCCATCAATTTATTGTAAGATAAAATGCAGAGGCCTCTATTAAGAGGTTAGAGGCAAGAATTAAATTAGACAGACTAGACAAGCATCCCAGCATAATAAAAATTACCTGGACAAAAGAAGCTTTGTTTCCATTATAATGTACAATTTGTTCCGTTTCTATAAAGTTAGCTGCATGTCCTTCAGAATCAATACCTATGAAACAGGAAGCATTTAAAATATAGAACAAGCCTTATTACTTTCAAACTAGTAGAAAGCCATTTCGTGACAACTTTCAAAGTTGTCTAAAGAGTTCATAGGACTCTTTAAAATGGTAATGCTAACCTATTTCTGTTATAGCATGTAGTTGTTGTTTCATAATTATGTTTTTAAGTAGCTTATGGTTTAAGTAGTCACAAAGGGAAATACTTCTCTACCAATTATACATATAAAATGATAATAAAAAACCAGAGAACTGTAAAACTGACTTCTAGGCATGCCACTTTGGAAAGAAACTGAGAAAAGAAATGAGATAACTGTGGCAGGCCCACAGAAGGGGTTTGTTCAAAGAAAAATAAAGGTCACTAAATATACTTGAATGCCTCTTCTGCAACAGACGACTGGAAGTTCTTATCCTTCTTATCCTTCCCTCAGATCCATTTATATAAAGGAAAGATGGTCATTGATATATTTTTATTTTCCACCTATCCTTCAAAGAGCTCAGCAATAATGTTAGTCTTCCTGGTTAAGAAGAAATCTGAAATTTTAATTTTTCATATCAAATCTAATCTTCACTCCATTTTAAATACATTTTAAATTAATCCTGCAATAAATGTTTTTGTGCCTGTGTGACTCCGTGTGTGTGTGTGTATGTGTACATTCTTAAAAGCAATCTATAACAGTTTGCCATTTACCCTTAACCAATAAAAAATAAATCAACAGACAAAAAGTGCTACAAGAATTCTCCAGAAAAATCTCTCTTAGTACTGCTAGAAGACTAGCAATTTAAGAGAATAATTCACAAAGTATAATTTTTGCTTATATTCATGTAACAATTACAAAGAAATCTTACCCCTCACATAGTAGCGTACACCAGCTCTGAAACAGCTTCTTCGAGAAATTAGAATCCAGTCAAAGTATTTACCGTTAATGGAACTAGTATGCATAATAATAACTGGTGTAAAACAGCAATTAAGGAATACAGGTTAACACTTACTGAATATATATATATGAATATTTAGTGGATATTATAAGCACAACAGCATATTTCTGTATTCCAGTATAGAATGCTCAACATAGTATAACTAGAACAAAAATTCTAAAAAGAAGTAGGGAGAGAGATGCATTTTTTACACATTTTCAATTTAATAAGAAAAAAAATGGTGTTTCTTACTAGTTCCAAATAATTAATACATACTGAAGAAAGAGGTCATCAAATAAGAAAGAATTGGATTAGGAAAGAAAACTGCTTATTAAATTTCTGCAGGTGAAGTCATTATCCTTTAATTTTTATTTATTTATTTTTCAAATTTATATAGCCACCCATCTCACAAAACAAGTGATTCTATGTACCACAAAGAAATCATATGTATGTTAAATAACATAGGTCCAATACCCAAAAATATCACATTAAAATGAAAAAAGCTCAGGTCTGACAGCTGAAGGATCAAGACTGATGGACCTCATAATAGGAAGATAGTCTGTTTAAAGTAAGCAAATATGAAATATGTGAAGACATGTATCTGTTTATTTGTTTAATTTATATGCTGCCTTTCCTCCAGTTATCCAAGGAGCATGCATAGCACTCTTTTCCCAAATTTTCCTTGAGTAGCAATCTTGTGAAGTAGGACTAAAAATATGTTTAGTTCTGAATTTTCACTTACAAATTGTCAAGATATTTCTCCCTTTCTCTAGGTATCATTTACTGGAATTTGTCTAACAGCAATCCCTCATACCCACATTGAGTTTCTATGCCAGGCAAGCAAAAGGATACAACCATGCATAACTGGAACTGCAAATCTATGGAGCTAAAAACAGGAAAATTAATATATTTAAAAATCTGACCCATTTTCATCTCCCATCCAACCTTCTTTTCAATTTTGAGGCAGCCCACTTGCCAATGGCTCTTTGGTCATGAATTCTCTCCATTACAATTACCCCAGAACTGGGGGGGGAGGGGGGAGGGGGGATTAATTCTGGGTACTGAATAACTGTGTTTATCATTTTCAATTTGAAGGTGAGTGCAGATAATAATTCTATTTCTGAGTGATTAGGGAAACTTCGTCTCTTTGTTGAAGAACAGATAGCGCTCAGAAATTTAATTTAGTAGGTACAACTTGAAAGAGAAACTTCTCCAAAGCTTAAATTATTTATGTTACATAATCTGTTATGGAAATCTGAGAGCAAGTTGGCCAGATTTGATGCTTTTCATGAAATCTTCTGATAAATTTTTATTTTATTATTTATTAAATTTATTGGCCACCTATCTTACCAAAGGATAACTCTGGGCAGCTTACAATATTAAAACATAAAACTAGACATATAAAATACTATAAAAATACAATACACAATCCTAGCTAAAAGATGGGAGGGAGGGCATACGATACACTGGGAAAAGTAGGAACTGTTATTACTCTAGCAACCATCCAATGTGAAGCCCCCCCTCCCTTTGAAGCCCCAAGCCAACTGGCAGAATCAGATCTTCAAGCTCTTGCAGAAGATCAGAAGGGTAGGAGCCAACCTCACTCCAGGGGCAAGATGTTCCATAGGTCAGGAGCAACGCCAGAGAAGGCTCTTCTACTGGACCCCACCAGCTGGAATATCCTGGCCAATGGGGTCTGCAACACACCTCCTCTGCCAGCATGGGTAGAGTGGGCCAATCCCAGTGGGATAAAACAGTCCCTCAAGTAGCCTGGACCCATGTCATAAAGGGCTTTAAAAGGGATTACCAATACCTTGAATTGCACCCAAAAGCAAACCAGCAGCCAGTGCAACTCATGGAGCAGTGGTGTTGTATGGGGCACCCTTAGGGCCACAAAACTGTCTGTGCTGCCGCACTCTGAACTAGCTATAGCTTCCAAATGCTCTTCAATGGTAGCCCCATAGAGAATGCATTGCAATAGTCCAAACATGAGATGACTAAGGCTTGAATGACTGAGTCCAGGGACTCCTGATCCAGGAGTGGCCGCAACTGGCTTATAACCTGAAGTTATTCAAATCTTCTCCTAGATGTGAGTGTCCTCTGCTCTTTGAACAGAAGTCACAAGCCCAGGAGAATCCCCATGTTGTGCACCGGATTTATCTGGGCTATTGCCATCTCATCCAGAACTAAAGATGTCAAAATCTCTAATCTTGGGGCTCCATGCACCCAAAGTCAATTGGTCTTGGCAGGGTTCAGTCAAAGTCTATTGTCCTCCATCCGGGCCTCCCACATTGCCTGGAGGTTGTGTAGGCCTGGCTAGAGGACAATATACTTCAACTGAACCCTGCCAAGACCAAATGACTTTGGGTGCATGGAGTCCCTAGCCTCAAAGTTTTAAAAATGACTTTTATACTAAGCATAATTGATTGATAAAGCTAGTATAAATAAGCACACTGTATTGCTTCAGCCCATTTTTTCCTCTAATCTTGAGTCTCATGAAAATTTTCAATGAGCCATATGCTAACTACCTCAGGTTGAGCAGCAAGTTCTCTAAGAAGGTGTCCATTCCATACAAACCGTGGGTCTGCCTGTAAAAACAGAGATACAATTAAAAACCAAGTTTGGACTAGATTTAGATTTTAGAGCAGAATTATAGAAAGCTACCGGAAACAAAGCAAATCAGGAATTAATGTACGATAAAATCCTGTCAGGGAGTGGATTTTTTTCTTCTTCCTGCAGCTTCCCATTCCAAATATGCTTCAGATTGCCTTCTAAATATTATGGAGCAGATCTGAAGGAAGGATATAGGTTTCTGGGAAGACACCATGACTGTTCTTTCCAATCCCACTAATAGAAGCAGTTTTATTAGTGGAAAAATGACATAAAATTTCAATTGATCTCCAAGGATGACTAAATAAGAAACCAACCCAATTTTTCCAGAAATATACATTTAAAAAATGCACAAGATGACTAAGAATATGGAGTAAAAAACAAACAATTAATTCACAGAAATATTGAACAGATAATTTAAAAACCATCAGGCTTTGTTGAAACATTAAACCTTGGTCACTATGACATTAAAAATTAAAACTATCTCACTGGCAGTTTAAAAACAAAGAGAATCTACTCATCACACACACACACATTTTCTCTGTATATAATGTTTTGTTTTTCTAAAAATTTTGAAAGAAATATTCTTACCCTCTCTAGCAAACTCATTTCTTGAAACTCTGGACTGGTATTGGCCAATCGTTGCAAGGTATGTGTCAAGTCATATGTTGTAGAAAAATAAAATCCATCCACACTCAATATATGACTAATCATTGCTAAGAAGGCTTTATTATCTTGTAACTGATAAATGAAAAAGAATTGTTATTTATTTATTTATTCTTGTCCTTTTGGTTACTAAGAGTTCATAAAATTTGATGAAGCATTATAGCAGAAAATCTTCGAAAGTTTTTCTTTTCTTGGGCAGGCAGAAATACAGCATTCCCACATTACAATATAATCCAGATCCATTTATAATGAAGGTCATTAAAGAAATGCGTAACTTCAGAAAAACTAAAAATATAATCATACCAGACCATATACTTCTTTATTAGTCTTATAAATAATTCAAGGTGGCGAACATACCTAATACTCGCTCTTCCCCAATTTTCACTCAACAACAATTCTGTTAGGTGGGTTGGGCTGAGACAGAGAGACTGGTTCAAAGTTGTCTAGCTGGCTTTCATGACTAAGGTGGGTCTAGAACTCCTAGTCTCCTAGTTTCTACCCTTTCCCTCATACATACAGACACTCACAAATTGGCAAGCCAATATGCTAAATTTAAAAGTAATCATGCTAAAAATCTAAATTAAAAAATACAGGTAGACTTTGACTTACATCCATTTATTTAGTGACCATTCGAAGTTACAACAGCACTGAAAAAAGTGACTTGTGACCATTTTTCACATTTACAACCATTATAGAATCCCCATGGTCATGTGATCAAAATTCAGATGCTTGCAACTGATTCATATTTATGAGGGTTGCAGTGTTCCTAGATCATCTGATCATCTTCTGTGCAAGCAAAATCAATAGCGAAGGCAGATTCACTTAACAACTGTGTTTCTAATTTATCAACAGTGATTCATTTAATAACTATGGCAAGAAAGTTCATAAAATGGGGCAAAATTCAGTTAACAACTGTGTCATTTAGCAACAGAAATTTTGGGCTCAATTCTGATCGTATGTCAGAGCTATCTTGTATAATGCTAGTAAAAAAGCCTTTTCAGTTAAAACTGCAAAACAGTCATTTTGGAATGGCTTTGAAACTGTTCAAGATCCAAAAATCACACAAATCACACATACTAAAAAATATTATGATGAAAATTCCTATATATGGCACAGAATTTTAGTCTATAAAGCATTTCAAATGGCATTGGAAAAATCTGCTCTCATGAGAGACTTTGAAACCCAATTAATGGATTAGCTGCTGAATTTCAGGGAAATTATATCTTCAACTTATCAGCAATCATGTTCTTATAGATTTAAGGGATTAAATATTTTCATTTATTTTACATGTCCACAGGAAATTTCTGAAACATTCAAAACATATTAACTCATACCTGAATATCAGTTAAATGTAGCATTGTCTTTTTGTAAGAGAGGATGTCAAAATCAATTGCTTTCCAGACTACATGATTGAAAAATTCACCTACTTTTCTCTTTCTTGTTATTACAATAAGGTATGTGCCTGTAAAGTAACAAAATATGGGTCAGCTCTGATGACTGTTCTTTTATGTCTCTTTTTTGTAAAAGAAAAAGCAAAAGAGAGAGAAGAATGGACAGAAGGAGTAAAACTCATTTTCTCCCTTATTTCTCCACATTATTCATACTGTTACTACCATATTTGTTACATCACACACATCCTTCCTTGAAGCAGACACATTACACGTAGTCCTTAACTTACAATTCATTTACTGAGCATTCAAAGTTACCACAGCACTGAAAAAAGTGACTTATGACCATTTTTCACACTTATGACCATTGCAGTAGCTCCTTGGTCATGTGATCAAAATTCAGATCTTTGGTAACTTATGATCTTATGATCGTTTCAATATCCTGTGATCATGTGATCATATTTTTTGTCTTTCTGAGTCAATAGGGCCTGGTGGCTCAGCAGACTGATAGCATTGTGATTAACACCAGCTGTCTGCAATTACTGTAAGTTCGAATCTCACCAGGCTCAAGGTTGACTCAGCCTTCCATCCTTTCTAAGGTAGGTAAATTGAGGACCCAGTTTGTGGGGGCAATAAGCTGACTTTGTATAAATATACAAAAGTATGAAGGCTATTGATTAACGCATTGTAAGCCACCCTGAGTCTCCAGAGAAGATTTCCTACGCCAAATATATATTCCCAAACTGAGGTTCTACTGAATTGCTAACATTCCAGATTTCTAAAGCCCTCAATGGAAAAAAACATTCTAGCTATACATTTTTATCAATGGATACGCAACTTAGGGTCTATAGCCTGCATATAGTTTACCAGATACTCAGGGAAAATCTGCATTTCCCGCTAAATTTGGCTAGTGCCACCATGTCACTCTGATTGAGACTTTCAAGAAGAGATTGGACTGCCATTGGACTGCCATTTGTCAGAAATGGTATAGGGTCTCCTGCTTGGGTGGGGGTGTTGGACTAGATGACCTACAAAGTCCCTTCAAACTCTGTTAATCTCTAAACTGATTCCTCACTCTTTTCTTCTTAACCTTCCTCTGGACCATTTCAAAATCTGCTACATCTCCTCTTCTTTTCTCCCAAAGGAAATATGTTTAGTGCCTTTCTCTTCCTCTCTATCAGGGTTCCTCAAACTTTTTAAATAGGGGGCCAATTCACGGTCCCTCAGATTGTTGGGGGGGCAGACCGGATGGGTGGGCATGGCTAGGTCATCATGTGACTGGGTGGGCATGGCCAGTGGTGGGATTCAATTTTTTTAACAACCGGTTCTGTGGGCATGGCTTAGTTGGGGGTGTGGCTTGGTGATCATGTGACCGGGTGGGCGTGGCTAGCTGGTCATGTGACCGGTGGGCGTGGCTATCTGCATAGGGACCACAGAGGGCTGAAAAAAGTCATTTCTGACTGGTCCTCGCACTTTTGACCGGTCCTTGCACTTATGACCATCCTCACATTTATGCCCGTTGCGGCATTCTTAACAACCATGTCACTCATTTCACAACTGCTTCTCTTCATCATGGTGACAAGATAAGGCAAAAATGTAAAATGTGAGGACACTCGTAAGTTCGAGGACTCGTCAAAAGTGCTGGGACCAGTCAGAAATAATTTTTTCAGCCCTCTGAGTAGTCCATATGCATAAAAGGATACAGCAATAGAGAGGGATGAAGGAAGGGAAGGGAAATTAGAGTAGGAGTGAGGGTAAGAGAGGGAGGAAGAGAGGAGGAGAAGGAGAAAGGAAGAGGAAGTAGGGAGGAGAAGAAGAAGGGGAGGAAGAGAAAGTAAGAAGGAAAGAAAAGAGAGAGGTGGTAGGTTTGAGGAGAAAGATTGCTGTACAATAAAAAAGATGAAAGGGAAGAAAGCCAACCCCAAACAAATATAAAGATATTAAGATAAAGAATGAATTGTTAAACTTTAAAGAATAAAAGAGAATAAATATGAATAAATAACAATAATTAGAAACACACATACAAACATACAATGTATTTTCTTTGAACAGAGTATTTGGCCAGTTCACAAATTTAAACAGTGTTTAGTCATTTCAATTAAATTTACAATTTCTATATTTCCTTTTTGCCATATTTATTCCTCATCTATTTTTGTAAAAAAACCAATATTACCCTTCATCTTCATCTCTAATCTTAATTAAATTCAATTTTTCCCTTCTATTCTATATTATACCCCTTCCCATTGTCATCTATTTTTATATCCATCCTCACATTGGTTAATTATGTAATATTACAGTTGTTTAATATAAATTCAACATTTTAATATAACTTAATTAGTTATATAACTACCTTTTTTGTATATTAATCAATATGAACATGAATATTCCAATTATTTCCATGCAATCCAATTTCTTACAAATCAATTAATTATATTTACCAATAATAATAAACCAAATAATTTCTCCCATATATTCCTCCAAACCACAACTTAACCATTTCTGCTTTCAACACCATATACAATTAATAGTATCTCAATTATTACAATTCCCTAGTTAAATAGAGCTTTTTTTCTTTTGTGTTTTAAAATCTTGAACTCTCCTCTTTTCCCCTAAATTTCCCATTGTTTGCACCTACCTTTTTTGGTGAGGAAAAAGAAAAGAAATCTGCCTGCCTAATTCTCCAATGTTGCAACAACAGCAAAGCCAACAGCCTGCTTTACTTTCTGGAAAAAAAATCAGCACTCTTTGCAAGCAAGCAGCAGAGCCCTGAGCAAAACAGCTGAGAGCAAATCAGCTGAGAGTCGGGAGCCGATCTAAGCAAGGGCTAATTAGCCTATGCTGAAGCTCCGCGGGCCAATAAAATTACAAAAAAACACCAAACCCTTTGTTAAATTGCTGGCTCGCCCGCCCCTCGCCCAACACTATTTATTGGCAATAAATAGTGGTGCGGAGGGGCGGGGCAAGGGGCGGGGCGACCCAGCAATTTAACAAAGGGTTCGGCCGAACCCCCTAGAACCGGCAGAATTCCACCACTGGGCGTGGCCAATTTACCAGTCTATTTTGCCAATTTAGCAGTCCATTAAACAATACACAGCAGCCCCCTTTTCCATTCTTCTTTTTAATACTGCATGAAGTTTTTGCTCTATTTTTTTTTTTTTTACCAGGGGGGGAGAGATTGGCAATGCCTGGTGAAGGAAAGGCATGCTTTCCACAGGTCTCATGGCTATATTTAAAGGACCAGCTAATGTCTTAGGTGTTGGGAGATTCATTGGCGAGGTGATAGCGATTGGATGTGCAACGTTCACTGGAGCAGTAAATGGAGCTGGTAAATTGACAGATGTGGTGAGTGTTAATGGAGACGTCATGGACAAAGGGCTGGTTATGGTAACAGGGTGGCCTAAGTTCATTGGGCTGGAGATGTTAACCATGCTCAAAATATTGGCTGGGCTTCTCATATTCATTGCAGCAGTCACAGTGCAAGGAGTTGCTCCTTCAGTAGCCCCCCCCCAAATGGCAGCAGCTACACAGTTTCCTCCAGGGAAGCAGCCGCGTCCTTTCGCAGCCCCTTCATGGGTCCCCCGCTTGTTTTGCCCCCCCCCAATGCCACCTGCTCTGCCTCACCCGCCTCCACGGCTTGCGCCAGGGTGGCCAGGCCTGTCATGCTAGTGGCGGCAAAGAAGGTGATTTCCTTGCAGACTGAGGCAGCTGGGCCTCCAGTCACGCAGCTTCCTTTCATGCGGTTGCCTCCTCGCCGCTCCAGCCCAGGGTCAAAGCAAGTCCTTCCCCTTGGAGCTCCACCCGGAGACAGAGGGCCAGCAGAAGGCAGCGCTTCACCACTTTGATTCCCCCAGCAGACAGAGCGCCCATGAGCCACAGCCAAGGCCAGTCATTCAGGGTTACAGCAGAATGAGCAACCAAAGCCGGTCTCGTCCACTGGAGTGCCTGCCTCCCCTCCCCTGGTTCTCAGAAGAGCTGCAAGCTGGCCCTGCCTGCCCGAGGGAAACGCCAGGTAGCTATTTTGAAAGGGGTGGGAACAATTTATGTGGTGGCCAAGTCGCAGGACACAGTCTGAGCCTCCTCAGTCGGGGCGCCTCCCTAGGAATTGCTGCCCAGCCTGGGTATTTGGAAAAACAGGACACTGCAGAAAGGGGAGAGGAGGAGGAGGAGGGGCATTACTTGGAGGCCAGCCAGCAGATAAAACTGCAAGGCACTGCCAGAGTTTTTTCAGGCGAGCCATCCCCGTGCGGCTCTCCAGTTCCTGCCAAAACTGGTCTGGAAGCAGCACATCACCTTGCGCCCGTCCTTGGCCTCCTCCCGCCCGGCTGCCGGTTTCTTTTTTTTTTTTTTTTAATTGAAAAAGTTTTTCAAATACAATTTTTCCCCCTTTCCCCCCCCCTCCTCCCTAACCCCCCCTCCCCCTCCCCTCCCCCTGTGGCTTCTTCAAAATAAAACCCAAATTCATAACAGATTATATAATACTTTACCATCCCCTTGCTCCATCCCCCATATGCTGACCCTTTCTTTCTAATAATATTATCATATCCCCCTTATACTATACATTTCAAAATAACATTCTACTATAACATTATATAATAACTCCTAATTTAGCATAATAATATTATTATATCTCCCAGTTTAGCAATTTCTGCTCATAATCTACCCTTTTTCTCCCCCCCGTACATATATCTCCTAAATCAAATCTTTTATGTATATTAATATAACATTTCAAAGCAACCTTCCACTATAAGACTATACAATAATTCCTAATTTAACATTGATTCAACTCATAGTCTGCCCATTTCCTCCACCCCCATAGATATATCTCTTAACTCAAATCTTTTATATATATTCATATCTAAACATAATATCCCTTTTCTTAAACTAAACAATCAATAAGCTAACCTGTCTCCACCCACTTTCCTACAGGACTACCATACTTAATAATTCTTAATATCTTTATTCTTCTGCCCACACCACTAAAAAGTATTCCCTTATGTAAATAAAATCCTCTTAAAATGACTTTAAGCTTGTAATCCATATGATATCTTCTGTAATGTCTTTCAGCTGGATTGTTAACTCCATCACCCATGTTAGGGTAACATCACATCCTAATTCCAACAGTATGTTCGGTATCTTCAATTACCATCTGCCCCCATCAATAGCAAATATCTTCTAAAAAAAAAAACAACAACCACCCGAGTGACTTTATATTTGTATTCCATATAGTGTCTATAGTAGTGTCTTTCATCTAAATTATTAATTCCAACCACCGTAATAGGGTAACAACCAGATCATCTGCGTGCCCCAATCCCATAACTCTCTTGCCTTGTAGCTCAGCATAAACATAGTACATTTATCAAAGAATCCAAAAAAAGATAGTTCCAATCCATTCAGTTTAAGGCCCTTTTCACATCCCAAAAGTACAGCACTGCAGAGGTCTGTCACTCTCCTCAAGATAATATAAACCAATACTTTGCCTCAGCTACCTTTTCATATATTCAATCATCTCTTAGATAACTGGCATTACACTGTTGTTTAGTTTAAAAGTTTTTGTTTTTGTGAGACCTGCTTCTTCTTTTCTTGACTTTTTCTGGGTTAGATCTCCATCCTGATTTCCTCTCTATAAATTGTATATCAACTGTATGGTTTTCATGCTGATCTATAACTTGATCTTGTTGGTTTTGCTTTTGTGGCTTAAATCTCCATTCTGGTTCTATGAGTTGTATATCAACTGATTGATTTCCATGCTGGTCTGTAACTTGATAAGTCATCACATTAGAATCCAGAGCCGCCTCTCTTGTATTTATAAATAGTCCAGCTGAGACCTCTGAAGGAGAATCCAGAAGCGGCTCATCTACAAAAACCTCTGTAACTTGTTGTTTTTCCATTACTTCCACCTCCTTCTGCTTATCCTGAATTTCTATCTCTTGTTGATTTTGCTTTTTGAGAACCTTGTAGTAAAATTCTTCCGCTTTTTCAACAGTATTTAGTTGATATCTTTCTCCTTGATATCTCAATATTATGCCAACTGGAATGTCCCACCTGAATGAGATGTTTTGTTTCTTTAGCTCAGTCACCAAAAATCCAAATTTCTTTCTATCTTTTAACATCTTGGGCGGCAACTCTTTATATATCCAGATCTTTCTTCCATACAATTGTAGAGTAGAATTAAAGGATTTCTGCACAATATCATTTCTTATTTCTTTATCTGTAAAGTAAATCACCACATCTCTAGGCAATTGCCTTTGCTTTGCAATCCAAGAATTTACTCTATAGGCCTTGTCAATCTTACAAGATACCTCCTCAGGATGAACCTTTAAAATCCCGGCCAGGACTTGAGCAGATATTTTTCTTAAATCATCTCTATTATTTTCCTGTAACCCTCTCATTCTAACCGCAAATTCCGTGAGTCTGTATTGCATCATTGTAACTTCTTTTTCAATCCCTTGCTTTATATCTTCTGCATTGTAAGTCTCGTGACCAGCTTCCTTTTTAGACTTTACTTCTAAACTATTGTCTTGAATATTTATGAAATCATTTTCAATTCTTTGTATTTTATTGTCCAAATTATAAATCTTATCATCAACTTCCTCCATTTTAGACTCTAATAACTTGATATTTGTATCCATCTTTATAACTATTTCTGAAAAAGCATTAGTCACTGTTACAATCTTTCATTGCAAATTATCATACTTTAGTTGTATCAATTCTTTAATTTCCTGCCTAAATTTTTCAAAATTCTGGTTCACAGTCTCCTAATATCTTGCCATTTCCTCCAGGACAAATTCTTTTAAGTTAAAGCCATTCTTCTGAGTCTGTAAACTCGAAACTTGTTCACATAATTGTAAATGGGGGAACACCCCCCCCCCGCTGCTTGTTTGTCAGGCTTTATTAGTTTTAACGCCATCCTGCCACACAAACTCTTTTTAAAGAAAGAAAACTTCTCCCCAAGCAAGATCAATATCAAATCTCCAAGAAAAAAAAAAAACTTAAAATAGATATTTTTCTTCTAGATTCTAGCCAGCACTGTTTATTCTGCTACTTTGTAGCTTGTTATGGAAGGACTTTCGCTTTCGGCTTTCTTCTTCTTCTCTGCCGGTTTCTTGATACGAGCAGAGGCTGCCGGTTGGAGCAAAGGGAACCGCAGTGCAGGGTTGCCGTGGTTGCGAGTGCCAAGACGTAGCTAGAATTAGAAGAAAAGGCTGCACGGCTGTGGCAGAAAGAACCAGAGCAACACCTGGCAGCTTAGATGAGAAGGCGCGAGCGAGGTGGCTGCTGCTGTCACCGGTAACTGAGCCTACTGTGCCAATTTGAATAAGGTGCAAATTGGCGCAGTGGGCTCAGTTACTGGCGAGAGCAGCCGCCGACTCACTCGCACCTTCTAATCCATGCTGCTGGGTGTTGCTCCAGTTCTTTCCACCACAGCCGCACAGCCTTTTGTTCCAATTCTAGCTACACCTTGGCACTTGCAGCCGTAGGAGCCCAGCACTGCAGTTCCCCTCACGCCAATCAGCAGCCTCTGCTTGTGTCAAGAAGCCGGCGGTCAGAGGTCAAGAACGGGCGCAAGGTGACACGCTGATTCTGGATCAGTCCAGCCGGTGAGTGGACGAGCAGGCAGCCCTCAGGGGAGAGTGCTGCACTGGATGACGTGTCTCACAGTTATGGGCTGGATGCGGGGCCCAAGGCAGAGGGGAGGGCAAGGGTTAACAGGTGCCCGGAGGCCCTGCGGAAGCCAAGAGGAAGGCCCGAAAGGTGGCTGAGGCTCACTGTCCACAGCCCCCCGCAAAGCGGCCCTTTGCCTGAGTGCAGCGGGACCAGGGCAGATTTTCCCTTCCCCGCTATTGGCCTTACCTTCCAGTTCCAGCCCGTGGGGCTTGCACCGCTCTGTTCACCACAGCTGCCTGCGAAACTAAACTTTGCGCTCGACTGAAGGCTAACAGGGGAAGTCAGCTGGCAGAGAGCCAATGCAGGCAGTGCAGCCTTGTGCTCCCTGGCCGCTGGCAGCCGCAGCAAGTGACGCCCAACAGCTGCGGTGAGTCCTGGCGGGGGGTGAAATGTGGGCTGGGGGGGGATGAGCGGCACCTGCTCGCCTTTCTTTCTGCCACCAACCCTGGGAAGAGCAGGCAGGGATCAGGAGTTGCGGCCAGCCGGGAAAGCCGAACCACTGCCCAGCCCAGAGCAGGGCCCGAAAAACTGCTGAGCCTTGCCGTGTCCATCCACCTTCCCGAGACACTCCTTTGGCCTAGCATGGTGGGCCTGGAGTGGATTTCCCTCCCCTGCTGTTGGCCTTCCAGTTGCAGCCCACGGGGCTTGCACCACTCTGCTTACTGTGGCTGCCTGCAAAAGTAAGGCCCATGCTCAGCCGAAGGCTGGAGGGCAAGCGGGGCGATATGGGCGGGGAAGCCTCATGGTCCTGTGTAGGCCAGATTAATTGCTTTGGCGGGCCATATCTGGCCTACGGGCTGTAGTTTGAGGACCCCTGCTCTATATCATTTTTTCAAACAACGCCCTTTTTTTTGTAATGTTAAAATTAATGTCCACTTTTACCTTTCTGATATGAGTCTACCTTATTTATAATATGATATTCAGAGATATAAAAATTGCACAACCCTGTTCTAATCTGTTTGGCAATTCAGAAGTTAGCAAATAAAGTATTCCCCTATGTGTATAAAAAGCTATACTGCTGTAACTTAACCCACAGTAGGATATACTGATTACATGCAACATGACTTTCATAAGAGGGTCTACTACTATTAAAGTAGTAAAATTGAATTGCATGGGGAAGATGGCTGCCATGTAACAGCCTTTTTAGTGAGCTCCTTATCCTCCTATAACAGCTACTTTTATATGGCTGTAAAATAGTTTATTTTTATTTAATAATATACAGTATATAAATTAGTTAAATTAGTTTTCTTTATTAGGAGCAATAATTTTAGGTTTTTAGCTTTAGGATTACATAGGATTTAGATTTTAATTATGAGTTCCAGAACTTATCAGCACTTGTCGATGCTGTGGGAGTATATTTTAATTTTTTGTTCTTTTTTTAAAAACCATCCAAGGATGTAGAAACAAAGGCCAGCAGCAAAAACAAAAAAAGTATTGAAAAGAAAAGAAGACTTAAATTGGAATTACAGTCAGGAGGAAACAAAAACACAGAAAAGGACGTATAAAGAATAATGGACTCTGCAAGTAAGTCGTCTTCTTTTTGCTCTTCCCCCCTCATAACCTCAGTAAATAAGCCCTGTCCCTTGTTGGATTGGAGGAGGATGACTTTAATAAGGTAAAATAATAAGTTTTCAGTTTTCTGGTTGTAATTTTATTTCACTTCTTCTGAAAGCCTCATACCTGCCACTAGACGGATTGTTCCCAAAATACCACATATTTGCCTGGTAATAGCTGAAGGTGGAACATCTTTTTTAACTGCAAAAGAAAAACAGCACGAACTGTAATATGAAATATTGCAAGAACTGTTTAAATTACACTATGTATGTAATAATTAATACATTTTATTAAAATTGGGCTTTAAAAATAAAAAGGAGTACAAAGTATTTTAACATGTCATATACATATCATATATTTTTATTTACCAGGTTAAAATTTCAAAATCAACACTTCATTTAATAGAACTGATATTAGTAAGGTAAAGGTTCCCCCGCACATGCGTGCTAGTCGTTTCTGGCTCTAGGGGCGGTGCTCTAGGGGCGGTGCTTAGAATCTCAATTTCTAAGCCGAAGAACCAGCACTGTCTGAAGATGTCTACGTGGTCATGTGGCTGGCATGACTTGATGCTGAAGGTGCACGAAACGCTGTTATCTTCCCATCAAAGTGGTCCCTATTTTTCTACTTGCATTTTTTACGTGCTTTCAAACTGCTAGGTTGGCAGAAGCTGGGACAAGTAACGGGAGCTCACTCCATTACGCGGCACTAAGGATTCAAACCGCTGACCTTCTGATTGACAAACTCAGCGTCTTAGCCACTGAGCCACCACGTCCCCCAACTGATATTAGTAATGCATCATAATCAGACTTTACAGTAGACTCAAAGAAACCTGTGGAAATTAAATTAATAATTATTAACATCCCTGATTTAAATGAGTCTATATAGTCCCGTGATGGCGAACCTATGGCACGGGTGCCACAGGAGGCACATGGAGCCATATCGGTAGGCACGCGAGCTTAGCTCCGGCACGCCAGCCAGCTGATTTTCAGGCCTTCTGGGCCCACCAGAAGTCAGGAAACATGCTGTTTCTGGCCTCCGGAGGCCCTTGGGGGGGGGAGGCCGTTTTTGTCCTCCCCAGGCTCCTAGAAAGGCTCTGGAGCCTGGGGAGAGCAAAAAACAGGCCTACCGGACCCACCGGGCCATCACGTGCCAAAAGCGGGGAGAGCACAGGGGGGGCGGGGTGCATAGAATTATGGATGTGGGCACGTGTGTGTGTGACCCAACCACGCTGCCACCGCTTTTGGCACGCGATGGCAAAAAGGTTAGCCATCACTGATATAGTCTATACTATACTATAGTCTCTAGTATGAAACATCCAGATCAAAACTCATGTCTTCTCTGTGAAAGATTTTGTGTGGCTGACTGTTTTTTGAACTATATAAGATAATTACCCTGGAGGCACTAATTGAAAGCAGAAAACAACCAGGGGAATAAATAAGATAATTAAAACACCAATATTAAAGAATGTAAATTAGAATTATCTAAATCAAGCTTCTACATACAAATATGGGTTATGTAGCAGCCAGAATTTCCTGCCAGTAATTAAACTAATTAAATAGTCCTTCTCATAGAAGTCTGGACTTATTATTCAGGCCTGGATCATTATTATTTCAGGGATTTCTAGCTGAATCTCTGTGGAAAACAAAAACACAACTGAAGTGTCAAAGCCAATACAATAAAACACACATCTCATATCCTTTTTGCGGTAAAATGTGCCTAGCAGATCCACATGTAGCTAACTCTACAAAGGAGTCCTTTCCCTCCTGATATGCACAAGCCAAGTATATTGCTTCTTTCTGCCTTAAATATTACCTGCAGTGCTTAATCTGTAGTAGTACATTAGCTTCTACAATTTTGATGAAATTTGCATTTTCACATTGTGCAAGTAAATGAAAATAAGTAGCTAAGAATTTGGGGGGGAAATATGTTATTGTGAATGAAAATGAACAAGGAATGCTATTAATATTAATGTAATATTAACATTACACTGATGTTTTAGAATTTTTTTCTACAAATAAGAATGCCGCATTAGAAAATTAAAAGATACCTGTAAGAGTAATTTCTGTGGACACTCTGTCAATGGTAAGCACATCATCTGCTCCATCATCGCAAGCTTCCACATAAAATTTCTCTGGTGTTATGTGTCTAAGATACAAGAAATGTATAAGATCATAGATAAGCAGCAGAATTTTAATATTCTGAAGAATATACTCTCATAAAGTCTAATACTAGCAATCTTTGGAATGTTATTTTTCCATTTTGCAGAATAGTAAAAGCAAACAATAATTACATATTACCCATTTTAAAAAGTTCAGGATCATTTAATATAAAAGTATTTGCTCAAGTGTTTGTGTCAAAGTATTGAAAGTATGAAATTCAAAAGTTTTGTTATTATGCAGCATCTATTTTGTCATTTAATTGTTCTATTGGAGTTTATTAATTCCGTTGCCATAAATTTTTGCTCCATCTGCTTGATTACTCAGTTCTTTAGTTTGTCTTTCCTTCTTCTCTCTAATATGTTTCCAATTTACCAATAAAGATTTAGTCATGATATAGAATAAGTACCAAAAAATAAAATGTAAAAAATGATAGGTAGATATATCAAAATGGATACAAAATGGTGTGATCTAAGAAATGTTTAAATAGATCTGTATTTGTTTATTCATTCATTGGTCAGGGGCAAATCAAACAGTTTAAATAATTTAAATTACACACCTTTTTCTTTGCCATAAAAACAACTACCATAATGGATTTTAATTTTTATGTTCATTGAAAATGGCATGATCCAGACAGTTAAAAAGAGGGATTTCTGCTCCAATTTCTATGAAAACAACTGATTGTATTTTACTTAGCATAAAAAAAATAACAGTAAAATAACTGAACTATTCAGTTTCAAATAAAGCAATACAAAATGATAAGCAGAAACAAGTAGGATCAAAACGATTTCAAAATGATAAACACAGAAAAGTAGATTTCAAGAGTATCAAAATAATAAATTAGCTACATTTTGTTAAAATATACGTTGAATGAATACGGAAGAAAATCAAAGTTTAAAAATACACGAAGAGGATACATAAGGGAACTTCGCACATTTGAATCCATTATGCTAACAGAAAACTAACACACTCATAACTGATTACAAAGAGTATCACCACAGATATTTGGGCATTAGCCAGGCATGTAAGTTAGGAAATAGCCACTTTTTTGCTGCAGTGATTTGAGCTTCCAAACTTTCTGACAAGTGAATCCTTTAATTTTATTATATGTTTTATTAAACTGACTTTTCCACATAGATATTATGAACAGGTCCTTTGTTCCTCTTTTAATAGATTTCTTGGGCCATCCAGATCTTTCTATATTCAACTATGGCTGGCTGATCAGGATAATCTTACATCTCTGGCCAAGACTAAATTCTGCTCTGGTACCTTTGAAATCAAAAGCGAAATTCTGATCTAGGAAGAGAAATACTCTACCCTGGATAAAATATCCTAATTGCTTACTCTCTTTTCCTTTTCTTTTAGTAGGCTTTTAAACAATAACACAATATGGTTTTTCTCTTCCTTTCATCTTTCTTTCTGTAACCACAAATTGAATAAATGGGAGATAAAACTCAGAACTGAATAGCATCAATGAAAGAGGACACCTTCTCTTAGAATTTTCCTTTCCTATGAAACCTGCTATTCTCCCTGTCTCCATGATGTTAGCCAAAAATTAATGGAATTCACTTCTCTATTCTCTATGAAGTTAATGTTTAAGCAGGATGGGCACAAAAATTGGAACAAAATTGTTTGTGCTTGATTTAAAGCATCAATAGCTACTCTTCAGTCTAAAATTAGTACAAAGTGGCAAACCTAAAAATTTCAGTACCTCAGTAAAATTTATGGTGTAGCACTCTTTTCTCTTTCTCCATCTACTACAATTATTATGGACACCAGCATGTCAGAACTTTCATTCAGATTGAACTTCCTACATACAAATCTGATTATATTCGTGATTAAGGTTTATATTTAGCACTACCTTAATCGGAATGTTATTGTGTATACCTGAATATTTCTGGCAACATTTAAATAGCACAACATCCCAGGCTATTTCTGGAAACATTTAAAAGGCACAGAATCTCATCTAAAGTGATACCATGCAAGAAGTAGTGGTATACTGCAGAGGCACACCACTTTGAACAATTTGGGATTTCCATATTCTCCAAAGCACCTTTCCTTTCCTCTCCTGCCCAATTAAATGGAAAGATATTATGGACTGACTTTTTAGGTGCTCTATAATGGTACCTAAATATTGCATTGCATTAAATATCATAGAATAATCCTTTCAGTTTTCATTATGCCAAACTTGATTGTAGTAATGAGTATCTTTTCTTCAACAATGCTTAATATCTTTTTTTAAAAAAATAACACAAATACTGGTTGTCATGTATTAAGAATCCAGAAAATAGCAGTTCTATACTGGACAATACAGATGGAGCCCCCTTTGTGAATTTCAGTCAGATTAATTTTCACCTTAGTTTACAAGGATAGTGCTGCAAAGATAAAACATGGGGAGAAATCCCATTTGCTCTGTCTTGCACAAAAAAATAATACAAACGTAATCAAAAAGCACAGACTAAAAGTTGGAGTAAGTGGCAGCATCTATCTAATCAAGGTTAATCTCAAAATACTGGGGTGGGAGATTACCAGGAAATCCCAAGAGCTTCAAACTAGCAATAGCAATAGCACTTAGACTTATATACCGCTTCATAGTGCTAAGTGGTTTACAGAGTCAGCATATTGCCCCCAACGATCTGGGCCCTCATTTTACCGACCTCTAGACTGATAAATTATGAAAATTCATCAGAAAATTCTTCAATGGTAAAACCATTTCCTAAACCTAGGTCTCCCAACATCTTCCTTCAGATGTTGAAGGCAGCATAACTGATTGACATATCACCAACTGAACTTTGATCCGCCCTTTTTTATTTTCATTATAACCTTATAAGAATGCAAGAAATCACTGACCTAAAGTCACTCAGTGAGCTTTACTACTGAATGAGGATTTAAAGATTGTCTCCTGTATCCTACTATAGTAGTCTAATCATGATCAACAGTCAACCTGGCAAATAAGTTGCTTCATTTTGTTCTTTCTGCTAGAATGAATGAGAGAATGAAGCAACAAGTTGAAGGAAAATTTTGGAGTCTAATGCGAATCAGATTTAGCTCTGGATATATGACAGTTGTGAACAAGGACACAACTCGGAGACTATAAAAAAAAGCAGCCAAGTTGCCTCATCCTACATTGGAACCAAGATTACCGTGGCCTTGAGGGACTTTAATTACTTGCAGAGTAAATTAATATAAATAGTTTATAATATTAATGTTCTTGGGTACTTGTCACTCCCCTAACCAAAAACCAAAGACACAAATTCAGTAATAATAAACATTAAGACTGAATCTTATTTTGTATATTAAGTTTTTCATTTTTCCATATTACCATTAGAAACTAATTGCAGTCGTTTTATAGGTTATGCTTCCCAAATAGAAAAGGTAGATAATGTGTGTTGTATATTAAAACTATTGTCAAAGGAGCTTATTCTAGTTATTCAGGACAATGAGATGTTTTCACACAAATACTGAATTCAAATGAAACCCTAGCAGGGTGGATTTGATTTAAATCAAACTGATTTAAATCACGATTTAAATCACTAGTCAGTAAGGCTTGATTTAAATCATAGTTTTCTACATAAAGACTAATTCTTGCTGGTATAACTTTAATATGCAAGTAGATGAAGATTTTTAGAATAACAACTTTTCATATTAGTTTTTTTATCCCCAGTTTAATAGGTTAATCATTCATATTTGGACAACTTTTCTGTTGTACTTAGGAAGGAGAAAAATAATCATTACCTTAATAATAACAATTTAAATAGATTTATTCAACTGAAACAATAACATTACAGCATATGTTATTTGCTTAAACAAACATCCATGTTTGTTAACTAATTTGGCTAAACAAAATATATATATTTTAAGAAACTTAGACTGTCAGCCCAGCCTACACATGGAAAACCTAAATACTGTCCTCTGTAGCTCACTCATCACCTTCATCTTCTTCTTTGTTCATAATCTGGAAAAGAAAAACAATCTTTCCTGCTTTATCAGGTCCCAAGCGATTTCTCAATTTAGAATGAATGAGTCCAAAAGAAGAGAATATTCTTTCAACGCCTGCAGAAGAAGCTACTGCTGTTAAAAGTGAAATCATTACTTGAACAGTCTCTAAATCCAAGTGCTTAAGTGACTTCCACCAGTTCATTGGTGTGACTTTCTTTAAAATATCTTCAGCAAACATATATTTCTTGAATGGTTCCCCCTTAGCTTTGAAGTTTATTGTAGTTGGCATTACAGATGGATGATTGCTGGATACCCATGTCATAGCTAACTCCTCTTCCTCAGCACTTAAATTTTGACCCTGATACTGGATATTGACAATATTTGCCAAAAAATGAGCTGGAGACAGTACTTGTCCCATTCGTTTTTTTAATGCTTGTAATTTAATTCTGTCCATGTGTAGTTCTGTTTTTAAGTGTTCACTCAGTTCCTTCCAAATTTCAACAGCATCAGCAATAAAACAGCTATTTTTCTGTATTTTGTTTAAAGCTTCAGAGATGGGTTTCAGGATGCTCAGCATATGTTCAACATTTCTCTTAAGCCCAATGTTGAGGATTTTGGCCATGACAGTGCCATCTATTTTATCTCGATTTTCTTCACAAACTGTCATCAGAATAGGCCAGTTCTTGATATACTGCTCAAAACAGTCCACCACAGAGTTCCATCTAACATCTTGTGAGAGCGTTAGCTTGGTTCCACCCATCCTTTTCAGAGCTCCTGCAGCAAAATGATTGTTACAGAAGTATTTAGCAATTTCAACATTAGTCTTTATTTCTGGAACACTTAAGTCTTTGGCTAAGAGGTGCAGCAAATGAGCACTGCAACCATATGTTATTAGCTTTGTATTCCCTTCCTGCTCTTCTAAATTTCTTCTCATCTTGGATACATTTGCAGCATTGTCTGTGACCAAACTGCGTACTAGACATTTGAATTTTTGTTCACATGTTATTATAGCTTTTACTGCCACTTCTTGTAAGTATTCTGCTGTGTGCATTTCCTGACGTATCAATTGTTTGTGCAAGGAAGACTTTCCCTTCTTCTGTTGTTATACAAGCACATACAATAGGATCATTGTGGACATTACTCCACCCATCAATACTTAGGTTAACAATTCTATCCTCCGGAGCTGTTGCACATTGCTCCATTTCTCTGTCATACACTTTATCCAGCAGTTTCCCTGCAACATCTGCTTTGCTGGGTGGACTGTATCCTGGTCTCAGTGACTGCACCATATTAATGAAATGTGGATTCTCAGTCAGACGGAAAGAAGAGTTCGTTGCATAAACAAACTGGGCAATTTTTTCATCAATTAACTCTTTTTCTAATCTGCTAGTTTTTATCACAAACTTATCTATGGTGGTTCCAGGAGGGAAGGATTTTTTCTTTCTTTTAGGTGATAGTGATATATGGCTGTGGGTGTCTGATGATGATGATGCTAATGAAGCACTATCCTGGATGGATAACTCTGAAACTGTAGAACAGGAGAATGGTGATCTTGAAGGTGGATGGTTTCCAGAATCCATGAATTCCCCTAAACAAAAAAGTCAATGCTGTTATTTTATTGTTTATACAATTTCTGCTTATTGTACACAGCCCTGCCCCAAAAGAAATATTTGCTTTTCTTCATAACTGTACCAAATAACAGTAACATGCAGTAATAATAAGAAATATAATTTTGCTCAAACATGACAGTTCAAGGCAGTCTTTAGAAATATGATTCAATAAAAATGTTTACCAACCTGAAGATTCTGCCTGTTCAAATGTGTTTCTTTGGTCATCTTCATCACAGCACTTCTCATGATGTTGCTTCATTTGGGCCACCAGGCCTTGCATTTCTTTGTTGCAGTGTTTGCAGTTTGCACGCATGCCTGCCTTACCGATAGGTAAAGGAACTTCATTAAAATATTGCCATACTGGGTCTCTTTTGCGGCCTGCTGCCATTATAGGTTTTTTCCTCCAAGGAAAGAATGTGATGAACCTCAGGTCATACACACAAAAAGATCCAAAGACTTGTCTGTCTGTGGCTGTGCAGTATTGTGCTCAGAAAGTTTCACTTTCATTTTGTACTGCTTGTCTGCTTGCCCCTTCCTCTTCACACTTAGTTTCACTTTCTTCTTGTGCAGATCTATTCCACTCCAAACAATCAGAAAAATATTGTTTCTATTCTATTCACTGAACTTCTTGAAACTTAGCACTGAAGGGGTTGATTCTGTATTCATAGGTTTGTAGAACAATAGGATTAAGGTCTTTTTTTCAACTCTGTTCATGTTATAACATTTTTGCTGTGAAGAAGAGACATGTGATCTCTGCTGAGTCAAATTCAGTTTTGAGAACTGCAAAAGTAAACCAAGCATCTGTGATAATATCTTGTAGGCAGAGAAACTGCCCAATAATCTTACAAAAACCTCTGGAAGAGCATGACATTGTGAATGGATTAATGGAATTTATTTACCAAAAAAATTAAACATATTTAATTTAATTTAATTTAATTTAATTTCCAATTTATATACCGCCCTTCTCCCTGAAGACTCAGGGCGGTGTACAGCCAAGATAAAAAACATAGAATACAAACATTAAAACATTTAAAAATATATATAAATTTTGGCCTGAAAGTTAAGAATCACAGACTAATTAAAAGAATTTAAAAATTTCTTCTTAAGCCAACCCGGCTTGCTGAAAAAGATGGGTTTTCAGGGAATGACGGAAGGCATTGAGGTCATGGATTCTTCTTATCTCCGGAGGCAACTGATTCCAGAGGGTGGGAGCCCCCACAGAGAAGGCCCTCCCCCTGGGGGCCACCAGCCTACATTGTTTGGCTGATGGCACCCTGAGGAGGCCCTCTCTGTGGGAGCGCACGGGTCGATGGGAGATCGTCGGTAGCAGCAGGCGGTCTCGGAGATAGCTAGACCCTATGCCATGGAGCGCTTTAAAGGTGATAACCAACACCTTGAAGCGCACCCGGAAGACCACCGGGAGCCAGTGCAGCTCGCGCAGGAGCGGTGTTACATGGGAGCGCCATGTTGCTCCCATCACTACCCGCGCTGCTGCATTCTGGACCAGCTGGAGCCTCCAGGTGCTCTTCAAGGGGAGCCCCATGTAGAGAGTGTTGCAGTAGTCAAGGCGAGAGGTGACGAGGGCGTGAGTGACTGTGCACAAGGAATCCCGATCAAGAAAGGGCCGCAACTGGCGAATCAGGCGAACCTGATAAAAGGTCCCCCTGGTAACAGCCGTCAGATGTTCCTCCAAAGACAGCTGCCTATCCAGGAGGACTCCCAGATTGCGAGCCCTTTCAGTGGGGGCCAAAGACTCACCCCCAATAGTCAGTGATGGAGTCAACTGACTATATCGGGATGCCGGGAGCCACAGCCACTCAGTCTTGGAAGGGTTGAGCTTGAGCCTGTTCCTCCCCATCCAGATCCGCACAGCCTCCAGGCACTGGGACATCACTTCAAGGGCATCGTTGGGGTGGCCTGGGGTGGAGATGTACAGCTGGGTGTCATCAGCGTACTGGTGGTATCTCACCCCAAAGCCACGGATGATCTCGCCCAGCGGCTTCACATAAATGTTGAACAGAAGGGGCGAGAGGACCGATCCCTGCGGCACTCCACAAATGAGAGGCCTCGAGGTCGACCTCTGCCCCCCTGCCAACACAAACTGCGACCGGTCGGAGAGAAAGGAGGAGAACCACCGCAACACAGTGCCTCCCACCCCCAACTCTTCCAGCCGGTGCAGCATGATACCATGGTCGATGGTATCAAAAGCCGCTGAGAGATCTAATAGGACCAGAACAGAGGAATAACCCCTGTCCCGAGCCCTCCAGAGATCATCCACCAACGCGACCAATGTCGTTTCCGTGCTGTGCCCAGACCTGAAACCCGACTGGAACGGATCTAGATAGGATGTTTCCTCCAGGAATTGTGGAAACTGTTGCGTGACCACACTCTCAACAACCTTCGCAATAAAGCGAAGGTTGGAGACAGGACGATAGTTAGCCAATATTGCTGGATCCAGGGACAGCTTCTTGAGGAGAGGCCTCACCACCGCCTCTTTCAGGACAGCGGGGAAGTGACCCTCACTCAACGAAGCATTAATGACGCCCTGGAGCCAGCCTCGTGTAACCTCCCGGGAAGCCAGTACCAACCAGGAGGGACACGGGTCCAGTAAACATGTGGCCGCACTAAGTCTCCCCAAAATCCTGTCCACATCATCGGGAGTCACAGCATCAAACTCCTCCCAGATAACATTCTCAAGACTGTTCCTCGTCACCCTGCCCTGATCTACCCAGTCAGAGTCCAAATTCCCCCGGATCTGAGCGATTTTGTCATACAGGTATTGTCCGAAATCCTCCGCCCTGCCTTCTAAGGGATCCTCCCGCACTCCCAGATGGAGCAGGGCGCGGGTCACCCTAAACAGGGCGGCCGGACGATTCCCTGATGACGCAATAGAGGCGGAAAAGTAGTTAGACAGCCTTATTCTACATAATTAAAAAAACTAATCTTTATTTCATGATGGAATAACCTTTGGATGGTAATGTATTTTCCTCAAAAAGCATTTTATTTAAAAAAATCCAATTTAAATCAAAAAAATCTGATTTAAATCAAAAAAATCTGATTTTTTTTATTTTTTTAAAAAAATCATTGATTTTTATCCCCCTGAACCCTAGCATAATGTCATCATCAAAACTGTTCCAATCCAAATTATTATTTTTATGAGATATAAAATACTACAATCTTCTAAAGATAATACAGATCTTGATATGACACCCATAATATGATCAAGTACTTTCATCAGTCTAAAATATAGGTATTTAGGTTTGCCTAGGCTGCACTGAGTGAAGAGGAACTGTCTTGGGGCACACATAAAATATATAATATAGTTAATGTAAATAAATCACATAATGTTGTACGACCGCATTAGATGTCCAAGACCATGTGCAGCCTGTGGGCCTCAGACTGGACAAGCCTGATCTTAAATAGGCCCAGATAGGCTATTAACTTGGCTTTGTGATCAAGCTGTGGGTCTCAAGGGACTAGTGAGATCTTGAGGTGGTTTCACTGCTGATCAAATATCTTGAGTTTTTTTATAAACAATATGAATGCATTGAACATATTTATTGTTCTTATACTTTTGTGTGCGTGTGTCTACCAATCAGAGTCATTTCTTGTGAGAGGGGTAGCCATATAAGATGGATGGATGGATGGATGGATGGATGATGGATGTTAGAGAGAAGCTAGATGCTAGATATAGAGATTTCAAAAAAGGCAGATCCTGACTTTACTTGCACCTTTGTAGATAATAAATATGCCCAGAGAACAAATTTTCTCTCGTTTCCTTAATATTGCTTTCATGTCATTCCCCACTCATGATGGAGATACACTGAAGTCAACACTTGAGTTATAAAAATGGTATTTCCCTCTTTATACCAACAATATTCCAAGAAAGATATATGAAATCTCTTATACTTTTGTCATCTATTATGTTACAGGCAAAATCATCAGATCTATTGTAAATGTGTTTGGGAACATTGAAAAAAAGAACTGTACCTTTGCATCTCTGGTCTCTAGCCAGCATCCAACTTAATCATTTCTGTCCCAGCCTCTAATGTCACCCTTATTTTTTTAATTAGGCTCCTTTTAAGCAAATTACTTTCCTCTATTTTGAAACCAACCTTTCTCTAGATCTCAAAGAACATAGAGAACAGACCACCAATGTTTTAATTGAGAAGGAAGAATTGTATTTCAATCAATCAATCTCCCCCACATTAAGTAAAAAGTGTCCAGAGAATCTATTTCAATTATGCCATTCTATCAGACCTAATTCTTTGTACAACTGTAGGAGCATCTGTCTGTCTTTTTCAATTTTGGGTTCTTCCACTATTTCACCTTATTTTAAATTATATGCCATTAAATATATGTCAATTCTTAGCAATCACATGAATATATTTTCTCCATGATGATCTCTCCCTGACTTGGTCCTTCAGGCCTTCCAATAGTGCAGCCGCTGATAGCATAACTGAATCCATGCACCTTAGTTTTAGTCATCCTACTCTTCTGTTTCCTTTCACCTTACCCAGCATTAGACCCTTCTCCAGAGAGCTACAACTTTGCATAATATTATATGCCCAAAACATGTCACTGGACAAGATTCCACCCCCCCAAGATTTCACTTCTTGAAAACTTCTGATTATGATAGACCCCTTCAAAGTGAACACAAGTATAATTTTACAATGATATCACATGGGATTCTTGAAAAATATGAAATTAATGTTTAATGACTATAATGTAGTTAATCACGTTTCTGACAAGCTGCATATGTTTAACAGGGCTAACGGTGTTTTGCTGCCAATTTTTGTAATTGGTGTCTGATACATGTCACCGTAGTGTCCAACAATAGCCAGCATTGATGGATTCCAGTTGCCCTGATACTGTTTTTCCATTGTAGCAATCTCTTAGTGAAACTCTCTATGTTCATTACTGACTGCACCTAGATTTTTGGAAAGAATTCCACATGTGAATGTAGAAAATGAATCTTCAGTGACATGTTGCACTTCACGATGTTGTATACTATAAAAAGTTTGTCAATCAGCTGAATGTAGTTTGGTGCTCCGTAGTTGCCAAGAAAATTCTCAACATCATCCTTGAATGCTTTCCAAATGATTTTCTCTGGCCTTACTAACAGATCTTTTAACTATTTGTCATTAATGGCATATCTGAGCTATGGTCCAACAAAAATGCTCTTCTTAATCTTAGTATCAGTTATTCCTGAAAATATCTGTTTCAAATCATGGAAATCTTCATCTTCCTTATTCATTGGTTTCACACAATTTTTTAATCATCTTAAGTTCTATTTGAAGCAGAGCCAAAATATCTTTGTTGGGTCAACAAGCGGTTCATATGCCATGTTTTTCTATCCTGAAATCAAATTCTTTCAGAGGCCTTGTCAGGACACAACCGAAGTACAGTTCATACATTTTCTTAATAAGTCCAGTCATAGTGCATCTTGAGACTTAAAGCATGTACTCACCACAAATATAGCAGAACGGATCACAACCATTCGGACATTGGTGAGACAATTCTGATGTTACCAATCATCTGCAGCATAGCAAATCTAGAACTGGCTTGTTATGTAAATTACATGCATATAGACAATGAAATAGCCTTGAAACAATCACATCAAAATATATGGAAACCAATATCAACGAAATAAGTAGTGTCTATGCATATGAGCTGCTTTTATACCTTTCCAAGCAGCATCCATCCAGCCTAAGCATGTCTAGGCATTTCCAAACTGCACAGTTCCACAAATGTTATGCAATATGCCCATGCTTTGAAAAAGTGACCAGCCTAACAGGTGGTGGTAGACTGGCAGAGACAATGCATAATGCTTTAGGAGGGAGATTCTCAATCAGGATGCAATCCTTCTATTCCATCAGCTGTTAATCAGGTAATTTTTAAACATGAGTTTAGACACTCATCCCTTTACCTGCTTCCTGTTCTATCTGATATAATCACATAAATGTCTGCATTTGTCACAGAGATTTCAATATTAAACCTGGATCCCTAAGAGACCAAAATCTGGAATGATGATAATCCTGACTCATTAGGGTAGAGGAGTGATGGCTAACCTTTTTGCCATTGCGTGCCAGGATAGGGGGAGGGGGGGTCGCACACGCACGTGCCCACACCCATAATTCTATGCGCCCCGCTCCTGCGCAAGCGGACACGACCCTCCCCCATTCCCGGCACACAATGGCCTGGTAAGCCCGTTTTTCTCTCTCACTTGGCTCCAGAGCCTCTCTATGATTCTGGGGAGGGCAAAAACGGCCTTCCCCACATCCCTGGAAGCCCTCCAGAGGCCAGAAATGGCCCGTTTCCCAACTTCCAGTTGGACAGGAAGTGACATTTTTTGCTGCCCCAGCCTCCAGTGTCTCCTAGAGAGGCTCTAGAGGCTGGGGACAGCAAAAAATGTCACTTCCTGTCCAACTGGAAGTTGGGAAACAGGCTGTTTCTGGCCTCCGGAGGGCCTCCAGGGGATAGGGAAGGCTGTTTTTGCCCTCCCCGGACTCATAGAGAGACTCTGGAGCCAGGTGAGAGAGAAAAACGGGCCTTCCCCACCCCCCCAGGCCCTCCGGAGGCAGGAAACAGCCTGTTTCTCTACTTCTGGTGGGCCCAGTAGGCCCGAAGATAAGCAAGCTGGTGCACCCATGCGCGCTGGAGCTGAGCTCGCGTGCCCACTGATACGGCTACGTGTGCCACCTGTGGCACATGTGCCATAGGTTCGCCATTACGGGGGTTGAGCAATATTGCTTAAAGTTTTCTGCTGTGTTATGTTGAAACACTGTAGCAGCTTGGCCCAATTTCAGTTTTATCAAAGAAGAAAAGAATAATAACCATTAAGCAATTGAATTAGCCTAAAATATACTTGCATATTTTTCTATTTGATGAGATTACTGGAATGTATGTATCAAGCATTAAACTGTATCAAAAATATTAAGAATTTGGTTTCCAGCGGAGATGACAGCGTGGAGCGGGCGAGGGAACGGGGCTCTGTTTCTGAAGCTCAAAATATCTTCATTAAGAGCTCTTCTAGGGCATTACCGATCACATAGAGAACGGCAAATTAAAGAGGAAGCTCAAGAGACTCGGGTGGAAGGCAACCCCCCGAGTTGATTGGAGTGGCACTCTTAAAATTTAGTGAAGAAGGAGCCAGTCTTCAAGATCGGCCTGGAGCGCTGGCGGCCACAAGAGTGGGAAGCAAAAATTTAAAGTGACAGCTTTGTTCCGGAAACGTGAGGCATCCCAGAAAGAGGTGAGACGGCGCGAAATTGGCAAGAGACGGCGCGAAATTAGTAAGGCAAATAAGGGGAAAGACACAAAGTGTTGAGAAGGCAGCGACTAAAAGAGGGCAAATCAGAGAATTGAGAAACAGATTGGGTTAAGAAAACAACGAAGAAGGGGAGAGTCCAAATAGAGGAGCTGATAAAAAAGAAAAGATTAGAAACAGATTAAAGAGATGGTGAACGGGAGAGAAAACGGAAGATACCATTGGGGATGTATTGACAATGAAAAATGGCGACTGAAGGATTTGGAGAAACTGACATGAAGGATTAAAAAAACTGAAGAACAATTGGACAGTGGAGAACGAAGTGTTAACTAAGGGAACTGAACTTTGAGGAAGGAAAAGATAACTACAAACAAGAAATTATTGACACAAAGAAGGGGACAGTGTTTATTGAATATTTTGGAGCCACTGAATATACTGGAAGGAAGACAAGAAGAGGAGACATCTGGTGGAGTGGTGGATATATTGAAGGCAAGGAAAATCTGGAGAGAAGGCTGACGCAAGATTGCAACAGACAGACACGAGCTGATAATAAGTGATAAGAAAAGTGATTATAGATATTGATGTAAATTAAATGGTCAGAATGAATTGAATTAAGGTATAGAGATATAACTGAATAAGTGAATTGATTGAAGAATTATTGTATTGTAAAGAAATGTAGTTAGTTAAATAAGAGTGATAATAGAAATTTAGAAAATTGTATAGTTATAAGTATTGCGATTAGAGTTATAAAGTGATAAGAATATCATAGAATATAATATATAAGGGTGTAAGAGAAAACAGGAAAATATTGCTGTTAAAGTATAGTAGTGGTAATCCTCAGCTTGAACTTAAATTCTAATACCGGTATATTGATATATGTTAATTTGGAAGAATATAGTACAGGTGATAAAGATGTCAAACACAGCAACAATAACCAAAACAGGCAAAAAAGCAGCCATAAACATTACACCAACAGATTCTCCCACATGTCAAAGATTGATAGTGATGTTAGGAAAAAACAGAACAGACAATGAGTACACAAAGTATGCAGATATCATTACAATTAATACAGGAAACAATGATGAAGACCCAGGAGGCCATAGCAGATAACCATGAGGAGACGAGAGTACACCACAAAGAAATTAAAGATGAAATTGGGGAAATGAAAGTGAGATAAAAAATATGAATGATAAGATAGGGAATATACAACAAACAATGGTAGAAAATGAACAGAGAATCCAAAAAGTGGAAACAAAAATTGATCAGATTGACAACCAAATGGAAATGTGGGAACAGAAATGGATGCAAATAAATAGTGAATTGGCCGAATTGATCATCTGGAAATGGAGAAAGCTTCTTATTTCCTTAGATTTCAAAATATTGTTGAAGAGAAAGATGATGATTTAGGAGAAAAAATGGCAGAAATGGTGGTGGAGATATTAGGAAAAGATAAACAGGAAATAAGATGAGATATTGATGAAACATATCAAGTATACACAAACTACTCACGAAGTCACGAAGACATAGGTTGGCGAGGGAAGTACACATTAAATTCACGAAACAGTCAATAAGAGATGAAGTATATAAAAGGACAAGAGAGGAAACGTTAACATACAGAGGCAAAGAAATCATAGTATTGAAACAGGTACCAAGAAGGATAAGAGATCAAAGACGCCAATATCAATTTTTAACAATGCAATTAATTAAATATAAAGTACTGTATCGATGGTTGATACCTGGGGGCTTACTTGTGACATGGCAAGAAAAAAAGTATAGGATTGATTCACTGGAGAAGGCAAAAGAATTTTATGAACACCACTTCGTGCAGGGGGATGATCAAGAGAGTAGGGAAGAATTAGAGACTAGAAGCCAGGAGGAAGAGAAATCAGAAGAACTAGAAATAGAGAAAGACTTACAAAAAAAAATAAGAAAAAGAAAGGATAGAAAGAGAAGGAGCAAAAGGAAAGATAGTAAGAAAGACTAGAAACACAAAAAGACAGATCAAGTAGAAGATGGGAGAAGCAATTAAGCTTTTCTTGGTAAATATTAATGGATTAAATATCCCAAAGAAAAGGATGCTTGTGCTGTTACAGATAGTGAGTTGTGGTGAGTTAGTTACCTTAAGGATTATGTTCTGTTCCCCAGGCAGCTGGCTTCACTGGGAACAGGCAGATAAACTCTAGCAAACAGGTTTTCATGCAGATTATACTTATTTGGGAATCATTGAACACATAAGACTTACAATCATAGTGAGTCCAGGTGAGGTGCATCCATATTTCATAATCTGTCCCATTTCCTAGTGTAAAAGGATGGTAGTTTGTCCCCGTTCAGAAAGCATGTTCTCTCTTCTGAGGTAATTCAACATATGGCCAGGTCTTTGTTCTAAAATCCCGGCAGAGAGCCTCGGTGGCCAATCAGACACACAGATAAGGTCACATGTCCTGGACTACATTTCCCATAATGCAATCTCTCACTACATCTCCCACAATGCAATCTCTTAAGGAGGCAGCTCCCACAATGCAATCTCTTAAGGAGGCAGCTTAATCCTTAAGGTAACTAACTCACCACAACTCACTATCTGTAACAGCACAATGCTAATATTTAATAAATTAAGGAAATTGGAAGCTGAAGTGATATGCCTCTAAGAGGTTCATATACAAAAAAAATACAGAAAATTATTAGAAAATAGAAAATTAGGAACATTATACACAACTTTAGCAGATGAAAAGAAAGGAGGTATTGGCATATATGTAAAGGAAAAAATCAAATCAAATCTAAGATATGCAGACGATGAAGGTAGAATCTTGATGGTGGAATTGGAGATAGAACAGAAACAAATGCTACTTATAGTAATTTATGCACCAAATAAAAATCAACAAGAATTCTTTACAAATGTACACAAGAAATTAGTGGACATGGACTATGAAAGGATTTGTATGATTGGGAACTTTAATTCGGTGGTGGAAGTCGAGAGAGACTATAAAAGTTATAAAAGAAAAAGAAAAAAAGTGTGCTACCAAGAGCCTTTTTTGATATAGCATCTGAGTTCAATCTGCGAGACTTATGGAGAGAGACACATAGAACACGTAAACAATATACATTTTATTCATATCCACATCAATCGTGGTCCAGGATCAATATGGCCTAGACAACAGCAGAAATTCAAAATGAAAAAGAAGAAATTGAAACAGGACTAAATGATTGGGCCGATCACAATCCAATTATATTAAAATAGAAAACCCAAAAACAAAATAAACAATGGACCAAATGAATCAGAATTTGTGTAAAGATAAAAAATATAGACAGATGTTAGAGAAGGAGTTGAAAACATTTTTTCAAATAAATAAAAAAGAAGATACTTCGATACAAAACTTGTGGGATACCACAAAAGCCTATATAAGGAATTGACCATCATATATAATTCTAAGAAAAATTTAAAAAAGAGAGTGCAACTAGAAAGCTTGCAGGAAGAATTTTAAAAAATTGAATATGAAGTACAAAAGGATCTACAAAATAAAAAGATAAAGGAAAAATGGAATATTATGAAACAAAAGATTAATTTGATAACACAAAAAGAAATAGCACAGAAAATTAGGATAGTGAAACAAAATTATTTTGAAAATGTGAATAAAACAGGCCGATGGCTAGCATATAAATTAAGAAAAGGAAGGAGAATAATACAACAGTTACAAGATGAAAATGGTATAATACAGTATAGGAGAGAAGAAAAAAAGGAAATAATACAAAACTTCTTTACAAAGCTTTACAAGCAGGGAGACATAACAGATGGGAAAGTTAAACAATACATAGAAGCGGCCAAAATGGGAAAAATTTCTGATGAACAAAGAGAAATGTTAAATAGAGCAATAATAATAAATGAATTTGAAATAGCCCTGAAAAAACAAAAGAACAATAAAGTACCAGGCCCGGATGGGATTCCGATTGAGGTATATAAAAATACACAAGAGGTACTACAATGGATAGTGTTGGAGTCTTATAACGAAGCGATAGAAATAGCAAAACTTCCGGCAACCTGGACAAAGGTGATCATTACCCTCATACCCAAAGAAGGCATAGATATACAACAAATCCAAAACTATAGGCCAATTCCTTTGCTGAACACAGATTATAAAACATTTGCAACAATAATAGTGGAGAGATTAATTTTTTTTTGGAATAATTATATACATTCGGACCAAAATGGTTTCCTGATGGGGTGGCAAATTTAAAATAGCATGAGGATAATAATGAATGTCCTCGAATATTATGAAAGCCATCCGGAAAAGCAAGCAGCACTGGTTTTCCTTGATTCCCAAAAGGCCTTTGACAATTTGAATTGGAACTTCATTACAGCACAATTAAATTATATGGAATTGGGGGAAAGATTTGAAAAATGGTGTGGAAAATACATTCCAAACAAACAGTTAGGGTAGTTTAAATGAGGGGTTGACAGAAAAAATTGATATTACAAAAGGGGTTCGGCAAGGATGTCTCCTTTCTCCTCTTTTATTTATTTTATCACTCAAAACTCTTCTAACGAAAATTAGGGAAGATCAGGAAATAAGGGGCTTGAAAATTAGGAAGGAAGAATACAAGACTCAAGCATTTTCCGATGACATGGTATTTATTTTGGAAGATCCATTAGAAACGGGTTCTAAATTAATACAAAAGATAGACGATTTTGGTGAAGTAGCGGGACCCAAAATTAATAAGGATAAGTTAAAATTAATATCAAAAAATCTTAAAAGGGTCAGGAAAAGGAATTGGAGGATAAAATAAAAATGAAGATAACTAAAAAAATAAAATATCTGGGAATTTGGCTTACAGCGAAATTAAGAAGGACAACTATGATAAATTGATACACCAATAAAAAAAGACTTAGCAAATTGGGAAAAATTACAAATCTCATTTCTAGGGAGGACCGCAACAGTGAAAATGAATATATTGCTGAGAATTTTATTTCTGTTCCAAGTGATACCATTAAAACTAGGGAAAACATTCTTTCAGAATTAAATAAATTAATTTCCAAATTTATATGGCAAGGGAAAAAACCCAGGATTAAATTAAAACTTTTGCAAGACACAAAGGATAGAGGATTGGTGTTACCAGAATGGGAAATTTATCACCAAGCGGCAAGTTTAGTATGGTTAAAAGACTGGATAGAACTGAAAAATAACAGAGTACTAACAATAGAAGGCCACGACCTGCAAGCAGGGTGGCATGCATTCCTGTGGGATGAGAAATATAAATCACATAAATATTTTCAAACACATTTGATCAGGAATGCATTGCTACAGATTTGGAAAAAAACAAAACAAAAACACTATACTGGAATCCCAATGTGGCTATCATCAACAGAAGCATTGATATACCCAAATTTATTGGAGAAAAATAAGATAATTAGATATAAGGAACTGGTAAATGATCAGGGAGATTTGACAATGAGACAAGAATTGGAATAAGAAATCGGTAGGGTGATGGATTTGTGGACATTTGCACAAGTGCAATCTAAATTTGCAAGAGATAAAAAGATATATGAAATACGAAAGGAGCCGCAAGAATTAGATAAAATTATTCATGGAACAGAGATAAAATTAATTAGTAATATATACCAATATTTACTAAGGTATAAAATGGAAGAAGAGGTAGTTAAAGATACCATGATTAATGGGCCAAAAATTTTGGCTACAATATAGAATTGGAGAAATGGGAAAAATTATGGGAAATAAACATTAAATTGACTCTTTCAACGGCATTCAAGGAAAATCAGTTAAAAATGTTCTACAGATAGCAGTTCACACCAGTACGACTTGCTAAAATGTCTCAGAACAACTTTCCAAATTGTTGGAAATGTAAAAAAGTCCCCGGAACATATTATCATGTCCCAATGTGAAAAAATATTGGATGAAAATTAGAAGTTGAATAGAAAAGATAATTGGCTATAATGTGGATTGGAAACCAGAAACATTTTTACTGGGGATATTGAACAGAATTTACAGTAAAGAAATTAGGTATTTGATTCTGCATATAATTACAGTGGCAAGGATAGTCTACGCACAGTCCTGGAAAAGTGAAAAGATCCCAAAAGAGGAAGAAATAATTAAGAAAATCCTGGACTGTGCGGAGATGGATAAATAACAAAAGAAATAAAAGAAAAGAAAGATACAGAATATTATTAAATATGGAATAAGTGGTATGATTGGCTCAAGATTAGGGAAAGTAAATATGAATAAATGATGGAGAGAAGGTGACAAATGTATAAAATATTATAAATGATTAAAAATAAAGGGACAATAAAGATAATGATAATAAACGATAGGAAAAATGGGGAATGTAGAAAGTAAGAGGAATGAAACTGATATGTAAAAAGAAACATATCGTGTGTTTGTGTTTTGTATGTTGTGTTGTGTTGTTGTTGTAAAAGCAATAAAAATAATTTTTTAAAAAAAATTAAGAATTTAATTATACACTTTGGAAATAAAGCCCATGTAAAATGTGTTTCCTATTACTGTATCCCAACACAAAGTAAGGGTTGATAAGCCAAAATACATTTTGACTGATCAACAACTTTATTACATTACTTGTTATTAATAAATGAATATATAAATAAAAGCAATGGTCTTTAAAATACTAATTCTACATTTCTTTGTGATTTTTTGGGGAAGTTCACTTCACTGAATCCCTAAATAGCATTATCATGTAAATATGCTTAAAATCAGTAAAATAAAGTGACCTTCTAAACAATAGATGGATGATTATAGAAGAAAAATTCACATCTATACATTTTCTATCTCAGAACTGTATGTATATTCCATTAGACAGCCAGTTTGGTGTTGTGGTTAAGACACCAGGCTGGAAACTGTGAGACTAGGAGTCCCACCCTAAGCATGAAACTAGCTGAATTATCTTGGGCCAGTTACTATCTCTCAGCCATGGAGGGAGTAGACAATGGCAAACCACTTCTGAAAAACCTTGCCAAGGAAACTGTAGGGATTTGTCCAGGCAGTTGCCAAAAGTCAGCACTGATATAAAGGCAATATTGGCCTTTATATCGGCCTTTTCAGAAGTGGTTTGCCATTGTCTACTCCCTCCATGGCTGATAGTAACTGGCCCAAGATCACTCAGCTAGTTTCATGCTTAGGGTGGGACTCCCAGTCTCATAGTTTCCACCCTATATATATATATGAGGTAGTATATTGCATTCTATGCAATACTGCAGTCTCCAGAAACAATTTATCTAGATAGTGAAAGTTAGCTCAGTAATAAGATTAAAATACTATTGTGTATGTATGTATATATGTGTGCATGTATGTATATATACATATATATATCTTTTTCTTTTTCGTAGGCTTTTATGTGCATATTCTTTCTAGCCAGGTTTTACCTATGTAAACTAATTTCGTGCTGTAGAACAACTTAGTTTACGTAGGTAAAACCTGGCTAGAAAGAATATGCATATATATATATATATATATATATATATATATCTCAAATTTGTATTTCACTGATAAAGATGTTTGGTATAAAATGGTTTGTCGTGAATGCAACTGCTTGAGGGCTCCTGGATTGGAGCTGAAAGGCAAAAGGGATGCAGTATGTTCCCTCCCACATGCTGGGGTAGACCAGGTATCTCGATAGAAAACACACACATATATATACACACAGAAATGTGTGTGTGTGTATGTGTATATGAGTGTGTATATATGTATGTATATATATGTAGGTCTTTGGTTATTCGGGTTTTCTCCCGTGTAAAATTTTACACGGGAGAAAACTCAAATAACCAAAGACCTACATACAAACACCCGTGAAAACCTCAGAAAACATGTACATATATGTATATACATATGCACACACACACATACACACACAATAGGATTTTAATCTTATTACTGAGCTAACTTTCACTATTTAGAAAAATGGTTTCTGGAGGCTACAGTATTGCATAGAATTCAATCTACTGCCTCACTCCCTACCATAACTACTATGCAAGCACTATAACCCCATAATTCCACAATATACGCATTAGGAAGAGGCTGGCTCAGGTTTCTACGTTTCAAGGAGCAACAGTGAAGAGAGAGTGTCCTGGGCTTTCCAAAGATTCTCCATCACTAATACTTAGTATTAGGCAGACTATTGCAGCAGTTATGTAAAGGTAAAAATAATAGAATTTTAACTGGGTTTTATTGAATTTTTGTTAATTTTAACTTGGATTTTTGTTTTAATGGTTTGTTTGCTTTAATTGTTGTGAGCCACCCTGAGTCCATTGGAGATAGGGCGGCATATAAGTTCCATTAATAAATTAATAAATAATAAAAATGTATTCACATCAAATAAAACCATGGATTTATTGTGCTCTCATAATGCAACTTTTCATTCTACATAATTATTTGCAAGGAGCTTCTTCTAATAACATAAGCCTTTACCTACAACAGCTCATTGCACAATAGTTCACTTCATTCTTGGTCAACTTCATGACCTTCATATCAGTTGGACTATAGATTTCATTTTATCCAGTTAAAATAATCCATGCTGCAAAAATGTTTGCAGGTTAGAGCACATGGTAATGGTTTGTGACCAGGCCAGTAACAGAAAATTATTATTCGGGCTGGGGAAAGGGAGACAGGCTCTTACTTTTTTACCAGGACAAGCAATGAAAGAAAGCAAAGATGATTTTAGCAAGGAAAGGGAGAGTTCAGTGGAAGTAAAGAGTCAACTCCACAAAGAAATATTTTCAAAGACCCTGTAAGCGAGTCAGCTGTGGTGGAAGTTATTTGACCATGTACGTGATCTTAACTTCGACTGAGATCAATAGGTTAGAGAAGAAAAGCCACGAAGGAAGCAAAAACCGGGGCCGAATAAGTGACCCAGAAGCCTTCGGTGGTTGGTTTTACCGGCCATAATACATGAAAAAAGGGAATCGAAAAGAGGATTTCTTGGGGCGAGGAAACCTAGTAGAGGCCAAGGGTGGTCCGGGATAGCGTTTCTCAAGCTGGTGCACGACATATGCGTTGAACGACAATTCCCACCGTAAGCGCTTATTACAACGGGGCTCGCCGTTTCACAGACGCAGAGTCTCTAAAGTGGGGGAGGCTCGACCCAGGACGTAACCGGAGAAAACAGAAGGGGAGGGGGCGCCAGAGGCACCTTCATACGAGGGCTTGTTTCACCCCCTAGAGGGGCACGAAATTAGAAGTGGTATTTCCCGCCGACCATTGGCCGCTCACTCACAGCTTCAGCTCCTCGTAGGCGGCGGCTGCTGCTGCGGCTACCACCTTGGTTCCCATTTGCTCCTTCGTCCGCCGCGCAGGCTCGGGCTCTGCCTGCTTTCTAGTTAGAATTCCTTCCTTGCTTCCCGGTCACTTGGCAGCCGCGCCTAGGCCTTCAGGACGGCACACCACTTAGGACAAACTTAATGAGAAAGCATTCCACGGCTTCCCGAAGAGCGATGCAATGACTAGGAAAGCTGGGATTGGTGGAATCTATCGTTCTAATCATGCCAACCTATACTAGATGAGAGGGCGGGAACCACAATTGTGACGCTAGCTCCGGCTCTAGGCAACGAATGGAAAGCGATCTGGTATTGACCATCCATTGTAATTTCGATTTATAGAAGTACAGCTGCTCCTAATTAAGGTCTAAATGTTTTTCAGCCTTTCCAGCTTGAAGATGTGCGGACATCAACTACCAGAATTCCCCAGTAACATGTTGCCTGGAAAATTCTGTAAGTTTAAGTTTATACATCTTCAAACTGCCAGGTTTGAAAAATACTGGTCTAAAATGAAAGACTCTCGAAAGGTTTTGATTGGTTTAACCTACCAAGAATTCCCTATGGCACACTCTCAAGAAATTTGTGTATGGAATTTAAAATGCGCCGGAATGTAGAATACAGGCAAAAAAGTTCGATACTTTTATCAGCGTGGGCCAGTGGCGCAATGGATAACGCGTCTGACTACAGATCAGAAGATTCTAGGTTTGACTCCTGGTTGGCTCGATGCTACAATTTTTGTTCTTTAATTCATTGTATATGAAGTTTCATATATTCTTTACTAATGAGGCTTATAATGCTCCTAGACTAACAGCAACTTATCTATTTATTTTACTCCAATATTGTTTGTACACCATGCCTGGCAGAGATATTAGTATTCAGTATAGCTTTAATATTAAAAATTGTGCTGTGTTCCTACACTGTGCTAAAGTACACTTTGTGGGGGCTCAGATGTTTCACAGCTGCAGTGTGTGCCCAAGGCAAGGCAGAAACAAGCAAGGGGAAGACCATGCGGCTACAACTGGTACAAAATGTAACAACACAAGCAGTAATGGGTGCCTCCCAATATGCTTATCTATCACCACTGCTGTAATTATTACCATTTGGGTTGTGCCTACAATTTAAGATGCTGGTCATTACCTATAATGACCAGCATTATATATCTATATAAATAAAAATGTAAATGTCCGTTTGTAAATAACCGTACATCTCTGAAAGTTCTTCACCGATTGCTTTCAAATTTTGACACCACGTTGCATTCGACTATGGGTGTGTTTTTATATACCTATATTATATACATGTCACACCTGTGACAGGTAAAAACATGAAAAACATTGAAAGACATTGACAAACATTGAAAAACATTGAAAAACAGTGCCATCTGCTGAACGTAAAACCAACATGGCAGCCTCCCAGCCGTGATTATGCTCAACAGATTTCTGCTCCTTATATTTAGACTCTCCATATTGCTTCCAAGAAATGCACATTTGGAAGGCAGAGACGCCCGAGGGCCATATCCTGCCACCAGGCTCAGCAGGTAGGCAGCCGGCTCCCCGCCAGGAAGCCCTCACAGCCGGTGCTTCTAGGGCTCAGCGGGGCCCACCCGAGCCTGGGTCTGCCCTCTCCCTCCCCTGGCCACCCCGCAAACTAGCCTTGCCTGCCGCTGCTGCCCATCCCCCTCGCCAGCCACTCTCGGGGCTCCCTCCAAAGAACACCTGGCAACGAGGCTGCCTGGGTCCACCGAGCGGGAACCCTCCGTCCCTTGCCTGGCCCAAATCGTATCTGGCCCAGAGCTACCATGGGCCCCGAGGTCAGAAAGACCAGCTGCTAACCGGCGCAATGCGAATCTGGTCAGTGAGCGGGAGATGGCGGCAACTGGAGCCTCGGGGTTGCCTTTGACCAGCGCCGCTTTTGATTCCCAGGTGGGTACTCTGGCAGTTCACAGAGCCTATACGAAAATTTCGCCCTCTGGCAGAAAAGGGGCTCTGGGGAGGCTTTGGGAGACAGAAATGGGCAGGAGGGAGGATGGCCAGCCCTCCTTCGTTTCGCCTGGAAGAGCGGGGGATTTAATCATTCCCCTGACCTTGGCAGGTGGGGGAGGAGAACTGTGCAGCAGGGGTCCAGTGGGGTGTGCGTGGCTCTTGGCTTTGCCGCTTTGTTCCTTCAGGCGGGAAGCCCCAAACCAGCCTCAAACCCCCGCCGCACCCCCTCCCTCCCTTCCCTTCCCTTCCCTGCTATGTGTCTCCCTGTCGAGCCCCCTGAGAACATCTGTGTAGGGAGGACGGAGGGGGCCCCCGAGTTTCTGCTGTGGTGTGGAGAGCTGTGAAGGCCTGGCCTGATAAGGGCGATGATGGGGGATGCAGAAGAAGCCAGGCCAGAGACAGAGATAAACAGAGAGAGAGGGACATAGAGAAATACAGAGAGACCGGGGGGGGGGGAAACACATACAGAGATACAGAGAGGGAGGGTGGGAGAGACAGAGATACAGAGAGGGGGGAGAGAGAGACATAGAGATACAGGGAGAGGGGGAGAGACACATAGAGAGATACAGAGGGGGGAGAGAGATACAGAGAGGGGGAGAGAAAGACATAGATACAGGGGGGGAGAGAGACATAGATACAGGGGGGAGAGAGATAGAGAGATACAGAGAGGGGGAGAGAGAGACAGATACAGAGAGGGGGAGAGAGAGACATAGAGAAATACAGGGGGGGAGAGAGACACAGACACAGAGATACAGATGGGGAGAGAGAGACATAGAGAGATACAAAGAGAGGGGGAGACAGAGAGGGAGGATTTTGTGGTTCCCATTGTTTTTTAGCAACTGGTTCTCTGCCCTAACCACCAGCTGGGTAGGCGTGGCTCGGGGGCTGTCATGTGACTTATTAAAGTGAGTGATATCGAGTTGGCCACGCCCACCAAATGTTCATGGAGAGTTTAGAACTTCAGCCTCGCTCTTTTAGCCCAGTGGAACCACCAGACTGGGTCACAGCAACGCGTGGCGGGGTCAGCTAGTAGTCTATATTCATATAGAACAGATGCCATACCTGAGGAGCCATCTATAGTTTCTGCCCATAGAGTAGGTATATTACATATCTCTTCTATTAAATATACAATCACTTTAGAGATTATAGCAGCTTCATTCATAATACCATGTTTCCCCAAAAATAAGACAGGGTCTTATTTTCTTTTGACCCCCCCAAATAAGGGCTTGGCCTTATTATCGGGGGGTCTTATTATTTTTGGAGTGCAGGAAGTGGTGAGTGTGGGACTGAATGTCCCGTAGCTGCCATCCCCTCCCCTCCCTGTTCTTCGTGCTGGCCGAGCAGCCCAACATGTCCCACCTCACCCCCAATGGCAACAGCTGCTTCCCTTCCCTGCCGTCTCTTTATCAAGAGGGGTGGCAGGGGGGGTGGGAGAGAAGCGAGACGCATGAAGCGAGACCTGCCTCCCCTTGCTGTCTCTTCTCCCCCCGCCCCCGCCGGGCATGACAGGGCTTCTACCCCTTGCTTAGCCACCCGTCCCCTTTTGGGATGCAATTTGGGGGTGGCAGGTGGAGCAGGTGAGAAGCGGGACGCAGGTCTTACCTTTTGAGCTCTGTCGCCTTCCTTGCTGTTGTGTCCAGGGAAACACACTGTAAAAGAAAACCTTCTTGCAAGTTCAATCAAACTTCTCGAACTCGTGAGGTTTTCTTTTACAGCGTGTTTCCCTGGACACAATGGCGAGGAAAGGGACGGAGCTTGAAAGATAAGACCTGCATCCCGCTTCTCGCCTGCTCCACCTGCCACCCCCAAATTGCATCCCTAAAGGCAGCGGGTGGCTAAGTGAGAGGCAGGAGTCCTGTCATGCCTGACGAGGGGGAAGAGAAGAGACAGCAAGGAGAGCCAGGTCTCGCTTCACATGTCTCGCTTCTCTCCCACCCCACCTGCCACCCCTTTCGGTAAAGAGACGGCTGGGAAGGGAAGCCACCTTTGCCATTGGGGGTGGGATGGGACATGTTGAGCCACTCAGCCGGCGCGAAGAACAGGAAGGGGAGGGCATGTCCCCCCCTTCCCTCCCTCTGGCCATATCTCCTCAACTCATTTTGGTTGCCCAGCAAGCAACCAGAAGAAATGGGAGCAGCTGTGCATGTGTGTAAGTAGTTGGTGGGGCAGAGCTTATCACATACGCTCATAAGCCGATTGGGCTTATTTTCCGGACATGTCTTATTTTTGGGAAAACATGATATATGTCCAGTTTGATGATCCCACAATTTGCAATGGCATTTTTTCCTCTTCATGACTCAAAAGCATTGAAACATCCAGTTTGGTTTAATACCAACAGAAGAGAATATCTGTTATTCAGGGTTGAATTGTGGGGTCCTTGGTGCTCTGTGAGCTTGATGGTTTTCTTGCAGACATTTCATTACTCAACTAGGTAACATCATCAGTTTAATAATAGCAGATTTTCTGTCTGTGATGTGTATTCAGAGTTGACAATGTGTAAATGTATTAAGGTGTAAAGTGTAAGCTTTCTTGGGCTGCAATTTCATTAGTTCTGCTGCTAAATTGCTTATGAAATGGAAGACAAGTGAGCAGCAAATATCAAATGCATTTGTTCCAAAAACAAGAATATGGCAGAAAACATGTTCCACAATATACTCAAGGCCACAGGAAAAACTAAATGTTTAGTTTCATTTAAAATGGAATTCAATTTACCTAGATTCAATTTTTAAGTGAATATTTTGATTATGTGCATCAAGTCAGTATTGACACTTAATGACTACATTAATTTTCTATGGAAATAATTTTATATTTTCTATCCATGTGGTGGTTGTTTTTTTTAATTAGAGTAGTAGTTCACCATTGCCTTCTGCCAGACATTTGCTTTAGCTGAGATAGCTTTTGCAAATGGCTGATCACTGGGGAAAACATTTTTGATATCCACTCCCAACATTCTTTGCTTATTCCTCCCAAAAACACACTCCAGTCTCACAACCACAATGAGGCAACGTAAGTTATGGGTATTACTTCCCATGTATTTAGTAATTTTATTTTGTCTCATTTAAAATTACAGGGGGGCGCAACATTTTTAAAGAGTTGCTTTAACACTTTTGGAAACTAAGTAACTGCCTCTATTCAGTGGTGGGATTCTGGGGGTTCTAGGGGGTTCGGCCGAACCCTTTGTTAAATTGCTGGCTCGCTCCGCCCCTTGCCCCGTCCCTCCGCACTACTATTTATTCCCAATAAATGGGGCGAGCGAGCCAGCAATTTAACAAACAGTTCGGTGTTTTTTTGTAATTTTATTGGCCCCCAGAGCTTCAGCATAGGCTAATTAGCCCTTGATTAGATCGGTTCCCGACACTCAGCTGATTTGTCTCAGCTGTTTTACTCAGGGCTCTGCTGCTTCCTTGCAAAGAGTGCTGGAGCAATTTTTTTTCCCCTAGCTATGCTTAAAAACGAAATTGAAACTGCTTTGCTGTTGCTGCAAGGTTGGAAAATTAGGCAGGCAGAATTCTTTTCTTTTTCCTCACCAAAAAAGGTAGGTGCAAACAATGGGAAATTTAGGGAAAAAGAGGAGAGCTCAGGATTTTAAAACACAAAAGAAAAAAAGCTCTATTTAACTAGGGAATTGTAATAATTGAGATACTATTAATTGTATATTTCTGAAAGCAGAAATGGTTAAGTTGTGGTTTGGAGGAATATATGGGGGAAATTATTTGGTCTATTATTATTGGTAAATATAATTAATTGATTTGTAAAAAATTGGATTGCATGGAAATAATTGGAATATTCATGTTCATATTGATTAATATACAAAAAAGGTAGTTATATAACTAATTGATTTATATTAAAATGTTGAATTTATATTAAACAACTAATATTACATAATTAACCAATGTGAGGATGGATATAAAAATAGATGACAATGGGAAGGGGTATAATATAGACTAGAAGGGAAAAATTGAATTTGATTAAGATTAGAGATGAGGATGAAGGGTAATATTGGTTTTTTACAAAAATAGATGAGGAATAAATATGGCAAAAAGGAAATATAGAAATTGTAAATTTAATTGAAATGACTAAACACTGTTTAAATTTGTGAACTGGCCAAATACTCTGTTCAAAGAAAATACATTGTATGTTTGTATGTGTGTTTCTAATTATTGTTATTTATTCATATTTGTTCTCTTTTATTCTTTAAAGTTTAACAATTCATTCTTTATCTTAATATCTTTATATTTGTTTGGGGTTGGCTTTCTTCCCTTTCATCTTTTTTATTGTACAGCAATCTTTCTCCTCAAACCTACCACCTCTCTCTTTTCTTTCCTTCTTACTTTCTCTTCCTCCCCCTCTTCTTCTCCTCCCTACTTCCTCTTCCTTTCTCCTTCTCCTCCGCTCTTCCTCCCTCTCTTACCCTCACTCCTACTCTAATTTCCCTTCCCTTCCTTCATCCCTCTCTATTGCTGTATCCTTTTATGCATATGGACTACTCAGAGGGCTGAAAAAGTTATTTCTGACTGGTCCTCGCACTTTTGACCAGTCCTTGAACTTACGACTGTCCTCACATTTTACATTTTTGCCCTATCTTGTCACCATGGTGAAGAGAAGCAGTTGTGAAAGGAGTGGCATGGTTGTTAAGAATGCTACAATGGGCATAAATGATGACCAGTCATAAGTGCGAAGACCTGTCAGAAATCACTTTTTTCAGCCCTCTGGGTAGTCCTTTTGTGCATATGGACTACTCAGAGGGCTGAAAAAGTTATTTTTGACTGGTCCTCGCACTTTTGACCTGTCTTCGAACTTACGACTGTCCTCACATTTTACGTTTTTGCCCTATCTTGTCACCATGGTGAAGAGAAGCAGTTGTGAAATGAGTGACATGCTTGTTAAGAAAGCTGCACGGGCATAAATGTGAGGATGGTCATAAGTGTGAGGACTGGTCAAAAGTGCGAGGCCCAGTCAGAAATGACTTTTTTCAGCCCTCTGAGTAGTCCCTATGCACATAGCCACACCCACCCAGTCACATGATGAGCTAGCCACGCCTACAGTCATGTGACCAGCTAGCCACGCCCAGTCACATGATTGCCAAGCCACGCCAACTAAGCCACGCCCACAGAATCTGTTGTTAAAAAAATTGAATCCTACCACTGCCTCTATTAAAGCTGGAGAGATGACAGAATTAATTATAGGAACGAACTAGTTTTGCTGCTTGAATACTATTTTGCATGTGTACTTGTACAAAATGAAAGTATATGTCAATCATTCTAACTGGCCTTGCATGTTTATCACTTACAATGTTAGATTTTATTATCAGATATTTAAACTATGCCATTGGGCAGCTGTGATTTATAAGGAAAAAAACAATCATACAATAAAATAATTTTAAATCTGTTATTTTTATTCTTAAATCCTGAACACAAAAATCCTTAAAACCTGAGCATGTAAATAATTCTAAGCCCTACAGGTCTTTTCAAAATTTTATTTTTTAACAAACAAATATTTAGTGCAAATGTAGAATCAGGGATTTTCCTTCCCTATTTATAGGCATGAACATATAGGAAGAGTGTTGGAAGAAACATCCTTCTAGGTTCTGCTCCAAGTGGGGAAACAGACACTGGAGTCATGGAGACTGCTTGGAAAGATGGTTTAATGGTTGACAGGATCACATGGCTTGAGTTCCTGAACAGAAAAAGGGGGCAGATACAGTAAATCCTCGGGTTTTTATGCTCTCTCTGGCTCTGCATTTCTTGGGGCCCCAAAAGAGTATCCTGATTGGTTGTCAGACTCCCAGGGGGTGGGGGCCTTGCTGGCTGATAGTCACATGTGCTTCCCAGGTCACATGTGGTGAGTTTCTGCTGCTATTGTGTAGAGGGCTAATCCTATCTTTGTTGGATCTTTGGCAATTCCTACTATGGCTCTGCCTGAAGGAGGCAGATCTTTGTTATGTAGAATAGACTGGCCCAGGCCTTAATGGCCCATTGACAAAGAGTGGGGGGCAGGAAGGTGGGAGCTGCTTTGTCTGTAAAATATGCTTCTCCATTTCTCATCCAGGGAAATATAATATTCTGCCTTTTTCATATTTCCTAAAATATTTCACTCTTCCAGGAAAGGGGTGGGTGCTAACTTCCTACAAGAGAAAACAGTTTTCATTCATCCGGAAATAATTTCAAATATCGAACACATGGCTAGAGAATTTTATGAACTTGAGTTGCTGCACCTCTTAAATCCAATTGGAGGTCTCCAGGATTGTACCCTAGTTCTCTGGGATGGGCTTGTTTCTCCACCTATTAATTTAATAGAGAAGTCCTTATCGCACCCTCTCCTAAATGACCACAGGAAACTTGGGAATTAGAGAAGGCGCCCATTAAAGAGCAATTTAGAGATAAGCTGTACCCTCTTTTTTTTCTCTCCTATGTTCTGGACTGAAAGCTCTGCCGCGCCTATTTTCGACAAAAGGCTTCTCTTCCTTATTACATTGAAGCAATAAGCTTACATCTGATGATCCTGCAGGGGTGGCGCTTCTTTTAAAACGGCCCTCTAATTAAATCCTGATTTCCGGAAGAGAAAACGGAGGGGCGGTGCTTCCGGCCATTCATTCAGCCCTCTCTCAGAAGCGCGCCAGTTGCTTCCTTTCGCGAATAACGGAAGCGGCCTAGTTTGAGGTGGCTGCGCCAAGCTCAATTTTTCATCATTCCGTTTGGCATCTCACCCTCGGGGAGGCCTTTGTATCTGGTTTAGCCGCTTCGAGTTACGCCTGTTGCCTTTCCGCCATGAAACTCGTGCGGTAAGTGTCAGCTCTTAGGGAAAGGCGGGAACAATCTGGAAACACGTTGGGCCAGGAGGTCCTGGCTTCTTTTCATGGCCGCCTCCCTTTTCCTCTCCTCTTTCTAGACTTGGGTTCCCTCCGACACGCTGAACACCTTTTGTTGTCTAGTTCTGCGGCACAATTTTGAAACGGAGAATCAGTATTACTCTTAAATGCCTTCAGAGCCAGCAATTTGTTTCGAATAGGTGGCCATTCACAAAGGGCAGCGAACCTATTTCTGGTACAGAGTAGACAACGAAATCCTAGCAGATGTAGGTTAAAACAAGGGAAAAGCTATAGCTGCTCAAATAGAAATATTTTACAGATCTGATTTTAGACCACCTTATTCAGTGTGATTATTATTTGCTCATTTGAGAATACCACCATATTCAGTCTGGTAACTGTAAAGCTGCAGTATTAATATCATTGGGCAAGTACAATCAAAAGGTTGGAACAGATTATAAACAAACTGTATGTAGAGGCTGTATCATGAATGCCCATTACATACCTAATTAGACAAGCAATTAAGATGTGCATTTGGGACATGAGTATTATAATTTGAAATGGCCAAATCACCAGGCTGTTACATTAGAGAAAGTCTAAAATACTGCCCTGTGAATTACCAGTTTATTTACTCTAAATATAATTAGACCTTTTCCAAAGCCTGTTTTAATGCCTTCAAGCAGTTTTAGAAGGGACACATTTTTTCAGGCACACAGAAGTTTGTCCATGCAAATCTGGGAGTTTGAAACATATATTTTTTTTATCATGCAAGTTTTATTCTGATAAGCATATTAAGCATTTATGAATTATGGACTAAGACTGCAAGAAAACATTGAATAGAATAGATAGCACTGGTGATATTACCTAATTGCTTAATGAAACATCTGCAAGAAAACCAAGCTTAGAGAACAAGGATTCCACAATAGGTATTTTGCTATTCAGCTAAAGCCTATTCTTATTTATCACAAAATTGAAGAGAAGACAAAGCTGTCCTTCTCCTTCCTTATTTCTACTGATGTTAAATCAGAAATTATAAGAAAATAAAATTTCAAGAATCAGGCTAGCAAACCAAAAAAATTAAATTAAGATCATATGCAGATGATGTAGTATTACTAATTGAAAGGATTTTCTGGAATTGACAAAACAAGCAGTATGGCATGATATCTGATTAAGACTTGGATAATAGGACAACTTACCTAAAGGAAAAAAAAATATTTGGAACTTGAGAATTTAACAAAAAAGTAATAAACATTATTTAAAGATACTTATTAGCAGACTTGAAAATATAGACTACCTGATTTCGTTAGATGGAAACATTTAAATTGCTTTGAATAAGAATTGCAGAGATAAAAACGAACATTTGGCTTAATTTTTTAATTTCAAATTATTTTGGAAAGAATTGAAGACAAAGTATTAAGTAGAAAACAAATAACTAATTTTAGTTCTAGTTATTTATCCAGTAAAAATATCAAGCTTAGATTTTACAAATCTTGAAAGATGGATTGAGACCATGTTATTTGAGGGACTGCTTCTGTCCAATTTCATCTTACCAGATCTAGCAGAGAGAGCATGTTATGGGTTCCTTTACCTAAGGAACTACATTTCATAGGCCCTAGGTGAGAGATTTTTTCTGCTGTTGTGTTTACACTGTGAAATCTTGTCCCCCCTCTGGTGAGGTCACTGTCCTGGTCACTACAGAGCTTCTGGAAGTTGCTCAGGACCTAGTTATGCCAGCTGGCTTGGGGATCCTACAGGATGAGCCACTATTTTTAACATCCCTTTAATTGTTTTAGTTTGATTGTTATACTTTTTAATCTATTAACTGTTTTAATTCTATTGTTTTCCACTCAGAGCCATTTGTGAGATGGGCAACTATATAAATTGATTTAATGATAACACAAAACCATCAAGAGTTGATTTGAGGCAGATTAAAGAGCATTTATACACGCCTTAGTGTATTATCTTCAAAAGCCTAAATCAGGGTTTCTTGTATACGATTCCTCATCTTTCTGGGTTGATTACTTGGACTATAGAAGGTTCCCAACTGTTACTACAAATAATTACCTGTCTTTGCTTAATAACATTCATCAGCCAATAGAATGACTTGAATGTCAATTGGTTGTTGATATTTGCTTTGTGGAGACATTTGCTTTTTGCATGAATTTCATCTTTTATTGTCATTGTCTCATTACATAAAGAAATTCATTTACATATAAAGTAACATGTTTGTTCCAATTATGCAGATTTCTTATGAAACTTAGTCATGAAACTGTCACCATTGAACTGAAAAATGGGACTCAGGTACATGGAACCATTACAGGTATGCGGTTCTGGATGAAGAAATTATCAAAAAAAATTGTAACTAAAATTCTGAATATTTGGCAGAATTCACAGGTATCTTTCATGTAAATCAGGAGTGTGTACATGTGGCTTCCATTTTATTGATGCAAGTATATTTATGCTTTGAAATAGAACTACAGCAGTATCTATCTGCACTGGGAAATATCTAGCACTTTTAGAATTGCATTCCTGGATTAGACTGAAAAATCCGCTTTCAAGACTTACGTAGACCATTTGTGATCAATCATTCTTGAAAATAAAATTTGGCTTGTAACACAGAGTTTCCCAACCTTTCCAGCTTTGCAGACTGGCGGAGGGGGGAAGAAGGAACAGTTATGTATGAGTGGCAGGCATGCACACTTGTACTCGCACAAATGGAGTGCATGTGCTCGCCTGCTGAAAGTGGGGATGTGCGTGTTCGCCTGTCACTTCCACGGCCTGGTCCCGAATGGTCCAAGGCCTGGTGGTGGACTACAGTTGGGGACATCTGTTGTAGCATATCTGTTTTCCTTTTTTAAAGCCTTTTTTTTTATTGTAGGACATCAGGTAGAACAAAAGGCCCCATAGTTGCCAAGGGAGAAAGTGTGACCAGTTGGCTTATTTGTTATATTAGAGATCATAGTTCTAGTTAGAGTAAGATTGTGATAAGGGAAAAAGTTTTGAGTGACTGGAGACTAGGTCAAGTACATGAGTAGTGTATGAAGGAAAGAATTTCTGTATGTAGGAAATATGATTGAGAATATTAAGGAAGAAAACGGATCATATTTTTCAAGCAGTGCAGATAAAAGATTCTAAGAAAATGCAGTTTTTTAAAAAATGTGTTTGTTTTATTTATAATCCCCATGATTTTCCATGTGATAATCAAATGTACAGCATTCTCACTTTATTACAATAGGTAATTTATGCTAGTTGTATGGCCATAGGTAGGCAATTTTGTAATAATATAGCCTTCTATAAGATTAGGAAATGTTCTATGCTTTATTTTTCAGGAGTGGATGTCAGCATGAATACCCATCTTAAAGCTGTAAAGATGACTTTGAAGAATAGAGAACCTGTCCAGTTGGAGACATTGAGCATTCGAGGCAATAATATCAGATATTTTATTCTGCCAGACAGTTTACCTCTTGATACTTTGCTGGTGGATGTTGAACCAAAAGTCAAATCCAAAAAAAGGGAGGCAGGTTAGTTTTTGATTTCAGACTTTAACGTAAATATTTGCTTCATTTAAGAACATTTTAATTAAACATTTATGATGATGCCTAAATTGCAGGTTTAATTCTTACTTGTAGTGGCTTTAAAAATAAATTTTAACGAACAGTTATTTCACATTGATTTGTACCACTTCAAAAATAAAAGTTGGAGGATTTCTTACTCATTTGCTGTTATTATTTTTGCATAATCATGTGATTAATAATTTCTGTAGTGAGCTTTCATCATCCCACCCCTTCAAATCAGCTTTGATTCTATAAAACTAAAGTATAGATTGTTTGGTATTTGACTAGATACCATGTAGGACTAATTTTTGAATAAAGGAATCACATGCTATCTTTCCTCTCATTTCAAAAAAGGTCTTCCAATCTTAAATTCTGTAGCCCTTGTCTTGTAACTAATGGAGCAATATCAATTGCTTAAATAATTCTTAAATAGAAAATACCTACTTCTTAAGTTACTTAAACAGTTAATTTTCTTTGGACAGAAGCAGGGACTAACAGCAAGTACTGGGGCACATAACACTACACTTGTCACTAGAAGACAAAATCACAAAATTGCATCTACCTTACTTTGGCCATGTCATGCAAGGCCATTTCACTGGAGAAAGCAATTATGGAAGAGTTAGTGGTAAAAGGAAATCAATTTTCAGTATTTGGAAGCAGAGATAAGTGACTTGATAAGATCATTGTAAGAAAAGAGAATAGTTTAACAAATTTGTAACAAATAGTGATATTCTTTCACTTTTGAATTACTTGGAATAAGTTTTAAAATTAAAAATATATACAGAATACAAATGTTATACAGTAAAAAGGACTATGGTATGATTGCCTTTAAAAATATAAGATTGTATTGTATTGTATTTTTTTTTTTTATGTTCAGTTGCAGGTAGAGGACGTGGAAGAGGGCGTGGAAGAGGAAGAGGGCGTGGAAGAGGAAGAGGGGGTCCAAGACGATAACTTCTTTATATCTGTTATTAAAAAAAGCCCCAAACAAGCGGTATTTTTCTTTACAGGTTTTGTTTTATGTCAGTTTTAATAAACAAATGTGGAAAATGTGTCAAGTTCTGCATTGATACATTACATGAAACTCCTGATTACGCTTGTATTATCTTTAACTTTGACAGCCAAAACTTAAATAGAAATGTTTAATTCTGAATGCCAGAATTGTGAAATTTGCAGTCTATCTTTTCTTGTTTTCTTCTTATATCTGAAGAAATATACTGAAACCTGAAGCATTTGTGAATATTTCAGTTTATAAGAGAAAATTAAACAGATAGTTGTCATTTAGCAGCCACATTTGGGACCAGCAGTTCCGTTATTAAGAAGTCTCTAAAATGCTTTTCTTTTTCTTACTCCTCTCTGCTCTTTGAAATTCTCACCACGATGCTGGGATAATTAGCAACAAGGGAATTAACATTTGTATTTACATTTGTTGAAAGGGCTTATAAGAGAGTAAGCAAGCACACAATGGGAAATGCATCAGATTTGCATAGCGCATTCTCAGTACTGCATTGACAATACATTGCTTTTAATATGTATGCCCCATTGTGAGCTTTGTTACTCTTGTAATACCTTTCCAATCTCTCTACTCTACAAGGTGGGAGGTGGGAGGAAAAATAACAGGTCATGTACAGTACAATCTGTGCTGACCATAATGGCACTTGTGTCTGAGAGGATGCTGTGGAGACTGTAAATGTGGGCATTGCTTGTAAAAAAATTTCCAGTACCATTGTAATTTCAAATGGTTTCTGAACAAGTTAATTTATAAATGATAATAATCGTATTTTGAAATTACTTTGAAGAGTGGCATAGGGAAACAAAAACATTTGAACTGTAGTCCCTTTGTCTTAAAAACAATAAGAACTTAAAGGCAAGTAAAACAAAAGCTCTAATTTTCCTCACATTTTTTGACTTCAGTTTCGGTGATTTGATAAAAATTATTTCACAGAAAATATTTAAACATGATGCCACATTCAGTATGCAACTAAAATCTGTATGTTTTTAGTTTCTTAGTTCATAATTCCAAAGTAGCCCTTACTTAAAATTTCCCATCCCTGTTGCCATTGTTTTTATAGTTCTTTTGGGAATTATGGACATTCATTAGATTGCTACAGCTTTGGTAGGTAGTAAAGAATCTGACAATGCTTTGCTCATAAAGATAACTTACAAATAACCATGAAAATGAGTTGCATAAATTATGTATCAGTATAGAAAAATAATTGCACCCTTTGTAGTTTCTTGTACCACATGACTTGGATGTTTTACAACCATATTCACATATGCCAGATTTCCTTTGCATAATTGCACAGAACCAATGTTTTCAAGTATAATGTCTTTATCTGTCAAAATCAATCTCAAGTTACTTCTGCAAAGCCGTTTTTTTGATGGAGAATGGATAAGAGACTATTTTAGCAGGGATATTTGGTTACCCAGGATTTGCTTCATTGCTTGCTGTGACCTATAATTGATATAAACTTCAAGCTGGAATGTGAAAGCTGCATCAGTTCCTCAAGTCCAATTACTGGCGATTTCTTCTGAGCTTTATAAAAGTTACTAATGCTCCTAATGGTATGCATGATGATGTTGATGCCACAAGCAGACCAATAACTGCTAGGCCACCTCTTGGATAATCTTTGGTAACCAGTTGTCCCTACAAGAGACATAAGCAAAATATGAAATGGCCTACACTAATACCAAGGAAAGATACATTGCTGTTTTAATCTTGGGGTTCATGATAAAATATATTACTAAATGATCACATTTTTTCAATTTGCATTTTTTTCATAGTGATAATTTTTCATGCTACAAATTTCAGCAACAGTAATTATATAGATGCTAGTACCCTAGAATCATTTCAGATTCAAGAGGCAGATTTTTAAAATCATTTTTCCAACTTTGGTCAATTTTATTGAACTGCAATTTCTGGAACTCCCAGCCAATATAATTTTTTTTCTATACTGGCCAGCAAGTTTGAAAATTGGATTCTATGATTGGAAAACTGCCACGTTAGAAAAGGTTATGTGTTTCATGAATTATTTATTTTTCATATTTCTAGACTGCCCATCTCACCCAATTCCTAAATTTAAGCTGCCAACAGAAAAAAATTCAGCGAAATACCTCTGTTGCATCCCAGGCTTGATACTGGGATATCCCTGTCCTGATGTAGTCCGTGATGTAAAACACAAACAGGCTTATGATTAATATTGGACTGATAAAAGCCCATAAAACTTTCCAATACCAACTTGGCTCATGTCCAATCATCACGCAAAGGTCTTTACTAAATCTATTGAAACAAATAAGCACTGTTGGCATTCCAATTAAAAAGTAGTTGTTATAAAGTATTAGGTTAGAATGCTATCTTAAAATGCTTTTAAAAGCTCTTGACATCTTGGAAGAAATTGGTATATAAATGCAGAATAATAAATTATGCAATGACATGATAATGATGTGATAAGAAAGAAACATTATTGAATTCTTACCTTTTTAGCCCATATATGTAACAAACAGCAATAGTTTCCACCAGTACAATAAGTAGTAAGGACAGTGTAGCAGCATAATCATTGAAGATATTAAACCAATAGTTACCAGCCCTTGTAGTAAATATTAGGCCAATGACACAGTTGATAATACACACGCTGCCTATAAAAAGAACAAATGCTTTCAATCTCAGTGTTAAAAAGATCAGAACAAATTTTATATTCTTTTTACTGAATATGTAGTCCTAAAAATAATGGTCATTTGATTTAATTTCAAATCAGACAAGATGTACTGCAATTTTTTTCAACTTAACTGCTGATGGCTATCATTGGTATAGTAACAATTTATAGAGAGAAAACTTAACACAGCAAAATAATCTATAGTTGAATCTCAGTCTTAAATAAATATACAATATAAAAAAGTCTAAATTACATTGTACCACAAGACTAGATACAATTGGTGTGGGGAGTACCTTTAAGTCAATCTTTGCTCCTTGTGACTGCTTAAACAAGTCTGCAATTTTCTTGGCAAGGTTTTGGGGAGTGATTTTCTATTGTGTTCTTCCTAGGGTTAAGAGAAAGGGACTGGCCCAAGGTCACCCAGCTGTCTGTGCCTAAGGCAGGCCTAGAATAGATGATGTCACAATTTTTAGCCCAGGACCTTAATCACTATGCCAAATTGGCTTTTTATTAGAAAAGGATGTTCACATTTGTAGTCATGGATATTGAGCTGATTAGAAGAGCCTTTAGTTGGCATTCACATATAACTAAGAAGGATTATGCATGATTATGATCAGAGCTATAGAGCTAATCCTTGAGTTACAAATGTAATAGAGCCTGCCAATTACATTCGTAACCTGAGAATTTGTTAATTGGATCATGTTAAATGAATGTAATCCCTCCCTGCTTCAGCCAATGCATTGGCTAATCGAATGCACAGGTGGTTCAGTGCACATGAAGTATCTCAGGGTGGGGAAGACCATGGGGGGGTAGTGCTTCTGACTACCCAAGGCCTCCCCTGACCCACTGAGATATCTCATGCTTCCCCATCCCATCCTGCCCACTGGGACACCACAGGCACTGGGCCTGTAGGGACAAGCGTGCACTGCTCAGCTTGTCTGATTCACTGAAGCTGCCTGCACAGGACCACCCATTCTGTTTTGGAGCGCCTGGCAGCCTCAGTAAGTCTGAAGGAATGTGATTTCATGCCCCCAAAGGCCTGTTCTCTGCACCAAAAGCTTTTGCAAAGGGATGGAAGGCTTTGGGGGAGTGATCTCACGCTGCTCCATCCCTTTGCAAAAGCTTTCAGCGTGGAGAACAGGCCTGAAGGAGTGCAATTGTGTGCCCCCAAAGGTTTCTGTTCTGTGACAAAAGTTTTTGCAAAGGGATGGAGGGCTTCAGGGAGTGATCTTGCACTCCTTCAGGCTCACCAAGACTGCGCAGCACTCCCAAAATGGAGTGTGCAGGCAGTCAAGCTGAGCAGGGCACACCACTCCTGCTCGGCCTCTGCTCTCACCACTCTATTTTTGGAGTGCCAGGAGCAGGCAAAGAAACTATGCTGCTACGCGTACCCCGCATCAGAGAGGCTGGAGAGGAGATAGCTCACTTGAGTAGAGAAGGAGCAGTCAGCCTGTTCTGAAACTCAGGATGTTCAAAAGATAAATGAGCGATCAGGATGGGGACAAGCCAGTGAGCTAGCACATCAGGGCCAGTGCCTGATAGATCCTTGTCAGGGAGGGAGAAATAGGCAGGGGAATGTTGAAGTGTGTCTGCGGTCGGTCATAAGGGTGGACGATTGCCATGGTACTGCAATCTTCATAACTTCGGGACTATCGGGCGTACTTTTGGGGGGTTGTGTCATAACTTTGAACCATCACTAAGTGAACTGTTGTAACTTGAGGACTACTTTATTGCAATTATATGCATATCATGACATCTGCAATATTATCTTCTAATTCTACTGCATTGAAATTATTCAATATCATTGTAGCTATCAAATTTACCTGAGATAATCTCCCTGGGTACATGAGAAGAGAGGAACTTGATGTCAGTCAAAGGAGTAAGAATGGCTGCAGTGTTTCCCAGCATGCTTCCTATTCCCAGCAACAGCAACATGACAAAATACAGCACTGAATACAATTGTGAGAACTCCATATTTTTAATTGCTTCAGAATATACTATAAATGCTAGCCCGGTTCCTTGCACAGCCTGATGAAAAAAGAATGAAATTATTAAATAGAAGAATAAATTCAGTATTTTGCATACAAAAACCATTGGTTAAAGGAAAAATCATTTTCTCCCAGAGCCTAACCATTGCCTTAACAATTGCCAACCATAATTTAAAACCAGAGAAAAAGAAAGTTGAGTTGAACTGAGTCTATGAATTAATTTATTACAAAAATGGTTTCACTTAGAGGACAAAACGGTTAAGACAGATGGCTGCTGTATTTGACTATGATATAAATATTTTTTAATATGGCTGAATTAAAATAATATGCTGAATATTTATAGTTTATATATTTGCAAAAGAATATGAAGTGGAAGTTGTTTTAACACTATTTCCTTGTAGGGTCCAATTCGCTTGTTTGTTGTTGTTTGATAGATATCCTATCTTTCTACTCTGGTACTATTCCAAGTGGCTATCAGATCTCAATCTTTTAAAAAGTTATAGATAAGGAGTAGCACTTTCAACTGAGCCTAAGAATGAACTGGAAGCCAGTGAGAGCCATTTATTGGCTGTGTTTATATCCTAAGCCCGTGCTGGCGAACCTATGGTGCCACAGGTAGCACACAGAGCCATATTGAGCTCAGCTCCTGCCAGCTGATTTTCGGGCCTTCTGGGCCCACTGAACATCAGGAAAAAGTCTGTTTCCCGTCCGGAGGGCCTCCGGGGGAGGGAAGGCCCGTTTTTTGCTTTACCCAGGCTCCAGAGCCTTTTTAGGAGCCTAGGGAGGGCGAAACCAGCCTTCCACATCCCCGGAGGCCCTCCAGATGCCAGAAACGGCCGGTTTGCCGACTTCTGGTGGAATGGGAAGGCCCATTTTTCACTCTTCCCCAGGCTCCAGAGCCTTTCTAGGAGACTGGGGAGGGTGAAAATGGCCTTCCCCATCCCCCCCAGAGGCCCTCTGGAGGCCGGAAATGGCCTGTTTGCCGACTTCCAGAAGTCAGTTTCTGGCCTCTGGAGGGGTGGGGAAGGCCTTTTCGCCCTCCCCAACCTCCTAGAAAGGCCCTGGAGCCTGGGGAGAGTGAAAAACAGGCCTTCCGGTGGGACCAGAAGTCGGCAAACGGGCAGTTTCTGGCCTCCAGGGGGGGGTGAAGGCCATTTTTGCCCTCCACAGCCTCCTAGAAAGGCTCTGGAGCCTGGGGAGAATGAAAAATGGGCCTTCCGGTGGGACCGGAAGTCGGGAAATGGGCAGTTTCTGGCCTCCAGAGGGCCTCCGGGGGGGGGTGAAGGCCGTTTTTGCCCGCCACAGCCTCCTAGAAAAGCTCTGGAGCCTGGGGAGAGTGAAAAATGGGCCTACCAGGCCCACCGTTCCATCATGTGCCAAAAGCAGGGGGAGCACGGGGGGGTCGCGCACGCATGCACAGGGGCGGGGCGCATAGAATTATGGGTGTGGGCACATGTGTGTGACCCCCTTGCACTCCCCCCGCTTTTGGCACGGTTGGTCATCACTGTCCTAAGCCATTAGTATCTGTTCCATTATCTCTAGGAAGAAAAGCAATATACAGTATGAACTAAAGAGATTCAGGTACTCCTCAGTTAGCCACCACAATTGGGATTGGCATGGTTATTAAGCGAAGCAATTGCTATATGAAACTGACTGCTTACATTCCTACTTCAGATTTCCTGTGCTTTATAGATCTGCAGCTTGTAAATTTTATTTATTTATTTGTCAAGCATATATAAGATAACAGGTAAAAGTATAAACACAATTTGAATACATGAAAAGAGTAAGAGTAAAAAAATAAAAAGAAATATTAGGACAGGGATAGTAGGCACACTGGTGCACTTATGCATGCCCCTTACAGACCTCTTAGGAATGGGGTTAGGTCAACAGTAGACAGTTTAAGGTTAAAGTTTTGGGGGTTTGGAGAAGAAACCACAGAGTCAGGTAGTGCATTCCAGGCATTGATCACTCTGTTACTGAAGTCATATTTTCTGCAATCAAGTTTGGAGTGGTTTATCTTGAGTTTGTATCTATTATTTGCTCGTGTATTGTTGTGGTTGAAGCTGAAGTAGTCATTGACAGGTAGGACACACTGGCAAATAATTTTATGTACTATGCTTAGATCAGACCGAAGTCGGTGTAGTTCTAAGTTGTCTAAGCCCAAAGTCTGGTGGCATAAGGTTTTATTGCTGGTAGAGGAATGGAGGACTCTTCTCGTAAAATATCTCTGGACTCTTTCAATTGTATTTATGTCGGATATGCAGTGTGGGTTCCAGACAGATGAGCTGTATTCAAGAATTGGTCTAGCAAATGTTTTCTATGCTCTAGTTAGTAGTACAATATTACCAGAGAAGAAGCTATGCGAGATTAGGTTAACATCTCTGAATGCCTTTTTGGCAATGTTGTTACAGTGGACTCAGGCACTTAGATCTTTAGAAATGAGTACTCTAAGGTCCTTGACAGAGTGAGGGTCATCTACAAGGTCATGTCAATCTTAATTTGTATTTTATGTTTTGATTTTTTTTTTGCCAATGTGCAAGACAGAGCATTCGTTGGTTGAGATTTGAAATTGCCACGTTAGACCAACCTGACACATAGTCAAGGTCTTTTTGAAGGATAGTTGCATTGTCGGTGATGTTGAATAGTTTAATATCATCATTTATGTAAAGTATGAAGAGTGTTGGACCTAAAACACTCTTTGGGGAACACCACTATTAATAGATACAGGATTTGATAGAGCACTTCCTATTTTGACCACTTCTTGTCTGTTAGACAGGAAGGCTGCTATCCATTTATGTAGGAGTCCAAAAATGCCATAGGATTTTAGTTTTAGAAGTAATTTGTCGTGTACCACTGAATCAAAAGCTTTACAAAAGTCTATGTAAATTGCGTCTATTGCTTTGCCCTGATCAAGATGTGTAGTCCATATGTTTTTGCAATGTAGTAGTTGTAGATTACAGGATAATTTTTTTCTGAAACCAAATTGTTTGTTTGAGAGTAGGTTGTTTGTCTCTAGGTGGAGGGTAATAGATTGGTTAATGATTGATTCCATGACTTTGCAGGTGACGCAACATAAAGAGATTGGTCTGTAATTTTCAACTAGGCTGAGGTCTCCCTTTTTTATTTATTTATTTTATTTTATTTTTCAGATTTCTATACCGCCCTTCTCCTTTCGGACTCAGGGCGGTGAACAGCCAAGATAAAAAACATTTATGCACAAAAGTTAAAAATAGATTTAAAATAATTAAATAAATTTGGCCCGTAATTTAAAACTTTTCAATTAAAATCCATATCAAATTTTAAAACCAACCGTAAAATCAGGACAGCCCGGCTAACTGAAAAAAATAGGTTTTTAGGGCCCGACGAAAAGTCCGGAGGTCGGAGATCACTCGTATCTCTGGGGGTAGATTGTTCCAAAGGGTAGGTGCCACCACAGAGAAGGCTCTCCCCCTGGGGGTCGCCAGCCGACATTGTCTGGCCAACGGCAGAGAGGAGGCCCTCTCTGGGAGCGAACTGGCCGGTGGGAGGCAATTGGTGGCAGAAGGCGGTCCCGTAAGTACCCCGGCCCTAAGCCATGGAGCGCTTTAAAGGTGATCACCAACACCTTGAAGCGCACCTGGAAGTCCACCGGAAGCCAATGCAGCTCGCGCAGGAGAGGTGTTGTATGGGAGCGCCCTGTCGCTCCCATAATCCCCCATGTGGCCGCATTCTGGACCAGTTGGAGCCTCCGGGTGTACCCCAAGGGGAGCCCCATGTAGAGAGCGTTACAATAGTCCAGACGAGAAGTGATCTTTTTGAAGATAGGAATGATCGTGGCTTGTGACCATTGGTAGGGCAAGGAACTGGTACTGAAAGATTTTTCAAAAATTATGCTTAGAGGTTCTGCAATTTCAGTGGAAAGCTTTTTTTAAGAAGTATGCGCATAGTTCATCAGGTCCAATAGATAGAGATGGTTTTAGATTACATAGTGCCTTTTCAACATTGTCTTCTGTAAAATCGATATGTATAAAATCACCGTAATCATTATAATTGTCTGTGGTATGACTTGGAAATATTGGGTATGTGTTGTTGCTGTTTACAAAGACTGAGCCGAAGAATGTGTTAAAGAGATTGGCTTTAACGGTTTTGTCAATATAGTCTTCGTCGTTTGGTCCTTTTTGGGGTGGGATGGATCTTGAGTATTTAAGTTTGTTGTTTACAACATTATAGAAGGCAGGAGTGGATTTTGTGCGTAGAAGGTTTTCCTCTTGCTTGATGTGATAATTGGTGCATTCAGTCTTTATTTGTTGGCAAACATTTTTGTAGTAGTTTTTGACATTAGCTACATAGTTAGGTGTTTTTTTTTCACCAAAGAGATTTTTTTCTGGATTGTAGTTTCCTTATTGTTATTAGTAGTTTATTTTTTCTGGTTTTGGGAGATATTAGTGGTACATAAAGTTTAATGATTCTTTTCACTTTGCCCAAGAAAATGTTCTAATGGTCATCAGCAGTATTACAGCCAGTGAATAGAATTTGCCAATCAAGAGATGAGAGTTCATTGTCTATGAGATCATAGTTGGCTTTTTTAAAGTTATAACTGGGAATCCCATCATTATGATGATTTTTATGACGGCGTAAATTGAGACAAAAGTCAATCATGCTGTGGTTGCTGTTGAAGAATGGTTCTTTTATTTGTAGTCCATAAATTAAGTTTAAAATGTTGCAGAAGATGAGATCAAGGCAGTTGTTGAGTCTAGTGTTGTTAGTTACTAGTTGATCAAGTCCCAGATTAGTTACAGTATTGTACAGGATTGCATGTATAGGTTCAGTTGTACATTCATGTACAGTCCAATTAATAAGTGGTAAGTTAAGGTCACTAAGAAAAATTGTAGGGTGTGGGCAGGAGGATGCCCATGTTAGTAGTGAAGTTAACTTGTTTGCATGTTCGATGTCGTAATCTGGAGCTCTGTAACATAGTAAGAATCAAAATGTGGTATTTAAAGACAGGTCACAGACGATGGTCTCAGGAAGGGCAAGATCCTGTATAACTTGAATATTTTTTAGATGTAGGGACTTTTTGTAGAAGATAGCAACACCACCTCCTCTATGGATTTCACAATCAGACCGGTAAACATGATAGTCTCTTACTGTGGTAATGGAATCAGGGAGGGATGTATTCAGCCAAGTTTCACAGACAAATATAATGTCGAATTTAGCCGTATTTAGTAAGAGGAGGAATTCAGGTATTTTATTTACAAGGCTTCTTGCATTAAATATCGTGTTTCCCTGAAAATAAGACATGTCCGGATAATAAGCCCAATCGGGCTTTTCAGCGCATGTGATAATACAAGCCATCCCTGCAAAATAAGCCACCCCCAACAACTACTTACACGCATGTGCAGCCAGTCCCGCCATTTCCTCTGGTTGCTTGCCGTGCAACCAAAATGAGTTGAGGAGGCGAGGCTGGGGGGGAAGGGGGGGACATGCCCTCCCCTCCCTGTTCTTTGTGCCAACCAAGTGGCCCAACACATCCCACCCCACCCCAATGGCAACAGCAGCCTGGTTGCTTTCCTTCCCTGCTGTCTCTTTATCAAGAGGGGTGGCAGGTGGGGCGGGAGAGAAGCAAGATGCCTGGAGCAAGATGTGGCTCCCCTTGCCATCTCTTCTCCCCCACCCTTGTCAGGCATGGCAGGGTTCCTGCCCGTCACTTAGCTACCTGCCCCCTTTAGGAATGCAATTTGGGGGTGGCAGGTGGGGCGGGCGAGAAGCAGGACGCAGGTCTTACCTTTCAAGTTCCATCGCTTTCCTCGCCATTGTGTCCAGGGAAACACTCTGTAAAAGAAATTCTTCTCACAAGTTTGAGAAGTTTGATTGAACCGTCCCACCTGCCACCCCTCTCGATAAAGAGACAGCAGGGAAGGGAAGCAGCTGTTGCCATTGCGGTGGGGTGGGACATGTTGGGCCGCTCGGCCAGTGCGAAGAACAGGGAGGGGAGGAGACGGCAGCGACGGGACATCCAGTCCCACGCTCGCTGCCTCCTGCACCCCCAAAATAATAAGACCCCCTGATAATAAGGCCAAGCCCTTATTTGGGGGTGGCAAAAGAAAATAAGACCCTGTCTTATTTTGGGGAAAAGATGGTAGCTTGCATTTAAGGTCAGTAGTAATTGTTATAGAGGAAGTTAGGGGTGTGCGTGCCTAGTTTTGGATGACGGGTGGTTGAATGGAGGAGGATTGAGTGTTAGGATGTGGGTTGTGGGACTTTCTTTTGATGCAGTTGGCACGGTAGTCGATGTATATGTCAGTATCTCCTTGGTCTTTTTTTTTGCTTTAATTTATATGCCGCCCTGCTCCAGAGACTCAGGGCGGCTTACAATGCGTTAAGCAATAGCCTTCATACTTTTGTATATTTATACAAAGTCAGCTTATTGCCCCCACAATCTGGGTCCTCATTTCACCTACCTTTGAAAGGATGGAAGGCTGAGTCAACCTTGAGCCTGGTGAGATTTGAACTTGCAGTAATTGCAAGCAGCAGATGTTAATAACAGTGCTTTTGTCCACTGTACTACAGGCTGTACTGACGTCTTTTAAGTTCTGATCAGAGTTCATGGGAGCGGATTCTTTGTAATATGGATAAGTCGTGATGTGAGCAAAGTTTGTTATGGCTGATGTTGGTTTTGGCGATGGAATTTATCGTATGGATGAATATATGTTTGATGGACTCATTTTTGCAAATAAAATTGTGGAGCCACCGAGCCATCATTTTACTTGAACTCAGAGTCATCTCTTGAAATTTTAATGTCATCAGGGCAGATGTTTGGTTTATGGGAGTTTCTTATAATGTTGCGAACCTTAGTGATATCATCAGATTCGTTGTGTCATCCAGGCCAAATAAAATAGCGTTTGGATGTTTCTGTTCACCTTCAACAGCATCTTTGATAAGTAAGAATATATTATTTGTGGATTGGTATTATTTGCTGGGTTGATGGTTACTTATGCTTGTGATTGAGGTTTTGGTTGAGGTAGTTATTGTTGAATTGAGGTAGTATTTTGAGCATTTAGGTATTTATCATTTCTATTTTTTTTTTCAGGAGATGTTAGACATGCTTGTAAACTTGCTTGTAAAATGGTTTCTAAACGTCTTACTAAGCGTGCATCTATGGAGTCAATGGATGTAGTTGGGACATTTTGATTATCTAGCTTGGTTAAACATGATGGACATAGACAAGGAAATGTACCTGATGCTTGTATGAGATTTGCTATTTGTTTGGTTAATTTTCCAGCCCTCTGCTCCTGCAATCCACCTTTGGGTTTCCTTCCTCCTCGCTTCTTTTTGACTGGGTGATATTTTTCTTAACTGTCTCTCCGTGCTGTGGCCACGCCCCACTTTCCCATGATGCACCAGTCTTTTCACTCAGTCGCTGACTGACCGGTGTGCCTTTCTCTTCGTGCTTATTTTAGAAGGATTTCTTAGTATTGCGTTAGGCTTTTTTATTTATTTTTAGTAGTATTTTTCTCCTATTCGGTGAGAGCCTCTATCGGTGAGCTGCAGGGCGTGTGAGAGGTGCCTGGGGACCCAGCCCATCCTCCGCCCAGGGAAGTGCTCCCTTTTGACAGCAGCGTGGGTTACCGGCCCTTCGGGGCGGTTCCCTGCCTTCCTTTAAGCCGCCGGTGTGGAGCGCGGGGTTTGCGATTGCCGTTTTTTTCCCCCCCACACCTCTTCTCTGCAAATTAGTTTTGGCTCTCTTAGGGCGGCTCCGGAGTGCTCCGCATGGTTTGCCCTGCGGCCTCTGATGTCTTGCTGAGATTCCCACCTGCGGTTCGTCTGCGCTGCGCTCTAATTGTCAGCCTTTCAAAGTTGCCGCCCGGGGCTCCAGCTGCCTAGACGGAGTCGGAAGCTTCGCTCCAGCCCGCAGCGCTCCGGAAGGTGCCTGCTGCTACGGTGGTGAGGTTCGCTGACGTCCGTCCCTCGGGCGGCGTCCGGTGAGGAGTGCCCTTGGCCCCGTTTTTTTTGGATGTTGTTTAGCCGCCTGAGCTGCCGCCGGGTTCCGGACAGTCCACGGCCGCCATTTTGTTGCTATTTCTTGGCGGCAATTTTAACGGGCGCCATTTTGGGATCGCAATTGCTTCTTAAGGGCCGTTGTGTTACTGGGTTACCCCACTCTCTCTACACCTTGAAGCAGTTTTTGGGGGGTGTGCCTCTGTGGCTGTCTGCCAGTTAAGTGGACCAGTTGCCTGTTGTCCCATAATTGCAGTCTGGGCAGTACTTAAATTTTTTTCTTCTTGACACCTTAGCCAGCCTCTTGTCCTTCCTGTCAGAGATTGCTTGGCTGGACTGTTTCGGCTACCCTCAGCGGTTGGGGTGCCTACGTGTATATAGTTCAGATATTGTTGGTTTATAACACAAAAAAAAAAAAAAAAAGAAAAGAAAAGAGAGGAAAAAGACGATAAATATAGTAAGGACTATTTTTTCATTACCTTTTTTCAATAGTACACTTATATATATATATAAAAAAAAAAGGAAGAATTGAACTATATTCGGTCTTGTCATAATGGCGGATGCTTATTTTTCATCCGATGCGGAGCAGGAGCCCAGCTCCCCTAGGGCTCCAGCCAAGCACAAGTCAAAATCTCGTAGCAGGGTCTTATCTGCTTCTGAGGACTCCCGCCAGCCTAGGTCATCGGCAGCGGCAGATAAAGACGCGCAACGACGCCACAGGGCTTTGGAGCGCCAATATGACAAGGCCAGACAGGCCACCTTGGCCTCGGTTTTTCCAACTGGCCTGAATACAGCACCTTTGCCTTCGTCGCCCAGCGGGTCCCAGGCGCCTGATCCACCGCAGCCAAGCACTTCTGGACGCCTGTCCAAGAGAGCTTCAATCTCATTGCCTGATGTTTCATCGGTGGGCTTGCTCAACTCCGCCCCCCCTCCCGCCCCGCGTCCCGGGGCGACGTTCACTCCAACTGCCGCTGGTCTTCGCGGGGCTGATGGTCAATTATCGTCTTCCCAAATGGACTTACAGTTGTTGCTATCTAATGCCTTGTCCTCTCTGTGGGCTGCGGGACTCCAACAACCGCCCATGCCTCTAGTACAGACAACCTCCCGTCAGGTGCCTCAACCACCTATGGCACCGACTCAGAGGCCCTCTCACCACTTGGCGCCCGATTCTTCGGATGATTCCGATCATGGGGAACATACGGTCGAGGACTTGGAATTTTCAGAAGATGAGGGCCTCACTCCTGATGTTCCTGCTTTTACCGGGCTGTTCAGGCCCTCATTGTTCAAATCTCTTCTACACAAGGCTCGTCAGATCACAAACATGTCTGTTGCTGCGCCTGCATCCTCCGAGGCCGCATCCATGGCGACCCCTCACGAGGCCTTGTTTTCGTCTTCCAAGCCGGGCAGGGACTTCATCCCCTGCCCTCAACTTTTTTCTGACGTTCTACAATCTCCTTGGTCTCAACCTGCTTCGTCCACGGGCCCCAATAGCATCGATAAGAAATTGTATTGTGCGGCACCAGAATTGGACGCCATGCTGTCCCTACCTGTGGTGGACACGCCCGTTGCCAACCTCTCTTCGTCGTCCTTACTGTCAACAGATGCGCTGGACGGGCTGAAATCGGAGGACAGGAAGTCTGAGCTTTCCTTTCGCAAAGAACATCAAGCCCTGGCGTGGGCGATCAAAACCGCGACCGCCACATCCTTCTTTAACCGGGCAACTCTGCTTTGGTTGAGACAGCTTCAGGATAGGCTACCGCCAGAAGACACACGTCTCCACCAGGACATAAACAAAATTGTGGCGGCTACAGAATATTCGGCCGATGCCTCATTAAATTCTGTAAAGTTCACATCCAGGGCTTTGGCCTCGTCTATTACGTCCCGTCGTTTATTTTGGCTTAGGAACTGGAGGGCTGATGCCAAAGCTAAATGGCGCTTGGCGGCAGCACCCTACAAGGCTCCAAATCTGTTCGGCTCCGCTCTCGACCCTGTCCTTATTGAAGATAAGGACAAGAGGAAGGTTATGCCGACTTCCTCTTATCGCAGGCCTGAACGGCGCTATACGCCTTACTATCAAAGACAGTCCTTTCGGGCGACGTCGGGGTCAGGGGGTGCCTACTCGCAACGTCCACAATTTTTTGGCTCTGACCGTTCCTCCGATCGTCAGCGGTTTCGTGACAGAGCTAGGAACCCCACTGTCTCCAAGCGTCCCTTTCGGGGATCTGGATACCGTCAATTCCGCAGGGGGAAATGACTACAGGTCGCAGGATCCCATTGGAGGTCGCCTGCAACTTTTCCACCATCAATGGGAGCAGTCAACCTCGGACTCTTGGATCCTTCACATGGTGTCCTCCGGCCTGTCGATCGAGTTCCTGGGATGCCCTCCTTCTCGCCACATTTGCTGCCCTGCGCCACGTTCTCCCGAACAGGGACGTTTACTACAGGAGCAAGTCCTCCATCTACTCAGCATCAAGGCGATAGAAAGGGTCCCGCCGGAACAACAGGGCCTGGGATTCTATTCGACACTTTTTCTCATCCCGAAACATTCCGGAGGTTGTCGGGCCATTTTGAACTTGAAACAACTAAACCTCTTCATTTGCTATCGCAGATTCAAAATGCACTCCTTGGGGTCCATCTTGGGGGGGGTTCGTCGTGGCGACCTTCAATCGGTCGACCTCAGGGAGGCATATCTGCATGTCTCGGTGTCACCTTCGCACAGGAAGTTTCTGCGCTTTCAAATTGGGGACGATCATTATCAATATTGCGCAATGCCCTTTGGTTTATCCTCTGCCCCAAGGACTTTCACAAAATTAGTAGCTGTAGTGGCGGCATCACTCCGAAGGATTCCGGTGCGGGTACTCTGTTACCTCGACGACATCCTGGTGTTGTCATCGTCCAGGAGCCAGGCAGCTCGAGACCTTCATCTCCTCAGGGCCTCCTCAGGGTACCATCCGCCAGACAATGTCGGCTGGCGACCCCCAGGGGGAGAGCCTTCTCTGTGACGGCGCCCACCCTCTGGAATAACCTTCCCCCAGAGTTACGTATAATAACAGACCTCCGGATTTTTCGTCGGGCCCTGAAAACCTATTTATTTCAACTAGCTGGGCTGGCTTGAGCTAAATTTTAAATTGATTTTAAATTGGGTTGTTTTAATTTACGGCCAGAATATTTAATTATTTTAATACTGTTTTTAAATTTTGTATGCTTTGTTTTTACTTAGGCTGTGCACCGCCCTGAGTCCTATTTGGAGAAGGGCGGTATAGAAATTTAAACAAACAAATAAATAAATAAATAAATCTTGTCATCATGGCCTTCCAGAATCACGGATTCTCAATAAATTTTCCCAAGATTCACCTTTCCCTGTCCACATCACTGCTGCACTTGGGGGCGGTGATAGATTCTATTCGGGGTCAAGTCTTTCTATCTCCAGACAGGATTTCAAGTCTTCAAGACCTGATACGTCAAGTTCTGTCTCATCGCTCCATTCCTCTTCTCCAGCTGTCGCAGCTGCTGGGGAAGATGGTGTCGTGCTTCTCAATTGTGCCATGGGCACGACGTCACGCGAGACCATTGCAATGGTTTCTGCTCCCTTACCAGCGCTCGGGACGCAGCGATTCCCTTCACAAAGTATACCTTCCACCTCAACTTCGTCTGTCGTTTCAGTGGTGGATGGGATCAGCCATTCGCAAGGGCTCGCACTTTCTGATTCAAGACAGAATGACTCTGACCTCGGACGCCAGCCTTCGAGGCTGGGGAGCCCACCTTCAAAATCAGGTGGTGCAGGGTCGTTGGTCCGTTCCAGAAAGAGGCCGCAACATCAATCTGTTGGAACTCAGGGCAATCCGCCTAGCCCTCAAACATTTTCAATCTCAGTTGGAGGGCCACCACGTCCTTGTGCTCACGGACAACATCACGGCCAAGGCCCATGTAAACAAAGAAGGCGGGACACATTCGAGGCCACTAATGTTAGAAGCGGAGAGTCTCTTCCGGTGGGCGGAACGCCACCTTCTTTCATTGAGAGCGGATCACATTTCCGGCATGGACAATGTGCGGGCGGATTGGCTCAGCAGACAAAGTCTCGATCACTCGGAATGGCAACTACATCCGAGGCTCTTCCACGAAGCCATTCTTCTTTTTGGCACGCCTGTCGTGGACTTGTTCGCCAGTCCGTCGAATGCCCAGGTTCCACTCTATGTGACTCGTTACCCGTGCCATTCAGCGATGGATCACGACGCGCTCCGATGCCGTTGGCCCCCAGGGCTCTTGTACGCCTTTCCCCCGATCCCCTTGATTCCTCAGGTGATTCGGAGGCTCTTGGAGGAAAGGGCCGAAATGATCCTGGTGGCTCCCGACTGGCCTCGTCGGCAGTGGTACGCAGATCTTGTGGCCCTATCGTCTTGTCCACTATGGCTGATTCCACCAGACCGCATCGCCCTACGCCAAGGGGCCATCGACCACCCAGAGCCAGGATGGCTCCAATTGGCCGTTTGGCGTTTGAGCGGGTTATCTTGCGAAAGGACCGACTTCCCGACTCCGTCATAGGTATGATCCAAGCTTCCCGTAGGCCGTCGACTTTGCGGATATACGAGTCTTCCTGGAGGGCCTTCTGTCTCTGGTGTGCGGCCAACCTGGTGGACCCTACTTCAGCCCGGATAGAGGACGTCCTGTGCTTTCTACAATCCGGCTTAGACAAGGGGTTGTCACCGTCTATCCTTCGTCGTCAGACGGCGGCATTATCTACGGTCATTCGGTGTCCCCCATACTCGTCTTTGTCTATGCACCCGCTACTTAAGGGATTTCTTCACGGAGCTGTAAACCTATGCCCCCCGGTTGTTCATAGATACCCGACCTGGGACCTTTCCCTTGTTCTTCAGGCCTTGATGTACCCTCCTTTTGAACCTTTGGGGTCTATTCCTTTAAGGTATTTGTCTTTCAAGGTAACCTTTCTTTTGGCGATCACTTCGGCCAGACGTGTGTCTGAGCTCTCAGCCCTATCGATTAGAAAAGATCTCTGTATATTTCAACCTAATACAGTGATACTACGTCTGGACCCTGCATTCTTACCCAAAGTGAATTCGTATTTTCATCGGGCTCAGGAGCTTATCCTTCCGGATTTCTGCCCGTCGCCGAAACATCAACGCGAAAAGGACTGGCATACCCTCGATGTACGTAGGGCTCTTCGTCGCTATATTCGTCGGACTGAATCCATCCGTAAAACTGAGGCTCTTCTGGTGTCGTTTCATCCACCTTCTTTGGGCCAAAAGATTTCTCCATCCACAGTGGGCAGGTGGATTAAGACATGCATAGCGACAGCTTACAAGCAACGTTCTCGTCCTGTACCGAGTCGCATCTTGCCTCACTCTACTCGTAGTGCGGTGGCATCTGCCGCCTGGGCTACGCAGGCTTCAGTTTCAGATATATGTCGGGCCGCTACTTGGTCTTCTGTGACACCCTTCATCACACATTACCGGATTGATAAGTATGCTTCGGCTGAGGCATTCTTTGGTCGACGTGTCCTCCAAAGTGTCCTTGAGGTCCAGGAGTCTGAGTCCAACTAGGTTTTTTTCCCGCCCTGGGATTTGAACTTTGGTATATCCCAAAGGTGGATTGCAGGAGCAGAGGGCTGGAAAACGAACGTTGTCTTACCTGAATGTTCCTTTTCAGCTCTCTGCGACTGCAATCCACACCCGCCCTGTTGGTTCCTGATTCCAATTTTCGGTGTTTTTTTCTGGTTCCAGTGTTCACGGTTTTATATGACTTGTTCTGAAGTTTTGAATTGTTTGCTAGGTGGTCACGCCTTCGTTCAAAGACTGGTGCATCATGGGAAAGTGGGGCGTGGCCACAGCACGGAGAGACAGTTAAGAAAAATATCACCCAGTCAAAAAGAAGCGAGGAGGAAGGAAACCCAAAGGTGGATTGCAGTCGCAGAGAGCTGAAAAGGAACGTTCAGGTAAGACAACGTTCGTTTTAAGCATGTGAAATGGGCGTAATTGTCAGATGTATGGTATTTAATGGTATCTTCATTATTATTGATAGTTGCAGAACATTTAAAGTATATACTGGAGTTGTCTAGGTTGTCACTGGTAGAGATATGTTTTTTTGGGGAGGTTTTGGTAGTGGTTTTTTTGGAGTTTTTGCTTGGCATGGTGGATTTGTTTTGTAGATATATAATCTGTTATTTACTGGTATGGATTACTTAATCTCTTATTTGCTGGTAATCAGTGACACTAATCAATAACAATAACTATTCAATATGATAGGCAATTGATTAATTAAAGCTCCATTAATAACAGTAATTAATTAATCAGTTAGACAATGAATCAATTAATCTAAAATAGTATGCTACTAGACAATCAATCAACTAGACAATGCTAAAGTAAGCAATCACTATCAATTAATTATACTAAACAATAAATCAGTAATCAGTGAATCAATGTAGTTAGTTAATATTATACACACACACACACACACACACACACACACACACACACACACACATATATATATATATATAATATAAATATATAAATATAATTTATATACATATACATATATATAAAATATAAAATATAAATATATAATTGTGGATTGGCTGCAGAGTTATTTTTTTCATCACCACTATAACCATGAATGATTGCTAAACTAGTCAGTCACTAAATAAGAATTACATGTATATACTATTTACTTAGTTATTTGATTAACCAGAGTAACTTGTTCACTTAATCTGCTAAACAAACAATGATGTTCAGCTGATCAAATTATATGGGCTGTTTCCAAAAACCCTAATTTCCAAAGAAGCAAGCCACATTTTACCATGTATATCCAGTCAAAAATATGGAAATTAATCTCTATTCATTTATGTTTTATCTATCTTGCCATATCTGGCCATATATGGGCTGCAAAATCCACAGGACAAGTAGATGGCAACAGTTAGTCAAAAAAATCTTAATTTAGTTGCCAATTATGGGTGATTTGTGTTTTTGTAGTCCAGAACAAATAGCACACATCAATTAGGTGGCATGTTAGAATCCAATAATAGCCCTAGTATTTGCATCCAATCTAAATTATTTCAATAAGTACTTCAGAGCTTGAGATGTTGAAACACCATTCAGTGAAAATAGGTATTAGTTATGATCCAGATGTTGAAACAAAACAATAGTATGGGACTGTAGAAGAGATGATGAAATGTAACATTAGCATGGGATTGTGGAAGTGGCATTGATTGTGGATAAGAGCACAATAACCTGTGGAAAGTTGCCTTGGAAACTTTGCAAAATCTGATTTCTATGATATTTCTATATTTTACTGAATCATATCTAGTACTATTATAATGTCTTTCAGAAATTGTCTCTTGCTGTTGTGAGCATTGTAACATATAAAGACAACAAAACTGATTGTAAAACAACTGAGACACAGCATTAGAAAAAAGTCTTAATACTGTTGCCGTTACAACATCAGCTATAAGCCTCTTTAATCAACTTGATCCAGATTACCAGATGGGAAAACTATTATATAGTTTCAGGATTTTAAAACGAACACCCATGCAAAATTTTACCCTGACTTTAATGGTTTATCATTTATTCATTAACAACAATATAGTAGGTAGTTACAGTTACTTAATCAACCTACTTCACAGCATTGTTATTCTAGGTCCATTTTATTCATTATTTATTAATAATATTAATTATTAGTATTAATTTAGCTGGTGAAGTTTTGTTTACATGGAAATGTAAACTGAATAAGAACTTAACAGCCTGAACAGTTGTTAAGATTCAACATGTCAATATCCAAACAGGAATATGCTTATGCTTAATATTGCTATGAAGATAAAAATGGAAAATTGACAATCATCTAAAGTAGGGTAAAGGTAAAGGTTCCCCTTGCACATATGTGCTAGTCATTCCCTACTCTAGGGGGTGGTGCTCATCTCCGTTTCAAGAAGCTGTCCAAAGATGTCTCCGTGGTTGTGTGGCCGGCATGATTAAATGCCAAAGGCGCATGGAATGCTGTTACCTTCCCACTAAGGGTGGTCCCTATTTTTCTATTTGTAATTTTTACATGCTTTCGAACTGCTAGGTTGGCAGAAGCTGGGACAAGTAACGGGACCTCACCCTGTTATGCGGCACTAGGGATTCGAACCGCTGAACTGCCAACTTTTTGATCGACAAGGTCAGCGTCTTAGCCACTGAGCCATGGTGTCCCTTCTCTGAATTAAACTGAGAGGTAATTGCTGACTTTCCCCAAGATGGCATGCTGAGCAGTGGGCATTTTTTTTCTCTCCTACCGACAAACTGCTGAGTTTGCCACCAAAGCTGGTTATTTGTCAACTTTGCTCCCTAGAATCGAATGGGAAAAAGGAAGGAAGGACATAAAAAAACCTTTGGACAATTGTACATCTTCAAAGGAATGCGATTTTGAAGATTGCAATTTCCAGTAAGGAACGATCAGAAGGTCAAATCTTTTACCATCTTTACCATTTAGTTGTTTGGTTTTTTAAACATACCTTGGTTTTAATTGCACTTTTAAAATTCCTTTATTTTTTGATCTATACTTTTAAATAGTTCAGGGATCCCCAACTCCCCAGGGTACACTCAATAGTAGGCCATGAGCTATTTGCAACTGTACCACATCCGCACATCCCCACTTTCACAAGCAGCGTGCACATGTGTGCACACATGCTCCATTTACATGAACAGCGTAGAACAACAGCGGTTGCCAGCCACTCATGTGGAACTGTTTCCTCTCTCCCCCCACCCCAACTGGTCTGCAAAGCCAGAAAGATTGGGGAATTCTGGGTTGACTGCTGACCTATTTTACAACCCTTGCTGGATCTTTACAACTTTTTTCCTTGTTCTCTCATTGTTTGTCATTGAATTACAAAACAAGACATTGAATTACTTTCATTTTCTGTAAGGAAGCTGGTGAGAATTCACTCTCTGATAATAAAAGTCGCCCAATTGGACTTACACTTACATACAGGGTAACATCAAAAAGCAGAAAATAACAGTGGGACTTGATTTGCAATTTGCTGAATTGAAATATGATTTGTTGCTGCAAGATATGAAGAAGAAAGAACCTGCTCTGAAAATTCAGATCTGGCAGAAAAGATGGACAAAGACACGAGACTCCTGGCTCTGGGTAATAGGATCCAATTGTTGGGAAAGATCCCATTTAAAAATCTAAGGAATGGTTTTATTATCAAAAGTCAAACGAGGATATTTGATCCTGTACAGATTAGAGATAAGGATGGGAGTGATTTGTAATAGATAAGTGTTGTAAACTTTCTATGAGCTAATTACAATAAAAATTGTTAACAGAGGGCTTTGAAGTTTAACATGGTTGTTGATTAATCTGTTAACTTTTATTATAGCTAGTTGTATAACCTGCCAGATTGGTTGGAAATAGATGTACAAGCCTTTAAATCTTAGACCTAACTCACAAGAGGAGAAAACTATTATTGCTATATATTTGTTAGTGCTCAACTAGGGAGATAATTTGTATTTTTGATTTTTGTCTTTCTAATTCATCTTTTTAATGTCTTTATTTAGTTTTGTTTTTGTAATATTTCCAATCCCACCCACCCACCCCGGTTGGGAGTTTATATTTTAATTTTCTGCATTAAATGTTTTTTAAAAAAAGACTGAGAGGTAATTACTGGTCCATGGTGAGTTTATGGCTAACTAAGTATTTAAACAAGGTCTCCCATTCTCCGTAGATCAGCCATTGCATATTCAAGGCACTGACCAAATTTCTTGACATCAGAAAATGGTTTCATCATATCTGTACAGAATCTTTCGAGGAGGATGAGAGTACCATGAAGTGCTCCCTATGCAACATTTATGCTCACCACAAGTGCTTAGGGTTAACCAAAAGCGTAGCCCAGTTCCTACAATCAGCTTCACTTAAAACCTCCCAGTTTGCATTTCCACTTTTCTGCCCATCATGCAGACCCAGACTGGACAAATTTATTGTCCTACTTGAAAGGGTTGACACCATAGAAGCATCCCTCAAAAAAAAAGATATAACACAGAGAAGCAAAGATCCAACATCCCGAAATCCTATCCCAACCCAACAACCACAGGAAACCACCAATCCTGCAAGTAACATCTCCATCCTCGTCAAAGACGCAATTGAACATGAACAGAAGTGTCCCAATGCTATCTTACTTGGACTTGAGGACACCAATGAATCCGATGACATCACAAAGGTTCACAACATCAGCAGCAACGTTCAGGCATCAACCATCTCCTGATGAAATCATCGATGTTTCCTATGACGGCCCTGAGTTCAAGAACAGTGACGGCTTAGTGGCCCCATGCTTCTGCAGAGTTGTTTGCAAGAGTGAGACCAGCAAATGCAAATTCATCTCCACAATAAACTCACTTGCCAAAAGCTGCACTAACCATAAGAAACTTTGTTCACGGCCCGACCTGTCCATACTGCAATTTGCCCGTGCCCGTGAGCTCCGCTCGGAGCTCAAAAGACGCCAGGACCAAGGAGAGACCGACCTGTACATTGATTACTGCGATGACTGTATCAAACACAAGGCCAGCGGCCCACATCCCAACAACCACCCCCCAACAACCAAAACTAGCATGCATGCCCCAACTTCCTCCAGGTCCACCACTACAGATCTTAAATGCAAGCTACTTAACGCAAGAAGCCTTGCAAAGAAAATGCCTGAATTCCTCCTCCTACTACATACAGCCCCATTCGACCTTATTTTTGTCTGCGAGACCTGGTTGAATGTATCCTTTCCAGACTCCATTGCCACATTAAGTGACTATCATGTTTACCGGTCTGACTGTGAAAACCGTAGAGGGGCTGGTGTTATCTTCTATAAAAAGTCCCTAGGTCTAAAAAAGTTTAAAGTTACAGAGGAGCTTGCTGTTCCTGAGACCATTGTTTGCGAACTGTTCCTAAATACCACATTTCGCTTCTTACTATGTTACAGAGCCCCTGATTATGAACTTGGTCATACGAACAAGCTAACTGCATTAATAATGTGGGCAACCTCCTGCCCGCAACCTCTTATCTTTCTTGGTGACCTCAATTTACCTCTTATTAATTGGACCCTAAACGAATGTACAACCAAACCTATACATGCAATCCTGTACAATGCTGTTACAACTCTGGGGCTGGATCAATTGGTAATGAACAACACTAGACTCAACAACTGCCTTGATCTCATCTTCTACAATAGTTTAAACTCAATATATGGTCTACAAGTTAAAGAATCTTTTTCCAACAGTGATCACAGCATGATACAGTCAGGTCCAGAAATACTGGGACATCGACACAATTCTAACATCTTTGACTCTATACACCACCACAATGGAGTTGGAATGAAACAAACACAATGTGCATTAACTGCAGACTGTCAGCTTTAATTTGAGGGTATGTACATCCAACTCAGGTGAACGGTGTAGGACTTACAGCAGTTTGCATATGTGCCTCCCACTTATTAAGGGACCAAAAGTAATGGGACAGAATAATAATCATAAATCAAACTTTCCCTTCTTAATATTTGGTTGCAAATCCTTTGCAGTCAATCACAGCCTGAAGTCTGGAACACATAGACATCACCAAATGCTGTCTTCAGTTCCTGCTTGTTCTTGGGGCATTTTCCCTTCAGTTTTGTCTTCAGCAAGTGAAATGCATGCTCAATGGGATTCAGGTCAGGTGATTGACTTGGCCATTGCATAACATTCCACTTCTGTCCCTTCAAAAACTCTTTGGTTGCTTTTGCAGTATGCTTTGGGTCATTGTCCATCTGCACTGTGAAGCGCCGTCCAATGAGTTCTGCAGCATTTGGCTGAATGTGAGCAGATAATATAGCCCAAAACACTTCAGAATTCATCCTGCTGCTTTTGTCAGCAGTCACATCATCAATAAATACAAGAGAACCAGTTCCATTGGCAGCCATACATGCCCACGCCATGACACTACCACCACCATGCTTCACTGATGAGGTGGTATGCTTAGGATCATGAGCAATTCCTTTCCTTCTCCATACTCTTCTCTTCCCGTCACTCTGGTACAAGTTCATCTTGGTCTCATCTGTCCATAGGATCTTGTTCCAGAACTGTGCAGGCTTTGTTAGATGTTGTTTGGCAAACTAATCTGGCCTTCCTGTTTTTGAGGCTCGCCAATGGTTTACATCTTGTGGTGAACCTTCTGTATTCACTCTGGTGAAGTCTTCTCTTGATTGTTGACTTTGACACACATACACCTACCTCCTGGAGAGTGTTCTTGATCTGGCCAACTGTTGTGAAGGGTGTTTTCTTCACCAGGGAAAGAATTCTTCGGTCATCCACCACACTTGTTTTCCATGGTCTCCCAGGTCTTTTGGTGTTGCTGAGCTCACTGGTGCATTCCTTCTTTTTGAGAATGTTTCAAACAGTTGTTTTGGCCATGCCTAATGTTCTTGCTATTTCTCTGATGGGTTTGTTTTGTTTCTTCAGCCTAATGATGGCTTGCTTCACTAATAGTGACAGCTCTTTGGATCTCATCTTGAGAGTTGACAGCAACAGATTCCAAATGCAAATAGCACACTTGAAATGAACTCGGCCTTTTATCTGCACATTGTAATTGGGGTAATGAGGGAACATCACACATCTGGCCATGGAACAGCTGAGAAGCCAATTGTCCCATTACTTTTGGTCCCTTAACAAGTGGGAGGCACATATACAAACTGCTGTAAGTCCTACACCGTTCACCTGAGTTGGATGTACATACCCTCAAATTAAAGCTGACAGTCTGCAGTTAATGCACATTGTGTTTGTTTCATTCCAACTCCATTGTGGTGGTGTATAGAGCCAAAGATGTTAGAATTGTGTCGATGTCCCAATATTTCTGGACCTGACTGTAAATATTTGTCTATCATGAATTTACATCCTTACAAAGAGGGTCATAATGATGGGACACCAAATTATAACTTTAAAAAAGCTAACTATGATCTCATAACTGCCGACCTCACATCTCTTGATTGGCACCTTCTGTTCACTGGCTGTAATACTGCAGAACACCATTATAACACTTTTTTGCTCGAAGTCAATAGAATCATTAAACTATACATACCATTAATAACCCCCAAAGGCCCCCCCCAAAAAAACTAATTACCCATAACAATAAGAAGCTTCAATCAAAAAAAAAAATCTCTGGCGAGAAAACAAATCTGGCTAGGTAGCTAACCTTAAAAACCGCTACAAAGCCTTATGCCGCCAGATAAAGGCAGAATGCACCAATTACCATTGCAAACAGGAGGAAGAGCTGTTTCACTCTAAATCCACCCAAGCCTTCTATAATTTTGTAAACACCAAACTTAAAGACTCGAAAACTATCCTACCTCTAAAAGGACCTAACTGGGAAGACTGTAATGATGAAGTCGTTAAGGCCAACCTCCAACACATTCTTCAGTCTTTGTCAATAGCAATGGCTTCTGCCCCACATTTCCTAGTCGTATCACAACTACTTGCAACAATCTGCTACATATTGATTTTACAGTAGATAACGTCGAAATGGCACTACGCAATCTAAAGCCATATCTATCTATTGGCCCTGATGGATTATGTGCCTACTTCTTGAAAAAGCTTTCCACTGCCATAGCCGAACCTCTAAGTATAATCTATGAGGTATCTTTTAGAACCCGCTCCTTGCCTGATCTATAGTCATTAGCCATGGTCATTCCTATCTTCAAAAAGGGAGACCCCAGCCTAGAAGAAAATTACAGACCAATTTCACTGTGTTGCATCACCTGTAAAGTTATGGAATCAATTATAAACCAATCCATCACCCTCCACTTAGAGACAAATAACCTGCTTTCTAACAAGCAGTTTGGTTTCAGGAAAAATTAGTCCTGTAATCTGCAACTCCTACACTGCAGAAACAATTGGACTGCACAACTCGACCAGGGTAAAGCAATAGGTGCAATTTACATAGGCTTCTGCAAAGCCTTTGATTCAGTGGTACACAACAAACTACTGTTAAAACTAAGCTCTTACAGCATTTCCAGATCCCTGCACAAGTGGATAGCTCATTGCCTGGAATCCACACTATATCGGACATTAATACAATTGAGCAGGTCCAGAGGTATTTCATGAGAAGAGTACTCCACTCCTCTGCTCACAATAGAATCCCTTATGCTACCAGGCTTGAAATGTTGGCCTTGGATAACCTGGAATTACACCGCCTATGATCTGACCTAAGCATAGTACACAAAATTGTCTGCTACAATGTCCTACCTGTCAACAACTACTTCAGCTTCAACCTCAATAATACATGGACAAACAATAGATACAAACTGAAGGTAAACCGCTCCAAACTCAATTGCAGAAAATACGACTTCAGCAACAGAGTGGTCAATGCCTGGAATGCACTACCTGACTCTGTTGTTACATTCTCAAACCCCCAAAATTTTAACCTTAAACTGTCTACCATGGACCTCACCCCATTCTAAGAGGTCTGTAAAGGGGGCATGCATAAGCGCACCAGCATGCCTATCGTCCCTGTCCTAATGTCCACATTTATTTGTACTCATTTCCTATGTTCATGTCCATGTTTATACTTACTGTATACCTGTTATCTTATACATATAAATAAAATAAATAAAAATATATACAAATAAATAAATAAATAAAAATATTCTTTCTGGAAAAAGAAGGAAGGAAGGAAGGAAGGAAGGACTCACAGTGTCTAGTTCAGTTTCCAAACTGCAGTTCCTGATCTGTGGCAACACTTCTGCATATTTTCTAGGGTAAACAGATGCCAAATACTGCTTCATATTCTCAAGGTTTTCTGTTGTTAATAAACCTTCTTTCAGATCAAATACATTAGTCAACAGCAAGATCATCCTGAAAGGCAATTTTTAAAAATCTAATAAAACAAATAGCAGGATTCTCAAGACTTTAACAACATTTTAGAGTTTTCAAAAAGAAGGGGAAAGCAATTCAAGGAAGACGGAATTACTGTTTATTTATCGTAACAAAATGAAATATTATTAAATGTTAGACAATTATTAGCAGCACATTAGCTATGTTTACAAGTATTAAGATCTATTTTTTATGAGATTTCATACTTAGTTCTCATCATCTTATTTCAGAAACCTTTCTAAAACCAATACTTATATACCATAAAATAAATTTTCCTTAGAATATGAATCAGGAATTATTTATTTTAAAAAAACCACTTAACTTCAGTAAACCATTTTTAAATTTGTATGTTTACTGGGCAGACTTAAAAGAAAAATAAATAAATTTGTATTAAAAACCAAGCTTACTTGTTTACGCAGCTTTTATAATTGAAAGTTGCTTTAAAGCCATAAATGGAGAATGTGACAATGCTGGCAAATATTGAAGTAGCACTATTTATTAATGAAACAATGATGGCATGTCGCTCACAATTGTTGTTAGGATCATTGTAGCTGGCAAACGCTATCAAACTACCAAAGCCCAGGCCGAGAGAGAAGAAGATTTGAGTAGCTGCATTAATCCAAGTCTTGGGGTTTGCTAGTTGCTCCAGCTGCAAGGAATAAATGGTGAGAATATTCAGAAAGTAGTTATATTAACCATATTACCCATAGCAAAAGTTCAGAGGCACCCACAAATTCATTTGTTTTTGTAGCATTTCAAAAATTCTACTTCCTTAATGAAACTGAAAGCCAACTCATTACCAATCTGTAGTTTATGAGATAGTCCTTGATTTACAACTGGCTTACAATTGATAGTCCTTGACTTACAAAGTTGCGACAGCCTGAAATTGAAGTTCTGACAGTTGCCCCTCCCGCCACAGTCATATTACCAAACTTCAGGCACTCTGAAACCAGGCAGCATTTGTAGCCATTTATAGTGTTCCATAGTCACATGACTGTCTTTTACAACAGTTTGGTAGAAAATTGGTTTTTACTTCTGGTTTTCAGCAAAACTGCACCCATAGCAAATCACTGGATCGCTTAACAACCATGGCATTTACTTAACAACTACAACTGCCACTTTACAATTGCTGTATTCACTTAATGACTGCTGCAAAAAAAGTTGTAAAAATGGGTCAATCATGTGATCAACTCATTTTTTTGACCGTCACGACTTACGACCGGCTCCATTTCATTATAAATTGAGGACTACCTGTAATGAAAAAAAAATGCAAAATATTGGCTCAGCTTCAAACACAGCCATTTTCTCCAGTCTAATTAAATCCAAATGCATAAAGTCATATTTACATCATATTTAATGAATTTTTTATTTTCTTAGAAGTATTCAAAGTTTAATAGGATAATTATGGTTTTCTGACCTCCTTTTCTGCTTGAAACTATAGTATTGGGAATAATGCATTGGGATATTTTTACTATCTCCTCTCTCCCCCCTAGATAAATTTGTCCTAGAGGAGTAGGAGATGAGCCAGAGAAGATTTGGGAAGGAAGGCAGAATTCCACTGTATTATGTGGGATTGATTATTTTCCTGTTTACCCAGTTCTGTAATCATACTATGATTAAATATTGTCCACATATCATTCTTACACGTGTGTGTGTGTGTGTGTGTGTGTGTGTGTGTGTGTATTTAAATATATTTTAAGTTCCGGAGATCACTTACACTTATAGCCACAGGGGCAAGTCAACTACCCCCTACCTTCCTATTTCCAACACCATCATCTATGTCCTTTTGGCCCTCTGCCACACTGCATCTTCTTGTTCCTGCTGCTAATGAGGCATGCCTGGTGTACCTGAAGGTCAGGCTGAGGCTGGGCTTTGCCAAAAGCAGCCCCAGAGCCGTGGCACACCAAAAAGCTTGTTTGCAGCACTCCTGGGCATGGCTGGGCTTCAAGTTTGTTGTAGGAACAAGAGGAAAAAAGAGGCGGTGGTGAGACCTCTCCTCTAGAAGCCTTCCCTGGACCCAGCAGTATTGGCTAACTATTGTCCAGTCTCCAATCTTCGCTTTGTGGCGAAGGTTGTTGAGAGTGTGGTTGCGCGACAGCTCCCCCAGTACCTGGATGAAACGATGTATCTAGATCCGTTCCAGTCGGGCTTCAGGCCTGGGTACAGCACGGAAACGGCATTGGTCGCATTGGTGAATGATCTCTGGAGGGCTCGGGACAGGGGGTGCTCCTCTGTCCTGGTCCGGTTAGATCTATCAGCGGCTTTTGATACCATCGACCATGGTATCATACTGCACCAGTTGGAAGAGTTGGGGATGGGAGGCACCATACTATAGTGGTTCTCCTCCTTTCTCTCCGACCGGTCACAGTTTGTGTTGACGGGGGCAGAGGTCGACCCCGAGGCCCCTTATATGTGGGTTGCTACAAGGATTGGTCCTCTCGCCCATTTTGTTCAACATTTATGTAAAGCCGCTGGGCGAGATCATCCGTGGTTTTGGGGTGGAGTACCATCAGTACGCTGAAGACACCCAGCTGTACATCTCCACCCCAGACCACCCCAACGATGTCCTTGAAGTGATGTCCCAGTGCCTGGAAGCCGTATGGATCTGGATGGGGAGAAACAGGCTCAGGCTCAACCCATCCAAGACTGAGTGGCTGTGGTTTCCGATGTCCCGATATAGTCAGCTGGTGCCATCACTGACTATTGGGGGCGAATCATTGGCCCCCACGGAAAGGGCTCGCAACTTGGGTGTCCTCCTGGATTCACGGCTGTCTTTAGAAGAGCACTTGACGGCCGTGGCCGGGAGGATTTTTCATCAGGTTCGCCTGATCCGCCAGTTGCGTCCCTTTGTAGATTGGGACTCCTTACGCACGGTCACTCATGCCCTCGTCACCTCCCGTCTGGACTATTGTAACGCTCTCTACATGGGGCTCCCCTTGAGGAGCACTCGGAGGCTCCAACTGGCGCAGAGTGCGATCGCGTGGGTGGTGACGGGAGTGACATGGCGCTCTCATGTAACACCTCTCCTGCATGAGCTGCACTGGCTCCTGGTGGTCTTCCGAGTGCACTTCAAGGTTTTGGTTATCACCTTTAGAGCGCTCCATGGCTTAGGACCTGGTTATTTACGGGACCGCCTGCTACCACCAATAGCCTCCCCCGACCAGTACGCTCCCATAGACAGGGGCTCCTCCGGGTGCCGTCGGCCAAACAATGGCAACTGGCAGCCCCCAGGGGGAGAGCCTTCCCTGTGGGGGCACCTACTATCTGGAATGAGCTCCCCCCGGAGATATGGAGGATCCCGGATCTGCATACCTTCCGTCGCGCGCTCAAGTCTTTCTTGTTTCATCAGGCTGGCCTGACCTAAGTCTTTCCCCTTTTTAAATGGAAATTTTAAATTTGGTTTTAAAGTATTGGGTTTTTAAATTTGTTCAGCCAAATTATTTAATTAGTTTTATTCTATTTTAAATTTTGTATTTATATTGTTTTATTCTATGGCTGTTCACCGCCCTGAGTTGGCAGCAAGGAGATAGCAAAGCAGCTGAGTGGTGGGCTGCAGGGGTCTCCCAGTGCAGGGTGACAAGAATGACTGTATTTGGGACTAGGCTGGGGTAGCTGCAGTTTCTAAGGTATGAAAAGCAACCACACAGTCACATGGTTTTAGGGTTGCTTGTGACCCCACAAGGCTGGGGGTGGGGGGAAGGCAAAAGGACAGAAATGGAGAGGAGATAAACAAATGGAGGGAATTGGAGGTATTCCCTTGCCTTAATGAGGCTTGGGAGAGGAGAGACCAAGCCCAGAATGTTTGGATTGGGATATGTACTTTCTTAATGACCTGCAATTCTTGGTTAAAAACAGAAATAGAGAATGCCAGGATTGTGGTCACAAAGTGATGTGGTTATGTGACCTCTCTCTTTATGACTGCATCACTTAGTGATGACTATTCCAGTCCCAATTGTTGTCATAAGTCAAGGACTACCTGTATAATTCAAGCTCCACTTTTTACATTGCCTTGTTTCCCTGATTACCACCTTCTCCTCTTCCTCTTCCTCATTTACCACTTTGGGGAGTGATGGAGGTACAAAGTTCTGTTTCTTGCTCTTCTGGCAGCTTCAACCATTACACTGTTAAACTGTGTTCCCTGACATTAGGAGAGGTTATATGTCATGCAGTTGTTGTTGTTGCCTTTGAGTCACTGTTGACTCCTGGACAATTGGACAATTCCCTGAAATTTTCTTGGCAAGATTTCAGAAGTTGTTTGTCATTGTCTCCTTCCAAGGGCTGAAATAGAATGAAATGGCCCAAGGTACCTAGCTGGTCTTAAGGCAGGATTGTCCCAGTTTCTACTGTAGTCTGGCACCTTAACCACTACACCAAACTGGGTCTCATATGTCATGCTACTTCATATAAAAAGTACATTTAGGCAATACATTACAAAAATCCCAAATTAAATTTTATTGGACATCAACAGAGCAGAATCATTTGTGTATGTACGTATTTGAAGAGACAACAACGGAACAAGAGGGGTACTCAAGGGTACATCTGAACATTGGCATTTTGAGCAGACCATATTTATATTAATATTACTGAATTTTGACTATTGCTAGTAATGTTGTTGTGAAAATATACATATTAGTGTATTTTATTAGTATTTATATTAGTATTTTTATTTATATTTATTTATATAATATTTTTTTTACTATCAAGATGGTATTAAACTAAATAATAACAGAACCTTTCCCCTGGAGAAAACTAATACGCAACTATCCTTTATAAAGGTTATAAAGAAATACATTTCATTCCTTGCCAAAACTTGGGGCCAATTTTAGCCTCAAAGAAAGAGCATCCCATGATCTGAAAGCAGTAGAGAATAAGAAATTTTCTTTCATATTCAGTGGATGGCCCTTTCTTTTCAACATATCGTTTTGTTCATTTCTTAGTACGTAGATGAATTCATAATAAGAAAAAAAATGATACTCCAGTCCCTATATTATTTAAAACTTTTTTTAAGATGCAGGCTAATACAGGTAGTCCTCAACTTGAAACAACAATTGAGCCTAATATTTATGTTGCTAAGTGAAACATTTGTTAAGTGAGTTTGCCCCATTTTACGACTTATCTTGCCACAGTTGTTAAGAATAAGAATAAGGACTTCCGGTTTCTTCGTCTTCGGCGGCGGCGGTGCCTTTTGAAGCTCCGCCAGCCCCGCCGCTTGTAGAGCCGCTTCGCGACTAAGAAGCGGCTTGAAAACTTTAAAATCCTTAGGATTTTTGAAGAGAGATCGCAGGGCACAGGTTGAGCCCCTGCAATCCCCCCAGGGAATAGTTTCTGGGGAGGGAACAGGAGCGGCTCCCGTTTAACCTGCTGGAACTCCGGGCGGCGTGGGACAAGTCTGCTTTTGCAGAACAAGCCGGCTACAGGAAACTTCAAACTGAAAGGAAAGGAATCAGCCTTAATAAGCAGCATATTTTTACTTGAACCCTGAAACTCGGAATCGCAAGTATTAGAGTTTTCTTGGCTTTCTAATCTGAGTGAAAAATGCGGATGAGTGAAAGTGAACTGTAAAAACATGGCGCTTAGCCTCAGAGTTAACGAGCTGGTGAGTGTGGATTGCTGAACTCATCTTGCTTTGTCACAAAGTTTCTAAACTGTTACGAAGTTGCTTCGCTTGTAACGAGAAATAAGAGAGAAGTTTCTCCTTTTTTAATATTGGACTTTGCTTTACTTTAGTTTTTATTTGATTAAATCTGGGGGACTTTTTCAGAAGTCTTTGTGGAGGTGGGAGAGGAAGAAGAACTTCCCTTTTTAGTAAAACCAGCCTACGTGGCAGGATGGCCTCAAAGAAGCAGGAAGCGAAGGCAACAGGAGGTGGATCTCCCACACATAAAACACAGCCTCCCCCTGCACAACAGACACAGACTCAGAAAAAAGATTTTGATGTGGGAGATTTAAAAGAATTTATTTCTAAAATTTTGGATGATAAATTTCAAAAATCTCAACAGGAGATAGATGACAAACTTCAAAAGTCACATCAGGAATTTATGCAGGAAATTAATGAAGTTAAAGATATGGTGAAACAGAATCAAAACAAGGTGACCAAAAAAATATCAGAAGTGGCGTCTGGCCTGGCAGAATTTATTATTAAAGTTGATTCTAAAGTTGAAGAATTTAAATCAGAAGTTAATGTTAAGATGAAAGATAATGATTATAAAATTGCTGATGTTGACAATAAAATGCAGAGAGTTGAAGACGAAATTGTGATGGTACAATTCAGGGCAATGGAGTTTGCAATACGGCTTCGAGGAATCCGAGAAGAGGATAGACAGGATTTGAGACAGGTTTGTTCTGAGCCTCTGGCTAAGATTTTAAAACTTAATTCTGATGTGGTTTTTCACAAAATAGATAAAATTTACAGAGTGAATTCTTGGGTGGCCAGACAAAGACAATTGCCCAGAGATGTGGTCATATATTTTACAGACAGAGAAATAAGAAATGACATCCTGCAAAAATCCTTCTACACCTCTGTGCAAGTGGGGGGCTCACAAATTGGAGTTTTTAAAGAATTACCTCCTAAAATGTTGAAAACTAGAAAAGACTTTGGCTTTCTTGTTAAAGAATTGCGAAATCAACAGATACCATTTCGGTGGGACGCCCCAGTTGGTATAATTTTGAGATACAAGGGAGAAAGATATCGTTTGAATACCGTGGAGAAGGCAGAGCACTTCTACACTACTACTCTTAAGGAAAGAACACCATCCCCACGAACATCTACAGCTTTGGAGATTAAGGAGAGTGATGAGAAGCAACCTCAACGAGAATTGCAAGAACAGTCTAAGCAGGAACCAGAGGAAATGCAAGGCACAGAAGGAGGTTTTCTGGATGAGCCTCTGCTGGAATCTTCTCCAATCTTGGACCCGGCTCGGATGATCGAAGTTAAGGATCAACGTATAACTCGAGCTCAATCTAAGTTACTTAAACAAAAGCAACAACAACAACAGGAAAGACAAGACAAGAAGGGAGTTAAGACTACTATACAAGAGACTGGAGCCATGGGGGGAGCGACTCCAAAGATTTTGGATGATATTCGGTTATTCTGCTCTTTGCTCCAGAAAGATGAAGATGACGCTTAAGTGTTTATCTTGGAATGTGAATGGGTTGAATTCAGCACAGAAAAGGAAGAAATTATTTATATATCTGAAACAATTTAATAATGATATAATTTGTCTACAAGAAACGCATATTACAGTTCAAGATCAAAAATACTTGATAAACTCCAAACTAGGAATACACTTTATATCTTCAACGTTGCAAAAAAAGAATGGTGTGGTTATCTATGTAAATAAGAAATTTACGGCTAAAGTTATAGAAACAGATGAAGATGGTAGGTTTGTAGCAATTGAATTACTTACAACATATGGCCAAATTCTTTTGATAGGAATTTATGCTCCCAACCAACAACAGGATTATTTCTATAAAATGTTACATACTAAAATACTACAATGGGACTATAGATCTATTTTAATCATGGGAGACTGGAATGGAGTAATAGACTCTAAATTAGACAAAAGGAGTTTAGCGAAATCTAGGATTAGGTTACCTCAGACCTTTTTTGATATGAAAGAAGATTTGGAACTAAAAGATATTTGGAGAATACATAACCCAAAAGAACTGGACTATACTTTTTTTTCAGATAGACATAGATCCTTCTCTAGGATTGATTTGATTTTGTTGTCAGATGATTTACTTGTCAAAACAAAAAGAACAAAGATTTTTCCAAGAACTTTGACTGACCATAGCCCAGTATGGATAGAAATTGAGATGGATAAGATTGAGAGACGTTCTTGGAGATTAAATGAGAACTTGTTCAGATATGAAAAAAACATAACAGAACTTAAAAAGCACTTGAAAGAATTTTTTGAAATAAATTTGAATAAAGGTACCCCAATAGAAATTGTGTGGGATGCAAGTAAAGCTTATATGAGAGGGGTGCTTATCTACATGAACTCTAAACATAGAATGATTCGACAAAAGAAAAGAACTGAATTGGAAATAGAAATAAAGAATAAAGAACAGTTACTTATTAAAAATCCAACAGATGAAAGAATATGCGGTGCTATAAAACTTTTGAAAGATCAATTTCAAATGCTTATGGCGGAACAAGTTGCAACAAACATACAATATGCGAAGCACAATACATTTTGTAACGCTAATAAACCGGGCAGATGGTTGGCTTACACATTGAGGAAAAAACAGAGTATACGGACTATTGATAGTATTGATATTGGAGGGAAAGAAATTTTTCAACAAAAATTAATTAAAGAAGCTTTTGTGGACTATTATACCAAACTATATGCCAAAGAGGAGGTGCAGAATGGACTTATAGAAAAATATTTAAACGATAAAAGAGTTACAAAAATTACTGATCAACAAAAGGAAAGAATGAATTATCCTATAACAGAGGAGGAGATAATAGTAGCAATTAAACAGTTAAAAACAGCCAAAGCTCCTGGTACGGATGGTTTGACTGCAGTGTATTACAAAACTTTGCAAGCTGAAATGGCGGAACAACTCAGAGATTTATTTTGCAATATTCAACAAGGGGGTAAAATACCCCCATCATGGACAACAGCTTATATATCTTTGATACCAAAAGAACAAGTCGGTCCTAAAAAACCAGAGAATTACAGACCAATATCTCTTTTGAATACAGACTATAAAATCTATGCGAAAGTATTAGCCAACAGGTTGATGCCAGTAATCCAAAAGGTGATTCATGATGATCAAGCGGGATTTATCGAGGGCAGATACATGAAGGATAATGCAAGGCAAGTAATAGATTTATTGGAATATCTTGAGAAGAATAAACAGATTCCTGCAGTGCTGGTCTTTTTGGATGCAGAGAAGGCCTTTGATAGAGTGGATTGGAATTTTCTACTAAAGACTTTAAAAAAGATGGACTTTGGGGATCAATTTATACAGGCGATTTCAGCAATTTACCAAGAGCAAAAGGCACAGATCATTATTAATGGAAGTTTGACAAAAGAGTTCAAAATTGAAAAAGGAACAAGACAGGGATGTCCGCTGTCCCCTTTTATTTATTTTAACACTAGAAGTCTTGCTAAATACAATACGGGACTCTAATATCCTGAAAGGTATAAAGATTAGGCAAGAGGATTACAGAATAAAGGCATTTGCAGACGATCTAGTTGTTACCCTATCACAGCCAATGGAATCAATAATCCTGATGAAGGACATTATACAAGACTATGGTAAAGTTTCAGGTTTTAGACTGAATCCAAAAAAGACTAAAATGATAGCTAAAAACATGACACAAGATCGTAAATATGAGCTTGAAAGGAGGGCAGGTTTTGAGATTGTACCAAAGGTAAAATATCTAGGAGTTCAGGTTGCAGAATCAAACATGAAATTGTTTCAAAATAATTATGAGGTGTTGTGGCGAGAGATGCAGAAAGACATGGAGACTTGGAAAAAACTGCAGCTGTCTCTACTTGGAAGAATAGCAGCAGTTAAGATGAACATTTTGCCAAGATTTCTTTTTTTGTTTCAAATGATTCCGGTGCTTAAAAGTGATAAACAATTGAAAGTCTGGCAAACTGGAGTGAATAAGTTCGTCTGGAACGAGAAAAAGCCGAGAGTGAAATTGAAAATTATGCAAGATGTTCCAGAAAGAGGAGGTCTTAAACTTCCAAACCTACAGTTATATTATGATGCAGCAGCTTTAACTTTAACAAGTGATTGGTTTGGAAGTAAAAAGGCTGGAATATTGAATGCAGAAAGTTTTGATCTTGAATTTGGATGGCATGCCTACTTATTTTATGATGACAAAGTTGATAAAGTATTTAAAAGCCATATACTTAGAGACTCTTTGATGAGAGTTTGGAAGAAGCACCGATTCAAATGGGATTATAAAATACCGCTATGGCTGGATCTTGGTCATATTTTGTGGAATACAAATATAATGTCACTCGGGGGGGTTTTATACAAAGAGGTTCTTTTTACAGATGCGGGCAGATGGCAGCTGAAGACATTGCAGACACTGTTGGATGAAGGGATTAATCTAACTTGGTTACAATATAATCAATTACAATCGAGATGGAGAGAGGACCAAAAAACTGGTATTATGTTGCACGAGGAAGAATTGGTTAGACATATAAAAGAGAAAGGTCCAATGCATATCAAAAGGCTTTATAATGTTTTGTTAGAAAGGGATTCAGAAACTGAATTAGTTAAAGATTGTATGATTAAGTGGGCACAAAATTTTGAAGAACCAGTGATGTTGGAAACATGGGAAAAAATTTGGGTTCAGAATGTTAAATTTACTCAGTCGCAGAATTTGAGGGAAAATTTCTATAAAATGTTTTATAGATGGCATTTAGATCCCAAAAAGTTGTCATGTATGTACCCTAATGTTCAGCCAAAATGTTGGAGATGTGAATGTTTGGATGCTACGTATTATCATGTTTGGTGGACCTGTAGGAAAGTTAAGGCTTTTGGGATAAAAATCTGGTGGGTCATGCAGAATGTTTTGAAGAAAAAAATTCAATTTTCTCCACAATTGTTTTTATTGGGTATAGTTAAGGGTTTTACATTGGGTGAAACAAAACTGATATTGTATATGACAACAGCAGCAAGATTGTTGATAGGTAAATATTGGAAAAATGAAGCTTTGCCCACTATTGAGGAATGGACTTTGAAGATGGCCAGTTTTGCAGAGATGGCGAAGATTTCAGCATACTTAAAAGATTGTTCACAAGAGACTTATGAATGGGAATGGAAAAAGTGGATAGAATATGTTCAGAACAAATATCAAACTAGAAAATATCAAATAGCTTTTATTTGAAAATAATGTATTAGAAATATTTTAATGTAATGAGGGTAAATAGAAAAATTATAAAGGGGGGGGAGGGGTTCAAGTTTTTATACAAGTTTTATATTAAGGGTTTTTTTTTAATTTTTCTTACCAGATATGAGTATAATATAGGGAAGTCTGGGGGGAGGGGAGGGTTAGGGAGGGTTAGGGAGGGTTAGGGAGGTTGGGAAGTTTGGGGTGGGTGGTGGGGGGGGGAAAAGGGGTGAAAATGTAATTGTAAAACTTTTGCAATAAAAAAAAAAGAATAAGAATAAGAATAATTTTATTTCTATACCACCCTTCTCCCAAAGGACTCAGGGCGGTGTACAGCCTATTAAAAGCACAAGACAAACATCAATTAAAATAATTTAAAATTATTAAATAATTTGGCTCAATTTAAAACCCCAGAAATTTAAAACACCCAATTTAAAATTATTATGTTGATAGCCCGGCCTGGCGGAAGAACAGGGTCTTGAGTGCACAGCGAAATGCCCCGAGGTCGGAGATCTTACGCACTTCGGGGGGTAGTTCATTCCACAGGGCTGGGGCTCCCACAGAGAAGGCCCTCCCCCTGGGTGTCGCCAGCCGGCATAACTTGGCTGATGGCACCCTGAGGAGATCCTCTCTGTGGGAGCGAACTGGCCGGTGGGAGGCTATTGGTGGCAGAAGTCGGTCTTGAAGGTACCCGGGTCATATGCCATGGAGCGCTCTAAAGGTGGTGACCAATACCTTGAATCGCACCCCGAAGACCACTGGGAGCCAGTGCAGCTCGCGCAGGAGGGGTGTCACTTGGGCACGAGTTGCACCCATAACCACCCGCGCAGCCGCATTCTGGACCAATTGGAGCCTCCGAGTGCTCCTCAAGGGGAGCCCCATGTAGAAAGTATTACAATAGTCCAGCTGGGAGGTGACGAGCATGAGTGATCGTGCGCAAGGTGTCCCGGTCCAGAAAGGGCTGCAACTGGCGAATCAGGCAAACCTGATAAAAGGCCCCCCTGGCCATGGCCATCATATGCTCTTCAAAAGACAGCCGTGCGTCCAGGAGGACACCCAGATTGCGAGCCCTCTCTGTGATTCACCCCCAATAGTCAGCGATGGCACCTGCTGACTATATCGGGACGCCAGCAGCCACAGCCACTCGGTCTTGGACGGATTGAGTCTGAGCCTGTTCCTCCCCATCCAGACCCGCACGGCCTCCAGGCAGCAAGACATCACATCAAGGGCATCGTTGGGGTGGTCTGGGGTGGAGATGTACAGCTGAGTATCATCAGCTTACAGATGACACTTCACCCCAAAACCACGGATGATCTCACCCAGCGGCTTCACATAAATGTTGAACAGAAGGGGCGAGAGGACCGACCCTTGCGGCACTCCCCATGTGAGGCACCTCGAGGTCGACTTCTGCCCCCCTGCCAACACAAACTGCGAGCGGTCAGAGAGGAAGGAGGAGAACCACTGCAGAATGGTGCCCCCTATTCCTAACCCCCTCAACCGCTGCAGCATGATACCATGGTCAATGGTATCAAAAGACGCTGAGAGATCTAATAGGACTAGGACAGAGGAGCAGCCCCTGTCCCGAGCCCTCCAGAGATCATCCACCAATGCGACCAATGCTGTTTCTGTGCTGTACCCCTGCCTGAAGCCCGACTGGTATGGGTCCAGATAGATAGCTTCATCCAGGGGCCGGGGAAGCTGTCGTGCCACCACTCTCTCATCAACCTTTGCCACAAAATGAAGGTTGGAGACCGGACGGTAGTTGCCTAATTCAGCCGGGTCCAGGGAGGGCTTCTTGAGGACGGGCCTCACTACTGCCTCTTTCAAGGCGGCAGGAAAGGCACCCTCACTCAGAGACGCACTTATAATTCCCTGGAGCCAGCTTTGTGTAACCTCCTGGGAGGCCAGTACCAACCAGGAGGGACACAGGTCCAATAAACACGTGGCGGCACTAATCTTACCCAGTACCCTGTCCACATCCTCGGGAGCCACAGGATCAAACTCCTCCCAGATAACATTCTCAAGACCTACCCTCGTCTCCTCCCCTGGACTCATCCAATCGGAATCCAAGCCATCCCGAATCCGAGCGACTTTATCGGAATTGCACAAAATCCTCAGCACGACCCTGCAAGGGATCTTCCCGCACTCCCCCCCGAAGAAGGGAGTGGGTCACCCTGAACAGGGGGGCTGGGCGGTTCTCTGCAGATGCGATAAGAGCAGAAAAATGGTTAGATTTTGCCGCTTTTATCGCCACTAGGTAGGTCTTGATATAAGACGTCACCTGTGTCCGGTCAGAATCAGATTGACTACTTCTCCAAATGCTCTCTAGGCGTCTTTTCCGACGCTTCATCTCTCTCAGCCCCTCAGAGAACCAAGGAGCCAATTTAGATTGGCATCGGGTCAGAGGCCCCAACGGCACAACGCGGTCCAAAGCTCCGGCGGCCGCACTCTCCCAGGCGGCCACCTGCTCTTCAGTCGAGTCATGTGCCAGAGTCTCAGGAAACGGCCCAAGCTCCATCAGGAACCTTTCGGGGTCCATCAGGCGCCTGGGACGGAACCATCTGGTCGGTTCTGTCTCCTGCGGTGGGGGAAAGTGGTAGGAAAGTCCAAGTGGAGGAGTGAATGATCTGTCCATGACAAGGGTTTGATATCTAGGTCCTCTCTACCAAGATCATTCAACCACTGACCAGAGACAAAAATCAAGTCCAGAGTGTGTCCCCCTATGTGAGTGGGGCCTTGAACTAACTGGGTCAGGTCCATGGCCGTCATGGAAGCCATGAACTCCCGAGCCGCCTCAGATGCCTCACCTGCAGATGGAAGGTTGATATCCCCCATGACAATAAGTCTGGGGGTATCAACCGCCACCCTGGCAATGACGTCGAGTAGCTCGGGCAGAGTCACTGCCACGTGGCAGGGAGCCAGGTACGTAGTCAGCAAACCCATCTGCACCCAACGGCCCCACTTCACAAAAAGGGACTCACATCTGGCTATCTGAGGAACAGTGGTCTCCCTCGGACAAAGACTTTCCCTAATAATCACCGCCACTCCTCCACCCCTCCCCTGGGCCCTTGGCTGATGAAATGCACAGAAACCTGGTGGGCACATTTCAACGAGGGGGACCCCCCCTCTTGGCCCAACCAGGTCTCCGTAATACCTGCCAGGTCCGCACCACCCTCCAAAATAAGATCACAAATGAGGGTGGCTTTATTAACAACCGACCTGGCATTACATAACATCAGCCACGGACCCAGGGCTTGAGGCTCTGTGCAACCCCGGACACAAGTCGTGCATTGGGGGCCAGAGTGCACAATTGCTCATAAACAGCGTGCACGCACCCCCGGAACATGATATGGCCCCCTGCGCCCGTCATATCTGCCCCTCCCACTCATTATTTCAATTGCACTGCCCTTCCTATCACCCTCCTGCTCCCTGGTCAAATTTCTTTCCACGACTCCTCCGCTGCGTCCAATCGACCCATCACCCTGCTTGGTGGCTATATGGACCCCCACAGGTCCATCTTTATAACCCTTCCCCTCCTCCCGGGTCCCCTTAAAATTTTCATTAAAAATTTTGCTAAAAAACCCCTCAACCCCCTCTTCGCAGCATGCCATCTCTCGGGGTTCCAAAGCCCGTCATCAAGATAGGCCCTCGATAATGTGGAGGGCCAGGCCTGCGAGAGGGGGGAGTCTCACAGCGCTAGGTTGGCTTTTAAAAGCAGCATCTGAACCAAGGTCGGGAAAGGAGGGCCAGTATTATGTTAAGTGAATCATTGCATTTGTTAAATTAGTAACACGGTTGTTAAATGAATCTGGATTCCCCATTGATTTTGCTTGTTCAGAAGATCGCAAAAGGGTCATAAATATGAACTAGTTGCCAAGTATCTGAATTTTGATCATGTGAACATGAGGATGCTGCAACAGTTGTAAGCAGGGGTGAAATGCTCCCGGTTCTGACTGGCTCAGGCGAGTAGGTAGCGATGGCGGTGGGCAGTTCGGAGAACTGGTAGCAAAAATCCCTTTCCCCCCCCCAGCCTCCAGCTTGCTTACCTTCACTCTTCGGACTGAATCCTGAGCCGCTGGTTGCAACGCCTGCCTTGCTTCGCTTGCTGTAATCCCTGCAATCCATTACATGAGCAAGCAACTGAATCTCCCTGCCTGCAATCAAGCTCATCGGTCAGCAGCTCTATCTGCCTGCCTGTCTGCCTGTAAGTTTTTTTCCCCTTTGGGAGCTTTAAAAAAAATAGTTAATTGGGGTTTTTTTTAGTTGTTCTTTTTTTAGACCTAGCCATTTAAAGTTTAGGAAGTTTTAAATTTAGCTGCTTTTATATAAAAATAAAAATAAAATAAAATAAAATAATATTTGTGCAGCTTTCTGAGATTTTGTGTATTTCTGTAGTGTTTCACTCTAACTACACAAACACACAAAATCTCACAAAGCTGTATGTGGAATTTTGTATGTGTAAAGTGTGAAAGTTGGTTTTTTGGACTTTTTGTGGCTGTGTGAGGTTCCTGCTTGTTTCAGGGGCCATTTTGGGTCTAGCACAGCTGCTTTTACATTGTGGGTGAGCCAGTTGTGTTGTGTTGTGTTTTGTTTTGTTGGTTAAAAAAGGGCAAAGAAGTGATGTCGACTTGGCCACGCCCACCAGACAAAGAAGTCACGCCTACCCAGTCACCTGACCACCAATCCACACCCACTAATTAAGCCACCCACAGAACCGGTAGCGAAAATTTTTAGATTTCACCCCTGGTTGTAAGTGTCAAAAATTGTCATAAGTAACTTTTCTCAGTGCCATTGTAACTTTGAACGGTCACTAAATGAACTGTTCAAAGTCGAGAATTATCTGTACTGTCAACTGATTTAATAAAACAGGGATGAGAAACTCCTGTTTTTAGTCTTCAGAACTCTCAAGTTGATGGCTAAAAATGGAAGTCAATTTCTTGTCATTTTTAGAAAGAAATGGATACAGATAGTCTTTGCTTACTGACTGAAATTATGACAGGCTTTCTCCAAAAGAATTACTTACAACATTGTGTCTGCAGTTCTGAATACTGCATACCTATCCATGATCGCTTGACTGTATTTTGAGCAATTAGTAATCAGTTTTCATTTACAGCTGGTTGCAGCATTCCAGGATGACATGATTACAATTTATAACTTTGCTAATTGCCAGCAAAAAATATCCATAGGAATGTATTGACTCACCTAATGACTGTGGAATTCATTTAATGACCACTGAATTCACTTAACAATATGGCATTTATTTAATGACCACTGAAAATTAAGTTGTAAAATTGGGTCTGGTCATGTTGGTGCCTGTACATAGCTATCATGACTTATGATGGAAATTTTGGGCACCATTATGGTCATAAGTTGATATTATTTGTATTGAAAACTGCAATACAAAAGCATTAAAATAGGCATTTTTACTTTATAAGGCACAACAATCCACAGTCTCTCCAAAACCCTAGCCCTACTTATTCTGCATTCTTCAATCCTCATCCAAACCTTAATTCCCAATTATCAAATGACTGCCCACTTATGCTATACAATTATTGATAATCAAGGCAGCTTCTCAGTATGAAAATGAATATAATCATTTATTTATTAAATTTATTTGCTATTAGGTTACTCTGGGCAGCTAACAACAATAAAACATAAAATTATTAAAAATGTATATAATTATGGCATCATGATGGCATCTTTTATACCTTCTTGGGGCATTTTAGTAGGGAATGTTTAAAAAAAGGCAAACATCAAAATTATGTCCTTTTTAAAGATGTTGCACATCCAATGCATGCAGAAGAAGGGTAGTTTCAATTGCATGATTTTGGTATCATCTTGATTCCTTCTACAGATGCTCTGCAGGGTGAGAATGAATAACTGTGCAATATTGACTGTACCTTCAGCAAGTTAATAGCTAGTGTTCTACTTTAAATGTACCTTTGGAGTGAACATATATCTCAGTCCATTAGTAGCTCCATGAAGTGTTAAGACTCTGATCAAATATATGATAAGGACTATATAAGGTAATATAGCTGTTACATAAACAACCTGCAAAAAAAATGGTACATTTATTAGAAGTGCAAATATTCCTGTAGCTGAGAATTAATATTTTACCTCTAAATGAGTTTCAAGAATATTATTATTTAGCATTCTTTAGCATTATTAGCCTGGAGGAACATTGTCCATGGGGTTGCAATGGGTCAGACATGACTTCATGACTAACAACAACAATAAACATTATTACACTATTATTTAGCATATTTAGCATTTAGGTTAAATTCCAAATGGTGACTATATGTATACCAATACTGAACTTTTAGCGATGACCTTCAATCAATAAAATAAATACTTCCATGTTATGTAATATTATTTGGAATGGCCATAATTTAAGCTCTTCCTTCTTATGAAAAATAAATAAATTACAGGCTTTAATAGGCTTATATAGGTAATTCCCAACTTACAACCACAATTGAGCCCCAAAGTTCCATTGCTAACCAAGACTGTTAAGTGAATTTTGCCCCATTTTATGATCTTTCTTGCAACAGTTAAGTGAATCACTGCAGTTAAGTTAGTAACACAATTATTAAGTGAATCTGGCTTCCCCATTGACTTTACTTGTCAGAAGGTCACAAAAGGTGATCACATAACCCCAGGACACTGCAACCATCATAAATACATGCCAGTTGCCAAGTGTCCAAATTTTAATCACGTGACCTTGAGGATACTGCAATGATTGCAACTGTGAAAAATGAACATGTCACTTTTTTCAGAACCGTTGTGACTTCGAAGTCACTAAAAAATGGTTATGTCGAGGACTATCTGTAGTTGTCTAAAAATTGTAATATTCTAATAGTCATTGAAATATCATTTAGTAGGGCAAGTTTTCAAATCTTTCTATGACAATGTTTAAGGTTGTTTCAGTTCAGAATTTGTTTCATGTACATGCATATATGTGCAACTATGCACATGCATCCACTGCCTATTTCATTTCAACTATACACATTTTTACTCATATGTTTATAAAAATCCTTCTGTTAACATGAACTTTTATGATAGAGAAATTCACAGAGCTCAGAGCCCATTTCTCTGTTAAAAAGTCATCACACTATAAAGTAAAAAGTCTTTACTCATACAACTAATTCCCTGGCAAAATTAAATCCCAAATTATTTTAAAAGGTTTTCAGGATTGTTTTTCTTGGCTCCCGTTATATTTATGAAATGCCAATATGTTCAAACCCAGTACATTTCTTACCTTGCCAGTATATTCTGTTCCACGCAGAATACACAGATAGACCACTAGCCAGGCAAGGATGAGACAAGCTGCTTGCTCCCATTGGATGCTTCCACTTTCCTCAATGGATGGAGAAATATTGAGGGTTTTCCTGTACCAAAAGTACTGAGTGGGTGTTGCTTTCTCACATTCTTCCTCATAGTTTGTGTGGTTAATATTCAGTGGACAGCTTGCCCATGGCAAAGGATCCTTTAAGGATGAATCACACATTAAACCCCTATAGATAATTCCCAATACTGCCAGACAGTCCAAATAAAAAGGTTGCAATGCATTGGGTTTAATCCCCAATGAGAGAAATCACCCACAACAATTTTCAGGCCAGAACTGATAGTATTGTAAATACTTAACAATTTCAAGAGCAGGAAGTATTGTACAAAGAGCCAGTTAATTGAAGGGGCATAAAGAAAATGCTATGAGTTTGAACCACTACCTTTAGAAGAAGCATTTGAACATTCACTCTGACAGTGGGCAATCTGCTGCTTGGTTTACTTCATTCTTGTTTGCAATAAAGATTCCTATGTACCCATGCTGTTCCTGGGAGAAATGATTCCTATGTACCCATGCTGTTCCTTTTGCCAGATCCTAGCCATGTAAAGTGTAGAATTTTGACAATAATTTACTGCCAAATCTTGGGAAGACAAGCTGGCATCTATGTATAATTATATCTATAATTATAATACTTAAAATTAAGCAACAGAAAACTATTTGACAAATTGGAGAGCTACTCCTATTCAGTGACAAGCATACTATGTTACATGAACATGGACCTAAGAAAACTGAAATATTTCTGGAGCATAATACAGTGGTTTGAGTTTTTTTTTAAAATTGTGCATCATGGTTAAGAGGAGATATTCAGGCAGGATTTGGGGGGACAATTTGTATGGAAATCTATGAATTATTAATGAAGCTTTGAGAGATTAACATATTGAGTACTTAAGAAGAATCTTATTGGTCCCAGACCAGTGGTGGGTTGCCCCCGGTTCAGACTGGTTCACAAGAACAGGTAGTAAAACTGGTGGAAGGCCCTGCCCACCGCCCCGGATGTCATCATCAGCGATCTGCACATGAGCAGAAGTAAGGCGTGCACGCAAGCAAAGCAAGGCGCGCACACGAGAGTGAAGCAAGGTGCGCATGCGCAATCCCATTGCGAACCGGTAGTAAAGGTAAGTAGAACCCACCCCTGTCCCAGACCTTTCTAAATCTATTCAACTTTGCTACATTTATTTTTAAATTTATTTGCCGCTCATCTTAGAGGCTCTTAGAGGCTTACAACATGAAAAACTTTATAAACATTAGAAATGTCCATTTTACAACAGCAGATTAAAAACTTTAACAATCATAAAGACAAGATGGCAAAGAAGGGCGCCAGACATATGGGATGGGGAGGTGGCACTGAACTTAGTCAACCATCTCCAGTATGAAGCTCCACCCATGGGATCCTAAGCTGTTTGGCAGAGCAGGTCTTCAGGCTCTTGTGGAAAGTCAGGAAGGTGGGAGCCAGTCTCACCTCCAGGGGTAAGGTGTTCCAGAGTGTAGGAGCCATGGCAGAGAAGGCTCTTCTCCTGGATCCTACCAGACAAAATTCCTTGGCTAACAGGATCTGCAGTATGCCCCCCTTTGCTGGTGCTGGTAGGGCAAGCCAATCTCATTGGGTGAGACAGTTCCTCAAGTAGCCTGGAGCCATGCCATGCATGGCTTTAAAGGTTATGACTAAAACCTTGAACTGCACCCAAAAGCAGACTGGCAACCAGTACAGCGTGTCAAGCAGTGGTGTAACATGGTGTAACATCCTCTCTAGGGGTCCAAAGAATTGCGCACAGCATCACATTCTGCACCAGCTGTAGCTTCCAAATGCTCTTCAAGGGTAGCACCATGTAAAATGCATTGCAATAGTCCAGATGTGAGATGACTAGGCCTGAATGACTGAGTGCAGGGATTCTTGATCCAAGAAAGGCCGCAATTGGTGCCCAAAACAAAGTTTTGCAAGGTCTCTCCAAGCCGCTCTTTTGTTTTATCTTTGATTATATGTGTGCCACATGTCCCATGAGGTTTTGTATTGTTCCCAATGTTTTCAATACTTGCCAGAGAAAATAAGTACAAAAAGGAGGACTAGATTGTTATACATTTGAGGAGCCTTGGTGTTCTCTGAACTTGGTTGCTTGTAGACATTTCATTACTCAAGAGGTAACATCTAAAGATATGAATACAACATTTTGCCATTAATTGACCATGTTGTAAGAGCTGTGACATATTTGTTGTTGTCCTACAGAGAAAAGGATTTGTTGTTTTCAAAAGCTAGTTCTTTTCTATTAAGCTAATGACAGTAGCTTAAAAATTTATTAACCATTGATGATACTACCTAGTTGAATAATAAAATGTTTACAAACAAACAAACAAGCTCAGAGAGCATCAAGGAATTCATAGCTTAGCCATTTTGTTATAAGTTTGCTAATAATATTCAGTTCTGTAATCACAATATTCCAAGGAATTGTTATGAATTATTATTTAAGTCAAAAATGGCCAGCATAACTATACATGAATTGACATTGGTTGTTTTACTCTACTAGAATCTCTGTCTCTAATAGCATTCATAAACTATATGGAAAATGGTGAAATATGCTGAAAAAGGCATTCTTCCTCAGCTGTAAAGTAAATGGAGTTCTTTCACATGCAGAAGAGATACTATTTTATACCACGTGAACTTATACCCTGTACTGGAACAAGCAAAAGTAAACATAAACATTTTATTCTACATCCAAGCAATTAAACTGAACAGGAATGCATTTTTATGATAATGCTCTGAATTTCTAAAACACACACACACAATCTTAATCGATATTGCTATTGCACAGCAAAGTGAGAGGTCACGACTGTTATTACAGGGAAGCTTTTTGTTTGGTCATATATTCCCATTTCATCTTAGTGCACTCTGAACAACCCAAGTCCAAGAAATATTATGCAATTAGAATTCTTGTGTAGAGCATCATAAAATGTTGCCATAAACCTATCAGTAAAATCCAATATATGATTTCAGGGAGAGATTATTTTGTTTAATTGCAAAACATATTTATTTCACTGTTATTTCAGACAGCACTGGTTATGCATTACACGGGCAGATGTTGCATACCAGATATTTGGTGTCTCCTAAAACCAATCCAATGTCAATGGAGCTCTGTATCTTGTAACCAGAGAGGTAAGATATGCTCACAACAGCCTAAAGTGGTCTGCAAGAGCTGGATAGATTCCCCAACCCAGATCAAGTCAGTAACCACATATTCAGCTAATTTTGCTAGAACCAGTGCCATCTGCAACAAACCACAATGACATCAAACATGAGGTTGTGTGCAATGATTCTATCATGCAAATGCCACAATTATGTACCTGCATCACAATATCTGCTACAAGTAGGTAACTCACAGAATTTGTATGATGGTATCATCATATATGTGTTATTGATAATTGTCCCATCTTTGTCCCTTGTGAAGACATAGCTATATCACATTCATGGCAAAAATTGTGCCAGTAAAAGATGGACAATAATTCTTTAAAAGTGAAATACAACATAAAGCTGCCTCAGTTGTGGGCTGAGGAGGCATAACATAAAATAATTATTGCTAACTGCAGTATGTTTATGCCACGGTGAGGAATATGAAAAGAAGCCATACAACTGATAGGTGAGTCACCTGGTGTTCCAACACTCATGCACATTTGTTCAGCCTTGTCCCATCTCACATTAGAGGAAATAATTGCTGGTCATGTTCACAAAAACGGGATGTTAGTAGGAGAGGAAATGACACTGAGGGACTCCACCAGGTAAGATTCTGTCTCATCATAGAACAGGAAGGTTAGCCACAAAGACAGTCAATTTTATGTTGGCTTACTAAAGGACTGATGAATAGACATGAAACCAGTTGCTGGCTTTGCTGATCAGAATTCAGCAAATGCTTAGCGCATTGTAAGCCGCCCTGAGTCTCCGGAGAAGGGCGGCATATAAATCAAATTAAAAAAAAAAAGAAAGAAAGAAAAGGAGGAGAAGTCAGTATTTACCTTCAGGTGTCAGGCATTTTAAATAAGCAGCATTTTCACACTATAGAGTTCTCTCATACAACATATTTTTGCATAGCTGGGAGCACACTAAAGTGGCAAAACTGCATTTGAGAACTGGATATAAGATATTTATTCCAATCCATTCTCCCCACCTCCTTTCTCTCTCCCTCTCTCTCTCTTATCACTGCAGTTTCTGGTGTCTATAGGAGATGGAACATATACACATTCAACCTGTTCAGTCACAGCATCCTAGCAGAAAGGAAGATAACTGACACATCAGTGAAGACATTGTTTGACCCACCTGAAATGAATGGAAAAGATACCAAAATGCCCAGCCATTTATAACATTGTAGTACATGGAGAGGAAAAACGACACAACAACACTGGCAATTCCTGAAAACAAGAAAAATATGTCAGGCAAATGGAATTAATTGATTGTTGTTACCACCCCCTCAGAAAGAATCAACAGAAGTATGGATGCTTTGAAAACAATGTCAGAGTTTTTTAAAGTCTCTGTACAACCCTGAAAAAGATGTTACTGACTTAAGAATTGCTTTAATAAATTAACTGCTTAAAACAGCTTATATTTGTACAGCTCATGTAGAACCCTTAAAAAAAATCAATGGTTGCTTTAATTAGCAGCCCAGATGTAGTGCTTACACTCCTGTGAAGTTTTGATACAGTCACATAAATAGAACACCCAGAGTGAATGATAGGCCATTAAAACAGTAGGTTCTTTTCTATCATTCTATTTTCTGGGTTTTATTGCAAATTTTGGTAGCTATTAGCTACTGACAAACAAGAGGAGATTTAGTAAAAGTTTGAAATAGTGAGGAAATGGAAGAGGGAAGCACTTTCATTAGAGAAGAGGTACAGGATCCTTCCTGTAGGAAATGACAAAAAAACCCTAAACATTTTTCAAGGGAATGGAATGGAATAGTTGGAATCTTGAACAAAGAGCTTTTCACATTGCAACAATTAATTGCCAAATGAAATCAAATGAATCCTCTTTATTTTTTTCCAGCAAATCAATAATTTCTGTAAAATAGTACCGTTCTTTCATGGATGAGTTGACCTGGCCATAAGCATCTCATTCAACCCCTTGTGGGTTGTGTTATATAATATTAGAAGGCTGGTAGCTTAGGCAGGAAACAGCATTCTAGAGATAAGAAAGTTGTACCTAACCTTAATCCCTCCTCTTCATAATTTATACTGTTATAGTCAGGTAGCTCAATTGCTTGGCTTAGCCTGTCTTACCTGGATTGACTTTAGATTTGCAATTTGACAGGATGAAAATTGTCCATGTAGATTTTTTTTTTAAGAAAAAAGCTTTGTTTGTCCTTCCTTTCATCAAAGCTTGCGATGAAAAAGTGAGAACAGATCAGGGGTGAAATGCTACCTGTTCAGACCAGTTCTCCTGAACCGGTAGTAAAAAATGCTACTAGTTTGGATGAACCGGTATTTCTGATGATCAGCTGCCTGATGATCAGCTGTGATGCACGATTTATATTAGCTAGAATTGTCAGATTTCCTGCTTTCTAGCTAATCTAAATCACGTGGCACAGCAGATTCCCCCCCCCCCGCTGTTCTACTTACATTTGCAAACTTGGAAGGCTTCAAAATGTTCCTTTTTTAGCGCTGCGCGGTTGTGCCTCAGGCAAAGAGTGCAGTCGGTAACAGATTCATAGAACCAGTAGCAGACTTCAGAGGATTTCACCACTGGAACAGATGTCTACAAGCTTATTACAGCTAGACCTCATCTTACAACCACAATAGAGCCCAAAATTTATGTTGTTAAGTAAGACATTTGTTAAGTGAATTTTGCCCCATTTTATGATCTTTCTTGTCACAGTTGTTAAGTGAATCATTGCAGTTGTTAATTTAGTAACAAGTTTATGAAGTGAATCTGGCTTTGCCATTGACTTCGCTTATCAGAAAGTCACAACAGGTGATCACATGACCCTAGGACACTGGCACAGTCCTAAATACGAATCAGTTGCCAAGCATCCAAATTTTGATCATCTGGCTATGGAGATGCTGCAATGGGTTTCACAACAACTGTGAAAATCAGTCATAATCCACTTTTTTCAGTGCTGTTGTAACTTTAAACTGTCACTAAATGAACAGGTTGTAAGTTGAGGACTACCTGTAGAATCCATAGACAAAACAATGGATCTCTAGCAAGATCTATATTAAAAACCAATTCTTATCTCTTGTTCTTTAAACAAGAAAGGCAAGCAATAGATGGACAAGAACCTACCAACTCCACAGAGGTAAGGACTTATAGCATTCCATGTGCCAATGCTCCCTTGGTGCATAAGTTGTCCCACTGCCAATTCCAAGAATAACAATGGCATTCCTTCCACAACTAACATAATCAAGTATGGGATTAAAAATCCACCTGCAAGAGAAACAAAAGCATATATAGATCACAATCAACAATCTAGAATTTAGCTATAAGCTTTACATAAGTGCTTAATAATGTAGTGTTTTTTCCAACTTGACCATTTTAATATGCATGGGCTTCAACTCCCAGTTGAAGTATGCTTGCCAACATATTTCTCATTACTTAAAGATAACTATTTGATTGGCCAAATGAATGCTGAAAATTTCTATAAAACTTGTTTCAACAAATTTCTCCAGAAAATACAAGGCTAAACAATAAAAAACACCAGAACATAGTTCCTGACTTTGATAGCAAGAACTTTCTCCATAATGAATGAATGGAATGAGAATTATATGTTTCAGAATTAGTCTATACCAGTGATGGCTAACCTTTTTGCCATCGCGTGCCAAAAGCGGGAGGGAGTGTGGAGAGGTTGCATGCGCGCACGTGCCCACACCCATAATTCAATGCCGCCCTGCACCCTGCTCCCCTGTGCATGTGCACATGACCCCCCTGCACTCTCCCCGCTTTTGGCATGTGATGGCCCGGTGGGCCCAGTAGGCCCATTTTTCGCCCTCCCCAGGCTCCAGAGGCTTTCATGGAGCCTGGGGAGGGCAAAAACAGCTTTCCCCCCTGGAGGCCCCCCGGAGCCCCCGCCGGAGGCCAGAAACAGCCGGGAAGGCCCAAAAACCAGCTGGCCGGTGCGCACATGCACACTGGGGCTGAGCTAGGGCAACACTTGTGTGCCCACAGATATGGCTCTGTGTGCCACCTGTGGCACACGTGTCAAAGGTTCACCATCACAGGTCTATACTATATTCTCAATATAATTTTTTTAAAAAAAAACTATGCTAAATCAGAATTTTCATAGTCATGCTTGAAAGAATAAAGTACTCTTGGTTCATATGCTAAGCCAAAACCAAGCAACCACTGAGCATCATGTGCGAGTCTAATCACAGAAATGGAATCACATATCTCCATGGCCACTTCTATTCATTCTGAACTACATTGTTTCCAAAATGCATATCATGATGTTATAGCAGTACAGGTGTTGCTCTTTCACACTTGCACCTCAACATCTCTGTATGAATATTTTTTTAAAAAACCTATGTTGTGAGGCACATTTTTTCACTTGTGCCCCTTACCCTCCTTCACTTGACTATTCTTCGACTTTGTGTTATAATATCTAATTGCTAGGTACATTCCACAAACATTAGGATGTGTGTCCATCCAGAAAGAAAACCTAACAACTTCAGATTGATTCACTTTTGGGGAAATGGATTTAGGCATGCAGATTATAGCATACAATATAATAGTATATGAAACTGCTTAAAACAAGTCCCAGTGGGGATTTTTCTTAGGAAACAATTGTTTCTAAATAGAAAGGATTTGCCTGGTTGTTTATTTCTTGCTCTATCTTCCTTTTTCTACAATTGGAGCTTGATAATTAGCCTACAGACTGGCTGTGTTTGCCAGAATAATTTTCTGTAAATCACATCTAGATGATTAAGTAGAATCTTTCAAACAGTTCAGATAGAGTGATAGTTAAAGTATAACCAATTGTTATAAAAACATTAAATTAAATTATAACCAAGGAAAGTGAGAAAAGATCAAGAGTACATAAACACCCAGGTTTTGGTCTAGTGGTTAAAGTGCTGGCCAAGAAACCAAAAGATGTGAAATCTGGTCTGGCCCTAGGCACGTAAGTTGGATGGATATTTGGGCAATTTAGGATCAGTCATCTCTCTCAGTCCAATCCACCTCTCAGAATTGAAGATAATAGGAGGAGGAAATAGTACTATCGATATGTATGTTCTACATCTTGAGTTACAGAGTAAGCTAAAAAAATAAAATAGAGCCAAAACAGATAAACAGAAATAAATATTTCGTAACTGAAATCAATAGAACATATATAATTACTGTGTTTTCCCCAAAATAAGACCCTGTCTTATATTTTTTGAGCCCTGAAACACTTGGCCCAGTGGTGAGATTCTACGGGTTCACACCGTTTCGGTAGAACCGGTTGTTAAGTAGTTAAGCAATTCGGAGAACCAGTTAGAAGAAATCTCCTTTTGTTTTTTTCCACTTTACAGGGTTAATCCTGTAAGGAATTAATACATTCTGGTGTTGTTTCCTAGCCTAATCTTTATTACCCTGCTTACAGAAACTGCCTTTCCATTAACCCTTATTACATTCTTGGCAGTACGCCTAGACTTACTGTTGTTTCCAGTTCCGGAGCTTCTCGGAAGTGTGGGTTGTTTTTTTTTTTGCTTGACTTTCTTAAAGGGAAAGTATTATTTTAAGCTTTTTATTCTGCTGTTGGAAGGAAATACTCCCCTGTTGGAGTTCTTCCAGCCAGGGTGCAATGATCAGCACTTTGAAGAAATAATTGAGTAATGAAGCAGAAGCTTTTAAAGACAAGGAACCAAGATGAGTGGCATTCAGCAAGGCTTATTGGCTAGCTAGAAAGATTCAAACATGAGTTTACATACCCTTTCTGACTTTTGGTCTAAAACTGCTTTTTGGTGAAGTTTAATTCTATGCTTGGTGATGTTTAATCCTGTATTTAGTGATGAGATAATTTTCCCTATTCAGCTTGTTTGGAAGGAAAAATGTTAATCTCTGCTCCTGAAAAAGAAGCAGCTTCGGAAATCTGACTAGTTCCGGTGTCTATTTGTTCTGGTAATTGGTTTAACAAGCAACAGATACTCTCATTGGCTTCATTCTGGAGAGCTTAAATGACCTCTCTGCTAAAGGATTTCACTTTATGAGCAAGAGGTGACTGCTGATAGTTATCATTGCATTTTAACTATTTTAATTCCTCAAGGTGCTCTGCCACCCTGCCTGATTTGTAACTCCAGTTTGCAAGTATTTCTAATCTAATGATTGGTATTTAGGGCAGCCTTTTGCAAGCAAAGAAGCTTTTTGTATTTTTGTACAGGTAATCCTTGACTTACAACAGTTACAATGGCACTGAAAAAAGTGACTTATGACAGTTTTTCATACTTACGACCATTGCAGCAAACTGTCATTAGGGCAGAGAAGCAATGCCACATGATCACCTGGCCACGCCCAGCTGGTCACATGAAGCACTACAGATGTGAAATGAGTGACACGGTTGTTATGAATGCTGCAACGGGCATAAATGTGAGGATGGTCATAAGTGCGAGGACCAGTCAAAAGGGCAAGGACTTGTCAGAAATCACTTTTTTCAGCCCTCTGGGTAGTCCCTATGTGCATATGAACTACTCAGAGGGCTGAAAAAGTTATTTTTGACAGGTCCGTGCACTTTTGAGTGGTCCTCACACTTACGGCTGTCCTCACATTTTACGTTTTGCACCCTATCTTGTCACCGTGGTGAAGAGAAGCAGTTGTGAAATGAGTGACATGGTTGTTAAGAATGCTGCAACTGGCATAAATGTGAGGATGGTCATAAGTGTTAGGACTGGTCAAAAGTGCGAGGACCAGTCAGAAATGACTTTTTTCAGCTCTCTGAGTAGTCCCGAAGCACATAGCCACAGCCACCCAGTCACATGACCCGCTAGCCACGCCCATCCGGTCACATGACCACCAAGCCACACCCCCAAATAAACCACGCCCACAGAACCAGTTGTTAAAAAAAATGAATCCCACCACTGACTTGGCCTTATTGTCATGCACTCAAAAGCCTGATTGGGCTTATTATCAGGGGATGTCTTATTTTGGGGGAAACAGCATAGGATTGAGCTATGAGATTGTCTGTCCATCATCCATCCATCCCTCCATCCCTCCATCCATCCATCCATCCTTCCTGCCTCTGTTCCCCCTCCTTCGCTTTGGGGTACTTAGCAAGCGCTAGTCTACAGATTTTTTTTCTAAACTCCAATCTTTAGTTTGGAAAAATGCCTAAAACTGCCAAATGGTATTAATCACAGGGTATCATTTAAGTAAAAACATCTTGAGTAAGTTATCTTTTGGCTTTGAAATGCCAAACTTCTACTATTGAAGAAAGGCTAATGATAAAAACATGTGATGTATTATGGCTAATTCTCATTCACAATTCATTCATATCTATTTGTGGTAATGTTTATCCTAATATTTATTTATATTAAATACCAACTAATTGTCCAGCCTATATCATTCTAATATTAATACAATTAACATATAATCATGATATATCTATAATTCTTTTTCTCCCCTTAACTATTATCTCTTATCCACATCCCCTTCTTTAGTTCTACCTTTTTTTGACTTGTCTCCCCTGTTTTCCTCTTAAATCTTTTATTCCATCTACTTCAAAGTTTATATTCTGAATTCATAATTTAATTTTTTTCTCCTTGCCCTGTCTTTTCCTACTGTTTAATTTGGAAGCTTTCTGCTCTAAATCCTATCGTTTCCCTCCAAACCTCTTCCCATTCCTCCCATTTCTTTTTAAAATCTTTTAAAATATTTTCTCCCTGTTTTAATTTATCAATTCTTATTAATTTTAATAGTGTCTCCTCCTTGTTATCTTCTTTTTGCTGGTTTCTCAGTTCTATTTCCCGTTCTGTTCCAGCTGATGATTCCATTCTTTCCTTCTTATCCTGGTCTTTACTCCTTGTCTCAACAAGGTAACAGAGGGGAGGGTGGACGAAAAGGGAAGCTCCATGGGTTTTTTTAAATGGGCAGAGGCTTCCCATTTTGATCCTCTGGAGAGGAAAATATCGGGAGAGGTTGGGGAATGAGAAAAAAAGCTTTGAAAAAAAAGACCTTTCGTTAGTTTACACTTTGCAGCCTAAGATCACAGAAGTTTGTTTGAGTGTGGGGGGGGGGGGCGGCATGCATCTTCTGGCATTGTGAGGGGGAGAGGGCGGAAGCAGAGCTTGGCATCAGGAATGGAGGCAACAGAGGGGAGGGTGGACAAAAAGGGAAGGTCCCCAGGGTTTTTTTTTTTTTTTTAATGGGCAGAGGCTTCTCATTTTGATCTTCTTCCCCTGTCGTTGCTGTGACAATGGAGAGGAAAACATCAGACTTCGGGCTGAGAAAAACAAGCATTTAAAAAAAAAAGAACTTTTGTTAGTTTGCACTTTGCAGCCTACCGTCATAGAAGTTTCTTTGAGGGTGGGGGTGGGGCAGAGGGAGGTGTCTCACTCATTGCAGCCTGCAAGCTAATGGAAGCTCTTTTTTGAAATGCTTGTTTTTCTCACCCCAGCCTCTCCCTATCTTTTCCTCTTTCACAGTGCTGAGCTGCAAGGGGCACACACACACACACGAGTCTGGGAGATGTGAGCTAAAAACCATGCTGAAGCAATGATGGGGGAAGGGTCAAACTAGGAAATCTCTGTCAGGAGCCTTTGGCAGTTTAAAAAAAAGAAAGGGAAAGAAAGGGGTGTAGGAAGTTAGCACCCACCCCTTTCCTGGAAGAGTGAAATATTTTAGGAAATATGAAAAAGGCAGAATATTATATTTCCCAGGATGAGAAATATGAGAAGCATATTTTACAGACAAAGCAGCTCCCACCTTCCTGCCCCCCACCCTTTGTCAATGGGCCATTAAGGCCTGGGCCAGTCTATTCTACATAACAAAGATCTGCCTCCTTCAGGCAGAGCCATAGTAGGAATTGCCAAAGATAGGATTAGCCCTCTACACAATAGCAGCAGAAACTCACCACATGTGACCTGGGAAGCACATGTGACCATCAGCCAGCAAGGCCCCCACCCCCTGGGAGTCTGACAACCAATCAGGATACTCTTTCGGGGCCCCAAGAAATGTAGAGCCAGAGAGAGCATCAAAACCCGTGGACTCGCTGTATTCCTCCCTTTTCTGTTCAGGAACTCAAGCCATGTGATCCTGTCCACCATTAAACCATCTTTCCAAGCAGTCTCCATGTTTCCAGTGTCTGTTTCCCCACTTGGAGCAGAACCCAGAAGGATGTTTCTTCCAACAGGGGGAAGGAAGGAAGGAAGGAGATTATAATGAGAGGGAGTCGGATTCTGAGGGAAGTCCTGCTTTAGCACTTGGCCACCAGCAACCCTGCTGTCCTTTCGCCATCCCCTTGTCCCCTCCCCCTGACCTCTCCTGGTGGTCTCCCATCCTATTGCTGAGGATGCTTTGGTTTCAAAACCGGGTCTCCTTGCATGGAGAGGGAGTGGGCCTCCCCCTGACCCACCATGAGCAATGTGCCCAAGGAGAGCGAGAACAGCAGCAGTAGCCTTGAGGAGACAGTAAGCAAGCCGGGCGCCCTCTTGGAGGCTGAGCTGTGGGGTCCAGTGCCCTGGAAGCTTGAGTGCCAGGCTGGGCATTTTCCCTCTGCTGCCCAGGGCTCTTGGCAGCCTGCGCTGCTGTACGGGGGTCCTTTGTCTGGCCTGAGAGGGACGGTGGTTGCCCCCCTTCTTTGTGGCAGCCCCTCAAAAGCCTGTTTTGTGACCTGATTATCACACTCTTGGGCAAAGCATATGAGCCATTTCCTCCTTTCAGTGACCCTAGAAAGTACATCTGTAGTATGTAGATGCAGATAATAAAGTTGAAAAAAGGTGAACAACATTTTTACAGAACTATAGATATGTTGAGGCCGGGCGTGGCTGGGAGGGGAGGGGCCGGGAGAGGCGCCCCTCAATGTCAGTGATGTTGAGTTGGCCACACCCACCCAGTCACATGACCCCCAGCCATGCCCCCCAGTCACATGACCAACAAGCCACACCCACAGAACCTAGTGTTTAAAAATGTGAATCCCACCACTGCTTATGGATAATTGGCTAGAAAAATTGATGGAATTATCTTTGTTTCCACTTGGAAACCATTTCTGGACTTTGTGCTTGAGATGGAAAAGAATTAAATGCTGACTTTGAGTTTTGCTGATTAAATAGGTTTGGTGTTATAAAAATGGCTAATATATATTACTGTGTAAAAATAAAAAGTTGAGACTATATTATTATCTTATTCTACTATGATAAAAGTCAAAAGTCAATGTTTTCTTTCTTTTTCCTCTTTTTCCCTACACCTTCTCTTTTCCTTTTCATCTCATACTTTCTCACTATTTTCACTTTTTATTGTATTTTATATATTGATAAACTATTTAAAAAGTTCACTGTTAATTTTTACCTGGTCTTTCTCATGAACTTCACATACATACATACATATACATCAGGGGTGAAATCCAACAGGTTCTGGAGAACCGGTAGTGGAAATTTTGAGCAGTTCAGAGAACCGGTAGCAGAAATTTTGAGTAGTTCGGAGAACCAGCAAATACCATCTCTGGCTGGCCCCAGAGTGGGGAGGGAATGAAGATTTTGCAGTATCCTTCCCCTGAAGTGGGGTGGGAATGGGGATTTTGCAGTATCCTTCCCCTGCCACGCCCACCAGGCCACACCACACCTACCAAATCACACCCACAGAACCAATATTAAAAAAATTTGGATTTCACCACTGATATACATACATACATAATACAGTAACATATATACTAAATATAAATCACTATGTCCTGGGAAGAAATAATGTTTTAGCATTGTGGTTAGGAACACAATGTTGCCTATGCAGGGATGCTGGCTTGAAAATCTAAAAGATTATGGAAGATGTCAAGCTGCTACAATTTAAAGGGATGGAAGCTGAACATTCTTTTCCAGCTCAAATGTTTATCCAATCTGGGGAATAATATGAAACAATGAAAAAACAAAACTTTTATTTAAGGTGGATTTTTCTAAATCCCTTAGGTTTTATGTGGTTCAAGAAACTTTGCTGGTACAGTATTTTAACTGAAAAATCTTAAATCCTGGAAAGTTCCAGCAAATTAAATGCTATTAAATGCCTAGATCAGATGTACGTCACTTTGTATCATGTGACCCAAACATCTTCTTTGGCATGTACTAGCCTTCCTGCCTCAACTGGTTAATTAACTATGATCATAACTTTTTAAAAAGAATGATTTATGATCCAAGCCTTGAAATCCTCTTTGATTAAATCAAACATAGTTTTTAAATTTAGCTTTCTCAGGTTTTCTTTATATTTTTAAAACCAAAATATTTATGTAAATATCTATGATTTGGTGTTTAATCTCCAGGATTAGCAAGGCAGTCTATAAAAACAAGTGATGAAGCTGAAGTAAATGCTCAGCATAACCCATTTTATTCAGGGAATTATTTTCATGGCCTCCTGTCTGGGCCTCTGGTAACAGGCATTTTGTGCAGGGAAACTTCCTCTTTGAAGGATATTCTTACTGATGTCCAGAAGCAAAAAACTATTGGATTAAAGTTAAAACATGATTGGAAGAAATGATACAACATATAGATTTAAAACCTGAACTGTTCCTATTGGGTATCCTACCAGAGAAATTTAGAAAAGAAAATATATATTTGATTATTCACATAATAACTGCAGTGAGGATAGTATTTGCGCAAAGATGGAAAGCAGAGAAAATCCCTACAGAGGGTGAAGTAATTAAGAAAATATTGGATTGTGCAGAAATGAATAGATCGACTTTGACAATCAAAGAAAGAGAGGACTCTGAATATTTTAAGATATGGAGACAATTTTACCATTAGTTAGAGAAGAACTATATATAGGGTAATGTTGTAATGAAACATGGGAAGAAGAAAGAGGAGAGAGAGATAAATGTATTAATAGCAAAATAAGAAATGTGGGAGAAATGTTATAATAAATGAAATGATATTATGAAATGATTAACATTGGAAAACAAGAAGAAGTCACAAAAGATGCACTCAGATGAACCACTGAACGATTGATTATGTATTGTATGTTTTTTTGTTTATAAAATAAAAAAAATTCAAAAAAAGAGGATATTCTTACTGGATCAATGCAATTGTACAGCAACACAGCAGTACAAAAAAAAGGAGTTCCCCCAAGGTTTTTAGGTCAGAAAACACATTGGGATTTATGGAAATATATCATGGAAACCCTCACAGATTGGCTGCCAGAAACTGAGAAAGTTACTTCCACTCTTTCTGGTAATCCTTTTTCTTCTGAAGATGTGGGCCCATTTCCATATCAAGCACAGTCAGTTTTGATTCCTAGTGACCATATAGATAGATTTTCACCAGTCACCTTTTCTGCTTATTCTCTAAGAATATGTCTAAGGTATATTTGAAACCAGCAACATACTTGAAAATAAAGAGGATGTTTATAGCTGTTTGCTTTGTAATATGCTAGCTTTCATTTTATTTATTTTTTAATTAAAATAATTTTAAGAAATAAAATAAGGTAGGATATGCAGTTTGTCTGGCCCAGGACTTAAAGAAATGATATCTATGCAAATTTTAAGTCATCCAGGTCATGGTTGTCCCAAAGGTGCTTTTGCAAGAGGCAACTGGACTATCTGGTTTTTCTTTGAAGATGTTTCACTTCTCATCCAAGAAGCTTCTTCAGCTCTGACTGGATGGTGGGGAATGGAAGGATTTATACTCCTTGCAGACAGCTGGTCATTTGCATTTTTTAGCGAGTCGTTAAGGCCATGTGGAGGTTTATCACCTAAATGATGCAAATGGATGTGGAGCCTTCTTGGAATTGTTGAAAGGATTGTATTGTAGACTGGAGACAGATGATGTAGAGGACTGTTCAGTTTTGACACAGATGGCTTCTTTGACTCCTCTTTCAAACTCCTCTGACCAAAATGTGGCATTTGCTGTCTTCAAAAGAGTGGCCTATGTGTTTTAAATGCAGATGGACTGCTGAATGTTTTCCGGATGGCTTTGTTTTCCTATGTTGTGCCATGAGTTTATGAAGTAGTTGTTTTGTTTCCTCAATGTACAGATCTGCACATGGCTCACACTGCATTGTACTGCATATACCACATTGCTTAGTTTGTGTCTGGGTGTTTTATCCTTGGGGTGGACTTCGGGTGGAGGGGAAAAGAGGACTGTAAAATTAAACAAAAAGTTCCCACTATCTTCAATACACTGCAAATTTATTGCAGTATGTCTTCTTGTTTTGTGTCTTAATAAAACTTTATATACGGTATGAACAAAGGTAATTTGGCTAATAATACACAGCCTTTCAACTTCATCAAGAGTTACAACAATAGCACTACAGGTAGTCCAAAATAATTGAGCCTGGAATTGCAAGTTGCTGTGGTTGTAAATTGAGTCATCACATGACCAGATCTGATTTTTCAACAATTGTTCAGCAAACAACATGGGGGTTAAATGAATACATTTTCGCCAATAGGCATTTTTTTTTGCCAGAAACCAAAAGTAAATGCCAGAAACCAGCAAAAACATTAGAAATCATGGCCAGAAAATTGCAGGATGCTTGAAACAGCCATTAAAGTGAATCGCCAAATGCCGAAAATGGGATCATGTGTGCATGGTGTATGTGTGCGCGTATGCATATGTGCAGCTGCTGTAACTTTGAAAACAGGTCATAAGTCGGACAGGATCCATCATTAGTGCAAATTGCTGTTAAGCAACAGGTTGTAAGTGAAGGTAATAGCATCTTTTATACTAAACTAATATTAAGACTAATTTTTGGTTTAGAAAGTTACGATCTATTAGGTGCTAAAATGGAAATGTATTAATGAAAAAAAAAGAAGCAAATGAGATTTTTTTTTTTCTGATGAAAAGAAGAAATGTCTCATTTGTGCTGATATTCTTTGCTTGCCTTGAAGATTAGAGCAATTGCTTATTTCTCCTTTGTGACACCTGAGGCTACTCTTACAAAAACAACACAGTTTTAAACATGAACCCACCTATTCTCAAATGGCAAATTGAGAAGCATAAATTCTACTCACCTCCTCCATGCATCTGGCATAAATAAGGAAACCGCCAAACATTCCCCAGACCTACTGCATAAGAAATACAGGCAAATACAAACTGGAAATGATTGTCCCATAAAGGTCTGGATTTCTCCATTTCTGCTCTTAGGCACTAGCAAGAGTTGAAAGTGTCTGGCTTCACACTCCAAATACTCATCAAAGCCTGTTGGTGACACAGTGCCAACTCAATTCTGAAGAGAGTCTGTTTGCCAATTGCCATTCAAGATTTTTAATTACTAATCTTATTAACAGCACTTTGTGAAGTAGGAATGCTGGTTAGATAAATAAAGAAGAAAACAAACAGTAACATAAGCATTCCAGATAAATTATTTAGATTTCAGTTGCATTTCTGGAAATGTTCTGAAACATGGAGATTTAGTTTGCCCTTACGCTAGCCTTATGCCAAAAAAGATTTGAAGTTACAAGATTACATTATAACAACTACAGGGGGTTCTGGAAATTATTTTTCCCTGTCAGCAACTCCTATTTAATTATTCACGGGGAAAAATATGCAGCCCAGTAGGAGCTTTTGTCACCTCACAATAAAGACCTGGGCTGCAAATATCCAGATGACCACTAGAGGGAAACAAAATAATCCAGAAAGCAGTAATCCTTTGATGCTGTCAAGTGACCTACTACATTTAATTTAGTAACTTAGATTTGGTAGCCCCACTTTACAAATATTTTATTTAATTTGTCTATTAACTTACTAAAGGAGATTGGGTTTTTCTGACATATCTAAAACATTTTTTTTCAGGGCTTTGTGTAAGAAAGGTTTAACATAGTAGGTGAACTTAAAATATATCTTATTTTCCAATAATCATAACAATTATACTTTAAAAGAGTAGCATTATTTTAGATTAATTTAATTCTGGAGATGTAGATTTAGCTTTGCAAACTATATGTGGGAGAGAATGACAGACTCTAAGAATAGGTTGTGGCAATATGTATCATTGGAATTAGACATCCTAGACTAGCAAAAGCTATGCTTTCCAAGATGTATAGGCCTGCATCTATCATTTGATTGGGTTTACTTAGAACTATCAGCTTTAGGCTATACAAATCAAGGCATCACTACACAGAAGAATTAGCTTTTAGTTACCATCTAGTAGCTGTCCACATTGTAATCCAGAACTTGTAGTCTTACAGGTATTCAAGAGATCTATTGTCTTGCACAGGAATTAGGGCACCGTTTGAAGGCTACATTAAAGAGCTGTGTTCCATGTTGCAAACTAGCAGAACATGGCTGCATAAATTGTGCTGCCCTCATCATTATTCTAAGTAATGGACCCAGCAAGTAGAGGTCTTCTTAGTGTAGTCCCTTGAAGATAAGAAAAAAACCCAAAACACTACCAATTGCTCTCTTTAATATAGGGTGAGAGGGGGATGGGCAACTGTAGACAGGTGCTTAGAATGGCTAATTCAGTCAACTGCTCAACCAAGAGATCACCTCTATCAGGGATATCAAACTCGTGGCCCGCAGGCTGGATGCATCACGTGCTGGCCACGGCCACCCCCAGTTTAGCAAAGGGGGAAAAGTTGCGATATGTCATGTGACAACAATGTGTCATCACGAGTTTGACACCCTGACCTATATCTTCATCTCTTATCAGCTTGCTATTTTAAAAATCTGAGTCTAGAAAGAGGACCAAATACAAAAGGTACCTGTACCAGATACAAAAATAGCTGAGCTGAAAAGTCACAGATGAAGAGAGACATAAGATACAGCTGGTAGGAGCAACGAATAAAGGAGAGCTCAATGCTCAACAAAAACTGTAGAGAGTCTCCTGGTTGAGCAGGGGGTTGGACTAGAAGACCTCCAATGATCCTTCTAGCTCTATTACTGTTACTTCAAGTTAAGGACACTGAGCAGCTATTGCCAGCAGGATCTGTGTGTGGACCATAGAACAGGCAAATGGTATCTCCCACCACAACTAAACTGATACAGTAAAATGAACAGCCACATGAAATCCTTGACAGCAAGAGTTGCCAACCTATAATGCATTCACTGGTGACTTTAGCCATCAACATGTAGCTGCCTTTCACTGTTTAAATTGGCCTTTTGTGAAGCATTGGAGTAGCACTAGAAAAGAACACTAAACCCACACAGAGAGAAAGTTATGTATTCAGGTGAGATCTGATAAATATTTCAGAAAATTCTGGTCAGATATTATTTGCAGATCCAATCTGGGTCAGTCACCAGGACCAGAGGTTTATTTTTCTAAGCTTTTGGAGCCCATTTTCCGGAAACTTCTCTCAACTGGAATATAGCCACTACAAAAATATATGCCACCAAATAAGGACTGAATGCACCAATTACCACATCAAACAAGAAGAAAACCTTCTGCGTACGAAATCCAATCGTGCCTTCTATAATTTTGCAAACAACAAACTTAAAGACTCGAGATCCATCCCACCCCTAAAAGGACCTAATGATAAAGAATGCAATGATGAAGCAGGTAAAGCGAACCTTCTTAACACATTTTTCGGCTCAGTCTTTGTAGACAGCAATGGCTCATGCCCAATATTCCCTAGTTGTACCACTAATAACTACAACGATCTAACAGATTTCACAGAAGATAACGTTGAAAAGGCACTACGTAGACTAAAACCATCTCTATCTATTGGACCTGATGGACTATGTGCATACTTCTTAAAAAAGCTTTCCACTGCTACAGCAGAACCCCTAAGCATAATCTTTAAAAATCTTTCAGGACCAGCACCCTACCGAACCTATGATCACTAGCCACAGTCATCCCTATCTTCAAAAAGAGAGACCCCAGCCTAGTTGAAAATTACAGACCAATCTCTTTATGCTGCATCACCTGCAAAGTGATGGAATCAATCATCAACCAATCCATTACCCTCCACCTAGAAACAAACGACCTACTCTCTAATAAACAATTTGGTTTCAGAAAAAAATTATCCTGTAATCTACAACTTCTACACTGCAAAAACATATGGACTACAAATCTTGATCAGGGCAAAGCAATAGATGCAATTTACATAGACTTCTGTAAAGCCTTTGATTCAGTGGTACATGACAAACTACTTCTAAAACTAAAAGCCTATGGCATCTCTGGACCCCTCCATAATTGGATAACCACATTCCTGTCAAACAGACAACAAGTGGTTAAAATTACCCCCAGGCCGTGGACTTCCCCCTGATTAATTAATTAATTGATTGATTGATTAGATGTATTTGCCAACAGAACTTCTTATTCTGCGAGACTCCCCCCTCTTGCAGGTGTGGCCCTCCACTTTATCAAGGGCCTACCTTTATGACAGGCTTTGGCACCCCGAGAGGTGGCATGCCGCAAAAAGGGGATTGAGGGTTTTTTTAGGGAAACTTTTTGATAGATTTTTAAGGGATTTTAAGGGGTGGGAGGGTTGTGTGGGTTTGGGGGTTAACCCACGGGGGGAGGGGTCCAGCCCAGCTGTCAGTGGGGCCACAGAGGGTGCGGATTCCGGGGGTAAGGGGGGCATCAGAGTCCATTCTATCGAGGGCTTCTCTATCAATGTGTTGAGTGGGAGGGGCAGATATGGCGGGAGCAGGGGGCCACATCATGTGGTGGGGGCGCGCACTCGCTATCTTCGAGCGGTAGTGCGCCCCGGTCCCCATAGCCCTTCTCGCACCCCAGGCTGTTCAGACTCTCAGGGCCCGAGCCTTCGGCTGCTGTTGTGCAATGCCAGGTCCGTGGTAAATAAAGCCCCCCTCATTTGCGATCTTATTCAGGAGGGGGGAGCAGACCTGGCAGGTATTACGGAGACCTGGTTGGGCCATGAGGGGGAGGTTCCCCTCGTGAATATGTGCCCACCAGGTTTCCGAGCATTCCATCAGCCGAGAGCTCAGGGCAGGGGCGGGGGGGTGGCGGTTATTATAAAGGAAAGTCTTGATCCGAGGGAGACCACTGTTCCACAGATAGCCGGATGTAAGTCCCTTTTTGTGAAGTGGGGTCGTGGAGTACAGATGGGCTTGTTGATCACGTACCTGGCTCCCTGCCGCATGGCAACGGCCCTGCTCGAGCTGCTCAAGATCATAGCTGAGGTGGCGGTTGGTACCTCCAGACTTCTAGTCATGGGGGATTTCAACCTGCCATCTGTCGGCAAAACGTCTGAGGTGGCTCGAGAGTTCATGGCTTCCATGATGGCCATGGACCTCACTCACTTAATTCATGACCCTACTCACACGGGTGGACACACTCTGGACTTAGTTTTTGTCTCTGGTCAGTGGTCGAGTGGCCTTGATACAGGGGATATAGTCATCGAACCCTTTTCATGGTCTGACCACTCGCTCCTTCGACTGGACTTTCTAACCGCTGCACCCCGCTGCAGGGAGGCGGGACCGACCAGGTGGTTCTGCCCCAGGCACCTGATGGACCCTGATAGGTTCCAGATGGAGTTTGGGCCATTTCCTGAGACTCTGGCTCATGACTGAGGACCTGGTGGCCGCCTGGGATAGTGCAGCTGCTGGGGCCTTGGACCGTGTCGTGCCTTTGCGGCCTCTGACCCGGCACCGAACTCACCTAGCTCCTTGGTTCTCCGAGGAGCTTAGGGAGATGAAGCGCCGGAAAAGACGCCTGGAGAGTAATTGGAGGACCAGCCGCTCCGAATCCGACTGAACACTGGTGAGGTCTCATATTAAGACCTACCTAGTGGCGATAAAAGCGGCGAAATCTAGCTATTTTGCCGCTCTTATCGTGTCATCAGATAATCGCCCGGCCGCCTTGTTTAGGGTGACCCGCTCCCTCCTCCACCTGGAAGTGCGGGATGACCCCTTGCAGGGCCGAGTTGAGGACTTTGTGCAGTATCTGTATGACAAAATCACTCAGATTCGGGAAGGGCTGGCCTCTGACTGGGTATGTCCGGACGGGATGACTGAGGCAGGTCTTGAGAGTATTATCTGGGAGGAGTTCGATCCTGTGGCTCCCGAGGACATGGACAGGGTCCTGGGACGGCTGAACGCGACCACATGTTTATTGGAACGGTGTCCCTCCTGGTTGGTACTGGCTTCCCGGGAGGTGACACGAAGCTGGCTCCAGAAGATTGTTAACCCTTCTTTGAGTGAGGGGGTCCTGCCGGCTGCTTTGAAAGAAGCGGTTGTGAGGCCCCTCCTCAAGAAGCCCTCTCTGGATCCGGCTGTTTTGGCTAACTATCGTCCAGTCTCCAACCTTCGCTTCATTGCAAAGGTTGTTGAGAGTGTGGTAGCGCAACAGCTTCCCCGGTACCTGGATGAAGCTGTCTATCTAGACCCGCTCCAGTCTGGCTTCTGGCCTGGGCACAGCACGGAAACGGCATTGGTCGCATTGGTGGATGATCTCTAGAGGGCTCGGGATAGGGGTTGCTCCTCTATCCTGGTCCTGTTAGACCTCTCAGCGGCTTTTGATACCATCGACCATGGTATCATGTTGCACCGGTTGGCGGGGTTGGGGGTGGGGGGCACCGTTCTGCAGTGGTTCTCCTCCTACCTCTCTGACCGGTTGCAATCTGTGTTGACAGAGGGTCAGCAGTTGACCCCGAGGCACCTTGCTTGTGGGGTGCCACAAGGGTCGGTCCTCTCGCCCCTTCTATTCAACATTTATGTAAAGCCGCTGGGTGAGATCATCCGTGGCTTCGGGGTGGAGTTCCATCAGTACCCTGATGACACCCAGCTGTACATCTCCACCCCAGGCCACCCCAACGATGCCCTTGAAGTGATGTCCCAGTGCCTGGAGGCCGTGCGGGCCTGGATGGGGAGAAACAGGCTCCGTCTCAACCCCTCCAAGACCGAGTGGCTGTGGCTTCCAGCATCCCGATATAGCCAGCTGATGCCATCGCTGGCTATTGGGGGTGAATCACTCGCCCCCATGGAGAGGGCTCATAACTTGGGCGTCCTCCTGGACGCACGGCTGTCTTTAGAAGATCATTTGACGGCCCTGGCCAGGGGGCTTTTTATCAGGTTCGCCTGATACGCCAGTTGCGCCCCTTTCTAGATCGGGACTCCCTACGCACAGTCACTCAGGCACTCGTCACTTCCCGCCTGGACTACTGCAACGCTCTCTACATAGGGCTTTCCCATGGGGTGCACCCGAAGGCTCCAGCTGGTCCAGAACGCGGTCGCGCGGGGATAATGGTGGCGACGAGGCGCTCCCATGTGACACCTCTCCTGCGTGAGCTGCACTGGCTCCCAGTGGTCTTCCGGGTGCGCTTCAAGGTGTTAGTGACCACCTTTAAAGCGCTCCATGGCTTAGGGCCGGGGTACTTACGAGACCGCCTTCTGCCACCAATAGCCTCCCACCGGCCAGTACGCTCACACAGAGTGGGCCTCCTCAGGGTGCTGTCCGCCAGACAATGTCAGCTGGCGACCCCCAGGGGGAGAGCCTTCTCTGTGGCGGCGCCCACCCTCTGGAACAACCTCCCCCAGAGATACGTACAATAACAGACCTCCGGATTTTTCGTCGGGCCCTGAAAACCTATTTATTTCAACTAGCTGGACTGGCTTGAGTTAAATTTTAAATTGATTTTAAATTGGGTTGTTTTAATTTACTGCCAAAATATTTAATTATTTTAAACTGTTTTTAAATTTTGTATGTTCTGTTTTTTACTTTGGCTTTTCACCGCCCTGAGTTCTGTTTGGAGAAGGGAGGTATAGAAATGGAAACAAATAAAATAAACAAAATAGGGAGCGCCCTATCAAATCCTGCACCTGTTAATAGTGGTTTCCCCAAGGCAGTGTTCTAGGACCAACACTTTTCATACTATACATAAATGACCTTTGTGATCATATTATAAGTGCGTTCTCTTCGCCGATGATGTAAAACTATTTAACACCACCAACAATGCTGCTACCCTTCAAAAAGACCTTGACTTTGTGTCGGAATGTTAAAAAAATTGGCAAGTCAAAATCTCAACAAATGCTCTGTCTTACACATTGGCAAAAAGAATCAGAACACAAAATACAAGCTGAGTGGACACGACCTTGTAGATGACCCTTACTCTGTCAAGGATCTTGGAGTACTCATATCAAATGATCTAAGTGCCAAAGCTCACTGTAACAACATTGCCAAAAAGGCATTAAGGGTTGTAAACCTAATCTTGCGTAGCTTCTTCTCCGATAATATTATACTACTAACCAGGGCATACAAACATTTGCTAGACCAATTCTCGAATACAGCTCATCTGTCTGGAACCCACACTGCATATCGGACATTAATACAATTGAACATGTCCAGAAATACTTCACAAGAAGAGTCCTTCACTTCTCCACTTGCAACAAAGTACCTTATGCCACCAGACTTGAAATTTTGGCCTTAGAAAATTTAGAACTACATTGCCTTCAGTATGACCTAAGCATAGCTCATAAAATCATCTGCTACAATGTCCTACCTGTCAGGTATGCCTCCTTTCAGTACTCAAGAAAGAAAAACCCTGACTCCATTTTCATAGAGAAAGGTACTTTTACTGAGTATGAACTGAATGCAACCAAAGAAAAGGTCTGAGGCAATAGGCACAAAAATTACATATAGAAAACACCCTTAAAACCCTCCCCCAATGGTCCAGTCACGATTATCCAATCCACATTCCCCCCAAGTGGTCATGTGGGATGCAGCTCAGAGGTGGGTTCTACATTTTTTTTACTACTGGTTCTGTGGGTGTGGCTTATTATGTGGGTGTGGCTTGATGGTCATGTGACAATTATTTAGGATTTAGCAGAGGTACTGGTCTACCAGGCTTTTAACTACTTGCAGAGCTGTACCGATCTACCAATTTATTTTTTGCAGGCACTGATCTACTCATGTATTTTTGCAGGCACTGGTCTACTCATGTATTTTTGTAGGCATTGGTCTACTCATTTGTTTTCTTTTAACACTGATCAGCTGTAGGGCAGCCCTTTGAAGCCCCGCAGCAAGAATTTAAACAGTTTTTTTCCCTCTAGCCATCAGCTGGGACTCAAAAGGCAGCAATAGATTGGGGGTGGGACCAAATAAAAGGTAAGAATAACGTGGGGGGTGGGTGGGGAGGGCGTGAGGGAGCGTGGGGGGAACGGGGGGAGAACCGGTTCAGTGACATCATATCGTCATCACTACCAGCTCAGAAGAACCGGGCAGAACCGGAAGGAACCCACCACTGATGTAGCTTCCAATGGCTCCATCCTTCTGGTATGCCAGGACGGTTGACCTTGAGTGGTTATCAGCGCGCCTCCCAGCTGCAGAGAAATGCTGAGGAAAACTTTCTCCAATTTACTCCACCAGCTCATTTCCCCCCTCCCAACTATCCAGACAGCTCCCCCCTCCCCCTGTTTCAATGACAGCTGTAGCAAGCAAGTAATATAGAAGCGGAGGCTGACATTCGGCCCTCCTGCAGAAGAGATGTTAGTCCTAGAAACAGAATAAGGGAAAATAGAAAATTATATAAACAGGTAAAACATGTTATAACTAAGGTTTATCAGGATATTTGGAATAAAACAATTGCAGCTGCTTCGGAGCTCTAACATCTCACTCATTTACCCATTCAGACTGACCTAATGGGAAGTGTTTCCAGGCCACCAAGTACTGCACCTTACCTTGATGTTTCCTCGAATCCAATATCTCTTTGACCTCAAAATGCTGTTCCTCTTCAATGAGTATGGGGACAGGAGGAGGTTCTTGGTCTGGACGCAAGCGGGACGTATGCTCGGGTTTCAGCAAACTAACATGAAATACTGGATGAATCCTCCACAAGGTTTTAGGCAGTTCTAATTGCACCGTAACTGGGTTAACTATGCGTACAATAGGGAAAGGACCCACATATTTGGGTCCATGTTTTTTTGACTTTTGGGTAGTTTGCAGGTACTTGGTGGAAAGGAAAACCCTATCTCCTACTTTATAATCCGTACTCTGAATCCTTTTCTTATCAGCTTGGTTTTTATGAGCTTGGTGGGCCTCGTCCAGGGCCTTATGTGTTACAAACCAAGTACCACGTAGCTGTTCAATCCAGTCAGCCAAGGAAGGTATCTGTGGGTTTTCCTGAGGTAACTCTGTGATGGGCACAAAGTCTTGTCCTGAGGCTACCTTAAATGGGGTAAAACCAGTACTGCTATGTATAGAGTTATTATAGGTGACCTCCGCAAATGGCAACAAGTCCACCCAGTTATCTTGCTGATAGTTTATGTAACATCTAAAGTATTGTTCCAACACCGAATTAGTTCTTTCACAAGCCCCATTGGTCTGAGGGTGGTGGGCAGAGCTTAACCCCTGGGTGGAGCCTAACAACCCCAGGAACTCCTTCCAGAAGTGGGAGGTGAACTGAACCCCTCTGTCCGAGATTATTCACTCTGGAGCCCTGTGTAATCTATACACATGGTGGACAAACAATTTAGCCAGAGTTTTAGCTGAAGGGATCTTGGGACATGGGACAAAATGCACTTGCTTTGAAAACAAATCAGTGACCACCCAAATGACTGTGTTTCCTCCACTTTCGGGCAACTCAACAATAAAATCCATGGAGATCTCCTTCCATGGGGCTCCTGGCTGGGCTACACTCTGAAGTAATCCAGGGGGTTTCCCAGGAGGCTTCTTTGCTGATGCACATATAGGGCAGCTCGCCACGTAGGCTTCTATGTCTTTTTTCAGTGCCAGCCACCAGAATTGTCGTTTAACTAAATGTAATGTCTTCACGAAACCAAAATGCCCAGCGATTTTAGCATCATGGGCGTATTGTAATACTGCCTCCCTCAGGCTGGCAGGGACATATAACTTCGCTCCCACCCAGGCAAGACCCTCCTGAAGTGTACACTCATTGGAGTGGGCTAAAAACCACTCATCAGTTTTTAGTGCTTCTTTTAACTGCTTGCTCAAGTCACCGGACAAGGTTAGGTCCCCTTTTGCCTGGGATCTGGTAACCACTGGTGCCGCCAGCTGTTTTGAGGGGATAACCAGATAAATAACTTCTCCTCGAATACTATTGTATTGAGGCAGTCTTGAGAGGGCATCTGCCATAAAGTTCTTCCCTCCAGGAAGGAAGCGCAAAGAGAAATTAAATTGGTTAAAGTGTTGGGCCCAGTGGACTTGCTTAGATAACAATTTTCAGGGTGTTTTTAAGGCCCCTAAATTTTTGTGATCAGTCCACACCTCAAAAGGGTGTTTCGCCCCTTCCAGGAAATGCCTCCACATTAACAGCACCCAACGAACAGCAAAAGCCTCCTTCTTCCAGATGGCCCATCTCCCCTTGGTTTCCAATAATTTCCAAGAGGTATAGGCACAGGGTTGCAAATTCCCTTTGGCATTGGCTTGAAGTAACCCTGCCCCAATAGCCACATCGCTGGCATTGGCCTGAACAACAAACAGGGCCTCCATGTCAGGATGTTTAAGAACCGGTTCGGCGGCAAACAGTCGTTTCAGTTTCTCAAAAGCCGCTTGACATTCCATAGTCCACTCGAGAGGCGGGAGGGTTTTGGCCTCACCTCTCCTTTTGTTTTCAGGAGGTTAGTAATTGATAAGGCAATTTTTGCGAACAAGGGGATGAACTGTCGATAGAAGTTAGCAAAACCCAGGAAGCTTTGTAGTTGTTTGCGGGTACGTGGGGGAGCCCATTCCAACACTGCCCGGACCTTTTCTGGGTCCATTTCTATCCCCTCATGCGAAATGCGGTACCCCAGATAGACAATTTTAGTCTGGTGGTATTCGCATTTTGACAGCTTAGCATACAGCTTCGCAGCTCTAAGTTTTTTTCAGGACTGCTCTCACCAGTTTTACATGGTTGTCCATGGTCTCGGTGTAAATAAGAATGTCACCAGGTAGACCAGGACCCCCTTGTAAAGGTATTCGTGCAGTACTTTGTTGATCAGTTGCATGAACACTGCAGGGGCTCCTTGTAGTCTGAAAGGGAGCACCCTAAACTGGAAACATCCCAGCGGACAGTTGAAAGCAGTTTTCCATTCATCACCTTCCTTAATTTAAACTCTATAATACGCCTCCCGCAAGTCCAGCTTAGTAAAAATCTTCCCTTTGGCCAGGTGGGCTAGCATGTCCTTCATGAGGGGCAGTGGGTAGACATTTTCCATGCAAATAGTGTTTAAGTTCTTATAGTCAACCACCAGGCGAAAAGACTCATCCTTCTTCTTCCGGAATACAGTCAGGTCCAGAAATATTGGGACATCAACACAATTCTAACATCTTTGGCTCTATACACCACCACAATGGAGTTGGAATGAAACAAACACAATGTGCTTTAACTGCAGACTGTCAGCTTTAATTTGAGGGTATGTACATCCAACTCAGGTGAACGGTGTAGGACTTACAGCAGTTTGCATATGTGCCTCCCACTTGTTAAGGGACCAAAGGTAATGGGACAATTGGCTTCTCAGCTGTTCCATGGCCAGGTGTGTGATATTCCCTCATTACCCCAATTACAATGTGCAGATAAAAGGCCCAGAGTTCATTTCAAATGTGCTATTTGCATTTGGAATCTGTTGCTGTCAACTCTCAAGATGAGATCCAAAGAGCTGTCACTATCAGTGAAGCAAGCCATCATTAGGCTGAAGAAACAAAACAAACCCATCAGAGATAGCAAGAACATTAGGCGTGGCCAAAACAACTGTTTGGAACATTCTCAAAAAGAAGGAACGCACCGGTATGTTCAGCAACACCAAAAGACCCGGGGGACCACGGAAAACAACTGTAGTGGATGACCAAAGAATTCTTTCCCTGGTGAAGAAAACACCCTTCACAACAGTTGGCCAGATCAAGAACACTCTCCAGGAGGTAGGTGTATGTGTGTCAAAGTCAACAATCAAGAGAAGACTTCACCAGAGTGAATACAGAAGGTTCACCACAAGATGTAAACCATTGGTGAGCCTCAAAAACAGGAAGGCCAGATTAGAGTTTGCCAAACAACATCTAACAAAGCCTTCACAGTTCTGGAACAAGATCCTATGGACAGATGAGACCAAGATCAACTTGTACCAGAGTGATGGGAAGAGAAGAGTATGGAGAAGGAAAGGAACTGCTCATGATCCTAAGCATACCACCTCATCAGTGAAGCATGGTGGTAGTGTCATGGCGTGGGCATGTATGGCTGCCAATGGAACTGGTTCTCTTGTATTTATTGATGATGTGACTGCTGACAAAAGCAGCAGGATGAATTCTGAAGTGTTTTGGGCAATATTATCTGCTCACATTCAGCCAAATGCTGCAGAACTCAGTGGACGGTGCTTCACAGTGCAGATGGACACTGACCCAAAGCATACTGCAAAAGCAACCAAAGAGTTTTTGAAGGGACAGAAGTGGAATGTTATGCAATGGCCTGACCTGAATCCCATTGAGCATGCATTTCACTTGCTGAAGACAAAACTGAAGGAAAATGCCCCAAGAACAAGCAGGAACTGAAGACAGTTGCAGTAGAGGCCTGGCAGAGCATCACCAGGGATGAAACCCAGCTGCTGGTGATGTCTATGCGTTCCAGACTTCAGGCTGTGACTGACTGCAAAGGATTTGCAACCAAATATTAAGAAGGGAAAGTTTGATTTATGATTATTATTCTGTCCCATTACCTTTGGTCCCTTAACAAGTGGGAGGCACATATGCAAACTGCTGTAAGTCCTACACCGTTCACCTGAGTTGGATGTACATACCCTCAAATTAAAGCTGACAGTCTGCAGTTAAAGCACATTGTGTTTGTTTCTTTTTTTTTATTAAAAAGTTTTACAGAAGGTTTACATGTTTATTCCCCCCCTTCCCTACCACCCCACCCCCTCCCCTCCCCTCCCTTACCCCCACCACCCCTCCCCCACCCCTTACCCTTCCCATTCGCCCACCTCCCCCCCCTCTTCCCAGAACAAATTACAGGGTATAACATTCAACAATCATAATCCATCCTAATCTAAATAATTATAACATTCAGCATCTCTTATTCCTTCAATTCCCTAATTACCCTGCTAACTTAATTACCTAAAAACACACCAAATATCTACATATTTATTCATAACCTATCTGCAACTTCTTATTCCGGTATTTACTTTGGATATAATCTATCCATCTTCTCCAGTCCCTTAAATATCTTTCATTTGAATGTTCCTTCAAGTACGCCGAAATTTTTGCCATCTCCGCTAGGTTTGTTACTTTCATTGTCCATTCTTGGATTGTAGGTAAATCTTGCTTCTTCCAATATTGTGCCACCAACAATCTTGCTGCAGTTATTAAATTCAAAATCAAATTAGTCTATAACCATACAATCCGTAACTATACCCAGCAGAAACAACTGTGGTGTAAATTTTAACCTCTTTTTAAGAATATTTTGTAAAATCCACCAAATTTTTATCCAGAACGCTTTAACCTTTTTACATGTCCACCAAATATGAAAGTATGTAGCATCCTCACAATCACATCTCCAACATTTTGGTTGTACATTCGGATACATACAATATAGTTTTTTTGGATCTAGATGCCATCTATAAAACATTTTATAAAAGTTCTCCCTTAAGTTTTGCGCTTGTGTAAATTTCACATTTCTTACCCATATTTTTTCCCATATTTCCATCATTATTGGTTGTTCAAAATTCTGTGCCCATTTTATCATACAATCTTTAACTAGCTCTGTTTCCGAGTCTATCTCTATCAATATATTATACGATCTTTTTATATGCATTGAACTTTGGTCTCTAGTTTGTTTTATTGAATTTTCATTGCTTTGTATAATACCAATTTTCTAATCTTTTCTCCATCTGGCTTGTAATTGTACATACTGAAACCAAGTTTGAATTATTTTCTCCTCTTTCAACACATTCAAAGGTTTTAATTTTAGTATACCTCCCTCCATATTAAGAATATCTATATATGTAATTACATCCTGTCTACTTTCTATACTCGTATTCTCTATTGCGTGCCTGGGTACTGTCCATATAGGTATCTTTTCATTTAACTTATATTGATATTTCTTCCTGACATGCAATAAAGCATTCCTCAATACATGGCTCTTAAATGCTCTATCCACCTTTTTATCATACACTAAATAAGTATGCCAACCGTAAACTAAATCATGCCCTTCAATGTTCAGAATCCTTCCATTTGTTAAATTAATCCAATCACTAATTGCTGATAAGACAGCTGCTTCATAATATAATTTTAAATTGGGCATTTTCAGCCCCCCTCTTTCTCGTATATCCTGCATTATTTTCAGTTTTATCCTTGGTTTCTTACCTTGCCATACAAACTTATTAATATCTTTCTGCCATTCTTCCAGGTTGGCATCCTTTTTTAGTATTGGTATCATTTGAAAGAGGAATAAAAACTTAGGTAAAACATTCATTTTTATAACTGCTATTCTACCTAACAAGGACAATTGTAATTTTTTCCATTTATCCATTTCAACTTGTATTTTATGCCATAACAACTCATAATTATATTTATACAGTTTCCCATTAGAAGGTGCAATATAAACACCTAGGTATATTTAACTTTTTTAACTATTTCACATCCCGTTACCCTTTGTAACTCCTCTTTTCGATTTATTGTCATATTTTTAGCTATCATCTTTGTTTTTCCAACGTTTATTATAAACCCAGACACTTGACCATACTGTTTAATTATATCCATCAGAACCTTTGCTGATTCCACTGGTTGAGTTAAGGTCACAACCAAATCGTCTGCAAATGCCCGTACCTTATATTCATGATCTCTAACTTTAATTCCCTCTATATCATATATATTACGTATTCTATTCAATAACAGTTCTAAAGTTAATATAAATAATAATGGCGATAAGGGGCATCCCTGCCTTGTACCTTTTTCAATTTTGAAAGTTTCTGTTAAACTGACATTAACAATTATCTGAGCTGTCTGTTCTTGATATATTGCTTTTATAAATTGCATAAAGCAATTCCCAAATTGCATCCTATAAACCACTCTCAATAGAAATTGCCAATCCAATTGATCAAAAGCTTTTTCCGCATCTAAAAATGTAAGCACCACAGGGATTTGGTTGTTCCTTTCCAAATATTCCAATATATCAACAATTTGTCTTACATTATTTTTCATTTGCCTCCCTTGTATGAAACCAGATTGATCAGCATGAATCATTTTTTGCATTACTGACATTAACCTATTTGCCAATATCTTAGCAAATATCTTATAATCTGTATTCAATAATGATATAGGTCTATAATTCTTTGGGTGTGTCAAATCTTGATCTTCTTTTGGAATGAATGAAATAAAGGCTGTTTTCCATGAAGGTGGTACCCCTTCTCCCAACTGTATTCTGTTAAACAATTCTTTAAGAGGTACAACCATTTCCAATTGTAGATATTTATAATACACAGCCGTTAATCCATCCGTACCAGGAGCCTTGCCAGTTTTTAACTGTTTAATTGCTAAGAGGATCTCCTCCTCTGTTATTAATTGGTTCAACTGTTCTCCTTGTTCCTCTGTGACTATAGGAATATTCTGTCTATCCAAATATCTCTCTATATCTACACCTTGTATTTTGTCTGCAGTATACAATCTTGTGTAAAATTCTAAAAATTCCTTTTTAATCATATTTTGGTGATAAACCTCTTTACCTTTATACTCTATTTTCTCTATGGTACGAGATTTTTGTTTTTTCCTCAGCATGTATGCCAACCATCTACCTGGTTTATTTGCATTACAAAAGGTATTATGTTTAGCATATTGTAAATTAGTTGCCACTTGATCTGAGAGCATCATATTAAACTGCCCTTGTAATAGGGTAATCTCTTCTTTAGTTTCTTATCCCCTGGGTTATGTATTAACACCTTTTCTTTTTTCTTAATCTCTTCTTCTAATTCCCTCCTTTTTTCTGTCTGTCTACGCCTACATGCATTATTCATATTTATCAAGACTCCTCTCATATATGCTTTACTAGCATCCCATACCATATCCATAGATATTCCCTTATTCATACTGAAAACAAAAAATTCCTTCATTAATTTTTTACATTCTATTACGTTTTTCTCATATCTAAAAAGATTTTCATTTAACCGCCAAGATCTCCTAGACCTTTCCCCACACTCCAGTTCCATCCAAACTGGACTGTGATCCGTTAAAATTCTGGGACAAATCTTTGTCTTCTTTACCCTAGAAAAAAAAATCATTTGTAATTAATAATAAAATCAATTCTCGAACAAGATTGATGTCTATCTGAAAAAAATGTAAAATCTTGTTCTTTGTAATTCCGTTCATGCCAAATATCTCTTAATTCCATATCCTCCATCATATCGAAAAAAGATTTAGGCAGTCTCGCTCGCAATTTAGTAGATTGTAAAAGTCTTTTCTTATCAATATTGGGGTCTATTACTCCATTCCAATCCCCCATCAGCATACATGAATTATAATCCCAGTGTAATAATTTTGTATGTATCAACTTATAAAATTTTTCTTGTTGTTGGTTAGGTGCATATATCCCCATTAAAAGTGTTTTCTTCCCTTCTATCAGTAACTCAATTGCCAAATATTTTCCTTGTTGATCTGCTTCAACTAATTTAGCCGTCAAGTCTCTTTTCAGATAGATCACTATTCCATTCTTTTTTTCTGGGGCAGACAAGACAAAATGTGTCCCCAGTTTTGCATTTATTAGATATTTTTGATCAGTTATCCTTATATGTGTTTCCTGCAGGCATATTATATCATTTTTAAATTGTCTCAGATGGTGAAATATTTTCTTCCTTTTTTGTGGTGAATTTAAACCATTGACATTCCAGGTTAAAAACCTAGAAGCCATCTTCAGACTCTTGAAGCTTGGCAAGAGCCGCTTGGTAATCCACTTGGAATTTCTTTTTCGGTCTTGCCCCTCCCACAGCTTCTGTACCGGTATTCACATTTTCTTGTAATAAGGCCTGCGCTTGTAACATTTTTAATTCTTGTTCTTTACGTTTAGTAACTGCTCTGGTTTGTCTTTGATCTTTAACTTCTTCTTGTTTTTCAACTATATCCCATGCTTGGACAGCACTTGAAAGTTGCAGTAATTCATCCTGCATACTCATAGCTCCACCTTCTGCTTTCTTCTGCAGATCCTCTTTCCTTCCCTCTGTTGCATCTCTTACTTTTTTAACTCCCACAGATGGTGGGTATCCAGCCTTTAGTATGTTAGTGTAGAAATCTCTTGCTTTCCAAATTGTATTAAGGCGATATCGCTCTCCTGCATAGTTCACCACTAATCCGACTGGAACTTCCTATCTGTATTGTATCTGTTGATTTCTAAGTTCATCTGCCAGAAATGCATACTCTTTCTTGGATTTCAACATTTTAGGTGGTATTTCTTTGAATACTGCCACTTCTTGTCCTGCCACTTGCAGCTTGTTTTTGTAAGAGGCTTGTAAAATCTCATTTCTAATCCTTCTGGTAACAAAGTAGATTACAGCATCTCTTGGTAATTTACTTTGTCTGGCTATCCATGAGTTAACGCGATAGATCCGATCAATTTGCCATTCAAGTTCTCCTCTGGGCTCTCCTGTAAACTGTGCCAGGGCTTCCACAAAGATCTCTTTCAAGTTTTCTTTGGGATCTTCTTTCAAGCCTCTTATTCTTACAGCAAATTCCATCATCTTATATTGTGTCAACATCACTTCAGCTTCTGTTTTATCAATCTTAATTTGTGTTTCCTCAAATTTACCGTCCAGAATCTCTCTTTTTTTAAATTTTAAAAACGAACTTTATTCAATATAAAAAGATAAAAGATTATACAAAACGTTCTTAACTCTAAAAAAGAAGGTACAATTCTAAATTACATATATACTAAAACTATCAAACAGGATTATTTATCTATATTTGAACATGTAAATACATATATACATTAACCTTGATTTCTTAATGATGGTGTAAATTTGTTACCCTTAATTTCTTACTATATTTAACTTTAGTTTTTTTTCCATCGATTGATCCATTCATACCATCTGTCCCATATTTTGTAATACTGTGAGTCTTCCTTGTTGTTTAATTTTAAAGTTAATCTATCCATTTCTGCACATATGAATATTTTTGGATTATTTGTTGTTCTGTTGGCAACTGTTCTAATTTCCAGGATTGGGCTAGGGTTAATCTAGCCACCGTAATTATATGTAATGTGATGTATTTTATTTCTTTTCTACTACTTTTTTTAAGCATGCCTAATAAAAAAATTTCAGGTTTTAGGTCAATCTCTTCTTCTGTTATTTCTGTTATCCATATTCTAATTTTCATCCAAAATTTTTTAATTTTTGGGCAAAGCCACCAAAGGTGATAAAAGGTTCTCAGTGATTTTCTGCATTTCCAACATATCGGGTTACAATTTGGGTACATTTTTGCCAATCTAGCAGGGGCTAGGTACCACCTATACCACATCTTATAGTGGTTCTCTTTGTACGTTGTTGCCTTTGTTATTCTACAATTATTTTCCCATATCATTTCCCACTCTTCTAATTGTATGCTTCTTCCAATGTTCCTAGCCCAAGCTATCATTTAGCCTTTGACTATGTTTTCTGCCAGATCGAACTCTAGTAGGTATTTATAAATCTTTGAAATTAATTTTCCCTCTTTAATTTCTAATAATTTATCTAATTGGTTGAATTTTATATCAACTCCTCCTTCTTCACTGTTTTCTTTATATCTAGTTTGTATTAGTAAATATGGCCACCAGTCTATTTCTATACCCTGGTCCCTGAGCTCTTGGCGAGATTTGAGTCTCCCATTAATATCCAGAATTTCTTTGTAGCGTATTATTTTTTGAGTAGCTGGTGTGTTGGGGTGCATTGTATTGGGGTGCATTGTTGCCTCTAATGTAGATACCCAGCCTGGGACTTTCATATAGTGTTTAATTTCCAACCAGGTGTCAATTAATGAATTTCTTATTATGTGGTTTTTAAAATGTTTGTATGTTTTGTTTCCGATGTTCCACAAGTAAGCATGCCAGCCTTTTAATAAATCATGACCCTCCAATTTCAATACTCTTTGGTTGTCCAAATTAACCCAATCCTTAATCCATATTAGACTTGCCACTCTATAATATTTTTCCCAGGCTGGTAGGCCAAAGCCTCCGCTGGTTTTATCGTCTTGTAGTATTTTTAAATTTATCCTCGATTTTTTCCCCTCCCATATAAATTTTGCAATTAATTTATTCAAATTTGTAAAAAAAAAAAAAAGTCTAATTTAACAGGAATAGTTTGAAACAAGTAGAGGAGCCTTGGGAGTATATTCATCTTTATCGCCGTGATTCTTCCTAGCAGCGATAGTTTAAGTTTCCCCCATCTCTCTAGGTCTTTTTTAATTTGTTGTATTAGTTCTCCATAATTGTTATCCTTAATTGCTATATTTCTAGTTGTCAAATTTATACCTAAATATTTTATCTTTTTAACTACTTGCAATCCTGATTGTTGTTCCAGTTCTTCTATTTGTTTTATTGTTAGATTTTTGGTTAGTATTTTAGTCTTGTTTTTATTAATTTTTAACCCTGCCACCCTGCCAAATTTCTCTATTTCCTCCATCAATTTTAATTGTGTTTCTAATGGGTCTTCTGTGAAGAATACAAGGTCATCAGCAAAGGCTTGGACCTTGTATTCTTCTCCTTTTACTTTAAGTAAAAGTACATGGGGCTCCCCTTGGGGTGCACCTGGAGGCTGCAGTTGGTCCAGAATGCAGCCGCGTGGGGGATTATGGGAGCGACGGGGCACTCACATATAACACCTCTCCTGCGCGAGCTGCACTGGCTTCCTGTGGTCTTCCGGGTGTGCTTCAAGGTGTTGGTGACCACCTTTAAAGTGCTCCATGGCTTAGGACTGGGGTATTTGCGAGACCGCCTTCTGCCGCCAATAGCCTCCCACTGACCGGTTCGCTCGCACAGAGAGGGCCTCCTCAGGGTGCCGTCGGCCAGACAGTGCTGGCTGGCGACCCCCAGGGGGAGAGCCTTCTCTGTGGCAGCACCTGCCCTCTGGAATGACCTGCCCCCTGAGATACGCACGATATCAGACCTCCGGACTTTTCGTTGGGCCCTGAAGACACACTTGTTCCATCTAGCTGGGCTGGCTTGATCCCATCCTCTCAGTTTTTTAATCGAATTCGGTTTTAATTGGGTTGTTTTAAATTCAGGCCAAAATTATTTAATTGTTTTTAAAATGTTTTTAAATTTTATATGCTATGTTTTATCCTATTTATAGTTGGAGGGCCAGTCGTTCTGAATCTGACCGGACACTGGTAAAATCTCATATTAGGAATTACCTAATGGCGATAAAAGCAGCGAAATGTAGTTACTTTGCTGCTCTTATTGCGTCATCAGATAATCGCCCGGCCACCCTGTTTAGAGTGACCCACTCCCTGCTCCACCAGGAAGTGCGGGAGGACCCCTTGGAGGGTAGAGCCGAGGATTTTGTTCAATATCTGTATGACAAAATCACTCAGATTCGGGAAGATCTGGACTCTGACTGGTCTCAGGGGGAGGGACTGGGGCAGGTCTTGAGAATGTTATCTGGGATGAGTTTGATCCTCTGACCCCTGAGGACGTGGACAGGATTCTGGGTAGACTGAACGCGACCACTTGTTTATTGGACCTGTGTCCCTCCTGGTTAGTGCTGGCTTCTCGGGAGGTGACACGAGGCTAGTTCCAGGGGATTATAAATGCTTCGTTGGGTGAGGGTGTCTTTCCTGCCGCCTTGAAAGAGGCGGTGGTGAGGCCTCTCCTCAAGAAGCCTTCCCTGGACCCGGCAATATTGGTAAATTATCGTCCGGTCTCCAACCTTCGTTTTGTGGTGAAGGTTGTTGAGAGTTTGGTCGCGCAACAGCTCCCCCAGCACCTGGATGAAACGACGTATCTGGATCCGTTCCAGTCGGGCTTCAGGCCCGGGTACAGCACGGAAACGGCATTGGTCGTGTTGGTTGATGATCTCTGGAGGGCTCGGGACAGGGGTGCTCCTCTGTCCTGGTCCTGTTAGATCTCTCAGCGGCTTTTGATACCATCGACCATGGTATCATGCTGCACTGGTTAGAAGAGTTAGGGGTGGGAGGCACTGTGTTGCGGTGGTTCTCCTCCTTTCTCTCTGACCGGTCACAGTCTGTGTTGACAGGGGGACAGAGGTCGACCCCGAGGCCCCTCATATGTGGGGTGCCGCAGGGGTCAGTCCTCTCGCCTCTCCTGTTCAACATTTATGTGAAGCCGCTGGGCGAGATCATCTGTGGTTTCGGGGTGGAGTACCATCAGTACGCTGACGACACCCAGCTGTACATCACCCCGGATCACCCCAACGATGCCCTTGAAGTGATGTCCCGGTGCCTGGAGGCCGTATGGATCTGGATGGGGAGGAACAGGCTCAGGCTCAACCCATCCAAGACCGAGTGGCTGTGGTTTCCGACGTCCCGATATAGTCAGTTGACGCCATCACTGACTATTGGGGGTGAATCATTGGCCCCCACGGAGAGGGCTCGCAACTTGGGTGTCCTCCTGGATTCACGGCTGTCTTTAGAAGAGCACCTGACGGCTGTGACCGGGACGATTTTTTATCAGGTTCGCCTGATTTGCCAGTTGCGTCCCTTTCTGGATCGGGACTCGTTACGCACGGTCACTCATGCCCTCGTCACCTCCCGCCTGGACTATTGTAATGCTCTCTACATGGGGCTCCCCTTGAGGAGCACCCGGAGGCTCCAACTGGCACAGAGTGCAGCCACACGGGTGGTAATGGGAGCGTCATGGCGCTCCCATGTGACACCTCTCCTGCGCAAGCTGCACTGGCTCCCGGTGGTCTTCCGGGTGCGCTTCAAGGTTTTGGTTACCACCTTTAAAGCGCTCCATGGCTTAGGACCTGGTTATTTACGGGACCGCCTACTACCAATAGCCTCCCACCGGCCAGTACGCTCTCATAGAGAGGGACTCCTCCGGGTGCCGTCAGCCAAACAGTATTGGCTGGCGGCCCCTAGGGGGAGAGCCTTCTCTGTGGGGGCACCTACCGTCTGGAATGAGCTCCCCCCAGAGATACGGAGGATCCCGGATCTGCGCACCTTCCGCCGCGCTGTGAAGACCTTTTTATTCCATCAAGCGGGCTTGGCCTAATCTCCTCCCTCTTTTAATATGTAAATTTTAATCTGTTTTTAAATTATTGGGGTGTTTTAATCTGTCCGGGCCAAAATGATTTAATTTGATTTTATCTGGTTTTTAAATTTTGTGTATTTATGTATTTTATTGCTTGGCTGTTCACCGCCCTGAGTCCTTCGGGAGTAGGGCGGTATACAAATCAAATAAACTAAACTAAACTAAACTTTATCCTGGCTGTACACCGCCCTGAGTCCCACAGGAGAAGGGCGGTATAGAAATAAAATAAAATAAATAAATAAAAATAAATAAATAAATAAGTCCTTTTATATTTTTATTTAGTCTAATTCTCCTAAGCAAATTCTCCAGGGTTAAAATAAAAGCATGAGTGAGAGTAGGCACCCTTGTCTTACTCCTCTACTTATTTCAAAAAAATCTGTTAGTTCCCCATTAACTAATAGTTTTGCCTTCTGATTTGTGTATGTTGTAGATATTATCTTTTCAAATTTCTCACCGAATTCCATATTTTTTATTTGTTGGGTCATGAATTTCCAAGTGACCCGATCAAATGCTTTTTGTGCATCCAGAAAAACAAGCGCTGCTTACTTCTCTGGATGCACCTCATAGTATTCTATTATGTTAATCACCATTCTTAAATTATTTTTAATTTGTCTTGTCGGCAAGAATCCATTCTGATCTGGATGTATTCTGTTATTTAATATTATTTTTAATCTATTCACCATTAAATTCATAAAAATTTTATAGTCGGTATTTAATAGGGAAATTGGCCTATAATTACTAATTTGTGTTGCATCTGTCCCTTTGTAGATTAATGAAATATGTGCTTCTTTCCAAGATTCTGGTATTTTTGCTTCTTTTAATGCCTCATTGTAAACCTCTAATAATATTCCATTTAATGATGTTCCTAATCCTTTGTATAATTCTATTAGTAGCCCATCTGTTCCCGGGGTTTTATTATTTTTTTGTTTCCTAATAGTTTCCTCTAATTCTTCCATCGTAATCTCCCTATTTAGCATCTTTTTTTCCTCTTCCGTTATCACGGGCATTTCCTCCTTTTTTAAATATTTATCTATTTCTTCTACTTCCACCTTTTCTTGCTTATATAGGTTTTGAAAGAATTGAATTGCTATTTCTTTCTTTTTTTCTGGGCTCTGATGCAGCTTACCTTCATTGTCCTGTAGTTGATGAATTATTCGTTTTTCCCTTTCTTTTCTTAATTTATAAGCCATCCACTTCCCCGGTTTATTTGCCTGTTCAAATTGATTTTGTCTTATAAATTTTAATGCATTGATATATTTTTCTTGTTCAAGTATGTTCAATTTGTGTTTAGCAGCCGTCCAATTCACTCTTATCTGTTCATCCCCCGGTCTTTCCTGTAATTTCTCTTTGCAATTTTTAATCTCACTATAAATTTTGTTATATTCCATTTCCATAATCTTTCCTCCACTCTCTAATTCTTTTTGGTATTTGTTTTAATGCTATTATCTCTTTTTGTTTGTAATATATTGGTTCTTCTTTAGCTATTTTAAAGACATTATCTCTGACCTTCTTTCTTACAAAACGTACATGGACTTCTCTTGGGAGTCTGTGTTGTCTTGCATAATTGATATTCACTCTAAACACTTCATCTATTTCATTAATAATCTCTTCCTTATCTCTTTGCAAGATCTCGGTGATCATTTCAGCCATTACTTGTGTCAGATCTTCTTCTCTTTCCTCTCTTATGTTTTGAAATCATAGGTAGAATGCCGCTTTTTCCATTTCCAATTGTGCTACCATACTTTCAAGTTCTTTATTAAGGCCTGTCATTTTTACGTCTAGCAACTCTAATTTCTCTTCTGTACGTTCTGTTTTTTTTTCTATAGTTGTGATCCTTTGGTCATTTTTTGAAATTATCTCCTGAATGGAATCCATTTTTCCATCTAATTTTTGAATATCTTCTTTGACCGAATTTTTAATTTCATCTAAATCTCTCCTGGTTTCCTCATGATTTTTAAACATACACTCTTGCATTTTTTGCATAGCCTCTTGTATTGTTATTAACGTGGTCTGTACCATCTGCATGTTCATGGTGATGGGTTTGTTTTTCAGTTGGGAAAATTCCTTCTATAGTTTTTTGCGTCGCTGGAGATGCCATTAATTCGGTTGGTGTTGGAGTAACCTTCTTCCCTGTCTTTACTGTGGTTACTGTAGTAGATGTCATTTCTTTCAAAATTTTATATTGTTTTTCTAAAATTTTATCAACTTTTTCCCAAATCAGCATCTGCTTCTCAATCAATTTTTTTTGTACTATTTGATATTAAGATTTTAAATAAAATTAAATAACTTTTATTTCTATTATTCTTATGATAAATATATTCTAATTAATTTTCAATTCAGTTAATTATACTATACACAACTATAAGTACTATATATCCTATAAAAATATATCGTTAACAAATGTTATAATATTCTATCATTTATGTAATTAATTGATTTTCTAATAGACGTTCAATCAAAACATAAAAAACAGATCATTACAATATTACAATATTTAAGCAATACTAAGTTAATATATATATCTATTAATACTATTTGAATTAAATTGATCTTCTAATAAATAGTTAAGATAATTAAGGATAAGTTAATTAAGAAATAATTACAAATAAATAAATTACTATAGTTGTAATAACACAGTAAGAGTATTAATAATTATTATATTTAGAATACCTTAAATATATATATATAGTATCTAAGTATATAATATAAGTATAAATATATATAGATTTTCCTTTTATAGATTAATTACATAAAATTTCTGTTCTTTGCATGGATCACGTCTTTGCCATCTTCCCCCCCTTTCCACATTGTGTTTGTTTCATTCCAACTCCATTGTGGTGGTGTATAGAGCCAAAGATGTTAGAATTGTGTCGATGTCCCAATATTTCTGGACCTGACTGTAGCGCCGGGGCGGCTACACATGGCCTAGCCAGTTGGATGAAGCTGCGTTTTAGGTTTTTATCAATAAAGTCTCGTGGTTCCCCCAACTCCCGGGGTCATGGGGTAGATTTTTGGTTTAGGGAGTTTTACCCCAGGAAGGATTTCTATACTACAGTCTGTAGGCCAGTGAGGGGGCAGCACATCTGACGCCTTCTCACTAAACACCTCCCGGATGTCCCAGTACTCTTTTGGGATTTTTTCTTTCCCCACAATGTGTTCTGTTGTAGTTTCAGGGGAGCAAACTCAATGACTTCTATCCCTTTTAGGGCAGTCTCGCAGGGTTTTGCAGGTGGTTTGTCGGCTCTCTTCCTTCCACTAGGGGTCGCCTTGGGTCCAGGCTTAGAGAAACACTCAGCCGCTCAGTGCCCCTCCTTTCCACATCTGAAGCATGCGGTGGACTTTGGCTTAGAGACTGCAGGTCCCACTGCGGCCTTTGGAGCCCTCTTATGGGGTGAGGAGGGTGGATTGCTCCAGGTACGCCCACTGCGGTAGTGATCTCTGGCCAAGTTGATCTCCACATCAGCAGCCAGCATGTACCAACTTTGCAGCTCCCTAGGGGTCCCTCAGGAGCAGCAATCCTTGTAGACATCCTCATTGAGGCCATCCTTGTCGCTTCCCAGCAGGGTTACTTCTGACCACCCTCTCATGTAGGGCACCAGCTCGCAGAACTCCTGAGTGTACTCCACCACCAATCTCCGCCCCTGATATATAGACTTCATTCTGATTCTCGTCCTTTGCTCAGCTAACGGGTCCTCAAAGCACGTTCTGAGGGCTGCCATGAACTGCCATAATTTCTCATCAGAGGGGAATCTTCATTATGGAGCCCCACCATCCACTCAGCTGCTACCCCCTCCAGGGCCCTCATAATTCACCTAAGGCATGCAGCATCTGAGAAGAAATCCTCCCCCAGTCTTGCATGTGGTTCCACACTTGGGTTAAAAAGAATCCCAGTCCTTTCAGATCTTCCCCATATTTTACTGATGGCAAGGGAATTTTGGGCTTTTTTTTGCCTCCGTGGCAATGATCACAGCAGCTGCTTGAGCTCCAGAGGCCTGATCTGTCTCTTCCCAGGCTTGGGCTCTCTCTTCTATGCAAGCAGCAGCCTCAGTTTCACCCCCGGGACGTTCAGCCTCCCCCCCTGGCAGGCAACCCATGGGCAGGCAATCCATACCTTTCACGGGCTCTTCAACTCTCACAAGCCTCTCTCAGTCATTGTAAAGCCTGGGTCATCAGGAGATTTTCTTTCTGCTCTTGCTGCCAGGCAGCATCTCCGTGTCGGCGTCTAGTAGTTATTACTCCTTGGGGAGGTCTTCTCCAGCTCTGGCAATCCCACGCCCAGTGACCATTTGGCTCTCTCTGGCTTTTCCTCAAACTGTAAATCAACCATCCACTCCGAAGCCTCCCAGCCAGGGTGTGACAAGGAGGTCATGGAACCAGCAGCTCCCATGTCTTCCTGGTCACTGTCTTGGTCAGACATTCTTTTGCTCAGCCCCCACGGTAGTTTTCCAGGATGGCTGTTAATTGCAGACCTTGCTTAATGTCAGTTATGCCTCCTTTCAGTACTCAAGAAAGAAAAACCCCGACTCCATTTTCATAGAGAAAGGTACTTTTACTGAGTATGAACTGAATGCAACCAAAGGAAAGCAAGGTCTGAGGCAATAGGCACAAAAATTACATTGTCAGGTTTCGATGCTATCTCAAAATAAATGAATTTCCAAACTGCCGATCTTTAAGGAAATATTCTCTTTATTCGAGCACAACAATCTGATCCTGACTCTTTCACAGTCAGTACTGACCTTTGCCCCCCAATCCCTCCCTTTCTGATCCCCAATTCTCTGCTTCTCATTGGCTATCTTCCAAGTCACTTTCCTGACCCTTCTTCATCAGATCACAGGAATGTCTCCCTCCCTCCCGTCTCCAAGGAGACAGAATCTTCAAAGGGATTTAGTAGGCAAAGTTCAGGCTTCTCCTCTCTTTCTTATATGTCAGTGCTGGGATGCTGACATCCACACAGAAAACATCTTTAAAACCCTCCCCCCAATGGTCCAGTAAGGATTATCCAATCCACATCCCCCCAAGGGGTCATGTGGGGTGCAGCTTCCGATGGCTCCATCCTTCTGGTATGCCAGGACGGTTGATCTTGAGTGGTTATCAGTGCGCCTCCCAGCTGCAAAGAAACGCTGAGGAAAACTTTCTCCAATTTACTTCACCAGCTCACTTCCCCCCTCCCAACTATCCAGACAGCTCCCTCTCCCCCATTTCAATGATAACTGTAGCAAGCAAGTAATATAAAAATGTAATCTAGCGGCAGAACTGGAGTGGTGATTTGAGGCATAGTGGATTTAATGGAAGTCTAGATGGGACAGAGTTAGAAAACAACAAGATCAGCATTCTCTAATTAAAGTTGTTGAAATTGGATTTTTGGACATCTTTGAGATTGGTAATAAACTTTATACTGGAAGAGAATTGAAGTGGAGGTTAAAGGACAGACAGGGGAAAAGAAAAAAAAGAGACTGGACAGAAAATGATGCAAGACTTAGAGAGGACCGTATGGAAAAAGAATAACAAAATATACATATATAGACTAAGTGATTATTGAGAAATACCTGATTATTGCTATTAGAAAATTAATTATTAGTAATTGTTAACAATTGATATATACTGGATTATTGATATGTGAAAATTAATCTTAAATAATTTATAGCTATACTTACTTATTTCTATATTGGGTTATATATACAGCGCTAAATATAATATATATTAATAATAAGTTTTTAGATCTTTATAAGTCTTTCTTTTCTTTTTTCTCTTTTTCTTTCCTCTTTTTTTCTTCTCTTTCATAAATTTATATATGCGTAAAAATCTGTAGAGACTTAAATAAGTATAAAGAGGTATATAGAATATAGAAAATAAGGATTTGAGAAATATAGAAAAATATATAGCTTTGTAGAGTGTCAAACACATTAATACAATTATAGCAATAGTCTTATACATATATATATCAACATTTAAGGAAGTGGACTGTTTAGATTAAATTTAAAAACTATATAAGGGAAGAGAACTGACCATTCTTATACTTAACAAATTTAAGAATATTAGAAGTAACCTATTGTATGAAAATTTGGAAAAATCTACAGCAGATAGTAAAAATGACAAGCACAGGTACAGCAACGATAACCAAAATAAGTAAGAAAACAGCATCAAATCCGACATCTCTTATATCGTCTCCAGCACAACAGCGATCAATAGAAAGCATGCTTGGAGCAGATAAAGCAGGCTCTATGTCCAACATACAAAGTATTCAATCAAGGTTGGCAATGATCCAGGAGGCAATGACTAAGACACAAGAAACTACTGCAAATAACCACGAGGAAACAAAAAGAAATCACAATGACCTTAAATCTGATATGGGAGAAATGAAGGAAAATATTTAAAAAATGGACGATAAAATAGAAAAAAATCCAACAGAATATGGCTAGAAATGAACAAAGGATCCAAGAAGTAGAATAAAAAATGGAACAAACAGATAAGAAAATAGAGACGTTAGAACAAAAACGTGTCAACTAGTAGGGAACTAGAAGAATCGATTTTTTATTTGGAAATGGAGAAAGCATCATTTTACTTTATATTCCAGAATATCATGGAAAATAAAGACGAAGATTTAGAAGAGATAATGGCGGAAATCTTGGCAGAAGCAACTCAAAGAGATAAAGATGATATATGAAGGGACATTGATGAGGTTTATAGAGTTCACACAAATTATGCCTGTAGACATAGATTGCCAAATGAAGTGCACATCAGATTTACCAAAAAAACAATAAAGGAAGAAATCTACAAAAAAATGACAGATGAAGCAATATTATACAAAGGAAAGGAAATAATAACTCTCAAACAAATTCCAAGATGAGTAAGAGACCAGAGAAGAAATTATATTTTTTTTACATCGCAACTAAACAAATATAAAGTTATGTTTTGACGGTTGATACCAGAGGGTATCTTAATTTCCTGGCAAGAGAAGAAATTTAAAATAGACACACTAGACAAGGCACAGGAGTTTTTTGAACATCATTTTGCTCCGGAGGAAGATCAAGAAAGTAGGGAAGAACCAGAGAATAAAAGCCAGGAAGAATATGTAACGGAAGAAAACGAAGGAGATCAAGAAGAAAAAAGAAGATTGGAAAAGGACGAATAGAGAGAGAGAAGGAGCAAGGGGAAAGACACAAATAGAAACAAGAAACACAAGAAAACAAAGTACAATGAACAATTAAGAACAAAAATGGAGGAAGAAATAAAAATGATCTCAATAAACATAAACGGTTTAAATGCACCAGCTAAAAGAATGCAAACATTTACAAAGTTACAAAGATTGGATATGGATATTATAAATTTACAGGAAGTGCATATTAAGAAACAGCACAGAAAGATACTAGAACACCCAAGACTAGGCGAATTATACACCTCATTGGCAGAACAAAAAAAAGAGGAATAACTATACATCAAAAAATATTTAAAAGCAAAACAAGTATACATAGACGAGGAGGGAAGGATCTTAATGATTGAAATACAAACAAAACAAAAAACATTATTACTGATCTCAATTTACGTACCAAACAATAATCAAAATGAATTTTATAAAAAGATACAGAACAAGGTAAAAGAACTAGAATATGAAAACATCTGCATAATAGGTGACTTTAATGCGATTACAGATGCAAAAAAAGATTATCAAAGCAACAAGAAAAAATAAAACTAAGAAAAAGACATTACCAGACACATTTCACGAGATGATACAGGAATTATGCCTTCAAGATACATGGAGGGAGGTAAACAAGGAAAAAAAAACAATACACATTCCATTCTATCCCACACCAATCATGGTCTAGGATAGATATGGTATGGATGACGATAGAACTTAGAAAAGATGTAGAAGAAGTGGAAATAATGACAAATATGTGGGCAGATCATAATCCAGTAAGAGTAACATGGAAAGGTCAACAGAAAAGAAAAAGATGGATAATGAATAAAGAAATATTAAAAGATAAAGAATATGTCCAGATGACTGAAAAGGAAATGAACATATTTTTTAAGATAAACACAAAAGAAGAAACTTCCATTAAAAACTTATGGAACACAGCAAAAGCATACATAAGAGGTCTAACAATTGCCTATACAGTGAAGAAAAATAAAAACAAAAAACAAGAATGAGATAATCTGCTAAAAGAATTTAAAGAATGTGAATCTGACCTACAGAAGGAACCTCAAAATAAAACGATCAAAAATAGATTTGATAAAACACAAAATTAATTTGATCACACAAATAGAGATAGTATTTAAGTCAGCAAAGCAAAACCACTTTGAACACGCAAACAAAACGAAACGATGGTTGGCATACAAACTGAAAAAAGAAAAAAAGAAAAGAATGATACACCAATTACAAGATGAGAAAGGAGAGACGCATTATAGAAATGAGGATAAAAAAAATAGCAATTTTTTTTTCAAAAGCTATATGCGCAAGAGAATATACTAGAAGAAGCTATTAAACAATATCTAAACAAATCAGATTTAATGGAATTAGAAGAGACGCAGAGGGAAATACTAAATCGACCAATTAGTCTGACTGAATTAATGGAGGCAAGGAAAAAACAGAAAAATAATAAAATTCCAGGTCCAGATGGCATCCTGGCAGAATTCTATAAGATATGTCAACAACCACTAGATGAAATTTTATTAGAAACTTTTAATAATGCACTCTTGAAAGCCAAAACACCCAATTCATGGACTGAAGCTATTATCACGCTTATCCCAAAAGAGGAGACTGGTCAATCACAAATTAAAAATTATAGATCAATATTGTTATTAAACGTAGATTATAAACTATTTACATTGATAATTGCAGAAAGATTAAAAAAGTAATAAATAAATATATCCATCCTGACCAGAACGGCTTTCTGCCAAAAAGGCAAATAAAAAATAACATGAGAATAATAATTGATGTACTGGAATATTATGAAGCAAACCCAGACAAACAAAGGGCATTAATATTCTTGGATGCACAAAATGCCTTCGATAATGTAAATTGGAAATTCCTTACTCTACAATTAGAAAATATGAAATTTGGCGATAAATTTATAAACATGATAAAGAAAATATACTCAACCCAAACAGCAAAGATAGCAATAAATGGAGATATGACTGAACAACTTACAATAACAAAAGGAGTAAGACAGGGATGCCCTTTTTCCCCTTTATTGTACATTCTATCACTAGAGATATTGTTAAATAAAATTAGAAGTGATAAGGAAATAAAAGGACTGAAAGTAAAAAAAAGAGGAAGACAAACTTCAAGCGTTTGCTGACGACCTGGTCTTCATCCTAGAGCAGTTATGGCAAACCTTTTTGGCATTGCGTGCCAAAAGTCCAAGCACGTGCCAGCACCCATAATGCAATGCGTGCCCCATTTGCGCATGCACACATGACCTTCCCTCCCATGCATGCACCCTGCACTGTGCATGCACGTGCACCCCACACACATGCGCCCCCACTTTTCTCAAGGGGGCCGGTGTGCCTCTTACCGGAGGATAACCAGATACCGAACTGTTCTCTGGCAAGACAGCTGTTCCCCAGCCAGGGACAGCGCATTTGGCCCCTCCCCCTCGGCAGTGCCATGTGCCAGCCAGGGAAGTTCTGAACACGTGGCTTTGCCTCAGCTCCTCCCCGCTGGATGCTGGGCTTCCTGACAAGCCCCCTGGGGCAATGCGAGAACTGCTGCCCCCAGGGGCAAAGGGGTGGTGGCGGCAAGGATGAGTGAGCCGGGGCTTCCCTGTCTCCCCGTATGAGCAGGCTTCTGGCATGGCTCCAGGCCTCAAGGAGGATTGAAGCCCCAGCACGCCCATCCTTTCCGTTGCCACACCATCACCGCCGGTGCTTCTCATGCTACCATTTCCCTCTCAGTGGCAGGAGGAGCTAGTAGCAGGCTTCAATCCCTCCCCCAGAGGCCGAAATGCAATGCACTTTTTTGGTCTCCGCACACCGCATTTTTGGCTTCAGAGAGGAAAGGGTTTTTGGGCGGCAGCACTGCGATCCTCTCCCTGAATCAAAAAACTGCATTGAGTTTCAGGCAGCAGATCTGGCCAGGAGGAAAGAGAAGGTGAGTCTGCGTAGAAGGAGGAGGAAGGCACGCAGTTCTGCAATGTGCATTGGAGAACCATGAAGGAAAGCCTTTTCAGGCAGCAGCACTGCGATCCCCTCTCCGAATCCATCCGAAAAGGCTTTCCTCCTTGGTTCTCCAATGCACATTGCAGAGCCATGTGCCCTCCTCCTCCTTCTCTGTAGACTCGCCTTCTCTTTCTTCCTGAGCCAGGAGCAAAATCCAACTGTCCTCTGCCTGGGTTGTTTGAAGAAGGGGTAGGCAGGGCAGCTAGCCGCCTTCCCTTATGCCTCCTGTGCAGCGCCCAAAATTGTGGTGCTCTTGTATTACCTACGTACGCCGATTTTATGGATTTGGAGAGGAAAGGGTTTTCCGATGGCAGCACTGAGATCCCCTCCCCAAATCAAAAAAATTGCACTTCATTTCAGATGGCAGATCTGGCCAGGAGAAAAGAGAAAGTGAGTCTGTGGAGAAGGAAGAGAAGGGCATGCGACCAGCCACGCGCCCTGTTTTCGGATTTGCCAGAAAACGCTTTCTTCTGTGGTCTCCAGTGTACATTGCAGAACGACGCACCTTCCTCCTCCTTCTCCACAGAAGGCCAGATCCTGGTCAGATCCAGCTGGTGCACATGTGTGCCCCAGAAACCCGGAAAAGGAATGGGTGACTCTGTTCATGCCAGGCAACATGGCTCTGCATGCCACTTCTGGCATGCATCCCATAGGTTCGCCATCACGGTCCTAGAGCATCCAATATTGACAGGACCCAAATTATTATCACAAATAGAAGAATATGGGAAGGTAGCAGTGGGAGAAATTATGGAATACAAATTACAAATTAACAATGTCTGTACCCTATAAAGAAAAGATGTATAGGTGGCATCTGCCACCAGCCAGATTGGCAAAGATGTTTCTACCTTGCTGCCAAAAGAAAAAAAAAAGCCCAGAAACTAGTGAATTGTGATTTCACTGAACTAGGGCTGCATAATATCTTGGTTTACGTAGGTAGAATCTGGCTAAAGAGAAATACACATAAAGCCTACGAAAAAGAAAGAAAAATAAATATTGTACCTTTACAGGGAGGATACATGAGATGAGGGTGTGGCTAACTGATGAGGCCTTATAAGGCCGAAATAGATCTATCTTAGTCTCCCAATGGGCAGCAAAGGGTCTGTGGCTGCCAGAAGAAAAAAAAAAGCCCAGAAACTAGTGAATTGTGATTTCACTGAACTAGGGCTGCATAATATCTTGGTTTACGTAGGCAGAACCTGGCTAAAGAGAAATACACATAAAACCTACGAAAAAAAATATCTGCCAGCAGTTTGCCTTCTTGCAGCAGACAGCCTGTTTCATCTTCAGCTTCAGCACAGCTTGATTAGCACAAGCAGCTGATTGTCGGTTGGATCAGCCTCCCAAAGATCAATTGTTTCAGGCTGCAGGGATTGCCATAGCCCATTATCGCCTCTGCACACCCCATTTTCTGGCGGATGGGTGGGGCTACATTTGGTGTATAAGACGCACCCAAATTTTCACCCTCTTTTAAGGGAGAAAAAGTGTGCCTTATACTCCAGAAAATACAGTAAATCTCTATTAGACTAGTAGACATACAATTTGTATACCCAAAATGGAATTGGGTATGTTTCAGTTTATCATGGGAATTCAGCCACTAATTTTGCTGTTGTATGAACTATTAGTCCAATATGTTATGTGATTTATGCAATTTTTCTGGTGTGGTCTGGTTAAGACTGTAATAATAAATTGAACAGTATTTTATATGTATCAAGCCAATGTCCGGTAAAATAAGCTGTATATTTAATAAAGTTTTTAGATGCATGTTTTAGATTAATTTGGTATGCAACTCTTCAAAATATCTGTAATAACTAAATTAATTGCACTGGATTGTTTTTATTGATTGACTACCCACACGATTACTTGATGCAGATTAGAGCTGCAGGGATCATGTGGAGAGGATTTAACCTTTAATCCCTCCAGTTCCTTTTTTCTATTTCTGACTGTTACTTGCATTGGGAAGAGAGCTAATAATTGATACCTCTACTCTTAAAAAATTGAGATCTTGCAGGATGATCACAGATCATCAGAATATCAAAATGATATTCAAAAAGTCCATGGAAAGAATGCAGCATGATATGTACAATGTTTGATGACCCCTATGGAAAAAATGGGCCTTTCCTAATGAATTTTTACTTTACTGGGAAGCTCTATGTTGTGAATGGGAAATCTTGGAAATTTCCTTGATGGGTTTGTAGGAAATTTCCAGTTGTTCAAGTATGAAATATTACGATTATTTAATGATCCCAGGTTAGTGAAATATATTCAATTTTACTAATGTCATTTTGAAATATAATCAGTTGGTGCTTAAACTATCGGTTGTAAAATATACAGGGTGTACCAAAAGTCAGACTCAATAGACAATTGATTCTAAATAACATTTTAAATAAATAACAGTTTCTTTGAAAAAATTATTAATACAGTAAAATATTTGGATTGGCCTATGGGGCTTGATTTTTGGCACACCCTGCCTAATAGCAATTCTAAGCTTGAGTTGTTTACAACAAGTTATAAAATAACAGTCTATAAGATAAGAACATGAGAAGCTTCTACTTAAATGGAACATTAGATAAAACAAGAAAGAGTAATATAAGTTTATAAGTTAAACATTTTCTTTGGTTCCATGTTTTCCCCATGTCATTTTCACTTGTATTATAATTCTATATGTATTCATTGCATTATTTTGGGGGTGGGGGGAAATTGTATGAATTCAAGGAAATATAATTCTGAGAAAACATGCATAAGGATTGTTTTATCCAGCAACAAATGAATTAGAAAGAATAGTATGAAAAGAAAGTACCATAAACAAATAAGTTATTATATAATATAACCTGAGGTGATCAAAAATGACAAATATGGAGATGTTGCCTACTTCCCGAGTTTGCATCAGAATGCAGATTTACTTATGACAATGTGTTTGTAATTATATGGTTACTCACTGAGCTCATGTTGCTATGATATAAAGTAGATAATTCTAGATACCCTTTTGTGCATTGCTAAAGTTTATTTTTTTTATTGAAAAGTTTTATAAAAGATACAAACATTTTCTCCCCCCTCCCACCCCTCCACCCTCACCCCATCCCACCCCCCTTCCTCCCCACCCCCCTCCCTAGACTTCCCAGAACAAGCACAGGGTATAGCATTCACAAACATAAAACTAAAATATGCTAACAATTTGTTGGCTTCAAATTCTCCCTAGGTCTTTAACTCCTTATAACTCAAAACACTATAAACATAAACTAAAGATTAAAAATGTTTCATTCATAAGCCATATGAAACTTCTTAGTCTGATACTTATTTTGAATATAGTCAATCCATCTTCTCCATTCCGATATTGTTGTAACATGCTCAGGAGCTACGCACAGGCATGAGAGGATCATGCTGTACCGCGTATGCAAAAAACTAGATAAGGGTTGCAACAACTCATAGATAAGGGCTGTAACAATTCACTAACAGCTAGGATTGTAGATCTTCCCAAATTTGGGCATTGCTTCCATGTATTACTTGTACTTACGTATGCATTACATGAGACATGCTGTAATATATTATTGGCTTATGCTAACAAACCCCTCCTGCCTTTGTTTGTGTACAATAAAAGAGGCTCCCGGAGTCAGATCTGGGTCGTCTCATCCCGAGAAAACTCGTGTCCGTGTCTTTTCTCAATATTGACCTCATGGGTGGCCCGCGGAAAACTCACACGATATATATCTTTCGTTTGAGTGATCTTTAAGATATGATGAAATTTTCGCCATCTCTGCCAAATGCGCGACTTTTAGTGTTATGTATGTATCTATTTTGTGCGGGAAATTCAAATGTATAGTGAATTCTGATTGGTTCTTGGTCACCTCGGAAAAGTATATAAAGAGGGCTGCTGCCTGTGTTCTTTTGCTGAAGTCTCACCCTGAATTAAAGAGCTGTTGTTACTAGTCTGCTTGTGCCTCTCGTTATTCCCGTGCTACAACATTGGCGACGAAGGTGGGATAGAGGACACAAGAGGTTTTTCAAAAGAGCTTGGAGTTTCAGCCAGGTGACTAGCGAACACAGAGACACAGCATGTCTGCCTACGTTCCGCCAAAACCTTTCAACCTGACCCGAGAGAAGTGGGGATCGTATCTGACCAGGTTCGAGTGCTCACTGGAAGCGAGCGAAATGCAAGGGCTCCCTGCGAACAGAAAAAGGGCTCTGTTCTTAAGCCACTGCGGGCCAGACGTATTCGAGATGGCCGAATCCCTCTGCGAGCCAACCCCAGTCCAGACGGTTCCCTGGGACGTCCTTCAGGCTAACCTGAAAGCCCACTACGCTCCAGTTCCGTCTAAATTCGTCCAGCGCTACGAACTCCGACAACGAGTTCAAAAAGAAGGAGAGCCGGTCAGTGTTTATGTGGCCGTGCTTCAAAAAGCCACAACGCATTGTTACTACAGAGACTTAGACGACACGTTGCTTGAACAACTGATTTGCAGGGTTCGAGATACCCGGTTACAAAGGCGTCTTCTAGCCAAGCCAGACCTCACGCTAGCCGGTGCGCTAGACGAAGCCTGAGCACATGAGGCATCAACGAAAGCTTCGGAAGTGCTGCAGTGACCCAGTCCAAGCAAAGACGGGCCGAAAACAGCCCCCGTCCACAGAGAAGAGGTGTGAACTAGCACAAAGGAAGAGTCGGACGAGGACGTCTTCCATACAGAAAAAAAATCGAGCGAACAAAGCCACCGCCACGAGAACTGCCCTAGCTGTGGCGGGGATCACGAGAGACATTCGTGTAAATACAGAGAAGCCATTTGCAGGCGTTGCGACAGGAAAGGCCACCTAGCACGAGTTTGCAGAGCTCAATTTCCGCGTAGTTGAAAGTCACGTGACTAACGCAACCAACCAGAACCGGCTCGTTCAAAACAGCCAATCAAAGATGACGGCGCGAGAAAATGGTGCGAACCTCAAAAGCGGGAGACCTACAGCATGAGAATCGGCCAAGCCAGCACAACAGACGATGAGAAAGTCTACACGAAAGTAGAAATTGATGGCAAATCGTGCGAAATGGAAATTGACACCGGGTCTACGTTATCAATCATGTCCTGATCAACACTCAAGGCACTCCTGTCCCAACTTCAGAAGAATCAGCTGTCCCATCAGAAAATCCGCCTACTAGACTACCAGGGAAACCGAGTTCCCGTTGAAGGCGTGGGCACGTTCCGGGTCACCTATGGCGAGTTCCAGAAGGAGCTGCCCCTGACCGTCATTAGCAAGCCTCTACCAAGTTTACTAGGCATGAAATGGTTCCGGGCCCTTGGCATGGGTTTCACGGGCGTTCACAGCATCAGTGGATCATCACTTAAAGAAACCCTGCTCCATGAGTTTCAGGACGTTTTTGAAGAGACTCTAGGCAAGTACGTGGGGACCCCTATATCCTTTAATTTAGACCCCAACGTAGCACCAATCAGACTAAAATCAAGATGAGTTCCATTTGCTTTAAAGCCCAAAATCGATGCGGAGCTCGACAAGCTCATTAAGCAAGGGGTGCTTGTTCCCGTAGATCACGCTAAGTGGGAAACCCCAATAGTCACGCCAGTCAAATCGGATGGCTCAATTAGAATTTGCGCTGACTATAAATGTTCGATTAACAAGGTGTTGCAGCAGAGCGCCTATCCGGTTCCAATAGTCCACCATCTACTACATTCCCTGGGGCCTGGCAAGCTATTCACAAAACTAGACCTTGCGCAGGCGTACCAGCAACTGCCGGTAGATGATGCTACGGCAGAATCACAGACAATAGTAACTCACAGAGGTGCCTTTAAATGCACCAGGCTTCAGTTTGGGGTCAGCATCACCCCAGGACTCTTTCAAAGCACAATGGAGCGCCTTCTATAAGACCTCCCAGGTGTTGTCCCGTATTTTGACGACGTTTTGAATAGTGGCCAAGACGAGACTCAGTTAGGCCAGAGAGTTAGACAAGTCCTAACGAGGTTCAGAGAAGCGGGACTTAAACTCAAGAGAACAAAATGCAAGATAGCAGTTCCATCAGTGGAATTCTTAGGCTACAGAATCGACGGCACAGGCATTCACCCCACAGAAAGCAAAGTTAGGGCCATCCAAAGCGCGCCCACCCCCAAATCAAAATCCGAACTGCAGGCTTTCCTGGGCCTCCTCAATTTTTATACGATGTTCCTGAAACACAAAGCCACCGTTGCGGAGCCTCTGCACAGGCTCCTTGGAAAAAATGTTCCGTGGGTTTGGGGCAAGCAAGAAGTGGCCGCATTCAACGCAATAAAGAGACTTTTGTCTGAGGACAGTTTCCTCATCCAATACAATTCCGAACTACCTCTAGTATTGGTCTTTGACGCTTCCCCCTTTGGTGTAGGCGCAGTTCTAAGCCATAGACTGCTGAATGGGTTAGAGGCGCCCATCGCCTATTACTCTCGCACGTTGTCTAGTGCTGAAAGAAACTATAGCCAACTAGATAGGGAGGCACTAGCGGCTGTAGCGGGGGTAAAAAAATTTCACGAGTATTTGTTTGGCCGCAAATTTGAACTTATTACAGACCACCATCCTCTTTTGGGCCTTCTGGCTGGAGATAAACCAACCCCGGCCGCTCTCTCCCCCTGGATGACCAGATGGTCCATTTTCTTAGCCGCGTACTCGTACAGACTGCTCCACCGGCCGGGCAAAACTTTAGGACATGTTGACGCCCTCAGCCAATGCCCCTTGCCTGAACTATTGGACAACCCAACCCCGGAAGCCCCGGTTTTACTGCTTGACATTATTTCCCCGGGCCCCATTTCTTCAAACGAGGTGGCGAGGGTTTCTGCCAGAGACTCTGTGTTGCGCACTGTAATGGGCTGGGTAACGAGGGGTTGGCCTACCAAGGTGGACGGTGGTGACTTTCAATTGTACTTTAACAAAAAAAATGAACTGTCAATGTTGGGGGGTTGCTTGTTGTGGGGAGACAGGGTGGTCATTCCTTCACGGTTAAGGCACAGAGTTCTGGAAATGTTGCATGAGGGACAATCTGGTATTGTTCGCATGAAAGGCCTAGCTCGTAGTTATGTTTGGTGGCCACATCTTGACCAAGATGTCACTGAGTGGGTAGGGAAGTGCAGGCCCTGCCAGGAGTCCCGCCCAGATCCGCCCATAGCTCCCGTTCGCGAATGGGGAAAACCAAAAGGGCCATGGGGGAGGATTCACATTGATTTCGCTGGCCCGTTCCACGGCCAGAACTTTCTCATTATTGTAGATGCATATTCTAAGTGGCTCGAAATTGCCCTAATGCCATCTACCACTTCTGAGGCCGTAATCAAAGTACTCAGAAAACTATTCATAACACACAGGTTGCCGGACACCCTGGTATCCGACAATGGGCCCCAATTCACGGCAACCCAATTTGAAGGCTACCTAGCCGAATTAGGCATATGACATGCATTATCCGCTCCTTTTCATCCGGCTTCTAATGGCCTTGCTGAAAGATTTGTAAGAACGGCCAAAGAAGCTCTTTCCCGGCTTGATGCAGGGGATTGGCAGGCTAGAATAGATGAGTTCTTGGCAGTACAGCATGCCACCCCGTGCCCGACCTTGGGCCGCAGCCCAGCCGAGCTCTTAATGGGCCAAAAACTAAGATGCATCCTTGACCGCCTGCATCCCAATTACTCCCCCGATAGCTTCAATTACTGGACCAAAGTCATATACAGTCGATATAGGGCATGGTAAAATCTGGAGAAGGCATATAGATCAATTGCGTAAACGTTTACAAAATGAAAACTCATGTCCTAACTTTCAAGGTCTTCCTGACACAGCTACCTCAAGCCCGAGTAAGCCGGAATACTTATCTGGCAACCCTGAGTTCCAGCGCCGCCCCAGCGAGCCGACACTCCCAGCCGGAGATAGCCACACCTCCGGAGAAATCTAAGAGGTTCCATTGGCGGAGCCGGGAGAGATGGGAGGTCCCTCCGACCAGCTCGACGCCTCGCCAACAACTAAACTGCGCAGGTCAACCAGGATTAAGACATGCCCTGGTCACCTGCGTGATTTTTTATGTAAATATGTAAATAGATAGAATAAGTGCCTTCTGGGAGTGGAGGGGTGTTATGTATGTATCTATTTTGTGCGGGAAATTCAAATGTATAGTGAATCCTGATTGGTTCTTGGTCACCTCGGAAAAGTATATAAAGAGGGCTGCTGCCTGTGTTCTTTTGCTGAAGTCTCACCCTGAATTAAAAAGCTGTTGTTACTAGCCTGCTTGTGCCTCTCATTATTCCCGCGCTACAACATTTAGTGTCCATTCCTCCATAGTAGGTGGATCTTCTTTCTTCCAATACTGTGCCACCAGTAACCTGGCTGCTGTTATTAAGTTTAAAACCAACTTAGTCTCTGTCACAGTACAATCCGTAACTATTCCCAACAAAAAAAACTGTGGTGTAAATTTGATCTTTTTCTTTAAAATATTTTGAATAATCCATCATATTTTTATCCAAAAAGCCTTAATTTTTTTACATGTCCACCATATATGAAAATACATAGCATCTTCACACTCACATCGCCAACATTTAGGTTGTAAATTTGGATACATACAGTGTGATCAACAGGAAAACCCCATTACCGTTTTAAAGAGACAGAGACTAAAATAATCCTGGGACAGAGTTTATTCTTTGCAAAGGGCCTTTCTCTCTGGAGTAGAGGAAAGAAAAAAACCCAACAGATTACATGAGTTTTTATAGTCTTCAGGAACATCAGAATACACGTCAATAAAGTCCCTTGGGAATCAGTTTCAGATCTTTCATAACATCTTATATAACATATGTAGTACATGATCCACCCTGGAAATTCCCCAATTCCCAACAAGAACCTTGGTAGTACAGTGGTTTAGTGCACCCTGTAATTAACACAGCTGCCTGCAATTTCTGCAGGTTTGAATCTTACCAGGCTGAAGGTTGACTCAGCCTTCCATCCTTTCTAAGGTAGGTTAAATGAGGACCCAGTTTGTGGGGGCAATAAACTGACTTTGTATAAATATACAAAAGTATGAAGGCTATTGCTTAACGCATTGTAAGCCGCCCTGAGTCTCCAGAGAAGGGTGGCATATAAATGAAATTAAAAAGAAAAAAGAAAAAAAAAGAAATACCCCTCAAAAACATCAATTGCATACTTTAATTAAGTAATTAATTAATGAGGGCAAGTTGACCCAAGAGCATATTTCCTGCAAGATAAACATATTCTCAAAAACACAGGAATTACACAGTTCCTTTCTCATGTTCTTAAATGTCAGCTAAATTATATAATCAGGTTATACAAGGTAAAATAAAGCCTTAACATGATTTTAAAATGGCGTAACTCAGGTTATGCTTTTACAGGAATAAGTCTTATATTTCTCACAATCCCCAATCCTCCTCTTTATCAGTTTATTCCTGTAAATAGTAATAGTATAGAAACTCCTCTCCATACAATAGGTAATTTGGGCAATGCCATGTTACCACATAAAAACATTAACTTGGAAGGAGCTTGTATCCTTAGACATGGAAAATGTAACCCTTCCTCCAAAATCCGAAACTTCTTGTATGAAGGTGTATAATTACCAAACAGCTCAGTGCATTGCTTATATAAAAATTCCATTCTATTTGTAAGGTCAATGTATTGAGGAACTATCTCATATGTACGGTTGCACTTGGCACACGCCATCTTCAAAAGATGACTTAATACATATCTCAGCTTCCTCAGTGGTGTCTATTAGGGTTAGTGGTGTTTCTATAAGAGAATAACGGTGCTCGAGTTCAGTATGGAAACATAGCTGCTACCATGTTATAGGGTAACTAGGTAACACAGCCAAAATCCCCATTCCTATCCGCACCTGTAGAATAACAAACACTACCACAAAAAACCCCATTATTCCTAGTGAACTAGCTCCCCCAACGTATTGTCCAAAGAGATAAAAGATTATTATCTTACCTCCAATTCGTCAATCAATCAAGGAGAACTTACATCCACTGGATACCAAAACATAGATTTACACCAATCAATAATATCTTTCCTCAATACAATCAGAAACACAACAAGAATTATTACCACTCCTAGCCAAATACAAATCTCTTCTTCCATCCATTGGTCCCCAATTGTCTAAGGTTTATCATCAAAAAGTCAGTTTAAGAGGGTTTGCAGGTTCTGTAGCAACTGTCCTTCCATAAGGCAAAGCCACCAGTCTCTTGACTCTGGAATAGCATACCCAGCCTTGTTTCTTAGTCCTTACAACCGACTCTGTAGTTAGCAGAACTTGGAACGGTCCTTCCCACACCGGCTGCAACTTCTTCTCAGTAATGTCTTTTATCGGACCTAGTCTCCGCTTTTGTATTCATCAAGAGGTGGATTCTGTCCTTTTTACCTTAAATGAGAAAAACACTGGGACAGTCCCTGTATATATTTTCAGAAAACATCTTTCAATTCTATCCTAGGCATCTCAACTTTCCCCGCATATGGCAATCCAAACATCATTTCATATGTAGATATCCCCAGATCTTTCCTAGGACTAGTTCCTATTTTTAATAGAGCTAAAGGCAAACACTTCGTCCAAGGTAGTTGAAGCTCAAACATTAATTTTTATAACATAGATTTACTTATCTGATTAGCACATTCACAACGCCCTGTAGAACTTGGTGTGAACAATAAATGTAGTTGCCAATCAATTCCTAATTGTTCCATAACCTTCATCACCTGGACAATGAAATGGGTACCCCTATCACTATCAATAAGATCAACCAATGCATAATATGATTTAACAATCTTCTGAGCACCTGTCTTTACACAAAGAAAGGCTTCAAACCATCCAGTAAAATAATCCCCTATTATTATCAATGGTCACACCACTGACATTTCAATGTAATCTACTTGAATTCATTGAAAAGGCCAAATGGTCAAATCTCTACATGGTTTTTTACATACACAATGTATTCATTTCTGTACCATTTATATAACTATTGTATACATACCCCTAGACACATACATGCATATACATTTAATAAAATCAATAAATGCTTGCGTTCCCCAATGGGTTCCCTCATGCACTCGTTCAATCACATTCCACATCACAGCTTTAGTAAAAATTTGCACCCCATTCTTAGTAATCCATTTCCCATTCACTTACACACCCCTTCATCCACTATTTGTATAATATCAAGTTTAGAAGGATCCTCAGCTGCCTTAAAAACAGCTGTGATAAGTTCCACCTGTTGCAATTCCTTTTACTAAATATCAACCCCCTTTCAATCCAGATTATCTCAAAAGTATGTAAGATACTATAAGCATAGTTTAAATCAGCATGAATATTCCCTAGCTCATTAGTTAATATGTGCAATGCTTACAATAAAGCAAAAACCTCACATGTCTGCACTGACTATTCAAACGGTAACTTTCCAGCTTCCAATATCTCAGTAGTGTCTCCATTCACAACTTGGATTATACAAAGGAGGGGGAGGTGAGCATGTAGCATAAACTAAAGGATCCCAGCCTTCCTCTTCTTCTTCCTTCCCATACAAAACTCTAGAACTTCTCTGGGAAGAGGATCAAACTACTGAACATGGAACTGAGGTTCAACATATAACAATTGAGCTTTCAACTTCTTTTTTCACCAAAACGTTCTTCAAAGCATTGATCCAATATGGGTCTGACTCCCCAAATTTACTCCACTTATAATTAGGCTGTATCAACACAAACGTCAGCCAAACTTCCTTACAATAATTCACCCTATCTAATACCTTTGTATAAGCTTTCAACCAATCCTCTGACCACTGTGTTAACAATTTCCCTAATGGAGATATGGGGGATGGAGGCTATTTCAGTCTCAGCAGCACTTTTCCCTAGTAAAGGCCCCATACTGTCCCTAGCCTGTATTACACTAATTATACACACAAATCATACAGGCCGTACACACAAAACATACACAAATCCAAACCACCAAAAAGAAAACATATATTCACTCCTGGTGCACCGAAGCCTTCAGGAACGTTCCTCTCTGTCCAGGCATTCATGTCTCCGCCTCAAGGTTCATAGAAAAGCAATTCCGGCTGGAAAGGAAATAACCCCATCTCACTGAAATCAGTGTATGTGCGCACGTATCAGGGAATTCCCTTCCAGACAGAATGTTTTCAGTCCCTTTGGGCGCCAATTGTGATCGACAGGAAAACCCCATGACCGTTTTAAAGAGACAGAGACTAAAATAATCCTGGGACAGAGTTTATTCTTTGCAAAGGGCCTTTCTCTCTGGAATAGAGGAATGATGAAAAAACAACAGATTACATGAGTTTTTATAGTCTTCAGGAACATCAGAATACACGTCAATAAAGTCCCTTGGGAATCAGTTTCAGATCTTTCACAACATCTTATATAACATATGTAGTACATGATCCACCCTGGAAATTCCCCAATTCCCAACAGAAATACCCCTCAAAAATATCAATTGCATACTTCCTTTAATTAATGAGGGCAAATTGACCCAAGAGCATATTTCCTGCAAGATAAACATATTCTCAAAAACACAGGATTACACAGTTCCTTTCTCATGTTCTTAAATGTCAGCTAAATTATATAATCAGGTTATACAAAGTAAAATAAAGCCTTAACATGATTTTAAAATGGCGTAACTCAGGTTATGCTTTTACAGGAATAATTCTTATATTTCTCACATACAGGCTAGTTTTTTGGATCTAAATGCCATCTATAAAACATTTTATAAAAGTTCTCTCTTAAATTTTGGGCTTGTGTAAATCTTACATTTCTGACCCATATCTTTCCCCATGTTTCCATCATTATTGGTTCTCCTATATTTTGTGCCCATTTTATCATACAATCGTTGACTAGCTCTGTTTCTGAATCTATTTCCACTAATACATTATACAACCTTTTTATATGCATTTGACTATTGTCTCTTATTTGTTTTATCAAGTTCTCATCCTGTTGCAAAATACCAGTTTTCTGATCTTCTCCCCATCTGGCCTGCAGCTGTCCATACTGAAACCAAGTTCTAATTATTCCTTCTTCTCTTAATTGTTCCATAGATTTTAGTTGTAATCTAACTCCTTCTTTATAAAAGAGTTCCTTGTATGTAATCCTATCTTGTTTTTGCTCCACATTTATATTCTCTATCGCGTGTCTGGGTACTGTCCATATTGGTAACTTATCATTTAATTTGTATTGATACTTCTTTCAGACACTCAATAAAGCATTCCTTAATATATGACTTTTAAAAGTCTTATCTACTTTCTTATCATACAATAAATAAGCATTCCAGCCGTAGAGCAGACCATATCCTTCAATGTTTAATATCCTTTCCTCCGTTAAATTTATCCAATCAGTAACTGCTGAGAGGACAGCGGCTTCGTAATACAATCTTAAATTGGACATTTTAAGACCTCCTCTTTCTCTTGTATCGTGCATTATCTTTTTATTTACTTTCGGTTTCTTCCCTGCCCACACAAACTTATTTATGCCCTTCTGCCATTCCTTCAAATTTTCATCTTTTTTAAATATAGGTATCATTTGAAAAAAAAAAAAAAACCTTGGTAGGACATTCATTTTTACTGCTGCTATCCTTCCCAGCAAAGACAATTGTAATTTTTTCCACTTTTCCATCTCTTTCTGTATTTTTTGCCACAACGGTACATAATTGTGCTGATATAGTTTCATATTTGTGGTCATAATATAAACCCCTAAATATTTAACCTTCTTTACTATCTCAAATCCTGTTACCCTTTCTATCTCTTCTTTTTGGCTTCTAGTCATATTTTTAGCTATTATCTTTGTTGTAGCTGTATTTATTTTAAAACCAGATACTTGTCCATATGGGTTAATTATATCCATCAAGGCTGTAATCGATTGTGCTGGTTGGGCTAAGGTAACAACCAGGTCATCCGCAAATGCCCGTAACTTATACTCATGCTGGCTGATTTTAATTTCCTTTATTGTATCTGTCCCACGTATTTTACTCAGTAAAATTTCCAGCGTCAAAATAAACAACAATGGAGACAAGGGACAACCTTGCCTTGTTCCATTTTCTATATTAAAAATATCTGTTAAACCACCATTAATTATTATTTGCGCTGTTTGTTTCTGATATATTGCCTTAATACAGCGGTTCTCAACCTGGGGGTTGTGACCCCTTTGGGGGTCGAACAGCCATTTCACAGGGGTTGCCAAAGCCCTCTCCCGCCCCGCCCACGCCTTCACTCACCCTCACTCTCTGCTCTGTTGGATCGCTGGCCGTTCGTTTACCCCGCCCACTCCCAATCTATTGCTGCCTCCTGAGTCCCAGCTGATGGCTAGAGGAAAAAAAACTGTTTAAATTCTTGCCACGGTGCTTCAAAGGGCCACCCTATAGCCAGTGATGCAGCCCAACCGTTTGTTAAATTGCTGGCTTGCCCCGCCCCTCCGCACCACTATTTATTGCCAATAAATAGTGGTGGGCAAGGGGCGGACGAGCCAGCAATTTAACAAATGGTTCAGTGTTTTTTTGTAATTTTATTGGCCCGCGGAGCTTCAGCATAGGCTAATTAGCCCTTGATTAGATCGGCTTCTGACTCTCAGCTGATTTGCTCTCAGCTGTTTTGCTCAGGGCTCTGCTGCTTGCTGGGGCAGATTTTTTTCCCCTAGCTATGCTGAAAAACGAAACTGAAAGTAAAGCAGGCTGTTGGCTTTGCTGTTGCTGCAACTTTGGAAAATTAGGCAGGCAGATTTCTTTTCTTTTTCCTCACCAAAAAAGGTAGGTGGAAACAATGGGAAATTTAGGGAAAAAGAGGAGAGTTCAAGATTTTAAAACACAAAAGAAAAAAAGCTCCATTTAACTAGGGAATTATAATAATTGAGATCCTATTAATTGTATATTGTGTTCAAAGTAGAAATGGTTAAGTTGTGATTTGGAGGAATATATGGGGGAAATTATTTGGTTTATTATTATTGGTAAATATAATTAATTGATTTGTAAGAAATTGGATTGCATGGAAATAATTGTAATATTCATGTTCATATTGATTAATATACAAAAAAGGTAGTTAACTAATTAATAACTAATTGTTTTATATTAAAATGTTGAATTTATATTAAACAACTGTAATATTACATAATTAACCAATGTGAGGATGGATATAAAAATAGATGACAATGGGAAGGGGTATAATATAGAATAGAAGGGAAAAATTGAATTTGATTAAGATTAGAGATGAGGATGAAGGGTAATATTGGTTTTTTACAAAAATAGATGAGGAATAAATATGGCAAAAAGGAAATATAGAAATTGTAAATTTAATTTAAATGACTAAACACTGTTTAAATTTGTGAACCGGCCAAATACTCTGTTCAAAGAAAATACATTGTATGTTTGTATGTGTGTTTCTTTTATTTATTTATTTATTTATTTATTTATTTATTTATTTATTTATTTATTTATTTATTTATTTAAAAAAATACATCAAGAAAAAGAAAAGTATGTGTGTTTCTAATTATTGTTATTTATTCATATTTATTCTCTTTTATTCTTTAAAGTTTAACAATTCATTCTTTATCTTAATATCTTTATATTTGTTTGGGGTTTGCTTTCTTCCTTTTCATCTTTTTTATTGTACAGCAATCTTTCTCCTCAAACCTACCACCTCTCTCTTTTCTTTCCTTCTTACTTTCTCTTCCTCACCCTCTTCTTCTCCTCCCTACTTCCTCTTCCTTTCTCCTTCTCCTCCTCTCTTCCTCCCTCTCTTACCCTCACTCCTACTCTAATTTCCCTTCCTTCATCCCTCTCTATTGCTGTATCCTTTTATGCATATGGACTATTCAGAGGGCTGAAAAAGTTATTTCTGACTGGTCCTCGCACTTTTGACCAGTCCTCGAACTTACGACTGTCCTCACATTTTACGTTTTTGCCCTATTTTGTCACGATGGTGAAGAGAAGCAGTTGTGAAATGAGTGACACGGTTGTTAAGAATGCTACAATGGGCATAAATGATGACCAGTCATAGGTGCGAAGACCAGTCAAAAGTGCGAGGACCTGTCAGAAATCACTTTTTTCAGCCCTCTGGGTAGTCCTTTTGTGCACATGGACTACTCAGAGGGCTGAAAAAGTTATTTTTGACTGGTCCTCGCACTTTTGACCAGATCTCAAATTTACGATTATCCTCACATTTTACGTTTTTTGCCCTATCTTATCACCATGGTGAAAAGAAGCAGTTGTGAAATGAGTGACATGGTTGTTAAGAATGCTGCTCGGGCATAAATGTGAGGATGGTCATAAGTGTGAGGACCAGTCAAAAGTACAAGGACCTGTCAGAAATGACTTTTTTCAGCCCTCTGAGTAGTCCCTATACACATAGCCATGGCCACACGGTCACATGACCAGTTAGCGACGCCCACCCAGTCACATGATCTCCAAGCCACACCCACAAAATAAGCCACACCCACAGAACCAGTAGTAAAAAAATTTAGAACCCACCCCTGGTTGGGGGTCACCACAACATGAGGAACTGTATTAAAGGGTCGCGGCATTAGGAAGGTTGAGAACCACTGCCTTAATAGATTGTATAAAATATTCTCCAAATTGCATCCTTTCTGTTAATTTCAATAGAAAATGCCAATTCAATCTATCAAAGGCTTTCTCAGCATCCAAAAATACTAGCACTGCGGGGACCTGGTTGTTCCTCCCCAAATACTCCAGTAAGTTAACAATTTGCCTTACGTTACTTTTCATTTGTCTACCATTTATAAAACCAGTTTGATCCTGATGAATCATTTGCTGCATAACTATCATTAATCTATTTACTAATATTTTAGCAAAAATCTTATAATCTGTATTTAGAAGTGAAATCGGCCTGTAGTTTTTTGGATCTGTATGATCTTGACCCTCTTTTGGGATCAAAGAAATAAAAGCTGTCTTCCAAGTTGGAGGTACCTCTCCTCCCTGTTGTATATTGTTAAATAATTCCTTCAGTGGTTCCACCATTTCCTCCTGTAAACTTTTATGATAAACAGCTGTCAAACCATCCATCCCAGGAGCTTTATCCACTTTCAACTGCTTAATTGCAAACAAAATTTCCTTGGAATTTATCAATTGATTTAAACTATCCCTCTGCTCTTTTGAAGTTATATAAATGTTCTCTTTCTGCAAATATCTATCTATACCTGTATCTTGAATTTTATCACCAGTATACAGCCTTGAGTAAAACCCCAAAAAAGGTTTTTTAATCAATTCTTGGTCATAAACCTCTTTACCCTTGTATTTTATTTTCTCTATAGTCCTTGATTTCTGCTTTTTCCTTAACAAATATGCATCTGCCAGGTTTATTGGCATTACAAAAAGTATTATGTTTAGCATATTGTAAATTAGTTGCCACTTGGTCTCCTATTAACATGTTAAATTGACCTTTCAATAAATTAATTGCCTCTTTAATTCTCTTATCTGTTGGATTAACTATCAAAGCTCGTTCTTGTTTTCTAATCTCTTCTTCTAGTTCCTTTCCTTTTTTCAACCTGTTTTTTTCTGTACTTATTATTCAAATATATCAAAATACCTCGCATATATGCTTTACTTGCATCCCACACCATTTCCATCAATGTACCCTTTTGCATATTCATAACAAAAAATTCTTTCATAAATTTTTTACACTCTTTAACATTTTCTTCATATCTAAACAAATTATCATTTAACCTCCAGGACCTCCTAAGCCCCTTTCCATACTCCAGTTCCATCCAGACTGGACTATGGTCTGTCAATGTTCTTGAACAAATCTTCGTATTCTTCACCCTAGAAAAGAGGTTGTTAGTAATTAGTATAAAGTCAATCCTTGAAAAGGATTGATGTCTATCCGAAAAGAAAGTAAAATCTTTTTCTTCTGGGTTTCTTTCACGCCAAATATCTCTCAACTCCCAATCTTCCATCATCTCCAAAAACAATTTGGGCAATCTTGCTTTTGCTGAAACATTTTGCTTAGGTCCCTTCTTGTCCTTTTTAACATCCAAAACACCATTCCAATCACCCAGTAGGATACAAGTTTTGTATCCCCATTGTGTCAACTTAGAATGTAGAGAATTATAAAATTTTTCCTGTTGTTGGTTCGGGGCGTATACTCCAATTAAAAGTAATTTTTCTCCCTTTATTAAAAGTTCAATCGCTAAGAACCTTCCTTGATCGTCTGCTTCAATTAATTTAGCAATTAAGTCTCTTTTCAAGTATATAACTATACCATTTTTCTTCTCTGGTGCTGCCGCTACATAATGTGTACCTAATCTTGTATTTATTAAATATTTTTGATCTTGTATCCTTATATGAGTCTCTTGTAAACAAATTACGTCATTTTTAAATTGTTTAAGATAGTGAAATATTTTCCTCCTCTTCTGTGAAGAATTCAAACCATTAACATTCCAAGTTAAAAATCTAGTTCCCATGTCTGGGCTTCTGAAGCATTTGGAGCATTTGCTGATGGTCTTGCCTCATTTGACCTTTAGGTCTGGCTCCTCCCACTGCTTCTGTTTTTGTAGTTCCTTGAGTTGCCAACTGGAGTTGTTGATGTCTTAATTCTTCCTTGCGTTTAGCTGTTGCTGCTCTGGTCTGTCTTTGATCCTTTGGTTCTTCTGGTATATCAATTAAATCCAAATCTTGAACAGCAATCTGGATTTGTAGCAAATCTTCTTGACTGGTTGAGGCTCCCTCCTGGACTATTGTCATCAGCTCTTCTCACTCTCCTTCCATTACTTCCTTTTTTCTTTTAACTTCTGGTGATTTTGGTGGCCCAGCCTTTAACACGTTGGCATAGAAATCTCTTGCTTTCCATACTGTATTAAGATGATATCTCTCACCCGAATAGTTCACAACTAGGCCGGCTGGCACTTCCCATCTATACTGTATTTGGCATTTTCTCAGTTCATCCACCAGAAAGGCATAATCCCTTCTGGCTCTCAACATTTTGGGGGGGGGATTTCTTTCATTGTCATCGCCTCCTGGCCTTCCACTTGAAGCTTGTTTTTAAAGGTAGCCTGTAAAATTTCATTGCGTAATCTCCTTGTAGTAAAATATATTACAATATCCTGCGTTCAGCTGAAGAGTGGGCGGGGTGATGTGGGTGGGGCAGCCTTGTGGTCCTGTGTGGGCCGGATTAATGGCTTCAGCGGGCCGCATGTGGCCCACAGGCCGTTGTTTGAGAACCCATGTCTTAATGCCTCTACTTAAATATTTATTTATTTTTTGACAAGTTTTATTGGTTCCCCTCCCCATACATACCCACATATTTTTGAAATAGAGTATTGACCATATCATATCATATCATATCATATCATATCATATCATATCATATCATATCATATCATATATTATCATATATAATTCATCATATCCAAATATATTTTACTTAGTTACAATTTCTGCCAAAGTGTTCTTTTTCCATATTTATTAATCAAATCTTAATTTTTCTATTCTTATTTTTCTAAACAGTATCTTTCACCCTCAAATTCTACTTTTTCTATTCTTAATCCTATACATTCTCCTTAATTTTATTTTTTATTAATTCAATCTTTATCTTAATATATTTAAATGTGTTCGGGGATGCCTTTCTACCATTTCATCTTTTTTGTTTTACATCAATATTTCTTCTCTTTCTCTTCCTCTCCCTCCCTTCTTTTGTCCTTCCTACCTTCTTCTTCCCTCCTCTCCTATTCCTTCTCTACTTCCCCTTCCTTTCTCCCCCTCCTCCTTTCCTCCCCCTATCTAACCTTCCCTCCTACTCTTATTCCCCTTTCCTTTCTTTCTCTCCTCTTCCCTTTCTTCTGTTCCTCACTCCTTCTCCCTTCCTTCAATCTCCCTACTCCTTCTTCTATCTCTCTCTATTGCTGTATTCATTTTCTTTTTTAAAAAATATTTTTATTAAAGTTTTTTAAAAAACAAACAAAAACAAACAAAAACAGATATTTACATCTTCTTTTCAACATCTTCGCATCAGTAATCCATATTTATACATTTTCTCTTTCTTATCTTAATCTATTATACATATATTTCTAGTTTATCATAATCTCTTAAGATTCTCTTAATCTAAATATTTTATTTACATTTAATATAAACAGGTACCTAGTTTTCTTTCCACAATTTATATCTTCCCATTTGTTTCCATATTCCTCCACCTAATTTAACCATTTAGTTTTCTTTTGTCCCCCCCCTTTTCCCCCCTTTCTCCTCCAATCATTTACATAAGGTGACCAGATTTTAACATTGGTAAAGAGGGACACCATTGGCCGGGGGAGGGGTTCTTGATTAAAAATTTGGTCTATATGATTTTATGACCCTTTTGCCACAATTGTTAAGCAAATCACTGCAACTATTAATTAAATCATGCATTTGTTAAGTGAATATGACTTCCCCCATTGACTTTACTTGTTGGAAGCTGCTAAGAAGAATGACAAGATACATATTCTAGCTGCTAATGAAAACCAAACCAATTGAAACTACCTTTCCCTCCAGCAAAGGATAAAATTGCAATTACATTTAGGAGCAATTAAAATATCCTCTACTCCAGAATCCTTTCATTTTATCTTGCAGTGGGCCAAAATAACGTCACACTATCGCTATTCAACTGTCCATTCATCTATCCTTCCTCTTGCTTCTATAGATGACCCTGAACACCTGTTAAGGGACATCTGGGAGCCTATCCCGCCCAGTCCCATTGAGCAAGTGGCTCCCCTTGCAGTCACATGCCCTCCGCCTCTCCCAGCCGGCATCCTCCACATTCCCAAGGGCAATCGCCTTTCCTTTGTGGCTCGCTCGCCTTGCTCTCGAATGGAAATGGCGACCGCTCTTCGTGTTTATTTGCGCTTACCAAGAACCTTGTGGAGCTGGTCCCTTGGTCGATGGTTCCCACTAGGGGACCAATCGCTTCCCCCTGGGCCACAGCAGCGGCCATAGGGAGGCTCTGTCAGCGCAACCCTGGCCCGTTTCCTAGGCGACCCTGCCGGAGCAAGAAGCGGCAGAGAATCCACAGGCTTTCACACCGGAGCACTCAAAGCCAAACGCGTGTGTCTTCTCAAAGGAGAGACTGAAGGCGGAGTAGAGGGTGCTGCCTAACATGCTGCCACTCGGCTGCCAATTAGCAGGTGAACTGGAGTAGAAGGGGGCAGGGTTTTCCACCAAGCGCAGGAAATAGTCTAAAGGTTCTGGAATGGGCAATCTGAGATGACTGATCACATGCCTCTGACGTATCTGATGGGATTTCAGGTTAACTCGAGATTTGCTGGCTGTCGCTGTCTTGAATTGCAAAATGTTGGGGAGAGAACCATATATTCCTTTCCCGTTCTCCCACCGTTCCCTAGCTTGTGCATTCTTTCAAAAAATCGGGACTTTTTTAAAATGCCGCAGGACGCGGGACAAATTGTTCAAAATCAGGATTGTCCCGCCAAAAGTGGGACGTCTGATTACCTTACATTTACACCATTTCTCCCACACTAAGTAGTATTCTGTTTTATCTTTTTCTTGTCTCCTTTGTGAACTTATCCATTTCTGCACACTCCATAATTTTTCTAATCACCTTGTCTTCTGATGGTATGTCATTGTTTTTCCAGTTTTGGGTGAAAACTATTTGTGCTGCTGTAATTATGTGAATAATTAAGTATCTTATTTCTTTTTCATATGACCCAGTAATTATTCCCAGTAAGAAAGTTTCTGGCCTCATTTTTATTTGTTGATTTATAATTTCTTCTATTTGTGTTTTAATTGTTTGCCAAAATTGTTTTGCCTTCTGGCAGGACCACCACATGTGAGAATAAGTTCCTTTTTGATGTTTACATTTCCAACATAGCAGGGAGGTATTTGGAAACATCTTTGCCAATCTGGCAGGTGGGAGATGCCACCTATAAAACATTTTATACACATTTTCTTTATAGGGTACAGACATTGTTAGTTTGTAATTTATATTCCATAATTTGATTATTCAACAGATTTTTGTAAGTTTTTATTTTATCAATATCTAGAGCCATGATGGCGAACCTATGGCACGCGTGCCACAGGTGGCATGCGGAGCCATATTGGTGGGCATGCGAGCGTTGCCCTAGCTGAGCTCCAGCATGCATGCGCATGCTGGCCAGCTGATTTTTCTGATTTTTGGGCCTTCTGGGCCCACCGGAAGTCGGCAAACGGGTTATTTCCGGCCTCCAGAGGGCCTCCGGTGGGGTGGGGAAGGCTGTTTTCGCCCTCCCCAGGCTCCTAGAAAGCCTCTGGAACCTGGGCAGGGCAAAAAACAGGCCTACCATGCCCACCGTGCAATCACATGCCAAAAGCAGGGGAAGCATGGGGGGGTCACACACGCATGCATGGGGGGCAGGGCACATAGAATTATGGGTATGGGCATGTGCACGCGCAACTATCCTGCACTCCCCCAGCTTTTGGCATGCGATTGCAAAAAGGTTAGCCATCACTGATCTAGAGCATTTGGGTATATTTGTGCCTCCATAGTGGATAGCCATTCCGGAATTGTACCATAATGGTTCTTTTTTTATCCCCTGCCATGTCTGTAGCAATGCTTCCCTGATCAAATGTCTTTGAAAATATCCATGTTGTCTACTTTTTCCCTCCCGCAAGAAAGCATGCCATCCTCTTTGTAGATCGTACCCCTCTAATGACAATATTCTTTTGTTTTTTAGTTCCATCCAATCTTTAATCCATATCAATGAAGTTGCTTTGTAATATGTTTCCCGGTCTGGGAGTGCTAATCCTCCTCTCTCCCTTGTGTCTTGTAAATGTTTTATTTTGATCCTTGCTTTCTTCTCCTGCCAAATGTAATTAGCTATAAGTTTGTTAAAATCCTTGAAAAAGTTCTTCCCCAATTTTATCGGTATCACTTGGAATAAAAATAAAATTCTTGGTAGCACATTCATTTTGATTGAGGCTATCTTCCGAAGAAATGATTACTGGAATTTGCTCAAAATTTCTAGATCTTTCTTTATCTGTCTTATTAATTTGTTGTAGTTGTCTTCTCTAATCGATGATCCTTTATTTGTTAGTCATATTCCTAAATATTTTACTTTTTTTGTCATTTGTATACCCATTCTGTCTTCTAGTTCTTTCTCTTGTTGTTTTATGAAGTTTTTCGTTAGTGCCTTTGTTTTTTGCCTGTTAATTTTGAGTCCTGCTACCTTCCCATATTCTTCTATTCGTGATAACAATTTGGGTCCTGTCGATATTGGCTCCTCTATGATGAAGACCAAGTCATCGGCAAAGGCTTGAAGTTTATATTCCTCTTTTTTAACTTTCAGTCCTTTTATTTCCTTGTCTCTTCTATTAATTTAACAGTATCTCTAAGGATAGTATGAACAATAAAGGGGATAAAGGGCATTCCTGTCTCATTCCTTTTGTTATTATAAATTGTTCAGTCATATCTCCGTTTATTGTTATTTTTGCTGTTTGAGATGAGTATATTTTCTTTATCATATTTACAAATTTATCGCCAAATTTCATATTCTCTAATTGTAAAATAAGAAATTTCCAATTTAAATTGTCGAAGGCCTTTTGTGCATCCAAGAATATTAGTGCCATTTGTTTGTCTGGGTTTGCTTCGTAATATTCCAATACATCAATTATTATTCTCGTATTATTTTTTATTTGTCTTTTTGGCAAAAAGCCGTTCTGGTCAGAGTGAATATGTTCATTTATTTTTTTTTTAGTCTTTCCGCAATAATCAATGTGAATAATTTGTAGTCTACATTTAGTAACGATATTGGTGTATAATTTTTAATTTGTGATTGGTCTGTCTCCCCTTTTGGGATAAGCGAAATAATGGCTTCTGTCTATGAATTGGGTATTTTGGCTTTCAAATGAGCATCATTGAAAGTTTCGAGTATAATTTCATCTAGTGGTGGTTGACAAGACTTATAAAATTCTGCCGGGATGCCATCTGGACCTGGAGTTTTATTATTTTTCTGTTTTTTCCTTGCCTCCATGAATTCAATCATTGGCCTATTTAATATTTCCCTTCTCTTCTAATTCCCTTAAATCTGATTTATTTAAATATTGTTTAATGTCTTCTTCAAATATCTCCTCTTGCGCATATAGCTTTTGAAAAAAAAATTGCTATATTTTTTTTATCCTCATTTCTATAATGCGTCTCTCCTTTCTCATCTTGTAATTGGTGTATCATTCTTTTCTTTTTCTTTTTTCAGTTTATACGCCAACCAGCATCCCGTTTTATTCGCATATTCAAAATGGTTTTGCTTTGCTGACTTAATTTTCTGTGCTATCTCTATTTGTGTGATCAAATTAATTTTATGTTTTATCACATTTATTTTTCCTTTGGTTGTTTTATTTTGAGGATCCTTCTGTAGGTCAGATTCACATTCTTTAAGCTCTTTTAGCAGATTGTCTCGTTCTTGTTGCTTGTTTTATTTTTCTTCACCATATATGCAATGGTTAGACCTCTTATGTAGGCTTTTGCCGTATCCCATAGATTTTGGAGAGAAGTTTCCTGTTTTGTGTTTATCCTGAAGAATATGTTCATTTCTTTTTCAATCATCTGAATGTATTCTTTATCTTTTAAAATATCTTTATTCATCATCCATCTTTTTCTTGTCCGTTGTCCTTTCCATATTACTTTTACTGGGTTATGATCTGCCCACATATTTGTCATTATTTCCACTTCTTCTACATCTTTTCTAAGTTCTGTCATCATCCATACCATGTCTATCCTAGACCATGATTGGTGTGGGCTAGAATAGAATGTATATTGTTTTTTCTCTTTATTTATCTCCCTCCATGTATCTTGAAGACATAATTCTTGTATCATCTCTTGAAATGTATCTGGAAGTGTCTTTTTCTTAGTTTTATTTTTCTTCTTACTCTGGTAGTCTTTTTTCACGTCCGTAATTGCGTTGAAGTCACCTATTAGGCAGATGTTTTCATATTCTAATTCTTTTACTTTGTCAGGTATTTTTTTATAAAATTCATTTTGATTATTATTTGGTGCATAAATTGAAATCAGTAATATTGTTTTTTGTTCGTTAAGATCTTTCCCTCCTCATCTGTGTATATTTGTTTTGTTTTTAAATGTTTTTTGTTGTAAACTGCTATTCCTCGCTTTTTTAGTTCTGCTAATGAAGTATATAAATTTCCTAGTCTTGAGTGTTCTAGCATCTTTCTGTGTTGTTTTTTAATGTGTACTTCCTGCAAATTTATGATATCCATCTCCAATCTTTGTAACTTTGTAAATGTTTGCATTCTTTTGGCTGGTGCATTTAAACCATTTATGTTTATTGAAATCATTTTTATTTCTTGCTCCATCTTCGTTCTTATTTGTTTGTTGTCCTTAGTCTTCTTGTATTTCTTGTTACTATTTGTGTTTCTCCCCTCATTCACTCCCTCTCTCTCTATTCGTTCTCTTTCCAATCTTCTCTTTTCCTCTTGTTCTCCTTCAGTTTGTTGCGTAACATAGTCTTCCTGGCTTTTACTCTCTGATTCCTCCTTGCTTTCTTGATCTTCCTCCAAGACAAAATGATGTTCAAAAAATTCCTGGGCCTTGTTCTGCCCCAGCTATGGACCCCAAAGAACGCAGCACACACAAAGTCCATACAAACCTTAGTTTATTAATTAAGGACTACAAATGAGCTTTCTTAGTAGTTGTTCATACACAAGTACAATAAATCAGTCTTTTCTGAACAAGGGCTGTTAATTTAACTTAATTAACAGCCGACAAGAATTCAAAGAATAATAACTCAGTTCTGAGGCACAGTATTTCAGATAACCATAATCTTACTGTGGTTGGCAGAATGCCCAGAAGCAATTTGGAGGAAAACTGATAAGAGAGAAACAAGAGCCAAACCAAATGTTTCTAAAATCAAGACGCGAAGGAATATGAACGAAGTTGTTTCCTGCAAATTGCATCAGTCGTCATCCTTCCTTAAATAGGCTAGGGGAGTGGCCAATTAGCCCTAAGCCTTACTCTTGAGGAGACCTCCTCCTGAGGAACCACTTCTGCCTTTTAACAGCTCTATGTGCTTGTGCATCGAGAAGAGCTCCTCCTCTTCTTCCTCTTCACTTATGGGAGCTTCTGAAGGTTCTGAAGGCCCTGGCTGAATCCTCTCCTCTGGCACCACATCTTCTTCAGCCTCCTCATTGTCTGACTCAAGTGCCAGCTGCACAGGCTGCTGAAGCAGCACCACACCAGCCTCCTCGCTGTCGGAATCAGCTACTAGCTGCACAGGCCGCTGACGGGCCACAACAGACCTTTTCCAAGGTATCTATCTTAAATTTCTTCTCTTACCAAGAGATTAGGATGCCCTCTGGTATCAGCCATCGAAATATAACTTTATATTTATTTAATTGTGATATGAGAAAATTATAATTTTTTCTCTGGTCTCTTACTCGTCTTGGAATTTGTTTGAGTGTTATTATCTCCTTTCCTTTATATAGTATTGTCTCATCTCTCATTTTTTTATAAATTTCTTCCTTTATTTTTTTTTTAGTAAATCTAATGTGCACTTCCTTTGGCCTATGTGCATAATTTGTGTGCACTCTGTAAACCTCATCGATGTCACTTCGTATATTCTCCTTATCTCTTTGTGTTGCTTCTGCCAGGATTTCCACCATTATCTCTCCTAAATCTTCATCCTTATTTTCCATGATATTCTGGAACCTAAGATAAAATGATGCCTTCTCCATTTCCAGATGCCCAATCGATTCTTCTAGTTCCCTACTAGTTGACATCTGTTTTTGTTCCAACATCTCTATTTTCTTATCTGTTTGTTTCATTTTTAATTCCACTTTTTGGATCTTTTGCTCACTCTTAGAAATATTCTGTTGGATTTTTTCTATTTTATCATCCATTTTTTTAATATTGTCTTTTATTTCTCCCACATCAGATTTAAGGTCCTCATGGTTTCTTTTTGTTTCCTCGTGATTATTCGCAATGGTTTCTTGTGTCTTTTTCATTGCCTCCTGGATCATTGCCAACACTAATTGAATATTTTGTATACTGGAAATGGAGCCTGCCTTTTCTTTATCTGCTCCCAGCATGCTTTCTATTGACCTTTGCTGTGCTGGGGACGCTGTAAGAGATGCCTAATTTGAGGTTGTTTTCTTATTTATTTTGGTTATCGTTGTTGTGTCTGTATTTGTCATTTTTATTATTTGCTGCAAATTCTTCCAAATTTTCATACAATAACTTACTTTTAATATCCTTAAATTTGTTACCTATAAGAGTCACTTAAATAGTTTTTAAATTTAACCTAAATAGTGCAATTCCTTAAATATTAATCTATATTTATAATATTATGACTATAGCTATATAAATATGTTTATTTGTATTTACAAGGCTATGTATTTTACTATATATAATCTATATCCCTCTATATACTTATTTAGGACTCTATAAATTTTTACTCATATATTGTTGATGAAAGAAAAGAAAAATGAGAAAAGTGAGGAAAAAATTATAAAACTCTAAAAATTCATTAATTTGTTAATAGTATAGTTTGCACTGTCTATGTAATCAAATATGAAAATAAGTAAATATAACTAGCAATTACTTAAGATTAATATTCAAAATCAATAATCCAATTTATTTCAATTGTTAACCATTAATTACTAATTAATAATCAACAGTTATTAATAATTAATTCTAATTAGAATAGTCAAATATTTATCATTAATCACTTGGTCTATGTGTGTATGTTTTGATATTCTTCTTCTATACAATCCTCTCACTCTTGCATCATTCTCTGTTCAGTCCTCTATTCAGTCCTTTTTTCCCTCCCCTTGTCTGCTGCTTAGCCTCCACTTCCATAGTTTTTATTGCCACTCTCCAAAAATGTCCAAGTATCCAATTTCAACAATTTTAGATAAAAAGTTCCAAACTCATTATTTTCCAACTCTGCTCTGTCTATACTTCCATTAGAACCACCACTTCTCCAATCACCACTCCAGTTCCACCACTTGTTATCTCTTTTCCGATCTTTAAAGCCTTCCGTCAATCTCACAGTCCTGATCCAATGCACCGTCCTCTAGAAAATCTATTTATTTTGTAGTCAACACCTCTCTCAAGCCTCAAAATATATCCGTTGGAGTTTTCTTCCTCCTTTCACCCGCTTTCTCACCTTTCACGCAGTCACTACCTGTCAAAGTTCCTTCTTCCGCTCCTCTTCCTTTTCATCGCTGCATTTATCTGAATTTCTGCTGCTGGTTTTGGGGCCTTGATCTCTCTGCTCCCCCATTCCACAATACAGCTGTACCTCACTGAGTCTCTTCTCGTACCATTGCAATCTGTTGATTCAATTTTCGCTTCCTACTCCTCGGCTGTCAGCGCTTCAGGCCAGCCAAAATGGCTGGTTGTTTTCCCCACCAGAATTAAGAGGTTTCTCCTGAACCTTCAGGACAATTGCTTTTCCCCCCGAGGTCCTTGAAGATTCCTCTTTTTTCTATCAATCTCTCCGGGATCAATAGTGCCTAATTAGGCTTCCTGGCTGGGAATGGAGCTTCCTGGCTACAAGAATGGAGCCCTTTTCTCTCGCTCCATGCACACTGACATCACCGCCGGACATCCTCTCTACTTAAATATTTCTATTGTCAGCTCTGTTAGCAGGGCTGCTCTGTGTTTTTCTTTCAGCTGGTGCTTCTTGGTTCTTAAAGGAGGAAGGGATGGTTTGAGTCTCTTGACACTGTTTCCTGAGGTTTCTGGTGCTGTGAGGTCACTGGTACTGTCCCCCTGGGGTACACTTTCCACAGAACTAATAATTATAAATACAGGAGAAAAGATCCATTAATACAATGGATACAATATAGCTATTTACAAATGAAATCAACTGATGTCTTAATATTTAAAGGGGAACATACAAATAATAAATCAGAAGAGTGATTTGGTAAGTCTTCTTATCTTGGATTTATAAAGGAATATGTTAAACTAATAAAGCTGTTCCTGAGAAGAAACAAAGAGAAAATGGTAAGAAATCAGTTTGTGGAACATTACTTCACAGGATTAAATATTTTTAATTGAAATTAAAAATGTAAAGATAAAAATTCATATAAACTATGAAAAATATAAACAAGAAAAGTTGTTAGGTGCAGAATGGCAGGGAGGGAGGAAGGAAGGCAAGTGAAAAAGTGGTAATATATAAAAAAAGAAAAACAAAAAAAGTAATTTTTCCCTCAACACAAGTATAAACATTTTCAATAGCTTAACACATTTTCTCGTATTTCAACCAAAACTCTCTTCATTTTGTATCTTATCTTTTATCTATTGGCAAATGATAAAACTCCATGTTTCAATTTCAATCAGCAAAAGTCCATAAACAACTACCAGAAATAACAATATTATATTATAAACTTTAAATAATTCACTGAAGAAAGCAATTATGGAAGAATTAGTGGTAAAAAGAAACAGGCCAACAAAGAACATGATGGCTGGGCACCATGAAAGCTGACACCAGCTAGAGCATAGAACAATTCAAAGAAGTAATGCAAAATCAGAAAATGTGGAGAGACTTAGTCCATAGAATTGCCAAAAGTCGGAAATGACTGAATGGATAATATCATCATCATCATCATCATCATCATCATCATCATCATCATCATCAAATTTTAAATAATAAATTTTATAAATTTAAACAAATACATCAATTTTATAACTTTGCTCTGTACTTTTTACAAGTGCCTTGTCTTTTTCTCTTAAACTCTTCTTTTCATTTCTTATCTTTTATCTATACACAAATATTTAAAACCTCATCAAATTTAATCATGAAAAATCCATTAAGTACTACTAGAAACCTCAAATTGAAAATATTAATCTTTAATCCCTTCATATGATATCCCACAAATTAATTTCTTATTGTCTTCTCTTCATCTACTATAAAATATAATATCATAGCTTATCACTTTCTCTAAAAATACAACATAATTTTCTTTCCCTATCTTACTTGTAAACCAATTCTTAAAGCCCCATCATTCAGTCCCAGTCAAAAAAAAAAGGGGGGGGAGGGGAACCATCATTAAAAACTGTCAGAAAATAGACACACTTTATAAACCTTAGTTTTTAGTTTTAAGGCTCTTGATTATTCCTTTAAGGCAGTGGTCCCCAACCTTTTTATCGCCGCGGACCAATCAGCCTTTGATAATTTTACCGTGGCCCGCTGAGCGCGCGCAGGGGTGGGGGGCGTTGTTCGCGACGACACATTGATTGTTTATATATCAGATTGTTTTGATTAAACAACTTTTATTTTATTGTATTTAAACATGCCTTACAAAATAAAATACAATTACATAAATATAAAGTGCTTTAACATTTTAACAGTTAAACTTTAACTAAGCGCTCTAGTTACTAGAATCTAGTGAATCAATGAGAACCCTGAGCTTGTTTTTCTGCAACGAGACGGTTCCATCTGGGGGTAATAGGAGACAATGACACCCGAAGTGTCTTGCTTATGTCCAGTTTATTTCGTTGTTTTATTTTGGTTGCTGTCACTGCAGAAAACCCCGCTTCACACAGATAGGATGTTGGAAAAGGCAAAAGGGACTTAAGAGCTGTAGTGGCAATCTCAGGATATTCCGCCATGAACACCGGCAGAGTTGTTGTCTCAAATACAGTTTTAAGGCCGCCGTCATTTGCAATCTCCAGCAGTTGATCTTCTTCTTGTACAGACATGCTACATTCGTCTGGTTTGTTGACAAATGGGTCGCGGATCGTTTCCTTACCAGTTCGTGGGTCTTTTGTGGTTGGGAAGTAGCGCTCAAACTCTTCTAAAAGCAAAGACAGGTGATCGTGCACCAACTGGGAGAATGAATGCTCAGGCTCAGTCTCTCCTAAAATCCCCGCTCAAGTCTGAAACATGTCCAAAATGCCTCTGTTCACACGCCGTCCCCACAACTCCAGTTTGGCTTTAAATGCAGCTACTTTGTCAGCCAACTTGAAAACAGTTGTCATTTTCCCCTGAAGGGACAGATTGAGTTCATTGAGCAGGCTAAATATGTCACACAGGTAAGCCAGTTTTGCAAGCCATACCTTGTCACTGAAATGTGCTGCCAGTGGTGACTTCTTTTCTGAGAGAAATCTTTGCAATGGCTCTCTTAATTCAAACACCCTGGATAGTGATTTTCCTCTGGATAACCATCTTATTTCTGTGTATAAGAGAAGGCATCTGTGCTCTGTGTCCATCTCCTCACAAAGCTGCTCAAATAGACGCGAGTTAAGGGCGTTTGCTTTGATGTGGTTAATAACTTTAACCACATCATTCAATACACTGTTAAATTCTGGTGACATTTTTCGGCTTGCCAGCATTTCCCTGTGAATGATACAATGTGTAGATTCGCACTCAGGTGCAACCTCCTTAATCCGAGCGGTTAAACCAGACAGCCGTCCGGTCATGGCAGCAGCTCCGTCTGTGCATATGCCGACACAAAAGGACCATTTTAGTTGTCCTGATATATAACCATCCAGTGACTTGAACAGTTCTGCTCCTGTGGTGTTGGTTGGCAAAGATAGTGCACATAATAAATCCTCATGCACATCCTCCTGATAAAGATATCGCACATAAACAAGTAGTATTGCCTTGTTGTCGATATCTGTAGATTCATCAACCTGTAGTGCGTACCACGGTGAAGTATTAATCCTCTCCAACAATTGTGTCTCAATGTCTTCAGCTATTTCATCAATGCGCCTAGTCACGGTGCTAGCCGACAAAGGCACATTTGCTACCTTTTTTACAGCAGCCTCTCCTAAAAGTTCACGACAAATGTCTTTAGTGGAGGGCAAGATCAATTCTTCACCGATAGTGAATGGCTTTTTAGCCTTAGCAATACGGTTAGCCACCAAATATGATGCTCTCAGAGCATTCTCCTTTATTGCTGTGGTGGCCCTCAGAAATATCTTCTGTCCTTCGTGTTCCCTTTTTTTTCTTTCAAAATACTGCAGGGTTTTGTCTTTTAATCCAGGGTGCTTGGCATTCAAGTGGCGAAGCAGTTTTGAGGGTTTCATTGCCTCATTAGAGAGCCACTCACCACAAACTATGCAGAGCGGGGTTGGCGCGTGGGAATCACCTATCCCAATAAATCCATATTTCAAGTAGGACTCATTGTATTGTCTGTTAAAAGTTTTATGTTTCTTTGATGCTGAAGGCTCTTCTTCTGTCTCTTCACTGGGCCTTTTCTTTTTCCCAAGGAAACTTTCTGACGACATCTGTTTCGTACTCATCTTTGCTAATTTGTGGGTTAAATTTGAGCAAAAACAATATACACCTACACCAACTACTGTAAAAATGAGAAAGTACCAGTGAAAAGCGAGAAGAGCTAGCACCTGGGTACACGTTATGAATTATTAATGCACTTATGCACTTTATATGTTTGGACACTGGTAGAATTAATATAAATTATATGTAATTTCACTGTATAATGTTAGAGATAATTTGGGGCCTCTAGCCATGGCTCACACTTGGAGAGTACCAAAACCTGCTATAGTGTGCTGTTCGTATTTCCCCCCCCCATCTATCTATGTCAGTGTTTCCCAACCATTGTGCCTCCAGCTTTTTCCAAACTACAACTTCCAGCATGCCTGGAGGGCCAGAGGCTGTCTGGGTATGCTGGGAGTTGTAGTTTTGCAACAGCTGGAGGCACCCTGCTTGGGAAAAATGGAGCTATGCTTGTCCTCTCTTTCTGCCTATCTATGCATCTATCTATATCAGTGTTTCCCAACCATTAAGGGGGAGGCCGTCGCTTCCTTGGGCCTTCTCCTGCATTGTGTCGTGTGAACGCACACTTTCAGGGCAAGCTTGTAATCTCTCTTTTCTAGCCTTCTCCTGAAACGGGACCCTTTCCAAGGTTAACCTCCCCACCCTCCGCACCTTTTAATTAAAACCAAAGAACGATGTGCCGAGCGCTGTTCGGATTTATTCTTCCCTTCTCTTTGCTTTGTCCCGATTCGTACCGAAGAGATATCACCGGAGGGTGGGGGGTGGGGGGAGAGATCGACGGCTCACCCCACCCCCCCACCCCCCGCCGAGGCTCCCTGGGGCTCGGACGCGACGTAAGCTTCAAACCCCCCACCCCCCCAGTCCCCGGCCTGAGATGTTCTCCCGTCCTTCAAGGGCTGAGGGAGTTCCCACCAACATCCTGATCCCCACCAAAGGATCCCGCGCGGGCGACGGGAGTGTCGCAATGACCTTTCTCAGCGCTTAGTACGACCCCCGTCCTGGAGGGATTTTCCACCGACGGACGATTAAAAAAAGAGAGCTTGTTCTTTTTGGAAGCCCCCGCCCCATCAAGAGAAATCGGGACCCAATCCTTCTCCTCCTCCCCCCTCCTCCTCCTCCTCTTCTCCTCTTCTCCTCCTCCTCTTCTCCTCCTCCTCCTCCTCTTCTTCTCCTTTTCTTCTTCTCCTTTTCTCCTCCTCCTCCTCCTCTTCTTCTCCTTTTCTTCTTCTTCTCCTCCTCCTCTCCTCCTCCTCTTCTTCTCCTTTTCTCCTCCTTCTCTCCTCCTCCTCCTCTTCTTCTCCTTTTCTTCTTCTCCTCCTCCTCCTCCTCTCCTCCTCCTCCTCCCGAGCCAAGAGAAAAAGAGGGAATCCCCCCCTCCTTTCACCAGCCAAGGCAACACGACCTGCTTTCTCTAGCCCGTAACCTTCCGGACGACCCCGCTCCCACCTCCATCCCGCAATCTCACTTCTACCGGTCCCCCTTCCCAACAATGCCCCCGCAACGAGCGTCCTGAAGGCGCCGGCCGTTGCTTACCGTCTTTCGGGCCGAGGTCCCCGGCTCTCCCGGATCCCGCCCACCCGGGGTAGGAAGTTTCCAGCGGCGGGTAAGGCGGGGGGCTGACGGACCCTGACCCAGCTTGGAAGGCGGCGTCCGCTTTGATCTTCTTGACCAAGAAAGAGCGAGGCATGGCGAAGTGAAGAGCGCTGGCCGAGCCTGGTCCGGTTCAGCACTTTGGACAGCTCCGCAGCGGCTGCCCGAGTGGGCGGGGCGGGAGGGGAGGCGAGCGGGGGCGGGGGGGTTGAAAGGCGGAGAAGCGATCATGGCCCCCGGCCGCTGCATCGAACATGGCCCCTGGCCGCTGCGTGGCCTGGTGCCAGGTACTCCATGGCCCGGCACCGGTCCGCGGACCGGGGGTTGGGGACCACTGCTTTAAGGCTGTCCGAAGTGCTGAACCGGACCAGGCTCGGCCAGCGCTCTTCGCTTCTTGGCCAAGAAGATCAAAGCGGACGCCGCCTTCCAAGCCGGGTCGGGGTCCGTCAGCCCCCCGCCTTACCCGCCGCTGGAAACTTCCTACCCCGGGTGGGCGGGATCCGGGAGAGCCGGGGACCTCGGCCCGAAAGACGGTAAGCAACGGCCGGCGCCTTCAGGACGCTCGTTGCGGGGGCATTGTTGGGAAGGGGGACCGGTAGAAGTGAGATTGCGGGATGGAGGTGGGAGCGGGGTCGTCCGGAAGGTTACGGGCTAGAGAAAGCAGGTCGTGTTGCCTTGGCTGGTGAAAGGAGGGGGGGATTCCCTCTGTTTCTCTTGGCTCGGGAGGAGGAGGAGGAGAGGAGGAGGAGGAGGAGAAGAAGAAAAGGAGAAGAAGAGGAGGAGGAGGAGAGAAGGAGGAGAAAAGGAGAAGAAGAGGAGGAGGAGAGGAGGAGGAGAAGAAGAAGAAAAGGAGAAGAAGAGGAGGAGGAGGAGGAGAAAAGGAGAAGAAGAAGAGGAGAAGAAGAGGAGGAGGAGGAGGAGAAGAGGAGGAGGAGAAGAGGAGAAGAGGAGGAGGGGGGGAGGAGGAGAAGGATTGGGTCCCGATTTCTCTTGATGGGGCGGGGGCTTCCAAAAAGAACAAGCTCTCTTTTTTTAATCGTCCGTCGGTGGAAAATCCCTCCAGGACGGGGGTCGTATTAAGCGCTGAGAAAGGTCATTGCGACACTCCTGTCGCCCGCGCGGGATCCTTTGGTGGGGATCAGGATGTTGGTGGGAACTCCCTCAGCCCTTGAAGGACGGGAGAACATCTCAGGCCGGGGACTGGGGGGGGGTGGGGGGTTTGAAGCTTACGTCGCCTCCGAGCCCCAGGGAGCCTCGGCGGGGGGTGGGGGGGTGGGGTGAGCTGTCAATCTCTCCCCCCACCCCCCACCCTCCAGTGATATCTCTTCGGTACGAATCGGGACAAAGCAAAGAGAAGGGAAGAATAAATCCGAACAGCGCTCGGCACATCGCTCTTTGGTTTTAATTAAAAGGTGCGGAGGGTGGGGAGGTTAATCTTGGAAAGGGTCCCGTTTCAGGAGAAGGCTAGAAAAGAGAGATTACAAGCTTGCCCTGAAAGTGTGCGTTCACACGACACAACGCAGGAGAAGGCCCAAGGAAGCGACGGCCTCCCCCTTAATGGTTGGGAAACACTGATATAGATAGATGCATAGATAGGCAGAAAGAGAGGACAAGCATAGCTCCATTTTTCCCAAGCAGGGTGCCTCCAGCTGTTGCAAAACTACAACTCCCAGCATACCCAGACAGCCTCTGGCCCTCCAGGCATGCTGGAAGTTGTAGTTTGGAAAAAGCTGGAGGCACAATGGTTGGGAAACACTGACATAGATAGATGGGGGGGGGAAATACGAACAGCACACTATAGCAGGTTTTGGTACTCTCCAAGTGTGAGCCATGGCTAGAGGCCCCAAATTATCTCTAACATTATACAGTGAAATTACATATAATTTATATTAATTCTACCAGTGTCCAAACATATAAAGTGCATAAGTGCATTAATAATTCATAACGTGTACCCAGGTGCTAGCTCTTCTCGCTTTTCACTGGTACTTTCTCATTTTTACAGTAGTTGGTGTAGGTGTATATTGTTTTTGCTCAAATTTAACCCACAAATTAGCAAAGATGAGTACGAAACAGATGTCGTCAGAAAGTTTCCTTGGGAAAAAGAAAAGGCCCAGTGAAGAGACAGAAGAAGAGCCTTCAGCATCAAAGAAACATAAAACTTTTAACAGACAATACAATGAGTCCTACTTGAAATATGGATTTATTGGGATAGGTGATTCCCACGCGCCAACCCCGCTCTGCATAGTTTGTGGTGAGCGGCTCTCTAATGAGGCAATGAAACCCTCAAAACTGCTTCGCCACTTGAATGCCAAGCACCCTGGATTAAAAGACAAACCCCTGCAGTATTTTGAAAGAAAAAAAAGGGAACACGAAGGACAGAAGATATTTCTGAGGGCCACCACAGCAATAAAGGAGAATGCTCTGAGAGCATCATATTTGGTGGCTAACCGTATTGCTAAGGCTAAAAAGCCATTCACTATCGGTGAAGAATTGATCTTGCCCTCCACTAAAGACATTTGTCGTGAACTTTTAGGAGAGGCTGCTGTAAAAAAGGTAGCAAATGTGCCTTTGTCGGCTAGCACCGTGACTAGGCGCATTGATGAAATAGCTGAAGACATTGAGACACAATTGTGGAGAGGATTAATACTTCACCGTGGTACGCACTACAGGTTGATGAATCTACAGATATCGACAACAAGGCAATACTACTTGTTTATGTGCGATATCTTTATCAGGAGGATGTGCATGAGGATTTATTATGTGCACTATCTTTGCCAACCAACACCACAGGAGCAGAACTGTTCAAGTCACTGGATGGTTATATATCAGGACAACTAAAATGGTCCTTTTGTGTCGGCATATGCACAGACGGAGCTGCTGCCATGACCGGACGGCTGTCTGGTTTAACCGCTCGGATTAAGGAGGTTGCACCTGAGTGCGAATCTACACATTGTATCATTCACAGGGAAATGCTGGCAAGCCGAAAAATGTCACCAGAATTTAACAGTGTATTGAATGATGTGGTTAAAGTTATTAACCACATCAAAGCAAACGCCCTTAACTCGCGTCTATTTGAGCAGCTTTGTGAGGAGATGGACACAGAGCACAGATGCCTTCTCTTATACACAGAAATAAGATGGTTATCCAGAGGAAAATCACTATCCAGGGTGTTTGAATTAAGAGAGCCATTGCAAAGATTTCTCTCAGAAAAGAAGTCACCACTGGCAGCACATTTCAGTGACAAGGTATGGCTTGCAAAACTGGCTTACCTGTGTGACATATTTAGCCTGCTCAATGAACTCAATCTGTCCCTTCAGGGGAAAATGACAACTGTTTTCAAGTTGGCTGACAAAGTAGCTGCATTTAAAGCCAAACTGGAGTTGTGGGGACGGCGTGTGAACAGAGGCATTTTGGACATGTTTCAGACTTGAGCGGGGATTTTAGGAGAGACTGAGCCTGAGCATTCATTCTCCCAGTTGGTGCACGATCACCTGTCTTTGCTTTTAGAAGAGTTTGAGCGCTACTTCCCAACCACAAAAGACCCACGAACTGGTAAGGAAACGATCCGCGACCCATTTGTCAACAAACCAGACGAATGTAGCATGTCTGTACAAGAAGAAGATCAACTGCTGGAGATTGCAAATGACGGCGGCCTTAAAACTGTATTTGAGACAACAACTCTGCCGGTGTTCATGGCGGAATATCCTGAGATTGCCACTACAGCTCTTAAGTCCCTTTTGCCTTTTCCAACATCCTATCTGTGTGAAGCGGGGTTTTCTGCAGTGACAGCAACCAAAATAAAACAACGAAATAAACTGGACATAAGCAAGACACTTCGGGTGTCATTGTCTCCTATTACCCCCAGATGGAACCGTCTCGTTGCAGAAAAACAAGCTCAGGGTTCTCATTGATTCACTAGATTCTAGTAACTAGAGCGCTTAGTTAAAGTTTAACTGTTAAAATGTTAAAGCACTTTATATTTATGTAATTGTATTTTATTTTGTAAGGCATGTTTAAATACAATAAAATAAAAGTTGTTTAATCAAAACAATCTGATATATAAACAATCAATGTGTCGTCGCGAACAACGCCCCCCACCCCTGCGCGCGCTCAGCGGGCCACGGTAAAATTATCAAAGGCTGATTGGTCCGCGGCGATAAAAAGTTTGGGGACCACTGCTTTAAGGTAATGTGCCAAAAATAGATTTCTTCTCCCTTCTGCTTTTTTCAGAATTTTCTTCATGGATATACCCATCTCTTTTGTAAATCTAAAGAGAAAAAAACCTGTCCGAATCCCTTTTCTGAGTTAATAGCCATATAACCAAGTCTTGCTTCTGGCTTATTGTTTATTTTTTAACTATTGAAACTTCAATCAGTTTCATATATTGTGTGTATCATTGTGTGGTCATGTGTATCATAGTCAATCAATTTTAAATCCATATCTGAAACAGCCTGATTTTCAGCTACTACCTTTTCTATCTCTTCTTTTAAACCATTTTTATTGTATCACACAATCTAGAAACCAAATTCTGGGTTCTTTTCTGCCAAATATCCTTAAATGCTTCCAGAGTTAAAATATTATTCTCCAATCTGTATTAGTGGGAATTGTCCTTTAATTATAATCTTTAATTCTTTTTGGTTGTCTCTAGTAATCAGCCTTCAAGGTCTCCTCTTGTACTGGAATGGAAGGACTAAAAAACATTCCCAGGCCAGTCAGAGACAGTTTATTGCGCAAGGTTCAGAGCCAGATTTGTACCTGAAGCTTTGAACAAAGAAAGAACTCTGATACAATGGTTTTTATACATTTCTAAGACAAAGGATTCAGTGAGATCATACATTTTCCATATATGGTTAATCATGAGATCATACATCCGATTTTCCTTCTATGGTTACATCCACTTGTTAATAAGTTCATCTAATTACTTAAAGCATTAATCTTAGTTTATAAGATTATCTTAGCCACACAACTTTTCTTAAGTGCTCAGAGTTGCTAATGGGAGAGTTACTACTGTCCTTGGGTAAATTCATTAGATTAAGTAACTCTTTGTAACATATAGGTCTTTGTGTCATTCACAGTCAGGTCACTTAGATGTTTTTCCATATAGCAGTCCTTTCTGTGACATCTAGGTATCAGAAGATATATTACCACTTAAAAGGGTTTAACTGTTTGTTAATGTAATTTCCAACAAGCACTTTCCTCTCTTATAATAATGTGAATAGATAGAGTCTCTCAGAGTTCATGTATCTAAGCACGTCTTCCCTTTATAATAATGTGAATAGAGAGGGTCCCCCAGAGCCCATATATCTGACTCTGTATGATTCCTATTTTATTCACATAATTTCTTTTATCTACATTATTCTTTATTTGCTCTTTACCTCATTCCCCCCTGTGGAAGTTTTTCCATGCATAAACTTCCATTACTTCCTACACAACACTCTATGTCCCTTAATACACAAAGCCAACATATAATATCCCACAACATATGACTAATTTAGGCAAGAGATAGGTATTTCTTGATCTTCACCCTATTAATCCTTGGAGGTACTCCCTCCATTCTTTTCCCAGACCCTATTTCGACATATGTGTCTGTTTCAGAAACTTTTTTCTTCAAGAAAGCGCTCTGTCAAAACTAATTCCTTCGCAGTCTGTATCTCTTTCACTGCTCTGATAGATAGCTGTTTCAGCACAGGGATTGCACAAGGAATAAAAGCTAGGCCTGCCACAGCCATATCAACAAGAATAACATTTGCTTAATCCAGCCGGATCCAGGCAACCAAGAAAACCACCTGTCAGTTGTTTGTAACCTCTGACTTATCTTGGATGCCCTATCCTGCAAATCCTTGGCAACTTCTCTGACCACACCTGATTTATTCACATAGAAACAACAATCTTCTCATACCTCCTCTCTCTGCGGCCACAAGGTCTAAGGCATGTCGATTTTGTAGGACCACTGCTGCCAATGACTCTATCTGGTCTTGGACTTCCACCAGGGTTCCAGCAATTTGGTTCAGGCTTTCTTTTGATAATTGCTGAAACTGTATTACTGAGTGTGTTAAACCACCTATCCCTGTACCCACTGCAGTTCCTATTCCCATGATTACTAATAGTGGGACTAGGATGGGTACCCGTTTCTGAACATGCCCCATGAAAGGAACAGGGATGGTATGTTCTCCACTGACAACACCTATTTCAGGAAAAAGGAGTACTAGTGTGCATGTTCCGGTCCAATTTGTTGGCAAACATAAATACGTATCCCTTTCACATAAGAAGATTTACGGAAAAGGCATGTGATCGGTTGTTCCTTGCATTAGTCCAGAACCCCAAAAGCCCCCACCACAAACATTCCCGTCAGCGGCTGGACTTTTAGTGAAGGGTCCTTTTGCTTATCTCCGAGGATTGGACCTTCAAAAAGATACCATTTTGTGATGATGGCAGCTGGTGGTGATGAGAAAGTGAGTGGTGTGCAGAAGGAAAAAAAGATCTTTGGTTAGTTTTACATCCCTAAGGTTCATTCTAGGACCAAGGTACACTTCTGATGGACATTGTTCTTTTGTCAGGGATCCAATAGGCCTACCAGGTTTCTGATGTCTCTACACACAGGGAAGGTGACCCTATGATTTAACCAGGTTTCGACCCAATTCCAGTATCCCTGATATGCAATCTCTTCCCTTCAATTATTGTGGGGGGCCTTCTATTCCCCCCTGTACCGGGATTGTTAAACTCTTAACCTTAGGTCTAGGAGTTGGTTTAGGAATAAGGTACCCACTCCACCTTCTGATGCCACGTTGTTGGCGGGAGTGGACTTGACCCAAAGTGTCCCCATTCAGTGTCTTGATGCTGCTAGGTCCCCTGGGATTCTTGACATCTTCAAATCCTTCCGCAGAGACAAGGGGAATTTCTTGAACATCCACACAACCTGGGGAACTACTGTTCAAGCTAGCATCACTCACTAGACCCTTGGCTAATACTACCCACAACCCCAAATAAATCATAGTGACTTTATTCCCACACCCACAAGGCCTTAAGAGCGCAAGACCCGAAGTTTACAAGTTCACCATGTTAGGAAGAGGGTTAGGGATATGTGTAACTTGGGGTAGGGCACTATCAATTGTATTAAAACAATACCAACAGAAGGGCTAAAGTAGCTGTTGCCCAGAGTCCCCACACCCCAATCTTCCTCAACCATGAGTGTTTTTAATAAGTGCTTACTGGATACTATCACTGTTAATGGGTTTTACATTACAAACTACAGTCATGGAATGTTGTCTTCCTCCATTCCAAGCTTCAGCCGTGCGTAGAGAACCAGCTTCCGGGGTGGTTCAGCAAAACTTGACGATCACCACCATGCATTGAGAGTCCGTTGCCGGTAGGACTCAGCAGGGTGTATTTTTCTTGAACCTCAACACCAAGGGCTGGTCAGTTGTTGTCACCTGGTATGTGGCTGGATCACTTTGGTCTGCGGGCTTCAGTCTCGTCCATTGGATCCAGGACTGTCCTCCTAAGATCTTAAAAGCACAGTTACAAAACTAATACATCTGGGGGAGAGCGCAAAGGGATCTGAGCAGTTGTAGTCCTCTTCAGTTGGGAAACAGCATAGGCAACCACTCAATCCTTCCACTCCTTTGGGGCTGGCATGGGCCCTTTCACTTCCTTCCAGGAACATCCAATCATCATGGTGGAATTTATGGACTGGAAACTTCAAAGGTGGTGTTTGGGTTAATAGTCCTTGTTTCCTAAAAACTTTAAAATATCTGGACAGTTTATACATATATTGTTTCAATACTTTGTCTCTGGTTTCCAGAAAATTAATGCATATGCTTCCTTCACCTTTTTACAAATCAAACATTTGTTTATAATTGATGTTACTAAAGGATATATCCCAATACAACCATAGCTTTTTAAAAGTTCATCTACATAGCTTGAATTCCCCAATGACTCCACCCATATTTTGCCAAATGAATGCACTATCCCAAATGCATACAGTATCCATCATACATCAGCATCCCCATACAGTCTCTAGTATCCCCATACAATATCCAGCATCCCCCCTCCTTTTTTTTTTTTTTTTTAATTAATGTGCCGCCCTTCTCCGGGAGACTCAGGATTATAATGCATTAAGCAATAGCCTTCATAAAGTCAGCTTATTGCCCCCACAAACTGGGTCCTCAATTCACCTACCTTAGAAAGGATGGAAGGCTGAGTCAACCTGGAGCCTGGTGAGATTCGAATTGACAGTAAGTGCAGACAGCTGGTGTTAAATTACAATGCATTTGTCTACTGAGCTATCCAGGCTCCCTGTCCATAGAGCTTAATTTAATGAATACCATTCAAAGGTTTGAGCAGACCAATTTCGAGGCAAACCCCTTGTTTCCAGGATTTTTCCGTACTCCCCCTTCCACCCTAGAGGAACCATTTATACAAATTGCTTCTCCTTTCTCCAGGGGGTGTTCCTCCAAATCAGGTCTTATTTTTGTTTGTAAATCAATCACTTCAGCACCATAATGTTCTAATCCAAACTGATCCATTGATCTGGTGTTGGCTAAGAACTGTGCTTGATTCAAATTGTGATTTGTGGTTACAATCAAGTCTGTCTGCTGCATTAAAATTGTTTCATTTGTGTGTGTGTGTGTGTGTTTTCAAAGAGATTGAATGGCTTTTCCAAGTTTGGTAAACTTAATACAGGAGCCTTGTTCAAAGCTTGTTTCAAATTTTCAAGGCTGCCTCTTTCATGTCCCTCCCATTTCAAACTCCAAGGTCCAGATACAATTAATTTTGCATAGAACTATCTTAATTTTTTTGCTTGTTTATAGATAGGGGCTGAGACGCTACTCCTGTCGGAAGGAAAAAGAAGACTTTCCCTTTAAGGATTGTTGAAAGGCAGAGCTTTCCCTTCCTGAATTCAAAACTCCCGGCTGGGAGATTACTTCGAAATGATTGGAGGTCAGCTGCTTGAGAGTAGAATCAGTTTATTGTTTCTGGGGAGGCAGGCAAGAAACAAACACAAGCACAGCGTTTCGAGGCTAGCCTGTCGTAACTGTAAGAGTAACCATTTTACCCTTTTCCCCCCCCAAAAAACATCTTTTGATTTGGCGTGTGAATTCTTTATTTTGTGTGTGTGTGGTTTTATGGTGGTTAAATCCTGTCTTTGTTTGTGATTAGGTTCTTCTGTCCTGGATCTGGCAAATAAGTAATAGTTGTATAGTTCACACTCTGTTTTTCCTAACCTTTTGTAGTTGTTCGTTCCCTATAATTATTCAGCTTGCCATCTCCGTGTTTTAGTGAATATCTCTCTTTTATAAACAAATTAGCTCCTTCTTCGAAAGGAACAACAACTTATGCTGCTAACAATCAAACAAACAAATCTGAAATATATCAAACTTTAGTTTCAATTCTCTGCCTTTAGTAAAATGCAAGTCAGATTAAAAAAATCTTTCAAAATCATTTCTTTTATATAGGTTTAATTAAGCGTTTTAAACCTCAAAAATTTTCAGAAAAAAATAAAATCAAAATTGTATTCAGAGCAGAAAAGCTTTCGTATGCAAATTAAAGAGATCAGCAGCAAAAACCACATTAGCCGATCTTTCCCCCTCCTTTCTCTGCTCTTTCAGCAGAGAGAGAGATGTCCGCTGAAGAAAAAAAAATCCAACAGCCCACCCTTTTCCTGCTTCTCACTTCCAAAGGAAAAGAAGGGGGGGAGAGGAAAAAAAAGAGTTTTACAGCAGGCAACCAAGCAGGCAACCTGCTTCATTCAGCATTCTTCCAACAAAGCAACACATTCTGCATTTCTCTCTAACCTCCACAATTCACAGACATTTCCCACAAATTATATGAAGGGGAATTAAAGTGCATTTTCACCAACTTTTACCCTCAACACACTTCACATTCACACTGCAATCAAACTGCATACACCAATCTCACATGCAAAAATCTCACTTCATGCAAACCAATCATTACAATTATTCAAGCACAAATTTACTTAATTTGCTGGCCAGCCAAAAATATCACAATCAATTCCATTCAAATTTACACACTATCATTATATATATATATATATATTTATATATATATATATATTATATATATATATATATATATATATATATATATATATATATATATATATATATATATAACAGAAATCACACCAAATTGATCAAGTCTTCCCATTTAGACAGGCTTTCCTCTTTACGGCCTGCTAAACCCCGGGTGGGAAGACTAGTAAACAATGTCTTTCAGAGTTCTCTAGCTTTTTAAGAACGGCAATTTATCAGAAAATTTATAACACTGCAATTAGTTCTTTTCTCTTACCACACATAAGATCACACTTTTTTTTTTACAAAAACTTTTATTGCATAAGGTTTTATTTCTCCCCTTTCTTTAGTTTTCATCAAACAGACCCTTGCAAACTCTGCCTGATACTTGAGTAATTAAGGGTTTTTTTTTCTTTTAGTCTTCCACTGATCAATATTTATTACCACCCTTCTAACAACACTACCCCTGGCTCACGACGCTGGACGTTCCGACAGTCGTCTATGAGAACCGCAGAGGTTTAACCACCCGCACAATCCCACACAATACTTAATTAAATACTTTAAATACTTAATTCCAGAGACTTCAGGATGCCACCTGGTCTCCAGGTGGGACTCGAACCCACAATCCCTGGCTTAGGAGGCCAGTGCCTTATCCATTAGGCCACTGGGTCTCCAGGTAGGGGGTGATCAGGCCCCTCTTCCACCCCTTTAATGGGTGGGGTACCTCTAAACAGAGAGACTTTAACTCTCTGGTTTATACTTACCTGTTTTCTTTTTCCTTTTTTTTTTCTTTCTTTTTTTCTTTTCTTTTCTTTAAGGTCTCTGTGTCTGGCTAGCCTTTAAGGATCCTTGACTAGCCTGTTTTGCCAGCGGTTTATGGCACCTCCTCACCGAAAAGTTCCATGGACTTCAAAGGAGTCCTAATGGCCGGCCAGTGGATTTTCCTTGGGGAGGCGTCGGTTCCGCTGGGGCAGGCTGTCTGGCAGAACAAAAGTTCTTTGTTCTCTAGTCCCATCTGCCAGGGTGCCATAAATGTAGTGGAATGGAAGGACTAAAAAACATTCCCAGGCCAGTCAGAGACAGTTTATTGCGCAAGGTTCAGAGCCAGATTTGTACCTGAAGCTTTGAACAAAGAAAGAACTCTGATACAATGGTTTTTATACATTTCTAAGACAAAGGATTCAGTGAGATCATACATTTTCCATATATGGTTAATCATGAGATCATACATCCGATTTTCCTTCTATGGTTACATCCACTTGTTAATAAGTTCATCTAATTACTTAAAGCATTAATCTTAGTTTATAAGATTATTTTAGCCACACAACTTTTCTTAAGTGCTCAGAGTTGCTAATGGGAGAGTTACTACTGTCCTTGGGTAAATTCATTAGATTAAGTAACTCTTTGTAACATATAGGTCTTTGTGTCATTCACAGTCAGGTCACTTAGATGTTTTTCCATATAGCAGTCCTTTCTGTGACATCTAGGTATCAGAAGATATATTACCACTTAAAAGGGTTTAACTGTTTGTTAATGTAATTTCCAACAAGCACTTTCCTCTCTTATAATAATGTGAATAGATAGAGTCTCTCAGAGTTCATGTATCTAAGCACGTCTTCCCTTTATAATAATGTGAATAGAGAGGGTCCCCCAGAGCCCATATATCTGACTCTGTATGATTCCTATTTTATTCACATTATTTCTTTTATCTACATTATTCTTTATTTGCTCTTTACCTCACTCTTACTACATTTTTCTCTCATCCAGAATATTTCCCAAGAAGATATTTCATACACATAATTTATATCTTTAGATATATTTTGGTAGGATTTTAAAAATTAAGAATTATATCTTTTTCAGTCTTGTTTCCAGTCAGTCTGGCCCCTAAGTCTGTTTAAAATCTTTCCAAAAATCCATATTCTAATCATCCTTTTGCTGCTTATTTCCAAATTAAAAAGAGTTTTTCTTTAAGTTTTAAATATACATAAATATTCTTTCACTGCAGGTTAAAAAAATTATCTTTCAGAATGCTCTTAATGTCCAAAAAGCAAATTATAAGCATTTCAAATAGAAGTGATTAAGAGAGATGGTTGTTGACCCCAGTGTATTTATGAAAGGCTCTGATAACAATTTCTTTCTTATCTTCCCAAGATCTAAACCCCACTGTAAACGGTTATGTAAAGGTCCTGTCATGGATAGTATGGAGCCCTCTAGGTGATACCAAGTCGTTTCCTTCTCTAGAGGGGAATTCAGAAACTGATTCCATAATATTCCACTTTTTTACCACAATCATTGGCTCAGAACACCTGAAGACATCTTACTTAGTTATTATTCCTTGGAACTCTCCCCTTGTAATCATGGGATTAAAAATCAAAGGGAAAAAAACCCAGAAGGAATTCAAAGTGGTAAATATACATGTTGTTATTGAATACATGAATAATGGAATTTCTTTTTGATCAGGACTAAACAATGAGGCTTTAAAGAGCTGTTTATAAATGGGGAGAGATTTCTTTTGCTTTATTTCCTAGAGAAAGTGGTAAATTGAAATACAAAATTGATTTGTTAGATTAAAATTAAAATATGATATTTTATTATTTCTGTTAGCTCTTAATAGTTTTGATAATTAAAATTAAATATTCAGTTTCTATAATTTGATTATAAGGATGAGATATTGGAAGAACTGATCTTTTTTAATTGGAATATTAGAGAAGATATTAAGTTACTGAAGATACTTATATTTGTCTGAAAAGGGAGGAATTATTATTATATATATTTCTTATGTTTTATTTTTTCTATCTTTTTGTACTCTTTCTTTACTTTACTTTTTGTATTTTTCTTATTTTGTATTACTTTTTATCTATTTCTATGAAGCGCCAGAGAATCAGCCCCCTGCTGCTTCTCTCTGCAGCAGAAGATAAAAGGAGGGAGCCACAGCAGAGGGATAAAAGAGCCACATGCAGTTTTAGAGCCGCTTGTTGCTGCCCCTTGGAGGTCTTTTAGTCCAATCCCCTGCTTAGGCAGAAAACCCTACACTACCACTTCAGACAAATGGTTATCCAAGCTGTTCTTAAAAACTTCCAGTGCTGGAGCATTCACAACTTCTGAAGGCAAGTTGTTCCACTGATTAATTGTTGTAACTGTCAGAAAACTTCTCCTTAGTTCTAATTTGTTTCTCTCCTTGATTAATTTCCACCCATTGCTTCTTGTCCTACCCTCAAGTGCTTTGGAAAATAGCTTGACTCCCTCTTCTTTGTGGCAGCTCCTGAGATATTGGAACACTGCTATTATGTCACCCCTAGTCCTTCTTTTCATCAGACTAGACCAGGGGTCTTGCTGGGTCTCATGGGCAATGGAAAGGGGGATGGGCCTGCAGCACCCAGCCACGGCTTTAAAGCTCGCATGGGGGACTTTCACTGCCCAGACATTTTTCTATTAATGCCTCTGGAGGAGTAAAGAAACTCAGGGCAGCAGGAAAAGGGGGCTAGCCCTGCTGAACCTCGCATGTCCACCCTAGGGGTCAGGCTCAGAGAAACCTTAATCCATCAGCCGGTCAACCCTCCTGCCCCACGCACCTTCACTGCACTTTTGCCGAGACTGGCTGCTTATTTGAGGAGGGTCTCCCCACTCGTGCACATCGTCACCAAAGATGCTCGCCTGTCAGCCAGTCAATCTGCCCACCCCGCATGGCTTTGTTGTGCTTTGGTTGAGCCTGGCCGCTTGCTTGAGGGTCTCCCCTCTCGTGCATGCCCTTCTTGCCCGCCATAGCCTGCCAGTCACGTGAGGAAGAGGAGGAAGAGGAGGAAGGTTGTCTTTGGGGGCCCTCTACCATGGAGACAACACCTGGGAAGGTAAAGGTCACAGTCAGTTGGGAGCAGAAGGTCCCCATCCCCCTGGTTTAGCTGGATGCTTGTGGTAGAATTTGCATTAGTCTAGGCACCTTGACATCCCCACTAGAAACCCATGATGCATCCAATAGGGGAAATTCCTTCCAAAGGACAAGGTATTGCAACCATCCTCTATGTCACCGGGTGTCCAATATAGTGTGAACCTCATAATACTGATCCCTGCTCACATTGATGGGTGGAGGTGGGCATGCAGGAGTTTCTCTGATACGGGATGGCAGGACTGGCCGTAGTAGGCTGCAGTGGAAGACAGGATACATTTTATTTATTTATTTATTTATTTATTTATTTATTTATTTATTTATTTATTTATTATATTTATATACCGCCCTTCCCCCAAAGGAAGGGCAGTGAACAGCCAAGATCAAATACATAAATATAAGAGTTAAAAACAATTTAAAACCAGATTAAATACTTTGGCTCACAATTAAAAACATTCCATTAAAATCCAATTTAAAACCATTAAAATTAGGCTAGCCCAGCTTGCTGGAATAACAGAGTCTTCAGGGCACGGCGGAAGGTGCGCAAGTCCGGGATCCTCCATACCTCCGGAGACAGCTTGTTCCAGAAGGCAGGAGCCCCCACTGAGAAGACTCTCCCCCGGGGGGTCGCCAGTCAACATTGTCTGACTGATGACTTCCGGTTGGCTCCCTGGACCTCCGGTTGGCTCCGTGCGCCTCGCAGACGCTCCTCCGTGAGCACCCGATCCCCGGCATTGTAAAAGCCGCCAGAACAGCCGACAAACAGCTGTCTGGCAGTTTGGAAACTCTCCCCCCGGGCAAAGGGGAGAGAGGAGAGCCGACAGGTGGAAATAGAGCTCCCCAAGTGCCCTAGGAGAAATTCTGGGGCGCGAAGGGTGAGAGCTCCCTAGAAGCCTGTCAATCTGCTCCGGACCTGGGACGACTCTGCTAATTAGCAGGGCAAGAAGCCGCGACCAATTCTGCCAATAACAACTGAGGGGAATTCCAACTTCCTAAATCGCTGCAGGCAGAACAAGCCAGGAGAAGTCAGACTGCAAGTATTTAAACTTAACTCCAATGTTTATTACCTCCTTCAGAAGTAACAAATTAGCAAATTTGCAACAAGATGGTGACTGAGGCTTGAAAGGGCGTGGAAAGTGAAAGTTAAAGAAAAGTTTCATTTCGCTGGAAGCCTCTTGCTTGAAAAGAATATTTGTACTGAGAGAAGGAGGATTTTAAGACAACAATTTAAGATTGGCAAAACCTTTGACTTTGTTGAACTTTTCTTTTTGGCTTCTGATCAAAATACAAAGATTAATTAAAACTGAAAAATGGCCTCAAAATCTATAAAGACTGTTCCTATTAAAGGAACTGGGAGTGCTGGAAGCTCCCCAGCCCACACTTCTAGATTGCAAGCCTCTGCCCCCCCAACAGATCCACAGACTTTAACGTTTGAAATGATACAAGAAGCCCTAAAAGCCACACAGGACAAACTTACTACTGTGATTAATGAAAAAATTAATGAAACTAATGAAAAAATTCAGTCTGTCTCAGAGGAGATTTCAGTTCGGAATCAGCAAATTAGGGAAGATATATTATTGGCGTTTAAAGGTTTGGCAGGTCACATTGAAATTTTGGATGATAAAGTTGAAGAAATTAAGCAATCTACGGAAATTTTGGACAATAAATTAGGAGAGACACAGAACAAAGTCGAAAAGGCTGAAGCTGATGAACAATGATTCAATACAGAGATATGGAATTTGCTTTAAGAATAAGAGGGTGAAAGAGAACAAACAAGAGAATTTGAGAGAGATGATGTCAGAGGCATTGGCACAGATGTTGGGGGAGACAAAAGTGGAGTTAGGCTGGCAGATTGACAAGATATATCGTGTCAGTTCCTGGGTGGCCAGACAGAAACACTTACCAAGAGATATTGTAATATATTTTACTACAAGGAGATTACGCAATGAAATTTTACAGGCTACCTTTAAAAACAAGCTTCAAGTGGTAGGCCAGGAGGTGATGACAATGAAAGAAATCCCCCCCCCCCCAAAATGTTGAGAGCCAGAAGGGATTATGCCTTTCTGGTGGATGAACTGAGAAAACGTCAAATACAGTACAGATGGGAAGTGTCAGACGGCCTAGTGGTGAATTATTCGGGTGAGAGATATCGGCTTAATACAATATGGAAAGCAAGAGATTTTTATGCCAACGTGTTAAAGGCTGGGCCACCAAAATCACCAGAAGTTAAAAAAAAGAAGGAAGTAATGGAAGGAGAGTGAGAAGAGCTGATGACAATAGTTCAGGGGGGAGCTTCGACCAGTCAAGAAGATATGCTACAAATCCAGATTGCTGTTCAAGATTTGGATTTAATTGATACATCAGAAGAACCAAAGGATCAAAGACAGACCAGAGCAGCAACAGCTAAATGTAAGGAAGAATTAAGACAGCAAGAACTCCAGTTGGCAACTCAAGAAACTACAAAAACAGAAGCAGTGGGAGGAGCTAGACCTAAAGGTCAAATGAGGTTAGACCATCAGCACATGCTCCAAATGCTTCAGAGGCCCAAAGATGGGAACTATATTTTTAACCTGGAATGTCAATGGTTTGAATTCTCCACAGAAGAGGAGGAAAATATTTCATTATCTTAAACAATTTAAAAATGATGTAATTTGTTTACAAGAGACACATATCAGGATTAGGTACACACTATATAGCAGCTGCACCAGATAAGAAAAATGGTATAGTTATATATTTGAAAAGAGACTTAATTGCCAAACTAATTGAAGCAGATGATCAAGGAAGATTTTTAGCGATTGCACTTTTAGTAAAAGGAGAAAAGTTACTTTTAATTGAAGTATATGCCCCGAACCAACAACAGGAGAAATTTTATAATCTTCTACATTCAAAATTGACACAATGGGGATATAAAACTTGTATCCTACTGGGTGATTGGAATGGTGTTTTGGATGTAAAAAAGGACAAGAAGGGACCTAAGCAAAATGTTTTAACAAGAGCAAGATTGCCCAAGTCGTTTTTGGAGATGATGGAAGATTGGGAGTTGAGGGAAATTTGGCGTGAAAGAAACCCAGAAGAGAAAGATTTTACTTTCTTTTCGGACAGACACCAATCCTTTTCAAGGATCGATTTTATACTAATTACTAATGACCTCTTTTCTAGGGTGAAGAATACAAAGATCTGCTCAAGAACATTGACAGACCATAGTCCAGTTTGGATGGAACTGGAGTATGGAAAGGGGCCTAGGAGGTCCTGGAGATTAAATGATAATTTGTTTAGATATGAAGAAAATGTAAAAGAGTGTAAAAAATTTATGAAAGAATTTTTTGTTATGAATATGCAAAAGGGTACATTGATGGAAATGGTGTGGGATGCAAGTAAAGCATATATGCGAGGTATTTTGATATATTTGAATAATAAGTACAGAAAAAAACAGGTTGAAAAAAGGAAAGGAACTAGAAGAAGAGATTAGAAAACAAGAACGAGCTTTGATAGTTAATCCAACAGATAAGAAAATTAAAGAGGCAATTAATTTATTGAAAGGTCAATTTAACATGTTAATAGTGGATCAAGTGGCAACTAATTTACAATATGCTAAACATAATACCTTTTGTAATGCTAATAAACCACGTAGGTGGTTAGCATATTTGTTAAGGAAAAAGCAGAAATCAAGGACTATAGAGAAAATAAAATACAAGGGTAAAGAGGTTTATGAGCAAGAATTAATTAAAAAATCATTTTTAGAGTTTTATTCAAGGCTGTATGCCGGTGATAAAATTCAAGATATAGATATAGATAGATATTTACAGAAAGAAAACATTTATACAACTTCAAAAGAGCAGAGGGATAGTTTAAATCAATTCCGAGGAAATTTTGTTTGCAATTAAGCAGTTGAAAGTGGGTAAAGCTCCTGGGACTGATGGTTTGACAGCTGTTTATTATAAAAGCTTACAGGAGGAAATGGTGGAACCACTGAAGGAATTATTTAACAATATACAACAGGGAGGAGAGGTATCTCTAACTTGGAAAATAGCTTTTATTTCTTTGATCCCAAAAGAAAGTCAAGATCATACAGATCCAAAAAACTATAGGCCGATTTCACTTCTAAATACAGATTATAAGATTTTTGCTAAAATATTAGCAAATAGATTAATGACAGTTATGCAGCAAATGATTCATCATGATCAAACTGGTTTTATAAATGGTAGACAAATGAAAAGTAATGTAAGGCAAATTGTTAACTTACTGGAGTATTTGGGGAGGAACAACCAGGTCCCCGCAGTGCTAGTATTTTTGGATGCTGAGAAAGCCTTTGATAATTGAATTGGTATTTTTTATTGAAATTAACAGAAAGGATGCAACTTGGAGAACATTTTATACAATCTATCAAGGCAATATATCAGAAGCAAACAGCACAAATAATAATTAATGGTGGTTTAACAGATATTTTTAATATAGAAAAAGGAACAAGCAAAGTTGTCCCTTGTCTCCATTATTGTTTATTTTGACGCTGGAAATCTTACTGAGTAAAATACGTGGGACAGATACAATAAAGGGAATTAAAATTAGACAGCATGCATATAAATTACGAGCATTTGCGGATGACCTGGTTGTTACCTTAGCCCAACCAGCGCAATTGATTACAGCCTTGATGGATATAATTAATCCATATGGACAAGTATCTGGTTTTAAAATAAATACAGCTACAACAAAGATAATAGCTAAAAATATGACTAGAAGCCAAAAAGAAGAGATAGAAAGGGTAACAGGATTTGAGATAGTAAAGAAGGTTAAATATTTAGGGGTTTATATTATGACTACAAGTATGAAACTATATCAGTATAATTATGAACCGTTGTGGCAAAAAATACAGAATGAGATAGAAAAGTGGAAAAAATTACAATTGTCTTTGCTGGGAAGGATAGCTGCAGTAAAAATGAATGTTTTACCAAGGTTTTTATTTCTTTTTCAAATGATACCTATACTTAAAAAAGAGGAAAATTTGAAGGAATGGCAGAAGGGCATAAACAAGTTTGTTTGGGCAGGGAAGAAACCGCGAGTAAATCAAAAGATAATGCAAGACACACGAGAAAGAGGAGGTCTTAAAATGCCCAATTTAAGATTGTACTACGAAGCCGCTGCCCTCTCAGCAGTTACGGATTGGATAAATTTAACGGAAGAAAGGATATTAAATATTAAAGGATATGGTCTGGTCTACGGCTGGCATGCTTATTTATTGTATGACAAGAAAGTAGATAAGACTTTTAAAAGTCATATATTAAGGAATGCTTTATTGCGTGTCTGGAAAAAGTATCAATACAAATTAAACGATAAGTTACCAATATGGACAGTACCCAGACATGCGATAGAGAATATAAATGTGGAGCAGAAACAAGATAGGATTACATACAAGGAACTCCTTTATAAAGAAGGAGTTAGATTACAATTAAAATCTATGGAACAATTAAGAGAGGAAGGAATAATTAGAACTTGGTTTCAGTATGGACAGCTGCAGGCCAGATGGAGAGAAGATCAAAAAAATGGTTTTTTTGCAACAGGAGGAGAATTTGATAAAACAAATAAGAGATAAAAGTCAAATGCATATAAAAAGATTGTATAATGTATTAGTGGAAATAGATTCAGAAACAGAATTAGTCAACGATTGTATGATAAAATGGGCACAAAATATAGGAGAACCAATAATGATGGAAACATGGGAAAAGATATGGGTCAGAAATGTAAGATTTACACAAACCCAAAATTTAAGAGAGAACTTTTATAAAATGTTTTACAGATGGCATTTAGATCCAAAAAAACTAGCCTGTATGTATCCAAATTTACAACCTAAATGTTGGCGATGTGAGTGTGAAGATGCTATGTATTTTCATATATGGTGGACATGTAAAAAAATTAAGGCTTTTTGGATAAAAATATGGTGGATTATTCAAAATATTTTAAAGAAAAAGATTAAATTTACACCACAGTTTTTTTTTGTTGGGAATAGTTACGGATTGTACTGTAATGGAGACTAAGTTGGTTTTAAATTTAATAACAGCAGCCAGGCTACTGGTGGCACAGTATTAAAAGAAGAAAGATCCACCTACTATTGAGGAATGGACATTAAAAGTCGCACATTTGGCAGAGATGGCAAAAATTTCATCATATCTTAAAGATCACTCAAACGAAAGATATATATCGGAATGGAGAAGATGGATTGACTATATTCAAAATAAATATCAGACTAAGAAGTTTCATATAGTTTATGAATAAAACATTTTTAATCGTTAGTTTATGTTTATAGTGTTTTGAGTTATAAGGAGTTAAAGACCTAGGGAGAATTTGAAGTTAACAAATTGTTAGCATATTTTAGTTTTATGTTTGTGAATGCTATACCCTGTGCTTGTTCTGGGAAGTCTAGGGAGGGATGGGGGGAAGGGGGAGGGGGAAAGGGTGGGTGGGTGGGTGGGCAAGGGGGGGTGGGATGGGGTGAGGGGTGAGGGGTGGGAGGGGGGAGAAAATGTTTGTATCTTTTATAAAACTTTTCAATATAAAAAAAACATAGTCTGACCGACGGCACCCCAAGGAGCCCCTCCCTGTGGGAGCGTACTGGCCTGTGGGAGGCTGTCAGTAGCAGAAGGCGGTTCCGTAGGTACCCAGGTCCTAAGCCATGGAGCGCTTTAAAGATGTTAATCAACACCTTGAATCATACCCGGAAGACCACTGGGAGCCAATGCAGTTTGCGCAGGAGAGGTGTTACATGGGAGCGCTCCGCCGCTCCCATAATCACCTGCGCGGCTGCATTTTGGACCAGCTGGAGCCTCTGGATGCTCTTCAAGGGAACCCCATGTAGAGAGCATTGCAGTAGTCCAGTTGGGAAGTGACGAGGGCATGAGTGACCGTGCACAGGGAGTCCCGATTCAGAAAGGGACGCAACTGGCGGATCAGGCGAACCTGATAAAAAGCCCCCCTGGCCACGGCCGTCATATGCTCTTCTAAAGACAGCCGCGCGTCCAGGAGGATACCCAAGTTGCAACCCTCTCTGTGGGGGCCAATGACTCGCCCCCAATAACCAGCGATGGCACCAGCTGGCTATATCGGGACGCCGGAAGCCACAGCAACTCAGTCTTGGAAGGGTTGAGTCGGAGTCTGTTTCTCCCCATCCAGACCCGCACGGCCTCCAGGCACTGGGACATCACTTCAAGGGCATCATTGGGGTGGTCTGGGGTAGAGATGTACAGCTGAGTGTCATCAGCGCACTGATGGAACTGCACCCCAAAAGCATGGATGATCTCATCTAGGGGCTTCACATAAATGTTGAACACAAGTAGCGAAAGGACCGACCCCTGCAGCACTCCACACATAAGGCACCTTGAGGATGACCTCTGCTCCCCTGCCAACACAAACTGCGACTGGTCAAAGAGGAAGGAGGAGAACCACCATAATACGGTGCCCCCAACCTCCAGCCCCTCCAGCCGATGCAGCATGATACCATGGTCAATGATATCAAAAGCCGCTGAGAGATCTAATAGGACCAGGACAAAGGGACAACCCCTGTCCTGAGCCCTCCAGAGATCATCAACCAATGCAACCAATGCCGTTTCCATGCTGTACCCAGGCCTGAAACCCGACTGGAACAGGTCTAGATAGACAGCATCATCCAGGTGCTGAGGAAGCTGTCGCGCAACCACACTCTCAACAACCTTTGACACAAGCGAAGGTTGGAGACTGGATGGTAGTTTGCCAAAACAGCCGGATCCAGAGTAGGCTTCTTGAGGAGGGGCCTCACCACTGCCTCTTTCAAGACAGAAGGCAAGAAACCCTCACTCAACGAAGCATCCTCTGGATCCTCTGGAGCCAGCCTCGTGTAACCTCCTGGGAAGCCAGCACCAACCAGGAGGGACACAGGTCCAAAGAACATGTGGCCGTGCTAAGCCTCCCCAGAATCCTGTCCACGTCCTTGGGAGCCACAGGGTCAAACTCCTCCCAGATAATATTCTCAAGACCTGCCTCCATCATCCCGTCTGGATCCACCCAGTCAGAGTCCAAGCATTCCCGAATTTGAGTGATTTTGTCATGCAGATACTGCGCAAAATCCTCAGCTCGACCCTGCAAGGGGTCTTCCCACGCTCCCAGATGGAGGAGGGAGCAGGTCACCCTAATCAGGGCAGTTGGGCAGTTATCTGCAGATGCAATAAGAGCGGAAAAATAGACTTCTGGTGGTGACGCGGGTCGAAGTGCCACGGGGAAAGATCACTCCGTACCCAGTGCCAAATTTCCAGTGTTGCGGCGCCCATTAAGGGGCAAGACCGGTCTTGGTGAGACTGGTAGGAAGGAGGGGAGCCTTCAGAGGAGGTGTGGAGAGGTGCAGTGTCCCACCACACCAAGAAGGACCCTTATTCCGAACGTGGAAGAAAGGCAGCCACTATGGCTGGCCCAGAGGTCTGACGCACCGAACGAAACAGCAGGAAGCAGAGAGTGAGTATGGTGGGAAGATCGGCAGTGAGAGCAGAGGTTTAAAATGCCACAAAACTTTTGGATAAGGGAAAGGGAGAAGAACTTAGACCCTGTGAGACAGTGAAAAGAAGAAAGACTCAGAGAGGTAGCAGGCGGCAAACAACGAGGAGAGTAAAATGGCGAGGGTGAAGCTAGACCAGTAGGAAACACAGGAGGAGCGGAAAAAAAAGACAATAGAAAAGACGAGTGTTTCGGAAAGCAGAGAGTGAAGAGAAGTGACTGTGAGGTGTTAGCTTCACCTGTAATAGACCTGTTCTAATGGAGGGGAAAAAACGTGGACTGGCAAAAGTGGAGATACATAAAAGTGACATTGCAGATTCGGAATCACCATTTTGAAATATCAACGGGAGGAACATTTCTCCAAAAGAAAGACTATAATCGATCTATACTTGAATCTCCTATTGACTAACCAGAAAAGGGGATAATTAAAGAAGCAAGCAATCAGTGAAAAGACACTGTGAATAATTTTATAGCTATACTTATATTTATATTTATATCTACTTATCTACTATTTTTATATCTATCATATTTATATCTATTAATTAACTGGACAGACAAATAATTTATACTTATTTAAACTTACTTAATCAACTTGACAATTTAATTATAATATAATAGTAAGCAGTAAATTGGGATACTTAGTATTATTGATTTGACTTGCGCATGCTCAAGATGGTGGACGGACGTTGAGACGTTCCCGGGAGATGGAGAATGACCTGGCAATTTTTGGGACTCTGAGGCCAGTTTGACCATCGTGGCCCCCAGTCCTGGCGAAAGGGGCTTTCTCCCATCAGGATGAGGGTATTTGTGCCCTCCGGGACACCAGGATGGTCGATAAAGGGCCATCAGAAGGAGCCGCGGGGTGCCGGCAGAAACAGCTGTTCGGCGGCTTTGCATTTTTCGGTTGGCGGCGGTTGGAACAGCAGTGGCGGCTCTGCGATGGCGGCGACGGCGGAGATACGAGGGCTTCCCCAGCTCTCTGGCTTCTCTGGGGCTTCCTTCAAAGCCCCCAGCATTTCTGGAGCACAGTGGGAGCCCTTGTGGAAGCGGCGGCGATGGCGGTGGTGGTGCCTACGTGGCGTCGACTGCTCCTGGCCTATGGTGGAGGTGAGGGGGCGGCAGTCGACTACTATTATTGAAAGACAACATGGTGAGAGGCCGACAGCCTGGACCTGTCAGGAGATGGCTTTTGTGGGCCCGTTCCTGCATGAATCCAGAGGCCCCCCTTGAGTTGGGGGCTGCAGACTGGGGGTACAAATGGCCAAAGATCTTGGGGAGTGGGAGAGGTGGGGAGATGGTCGAGAGATGATTGGGCTGTTTCGGCCCACACCCTCCTCCCCCTTTCTGGCCTGTGTAGGCCTTATTATGGTCATTATCCAGTCGCCTTTGGCCTTGTAAGCCATTTCTTTCGTCTTGCTGAATGTCATCGAACTTTGCCCCCGGGCTTATATATTTACCTTCTGAACCGGCTTTATTTCAACTATTGCCCCTGACTAGTGGACAAATGGACAGCTTGGTATGGGCCCTGAGGGAGTCCGGGTCACCACTGCCATCCCTACCAGAGGGGACATACTATATCTGCCCAAGCATCATGAGAGGATGCCTGGAAGGAACACCCCCTGGATATGCAGTAATGGCATAAGACTCTCTCCACTGTCATGGGAGGACAGTGGAGTCCAGTTTCCCACATCTTTAAGTTTGCTGCCTTCCATCCTCAGGACTTTTAGACTCTATGAACCCTGCCAGAGGTCATCCTCACCTCTTCCGTTTGTGAATGTACTTGACCGCTGAACTTCTTGCGCTGCAAGACTCCCCCCTCTCGCAGGCCTGGCCCTCCACGTTATCGAGGGCCTACCTCGATGACGGGTTTTGGAACCCAGAGAGGTGGCATGCCGCAAAGAGGGGGTTGAGGGGCTTTTTATCTAAATTTTTAGTTAATCTTTTAAGGAGCTCCGGGAGGGGGGAGGGTTGGATTAGAAATCGGGTTGTGGGTATGGGGGAAAACCCACTAAGGGGAGGGTTGGGTCTGGCTATGAAGCGCGGTGTGGGAGGTGGGGGCCCCTGGGTCGGGGGGGGGGTCAGAGCTTATCCAGATAGTGTTTCTAACATCAATCCTGTGAGTGGGAGGGGCAGATACGGTGGGAACAGGGGCCATATCATGTTAGGGGAGCGCGCACTCGCTGTCTACGAGTGGTAGCGTGCTCCAGCCCCCAAGGCTCCACCCGTTCCCCAGGTTGCTCAGTTCCTCAGGGCCCAGGCCTTCGTCTGATGCTGTGCAATGCAAGGTCTGTAGTAAATAAGGCCCCCCTCATCTGTGATCTTGTTCAGGAGGGGGGAGCGGACCTGGCAGGTATTACGGAGGCCTGGTTGGGCCCAGAGGGGGAGTCCCCCTCGTAGAAATGTGCCCACCAGGTTTCCATGCATTTCATCAGCCGAGATCACAGGGGAGGGGCAGGGGGGTAGCAGTTATCTTTTTTTTTTAATTTGATTTATATGCCACCCTTCTCTGGAGACTCAGGGGGGCTTACAATGTGCTAAGCAATAGCCTTCATTCTTTTGTATATTTATACAAAGTCAGCTTATTGCCCCCACAACTGGGTCCTCAATTTACTACCTTAGAAAGGATGGAAGGCTGAGTCAACCTTGAGCCTTGGAGAGATTCAAACCTGCAGTAATTGCAGGCAGCTGGTCTTAATAACAGGGTGCTTTAGACCACTGTACTACAAGGCTCTTATGATTAAAGAAGGTCTTAGACCGAGGGAGGCCACTGTCCCTCAGACGGCCGGCTGTGAGTCCCTCCTTGTGAAGTGGGGTCATGGGGTTCAGATGAGTGCTGATCACACTCATCACTCCCTGCCACGTGGCAGCAGCCCTGCCTGAGCTACTCAATGTCATTGCCGTGGTGGCGGTTGATACTCCTAGACTCATGGTCATGGGGGATTTCAACCTGCCATCCACGGGTGAGACGTCTGAGGTGGCTCGGGAGTTCATGGCTTCCATGACAGCTATGGACCTGACCCAGCTAATTCATGGCCCTACCCACACAGGGAGAAACACGCTGGATCTGGTTTTTGTCTCTGGACAGTGGTTGAGTGATCTTGAGATAGGGGATATAGTCACTGAGCCCTTGTCATGGTCAGATCACTCTCTCCTTCGCCTTGACCTTTGAACCGCTGCACCCTGCCGCAGGGAGCCGGAGCCGGTAAGATGGTTCTGCCCCAGGCGCCTGATGGAACCTGATAGGTTCCAGATGGAGCTTGGGCCATTTCCTGAGGCTCTGGCACACGCCCCGACTGGAGAACTAGTGGCCGCCTGGGATAGGTCGGCCGCTGGAGCTCTGGATCGGATCATGCCTTTGCGGCCTCTGACCCGGCACCGAAACTCACCTGGCTCCCTGGTTCACTGAGGAGCTGAGGGAGATGAAACACCGGAAAAGACGCCTAGAGAGCAGTTGGAGAGCCAGCCTTTCCAAATCCGACCAGACACTGGTAAGATCTCATATTAGGAATTACCTAGTGGCGATAAAAGCAGCCAAATGTTGGTGACCTGCAGTGACATGGTGTTGAGTGAGTGACTGCTGCTCCTCGATATCATCAGTCACCGTGTTTTGGGGATCCCCTCGGGGGCGCGGAGCCTGGAGAGCCCCACGGACGAGAGATCGAGCCGGGTGAGCGTGAAAGCGCAGCGCAAAACGCTGATCGCAAGACCGGGCGGCTCTGTCAACCCAGCATGTGTGAGTCGGCCAAATTAATGGCCGACGCAAAGCTGCGGTAACCAGCAACCAGATTGGAAGCAAGGGAGATCGGATGCCACAGTGCTGACAGATACATACCCTTCCTGCGTAGGTGAAAGTGGACATCAGGAAGAGGGGTCGGTGAAGTCGGGTGGAAAAGTCTCACGGAGGGGAAAAGCGGCAATTGAAAGTTTGTGAGCAGTTTGACAGAGAGAGAGCCCGACAAGCCATCATCGAAAAGAGAAAAGATCTGTGTCGAAAGCGAGCACGCAAAGAGAGGATTGGTGAGAAGATATAAGAACAGTGAAAGTATTCCTTTCCTTTTTGCTGTTTATAAAAATAGATTCATCGGAGGCTGAAACTGGGTGGATCGAGCTTGACTATTTCAAGGAACAGGAAGTTCAGCTATTAGAGTGACTTGTCTGAGGAATAAACTGAATAGCTGGAACGTCAGTCTTGTGGACAGTCTAGCAGCAAGAAATACGATAGAGTGCTGAACCTTGATGAATGGACTTAAGCTCGTAGAAGAATAGAGGCTGAGCAATAAAGAACAGTTTATATTCCAAAAAGGAGGGAAAAATAACTTCCAGATAATTCTTTCCTCAATATCCTGATTGTCTAAATATAATTATCAGTAAGAATTGTTAATCTCCCTATAAATTAATTTTTCTGGATTAGATATATATAGTATATATTCTTAAGATATAGCATTTTAAATTTTTTAGATTCATTCAACTGTCTATAATTGTATTTATAGTCAAATATTTATAATTGTATGAATTCCTATTTACAGTATCTATAGTATTTATTGTATTTAAAAGTATTTATAGTATTTAGTTAAATTAATTGATATATTGATTGTTAAGCATTGAACTAGATATTTTAGATATTTTATAAACTAAGTTATTAATTATCTAACTAATAATTGTTAAGCCAATCAAATACATATTAATTATATATTGAGTATAAGGTATTGTTGGGAAGAGGTTTAGATCTCTAAATTGATATTGATATTGATCGTCAATTAGAATCTATTTTCACTTAAAGATCTAGAAGAAAAAATTAGGCATAGAGAATAATAAAAAAAAAATTAAGGAAAGAAAACAGAGGCGCCAGCTGGCGAATGAGAATTTGGAGAAATATTGAAAGAATAATTAGAGAGCAAAAAACAATTTTGAAAGAAATGACAAGCATGTCATCAACAGTGGTGAAAGCCGGAAAAAAGACTCCCTCTAACCCACTATAACAATGATCTCTCCGGCTACACAGAAATCAACAGTAGGTCTGGCAAAAACGGAAAAATCTACGGCCACATCGATAATGCAAACTCTGCAAGCATCATTAACTTTGATTCAAGAAACCATGATGGCAATGCAGGAAAAAATGTCCAATAACCATGTCGAATTAAAATCAGATATACACGCATTGGACCAGAAAATGAATGAAATCCAAACCTCAATATTCAATAATGAACAACGAATTCAAAAAGCCGAAATAAGAATCGACCAAACCAAAAAGAAATTAGACACTGTGGACCAAGCATTGACAAGTCAAAATAGAGAGTTAGAGGATTCGATAATCCAATTAGAGATGGACTGGGCATCCTTCTACTTGCGTTTCCAAATTATTGTTGAGGATAAAGAGGAAGACCTGGGCAAGAAGATGGTGGAGCTGATAGCAAACATACTCCAACAAGACAAACAAGAGATAATTAGAGAGTTGGGCGACGTATACAGGGTCCAGACAAATTATGCAAGAAGGAACAAGCTCCCCAGGGAAGTGCATGTCCGTTTCACAAGGAAAAAAGTAAAAGACATTCTATACAACAAGACAAGAGAGGAACAGATAACATATAGAGGAAAAGAAGTAATAATCCTAAAACAAATAATCCTAAAACAAACCAAGAAGAGTACAGGAGGTGAGAAAGGAGTATAGATTTTTAGCCGTACAGTTGAATAAAAGAAATATATTATTCAGGTGGCTCTTACCAGAAGGGATGTTAATTACTTGGCAGGGAAGAAAAATAAAAATAGAAAGCCTGTGTACAGCACAAGACTTCCTTGACCACTGGAGAGGTGTGGAGGAAGAGCAGGGTAGCAAAGAAGAACTAGAGACAGCAGCAGTGGAGGAGGAGACCTTACACCAACAGAACACGAAGAAAGCAACTGCGGAGGAGAAGAGGACAGAAGAAGAAGCCAAAGGGAAAAAAGCAAGACCAATAAGAGCCGTACGAACAAACAAAAACTAATAACCAGACAAGGAAACAGGGATGAATGATTTGAAATTAACATCTGTAAATGTCAATGGCTTAAACGACTATAAAAAGAGAAAACAAATATTAACAAAACTAGGTAAACAAAATGTTGATATAATGTGTCTACAAGAGGTGCACATAAAAAAAGAAGAGGGTAAATGTCTAGAATGTAAAAAATTTGGTCAAACATTCATTTCGTTGGCAGAGAAAAAGAAGAGGGGGGTGGCAATCTATGTAAAGAAAGGAATTGAAGCAGAGCAAAAGTTTAAAGATACAAAGGGCAGAATTCTTATGATTGAAATTAAGAGAAGGAGACTTCCGGCGGCGACCTCAGCGCATTAGGGACAAAAGGGACGGCGCTCCGTTCCTGAGTCTCTAACAATCCCACATCTGGAGCCGAAATAGGCGCTATTGATATCGGAGGGATTGATAGTTTAAAGGGGAACGTCTTAGGACCTCGGAGGAGACCGCAACTCCCTCAAAGGTACAAGACAAACCCTTAATCCAGAGTGAGGAAAAACCAGCCTTTCGAGACTGGCCGGAGGCGCTGACAACTATGTGAGTGGGAAGCGAAGATTGAAAAAAGAAAAGAAGTCATCAACAGAGGACTTTAACCTAAAAAAACCCAAAAAGCATTTGATGAAGAAGCAGACGCTGGTGGCAGAGATACTGGGAAAAGACATTAGACAAGCGGTGGCAGAAAAGATCGAGCGGATTGGAGCCATTTTGAACAGAGATGACAGCGCAAAAACTTTGAACAGCCGAGAGAAAAGAGAGAGCGACAAGAATTGTGCAGGATTTAACTCCGATATAACCGGATTTTATTGGGGTGGACTGGATCGAGAGGACTAAACTGAGAATAAGAATAAGAACAGATCTTGCGAGATTGAAGGAAATAAAGAGAGAGTGAGGAGACTGGTGTGCCGGAGATCGGAAGGAAATAAAGAGAGAGTGAGGAGAGCGGTGTGTCGGAGATCGGAAGGAGGATTCTGGACGGACTTCTAAAAACTGATTGCATTGGACTCTATTGGCTTCGGCCGGGCAGATTGGATTAAATTGGAAAACCGAGTGTGAAATAGACTGAGGAGAGCGGTGTGCCGGAGATCGGAAGGAGGATTGAAGGAAATAAAGGGAGTGTGAGGAGAGCGGTGTGCCGGAGATCGGAAAGAGGATTCTGGACAGTTTCTAAAAACTGATTGCATTGGACTCTATTGGTTTCGGCCGGGCAGATTGGACTGAATTGGAAAACCGAGTGTGAAATAGACTGAAGGAGAGTGTGGACATTGCATTGACAGAGACGAAACAAACTTTGATATAACGTATTTTGAGCGGACTTTTAGAAGCTACCAATATTTTCACCATTTCCACTGGCACTCTTCTAAAAAACTGGGATATATAACGATCTAACCGTTAAATATCGAACTATTTAACTATTGAACCACTGAAACAACTGGTGAACAAATGGACAATATAGCTATTAATGGTCTGGCTTAATCTTATCATAATATATTAGAACGCAATAGAATTGAAAAGAATATTTAATAATTTAGTAGTTTTTCTTTCTTCTTTTTTCTGTTGGTGACTATATAAGAATAAGTTGATTATAATAATAACAAGTTGATCACTCAAACAACTATAGAGTACTACATGTGTGATAAATATTGATTGAAAGCTAATTAATTTAAACAATTTAATACAGTTATAACAATTAAGATAATTAGCGATATAAATTGATATAGAATTGATTTTAGAATTACTACAAATACTGCTAGTGAAATAGATCTTTTAACTTGCAATTAATTTAAGAATAAGGTAATTTATGAATTGCTAGAAACGTGCCCTTTCCCCGCTGTTTTCCCCATTTCTACCTTCCCTCCCCCTGCTTTTCTCTTCTTTCTATATATATTATTATATTGCTGATTGCTGATTAGAAGTATTTCCACTAATATTAATTCCAACAATAACGTTTCATTTAAGCCATTAACATAAAATAGGCAATACATAATTATATGAAATTGTGGACAAGACTAACACGTATAATAGACATGGCTACTTCAAGTATATCAACTACTATTAAAACAACCAAAAAGGTACCCCAAACTCAAACACTACTAGTAGCCTCCCCAGTACAGCAAAAGACGGGAGAAGAAAAGACCAATACTATCATAGGCATGCAGAATATACAGGCTGCCCTCGCAATGATACAAGAGGGAATGAAAAGGATGGAAGGTAAGATGACGCTAAATCACGATGAAACTAGAAAAAACCATGAACAATTGCGACTGGATGTAGGAGAAATTAAAGATGACATCAGAAATATAGATGAGAAGATAGTGAAAATCCAGCAAAATATCATAGAAAATGAACAGAGAATACATAAAGTGGAGGAAAAAACGGAAGCTACAGCCTTGAGGCTGGAGAGGATGGAGAACCAACAAATGATGAGGAGCCGGGACACCGAAGATGCACTCACATTTCTTGAAATGGAAAAGGCATCCTTCTTCCTTAGATTCCAAAATATAGAAGAACAGAGAGATGAAGACCTGGGCGAGATTATGATCGAAATACTGGCAAAGGCAACACACAAAGATAAGGATGAAATTAGAAATGGAATTGATGAAATTTACAGAGCCTTTACAAATTATGCAAGGAGAAACAAACTCCCCAAAGAAGTCCATATTAGGTTTACAAAAAAAAAAACAATGAGAGAAGAAATATATAGAAGAATGAGAGAGGAGACAGTTATGTACAAAGGGAGGGAAGTTCTAACATTGAAACAAGTACCGAGAAGAGCCAGAGACAGGAGAAGAGACTACAATTTCTTAAGTAGACAACTGAATAAACTCAAGATAAAATTTAGATGGCTCATACCGGAAGGCCTACTTATTTCATGGGAAGGAAGGAAAATCAGAATAGATACAATAGAAAAAGCTCAAGACTTTATGGACCAATATCTAGGAAATGAAGGAGAACAGGAAAGCAGAGATAGTAGAGAAGAACATAACCCAAGTGACTAAGAGACACAAATGACAAACAAGGAAGACAAAGAACAAAAGAAGGGAAGGTTGGAGAAGGAGGAAACAGCGGGGATCTCACAAAGAGTTACAAGAAACACAACAAAGCTCAAAATAACAGACAAATAAACACTAGCGGAAATGGAAGAAGAAATAAAGCTCATTTCCATAAATATAAATGGTTTAAACTCACCAAGCAAAAGACATCAAATGTTTACAAGGTTGCAAAAATTAGAGGCAGACATAATTACATTACAAGAAGTACACATAAGAAAACAACAGAAAAAACTACTTGAAAATAAAAAATTAGGAGTAATATATACATCTTTAGGAGATTGCAAAAAAAGGGGAGTGGTAACATATATTAGAGATCATATAAGATCTAAACTGATTTACACTGATAAAGAAGGCCGAGTCTTAATGGTAGAACTAAAATTGGAAATAAAAACAATATTGTTAGTAGCTATTTACACTCCAAATGGAAACCAATTAGATTTTTACAAAAAATTACATGACAAACTAAAGGAGTTGGACTACGAAAATGTATGCATTATCGGTGACTTTAATGTGATAGTAAACTTATGAGAAGATTACCACAGCACTAGGAAGAATAAAATTAAAAGGAAGACATTGCCACAAACATTCAAAGATTTAGTACAAGAAATGAGCCTACACGACACCTGGTGAGAACTAAATACCAAAACAAAACAATATACATATTTCTCGGGCCCACATCAATCGTGGTCCAGGCTGGATATGGCTTGGATGACACCTCAACTAAGTAAAGAAACACACGAAGTAGAAATTATGTCTAGTATATGGGCCGATCATAATCCTATCAAAATAGTCTGGAAAGGTTTCCGAAAACAGAAGAGATGGAAAATGAACACAAGTATAATAAAGGAAAAAGAATATCAGCAAATGATAGAAAAGGAAATCAAGATATTTCTACAAATAAATACAAAAGACACAACATCGTTACAAAACCTATGGGATACCACGAAAGCCTATATTAGAGGCCTAACTATTGCATATATGGCAAGAAAGAAAAAGGAGAAACAAAGAATCAGAAATGAATTATTGGAAGAAATTAAGACAGAGGAACTTAAATTACAACAACAGCCCAACAACACGAGTGTGCTACAAAAGCTAAATTTGGCCAAACATAAACTGAATCTAACCACAAAAACTGAATTGGCACAGAAAATAAGAATGGTAAAACAAAATAATTTTGAACATGCTAACAAAACTGGACGCTGGTTAGCATATAAGCTAAAAAAGCAAACAGAAAAAAGAATTATACACCAACTCCAAGACGAATCAGGAACTCTTTACCACACACATCTGGAGAAGAAAAACATAGCCAAATTTTTTTTTCAAAAACTTTATCGCCAGGAAGAGGTCCCGGAAGACCAAATAAAAAAATACCTCCAAAAAACCAATCTTATGCACTTCACAGAAGATCACAGAGAGATGTTAAACCAGCCCATAACAATGCTGGAACTAATGGAAGCCCGCAAAAAACAAAAGAACAATAAGACTCCAGGACTGGATGGAATTCCTACTGAATTCTATAAACTTTGTCAACAATCGATAGACCAAATACTGTTACAAGTTTTTAACGAAGCACTACTGATAGCAGAAATTCCAAAATCTTGGACAGAAACTATTATTACATTAATATACAAAGAAGACTCAGATCAGATGCAAATTAAAAATTACAGACTAATATCATTACTCAACGTGGACTATAAGCTATTCATGTCAATACTAGCTCAGAGACTCAAAGCAATAATACATAACTATATACATCCAGACCAAAACGGTTTCATACCTAAAAGACAAATAAAGAATAATTTGAGAATGATTATAGATATTCTGGAATATTATGATCAGAAGATAGACAGAGAAATGGCCATAATCTCCCTTGATGCCCAGAAGGCCTTCAACAATTTGAATTGGTCTTTTTTCACAAAACAACTTGAACTAATGAACTGTGGAGAGAAATTTCATAACCTGATTAAAAAAATTTATTCCCAACAAACAGCAAAAATCTCAATAAACGGTGACATGACACAAATTTTTGATATTCAGAAAGGAGTACGACAAGGATGTCCCATGTCACCGCTAATATTTATAATAGCATTGGAGGTATTATTAAACGAAATAAGGAACAAGGAAGAAATCAAAGGACTCAAGATCCGGGGAGAGGAGTACAAATTGCTCGCCTTTGCAGACGACGTAATTTTCAACTTGGAAAACCCAAGACGATCTGGACCCAGACTGATGTCGATGATAGAACAATACGGGGAAGTCGCGGGCCTCAAAATAAACAAACAAAAAACAAAAATAATGACGAAAAATATGACCCAGACTCAGAGATCGGAATTAGAAGAAGAATTAGGAATCCAATTAGTAAAGAAGATAAAATATTTAGGTATTTGGCTGACGGCGAAAGCAACCACGATCAAAGAAGACAATTACACAAAATTACTAAAAGAAATTTAAAAAGACCTGGAAATCTGGAACAGGCTACAATTGTCATTGATGGGCAGAATCAGTTCAATTAAAATGAATATATTACCGGGTACTATATCTATACCAGGTAGTACCATTACATCCAGGAAGGACTTCTTCTTCTTCAAAAATCTCAACAAAATTACAATGACCTATATATGGCAGGGAAAGAAGGCCAGAATTAAGATTAAAGCGCTACAAGACACACGAGTCAGAGGAGGCCTCGCAGTACCAGACTGGGAGCTATATTATAAAGCAGCCGGATTGACCTGGATCAAAGAATGGATGAGATTAGATGACAAAAGAATGTTATCTAGAAGGCTTTGATCTCATATGAGGATGGCACGCGTTCCTATGGGATGGACCAGACAAACAACACATGTACTTCCAAAGACACATAATTCGGGCCTCACTCTTCAAGATTTGGCAGGGAATTAAGAAAACTTATTATACTAAAATACCAAAATAGTGGTCCCCGATGGAGGCATTGATATTTCCAAATACCCTTGAAATCGGAAAGATTATGAGATACCAAGATTTACTGAATCATGAAGGAGAACTTACTCCAAGACATCAACTCCAAAATGGCGATATAAATATTGATTGGTGGCACTATACTCAAATATACTCAAGATACAAGGCGGATAAAATTAAATATGGAATTGCAAAAGATCTGAACGAACTGGACAGAATTTTATTAGGAGCAGACCAGAAAATGATTACTAAAACATATAACTACCTTTTGAGATACAAATTAATAGAAGAAACAGTTAAACATAATATGACAATGTGGGCCAGGGACATAGGACATAATATTCAATTGGCAGACTGGGAGAAATTATGGAAGCAGAACATAAAAATGACAAGAGCCACATCTTACAAGGAGAACCTCATTAAGATGTTTTATAGATGGCACTTACCACCAGCCCGACTTGCCAAAATACACCCAAACACTTCGGTGTTGTGTTGGAAATGTAAATCAAAAAAGGGGACATATTATCACACTTGGTGGAAATGTAGGAAAGCCCAACACTATTGGCAAGATATAAAAAATATTATCGAAGAAATAACGAACATTCAAATAGAAAACAGTCCAGAATTTTTTCTATTTGGCATGATAACAGCACAACATCTTAAGGAAACGAAATATCTCATCATACATATCTTGACAGCAGCAAGACTATTGTTCGCGCAAAACTGGAAATCAGACCAACTCCCATCCAAAGACAAAATCGTTGCAAAGATAACAGTGTGCTGAAATGGACAGATTGACGCTGGAACTCCAGGAAAAGGAAGAAAGCGAATACTATCTTGTATGGCACCAATGGTATCAATGGCTGGAAAGGAAAATCAGCAAAAATGTAGAGGACAGAAATTAGGGTAAAGACTTTCACAAGGAGATGAACCCATAAGAAATGTAAATTTGTAGTGAAAAGTTATAACATTGGAATTAGACATTTAATAATTACTCTTTGTTAAACTATATAAGCTCAATGACATATATTCTGTTGATGACAAAAGCGTAAATGTAAAATGTTAGGTGGGTTTGTAGGTGGTGGGTTTTTTGTTTGTCTTTGTATTGTATTGTATTGTATTGTCTTTATATCTGTGTTTATATTTTAATAATAAAAAAAGAAATTAAAAAAAAAAGAAATTAAGAGAAGGAACTCCAAAGTATTATTAGTGGGTATATATGGTCCAAATAAAAAACAGAGAGAATTTTTTAAGAAACTTCATGAACAATTAGTAAAAATGGAATATAATAAAATTTGTATAATAGGGGATTTTAATGGCATTGTGGATTTGGAGAAGGATTACAAAAGTAATAAAGCAAAAAAAAAAAAAAAAAAAAGGACTAATCTACCGAGAGCTTTTTTTGATCTAGTCGATGAATTGGACCTAATTGATATTTGGCGTACCCTGCACCCAAATGATAGGCAATACACTTTTTTTTCAAATGCACAAAAGTCATGGTCTAGAATAGACATCGCATGGGTTAGCAGGAAACTGGGATTAGAAACCGGAACGGCTGAAATTAACCTGAATAATTGGGCAGACCACAACCCCTTAGAAATTAGGTGGAAGTCTGTAAAGAGGAAGTACCAACAGAGGTGGAGGTTTAATGCCAAATTACTGGGTGACAGAGAATGCATACAAAAACTTAAAGAAGAAGTAAACTTCTTTTTCAAGGAAAACGAAAACCATGGAACGCCCCGTGCAATAGTATGGGACACAATGAAGGCCTACTTGAGAGGAGCTGTGATCTCATACAGCGTGTATAAAAATAAGGAAAAAAGGAAGACCCTGGAAGACTATCTAAATCATTTAGGAGAATCAGAAAGAAAACTTCAAGACAATCCGGAAGATGAAACAGCCAAAGAAAGTTGGATGATGTGGAGGCACAAATTGAATATCATTGAGCAAGAGGAGCTAGTGCAAAAAATGAAAAGAACGAAACAATACCTCTTTGAGAATACCAACAAATCGAGCAGGTGGTTGGCCTATAAATTAAAAAAGGAAAATGAAAAGGGGACAATTCATATATTAGAAGACTCTAAGGGTAAGCTATTGACCGAAGAAGAAGAAAAATTGGAAAGAGCTAGGGAATATTATGAAACTCTATATAAAGAAGAGGAGGTCCCAGAAGGCAAAACAGAGCAATATTTGACAAATGCAGAGCTCCCACAAATAACAGAAGAAGAGAGAGAAATGCTTAATAGAAAGATTACAATTGAAGAACTAAAAACAGCCCTCTCCAAATTGAAAAACAATAAAGCGCCAGGTCCCGATGAATTCCCAGGGGAAATATATAAAAAATTAGAAGAAATATTGCAACCAAAATTAGTAGAAATTTTTAATGATGCATTGATAGGCTACAAAATCCCAGAGTCGTGGAAGGAAGCGCATGTTACACTTGTGCCGAAAGAAGGTGCCGACCTAAAACAAATTCAGAATTATAGACCAATTTCTCTCCTAAACACTGATTATAAGCTATTCATGGGCATAATGGCAGAAAGAATGAAAAATATATTAAATAATTGGATATATAAGGATCAAAATGGATTCCTCCCAGGGAGGCAAATTAGAGACAATCTGAGAATTGTGCTGGACACCCTAGAGTACTATGAAGAACACCCTGAAAAAGAGATGGCCTTAATCTCTGTTGACGCCCAAAAGGCATTCGACAATTTAAATTGGAAATTTATGACCAAACAAATTGAGATAATGAAATTCGGAACAAATTTTGAAATGATGATCAAATCTATCTATGATAATCAAAAGGCGAGTATCCTGGTGAATGGAGATAGGACCAAAACATTCCAGATTAGTAAGGGGGTAAGGCAAGGCTGCCCCCTATCACCACTATTGTTTATTTTGGCCCTAGAAGTTCTCTTACGGAAAATTAGAATCAAGAGGAAATAAAAGGTCTGAAGATTAGGAAGGAGATCTACAAGACGCAAGCATTTGCAGACGATGTAGCCTTAATTCTTGAGGACCCCATAGAATCGGGACCAAAAGTGCTAGAGAAATTGGGTAAATATGGAGAGGTGGCAGGCTTCACATTGAACAAAACTAAAACTAAACTACTGACCAAGAATGTAACCGAGAGTCAGAAAAATGAGATAGAAGAAGTGTTAGGATTACAGGTTGCCAAAAAAATTAAATACCTAGGAATTTGGATTACATCAAGATGTTCAACCTTAAAAGAGGACAACTATACCCCCTTAATTAGAAAAATGAAACTAGACCTCGATAGATGGAAGAAAATAAGATTGTCACTTTTGGGCAAGATAGCTGCAATCAAGATGAATATTCTCCCCAAAATATTATTCCTATTTCAAAATATACCGGTGAATTTAGATAAAAAGTTTTTTTCAGAATTAGATAAAATCATCAGAGAATTTATATGGGAGGGGAAGAAACCGAGGTTTTCCATTAAAATTTTAAGGGACAAAAGAGATATAGGTGGATTTGGGCTCCCCGATTGGGAAACATATTACAGGGCAGCTAAGTTAGTCTGGATAAGAGATTGGACCACCCTGGAAAATGAGAGGATTTTAACCCTAGAAGGCCACGATTTACAAAAAGGGTGGCATGCCCACATTTAGGACGTAGAGAAGAAAAAGAAAACATATTTTCATAGACACAAAATTAGAGACTCATTGATACAAACATGGATCCCGATTAGGCAAAGATACTACAAAAAAGTCCCAAGTTGGCTCTCTACGATGGAGGCCCTGATCTACCCCAATAGATGGGGAATGGAGAAAATGGGCAGGTACAAAGATATTTTAGATGAAGGAGGGAATCTCAAATCAAATGATACTTTGAAAGAGCAAGGAATAATTTTAGATTGGTGGACCCATTTACAAATAAAATCTAGATACCAGAAAGACAAAGAATAATACGGCTTAGAATTTGGACCTAATAGGTTGGATAAAGTTCTGATGGGAACAGGCAAAAAGATCTTGGCTAAACTATATAATTATTTATTAGATGATGATAAGTCCGAAGATATAACAAAGAATCAAATAAATGCATGGGAGAAAAATATTGGACGAGATATAAATTTTAGTTTGGGAGGAGTCATGGAATAGGAACCTTAAATTGACCAGAGCGGTGACATACAAGGAAAACCATTACAAGATGCTTCATAGATGGTATTTAGCCCCGGCCAGGCTATCAAAGATATATCCTAATATACACCCTAATTGTTGGAAATGTGGCCATGGTCAAGGCACCTTCTTTCACATGTGGTGGACATGCCCAGAAGTGAAAGGATATTGGAGTAAGATCAGGAGATGGTTATATGAAATAATTGGGGAAGATATTGAATTAACACCAGAAATATTTCTCCTGGGAATAGTAAAGAAGCCATATGGAAAGGAAAAGATCCACTTAATGATTCATATAATTACAGCCTCCTGACTGGCGTATGCACAGTATTGGAAAGAGAAAACCCAACCACCAGAAGAGCTTATAATTAGGAAAATACTGGAGTGCACAGAGATGACTAAATTAACCCATGAATTAAACGATGATGAGAAGTCAGATTATTATATTGAGTGGGAAAGGTGGTATAAATGGATGCATGATAAAATGAAAGAAAGACCAAAAGGTGTGTTAAATAATGGTAAAAAGTAATTTGAAATATCACCAGAAATATTTTTTTGTATATAGTTAAAACACTGCACATCTGATGTTAATTGAAAATGTCAATATATTTATGTTTTTTTAAAAATTCAATAAAGTTTTTTTTTTAAAAAAAAGCAGCCAAATGTAATTATTTTGCTGCTCTTATTGCGTCATCAGATAATTGCCTGGCCGCCCTGTTTAGGGTGACCCGCTCTTTACTCCACCAGGGAGCGCAGGAGGACCCCTTGGAGGGTAGAGCCGAGGATTTTGTACAGCATCTGCATGACAAAATCACTCAGATTCGGGAAGATCTGGACTCTGACTGGGTAGTCTCAGGGGGAGGGACTGGGGCAGGTCTTGAGAATGTTATCTGGGATGAATTTGATCCTGTGACTCCTGATGACATGGACAGGATTCTGGGTAGACTGAACGCGACCACATGTTTGTTGGACCCATGTCCCTCCTGGTTAGTGCTGGCTTCCCGGGAGGTGACGTGAGGCTGGCTCTAGGGCAGCGGTTCTCAACCTGGGGGTCGCGACCCCTTTGGGGGTCGAACGGCCATTTCACAGGGGTTGCCAAAGCCCTCTCTCGCCTCCCCCCACGCCTTCACTCACCCTCACTCTCTGCTCTGTTGGATCACCGGCCATTCGCTTACCCCGCCCACTCCCAATCTATTGCTGCCTCCTGAGTCCCAGCTGATGGCTAGAGGAAAAAAAACTGTTTAAATTCTTGCCGCAGGGCTTCAAAGGGCCGCCCTATAGCCAGTGGTGGGATTCTGCCGGTGTTAAATTGCTGGCTTGCCCCGCCTCTCCGCACCACTATTTATTGCCAATAAATAGTGGTGGGCGAGGGCGGGCGAGCCAGCAATTTAACAAATGGTTAGGTGTTTTTTTGTAATTTTATTGGCCCGCGGAGCTCCAGCATAGGCTAATTAGCCCTTGATTAGATCGGCTCCCAACTCTCAGCTGTTTCGCTCAGGGCTCTGCCGCTTGCTAAATTGCTGCTGCAGATTTTTTTTTCTCTTTGTGCAAACCAAGCTCAAAACGAAATTGAAAGTAAAACAGGCTGTTGGCTTTGCTGTTTGCTGGAACGTTGGAAAATCAGGCAGCAGATTTCTTTTTCCTCACCATAAAAGGTAGGTGCAAACAATGGGAAATTTAGGGCAAAAGAGGAGTTCAAGATTTTAAAACACAAAAGAAAAAAAGCTCTATTTAACTAGGGAATTGTAATAATTGAGATACTATTAATTGTATATTGTGTTAAAAGCAGAAATGGTTAAGTTGTGGTTTGGAGGAATATATGGGGGAAATTATTTGGTTTATTATTATTGGTAAATATAATTAATTGATTTGTAAGAAATTGGATTGCATGGAAATAATTGGAATATTCATGTTCATATTGATTAATATACAAAAAAGGTAGTTATATAACTAATTGATTTATATCAAAATGTTGAATTTATATTAAACAACTGTAATATTACATAATTAACCAATGTGAGGATGGATATAAAAATAGATGACAATGGGAAGGGGTATAGAATAGAAGGGAAAAATTGAATTTGATTAAGATTAGAGATGAGGATGAAGGGTAATATTGGTTTTTTTACAAAAATAGATGAGGAATAAATATGGCAAAAAGGAAATATAGAAATTGTAAATTTAATTCAAATGATTAAACACTGTTTAAATTTGTGAACCGGCCAAATACTCTGTTCAAAGAAAATACATTGTATGTTTGTATGTGTGTTTCTAATTATTGTTATTTATTCATATTTATTCTCTTTTTTCTTTAAAGTTTAACAATTCATTCTTTATCTTAATATCTTTATATTTGTTTGGGGTTGGCTTTCTTCCCTTTCATCTTTTTTATTGTACAGCAATCTTTCTCCTCAAACCTACCACCTCTCTCTTTTCTTTCCTTCTTACTTTCTCTTCCTCCCCCTCTTCTCCTCCCTACTTCCTCTTCCTTTCTCCTTCTCCTCCTCTCTTCCTCCCTCACTTACCCTCACTCCTACTCTAATTTCCCTTCCTTTCCTTCATCCCTCTCTATTGCTGTATCCTTTTATGCATATGGACTACTCAGAGGGCTGAAAAAGTTATTTCTGACTGGTCCTCGCACTTTTGACCAGTCCTTGAACTTACGACTGTCCTCACATTTTACGTTTTTGCCCTGTCTTGTCACCATGGTGAAAAGAAGCAATTGTGAAATGAGTGACACGGTTGTTAAGAATGCTACAATGGGCATAAATGATGACCAGTCATAAGTGCGAAGACCGGTCAAAAGTGCAAGACCATAGCCATGGCCACCCGGTCACATGACTAGCTAGGCATGCCCACCCGGTCACATGACCTCCAAGCCACGCCCACAAAATAATCCATGCCCACAGAACCGGTAGTAAAAAAAATTAGAACCCACCCCTGGTTGGGGGTCACCACAACATGAGGAACTGTATTAAAGGGTCGTGGCATTAGGAAGGTTGAGAACCACTGCTCTAGGGGATTATAAATGCTTCATTGGGTGAGGGTGACTTCTCAGCCACCTTGAAAGAGGCGGTGGTGAGGCCTCTCCTCAAGAAGCCTTCCCTGGACCCGGCAGTGTTGTCTAATTATCGTCTGGTCTCCAACCTTCGCTTTGTGGCGAAGGTTGTTGAGAATGTGGTTGCGCGACAGCTCCCCCAGCACCTGGATGAAACGGCGTATCTGGATCCGTTCCAGTCGGGCTTCAGGCCTGGGTACAGCACGGAAACGGCATTGGTCGCGTTGGTGATCTCTGGAGGGCTCAGGACAGGGGCTGCTCCTCTGTCCTGGTCCTATTAGATCTCTCAGCGGCTTTTGATACCATCGGCCATGGTATCATGCTGCACTGGTTGGAAGAGTTGGGGGTGGGAGGCACTGTGTTGCGGTGGTTCTCCTCCTTTCTCTCCGACCAGTCGCAGTCTGTGTTGGCGGGGGGGCAGAGGTCGACCCTGAGGAGCCTCATATGTGGGGTGCCACAAGAGTCGGTCCTCTCGCCCCTTCTGTTCAACATTTATGTAAAGCCGCTGGGTGAGATCATCCATGGTTTCGGGGTGAAGTACCACCAGTACGCTGACAATACTCAGCTGTACATCTCCACCCTGGACCACCCCAACGATGCCCTTGAAGTGATGTCCTGGTGCCTGGAGGCCGTGCGGATCTGGATGGGAAGGAACAGGCTCAGGCTCAACCCATCCAAGACTGAGTGGCTGTGGTTTCCGGCATCCTGATATAGTCAGTTGACGCCATCGCTGACTATTGGGGGCGAATTGCTGGCCCCCACAGAGAGGGCTTGCAACTTGGGCGTCCTCCTGGATTCACAGCTGTCTTTAGAAGAGCACTTGATGGCCGTGACTGGCAGGATTTTCCATCAAGTCCACCTGATTTGCCAGTTGTGTCCCTTTCTGGATCGGGACTCCTTAAACACGGTCACTCATGCCCTCGTCACTTCCCACCTGGACTACTATAACGCTCTCTACATGGGGCTCCCCTTGAGGAGCACCCGGAGGCTCCAACTGGTGCAGAGTGCGGCCGCGCAGGTGGTTATGGGAGTGACGTGGCGCTCCCATGTAACACCTCTCCTGCGCGAGCTGCACTGGCTCCCGGTGGTCCTCCGGGTGCGCTTCAAAGTTTTGGTTACCACCTTTAGAGCGCTCCATGGCTTAGGGCCTGGTTATTTACAGGACCACCTGCTGCCGCAAATGGCCTCCCACCGGCCAGTACGCTCTCACAGAGAGGGACTCCTCCAGATGCTATTGGCCAAACAATATCGGCTGGCGGCCCCCAGGAGGAGAGCCTTCTCTGTGGGGGCACCTACTATCTGGCACGAGCTCTCCCCGGAGATACGGAGGATCCCGGATCTACGCACCTTCTGCCACGCTCTCAAGACCTTTTTATTTCACCAGGCTGGTCTGGCCTAACCTCTCCCATTCTCTTTTTAATGTAAATTTTAATGTAAATTTTAATTTGTTCTTAACCTGGGGTGTTAAATTTGTCTTGGGCTAAATTGATTTAATTCGATTTTACTTCTGCTCTTAAATTTTTGTATTCTATGTGTTTTATCTTGTGCCTGTTCACCGCCCTGAGTCCTTCGGGAGTAGGGCGGTATATAAATCAAATAAAACGATAAATGATAAAATGATCACTGTCCATATTTCTATAGCTCCTTCCTTAAGTGTATTGTTATAAGTGCTTGAACTAGATCTTGATTGTTGACTATACTTTTTATTAGTAATTTATTGTTTATAGTAATTTAAAGCAAATTAATTTATTGTTTATAGAAAATACATAACGTAAGTTAAGTTAATTTTGGGAAAATATAAACTGATGAATTGACAAAAATAATAGCATAAGAATATTAGTGTCTAGAATAATAAATAAGGTATATTAGCAAAGCTTTTGGGAGGATCATACCGAATCATATTAGTACTGTACTGTATTGTATTGTATTAGAAGAGGGAGAGAGGAGAGGGGAGAAGGGAAGGAAAGAAAAGAGAGGGAAGAGAGAAAGAAGGAAAATTGAGTTAAAGGCGCATGCTGATCTGGGAAAAAATAGATAAGATTTTAGGAGAACAATATAAAATCTTGAAAGATATGACTAGCACCACAACAACCACCGTGAAAGCAGCAAAGAAAATTACGTCAACATCAATTGGATCAACTGCCTCCCCATTAGCACAAAGAACTATAGAAGGGATGTTTCCAATGGAAAAGTAGACTCCCACTATGAGTATACAGGCTGTCCAGACCACATTAGTATCAATACAAGAAATGATGTTAATAGATCCTAAAAAGTTGTCATGTATGTACCCTAATGTTCAGCCAAAATGTTGGAGATGCGAATGTTTGGATGCTACGTATTATCATGTTTGGTGGACCTGTAGGAAAGTTTATTTATTTATTTATTTATTTGTTTAAATTTCTATACCGCCCTTCTCCAAATAGGACTCAGGGCGGTGCACAGCCTAAGTAAAAACAAAACATACAAAATTTAAAAAACAGTATTAAAATAATTAGATATTCTGGCCGTAAATTAAAACAACCCAATTTAAAACCAATTTAAAATTTAGCTCAAGCCAGCCCAGCTAGTTGAAATAAATAAGTTTTCAGGGCCCGACGAAAAATCTGGAGGTCTGTTATTATACGTAACTCCGGGGGAAGGTTATTCCAGAGGGTGGGCGCCGTCACAGAGAAGGCTCTCCCCCTGGGGGTCGCCAGCCGACATTGTCTGGCGGACGGCACCCTGAGGAGGCCCACTCTGTGCGAGCGTACTGGCCGGTGGGAGGCTATTGGTGGCAGTAGGCGGTCTCGTAAGTACCCCGGCCCTAAGCCATGGAGCGCTTTAAAGGTGGTCACCAACACCTTGAAGCGCACCCGGAAGACTACCGGGAGCCAGTGCAGCTCGCGCAGGAGAGGTGTCACATGGGAGCGCCTCGTCGCCCCCATAATCCCCCGCGCGGCTGCATTCTGGACCAGCTGGAGCCTCCGGGTGCACCCCAGGGGGAGCCCCATGTAGAGAGCGTTGCAGTAGTCCAGGCGGGAAGTGACTAGTGCCTGAGTGACTCTGCGTAGAGAGTCCCGATCTAGAAAGGGGCGCAACTGGCGTATCAGGCGAACCTGATAAAAAGCCCCCCTGGCCACGGCCGTCAAATGGTCTTCTAAAGACAGCCGTGCGTCCAGGAGGACGCCCAAGTTGCGAGCCCTCTCCGTGGGGGCGAGTGATTCGCCCCCAATAGCCAGCGATGGCGTCAGCTGGCTATATCGGGACGCTGGAAGCCACAGCCACTCGGTCTTGGAGGGGTTGAGTCGGAGCCTGTTTCTCCCCATCCAGGCCCGCACGGCCTCCAGGCACTGGGACATCACTTCAAGGGCATCGTTGGGGTGGCCTGGGGTGGAGATGTACAGCTGGGTGTCATCAGCGTACTGATGGAACTCCACCCCGAAGCCACGGATGATCTCACCCAGTGGCTTTACATAAATGTTGAACAGAAGGGGCGAGAGGACCGACCCTTGTGGCACCCCACAAGCAAGGTGCCTCGGGGTCGACCGCTGCCCCCCAGTCAACACAGATTGCGACCGGTCAGAGAGGTAGGAGGAGAACCACCACAGAACGGTGCCCCCCACCCCCAACCCCGCCAACCGGTGCAACATGATACCATGGTCGATGGTATCAAAAGCCGCTGAGAGGTCTAACAGGACCAGGATAGAGGAGCAACCCCTATCCCGAGCACTCCAGAGATCATCCACCAACGCGACCAATGCCGTTTCCGTGCTGTGCCCAGGTCGGAAGCCGGACTGGAGCGGGTCTAGATAGACAGTTTCATCCAGGTACCGGGGAAGCTGTTGTGCTACCACACTCTCAACAACCTTCGCAACAAAGCGAAGGTTGGAGACTGGACGATAGTTAGCCAAAACAGCCGGATCCAGAGAGGGCTTCTTGAGGAGGGGCCTCACAACCGCTTCTTTCAAAGCGGCCGGCAGGACCCCCTCTCTCAAAGAAGCGTTAACAATCTTCTGGAGCCAGCCTCGTGTCACCTCCCGGGAAGCCAGTACCAACCAGGAGGGACACGGGTCCAATAAACATGTGGTCGCATTCAGCCGTCCCAGGACCCTGTCCATGTCCTCGGGAGCCACAGGATCGAACTCCCCCCAGATAACACTCTCAAGACCTGCCTCAGTCATCCCATCCGGACATACCCAGTCAGAGGCCAGCCCTTCCCGAATCTGAGCGATTTTGTCATACAGATACTGCACAAAGTCCTCAGCTCGGCCCTGCAAGGGGTCATCCCGCGCTTCCAGATGGAGGAGGGAGCGGGTCACCCTAAACAGGGCGGCCGGGCGATTATCTGATGACGCGATAAGAGCGGCAAAATAGCTAGATTTTGCCGCTTTTATTGCCACTAGGTAGGTCTTAATATGAGACCTCACCAGTGTTCGGTCGGATTCGGAGCGGCTGGTCCTCCAACTACTCTCCAGGCGTCTTTTCCGGCGCTTCATCTCCCTAAGCTCCTCGGAGAACCAAGGAGCTAGGTGAGTTCGGTGCCAGGTCAGAGGCCGCAAAGGCACGACACGGTCCAAGGCCCCGGCAGCCGCACTATCCCAGGCGGCCACAAGGTCCTCAGCCGAGTCGTGAGTCATAGTCTCAGGAAATGGCCCAAGCTCCATCTGGAACCTATCAGGGTCCATCAGGCGCCTGGGGCGGAACCACCTGGTCGGTCCCGCCTCCCTGCGGCGGGGTGCAGCGGTTAGAAAGTCCAGTCGAAGGAGCGAGTGGTCAGACCATGACAAGGGTTCGATGACTATATCCCCTGTATCAAGGCCACTCGACCACTGACCAGAGACAAAAACTAAGTCCAGAGTGTGTCCACCCATGTGAGTGGGGTCATGAATTAACTGAGTAAGGTCCATGGCCGTCATGGAAGCCATGAACTCCCGAGCCACCTCAGACGTTTCGCCGACAGATGGCAGGTTGAAATCCCCCATGACTAGAAGTCTGGGGGTACCAACCGCCACCTCAGCTATGACGTTGAGCAGCTCAAGCAGGGCCGTTGCCACGCGGCAGGGAGCCAGGTACGTGATCAACAAGCCCATCTGTACTCCACGACCCCATCTCACAAAAAGGGACTCACATCCGGCTATCTGTGGAACAGTGGTCTCCCTCGGATCAAGACTTTCCTTTATAATAACCGCCACCCCCCCACCCCTGCCCTGAGCTCTCGGCTGATGGAATGCTCGGAAACCTGGTGGGCACATATCCACGAGGGGAACCCCCCCTCATGGCCCAACCAGGTCTCCGTAATACCTGCCAGGTCCGCTCCCCCCTCCTGAATAAGATCGCAAATGAGGGGGGCTTTATTTACCACGGACCTGGCATTGCACGACAGCAGCCGAAGGCTCGGGCCCTGAGAGTCTGAACTGCCTGGGATACGAGAAGGGCTATGGGTACCGGGGCGCGCCACCGCTCGAAGATAGCGAGTGCGCGCCCCCACCACATGATGCGGCCCCCTGCTCCCGCCGTATCTGCCCCTCCCACTCAACACATTGATAGAAAAGCCCTCGACAGAATGGACTCTAATGTCCCCCTTACCCCCGGAATCTGCACCCTCCGTGGCCCCACTAACAGCTGGGCCGGACCCCTCCCCCCGTGGGTTAACCCCCAAACCCACACAACCCTCCCACCCCTTAAAATCCCTTAAAAATCTATCAAAAAGTTTCCCTAAAAAACCCCTCAATCCCCTTTTTGCAGCATGCCACCTCTCGGGGTGCCAAAGCCCGTCATAAAGGTAGGCCCTTGATAAAGTAGAGGGCCACACCTGCGAGAGGGGGGAGTCTCGCAGAATAAGAAGTTCTGTTGGTGAATACATCTAATCAATCAGTTAATTAATTAAGCTGGGGGAAGTCCACGGCCTGGGGGTAATCCAGATAGTCCAAGGTCTGGGGAGGGACATTCAGTCAATTCCAAGTCAATAAAGTCAATAAATCCAATAAATCCCACTGCTCTCTCACAACAAAGTTAAGGCTTTTTGGATAAAAATTTGGTGGGTCATGCAGAATGTTTTGAGGAAAAAAATTCAATTTTCTCCACAGTTGTTTTTATTGGGTATAGTTAAGGGTTTTACATGGGGTGAAACAAAACTGATATTGTATATGATAACAGCAGCAAGATTGTTAATAGGTAAATATTGGAAGAATGAAGCTTTGCCCACTATCGAGGAATGGACTTTGAAGATGGCTAGTTTTGCAGAGATGGCGAAGATTTCAGCATATTTAAAAGATTGTTCACAAGAGACTTATGAATGGGAATGGAAAAGGTGGATAGAATATGTTCAGAACAAATACCAAACTAGAAAGTATCAAATAGCTTTTATTTGAAAATAATGTATTAGAAATATTTTAATGTAAAGAGACAAAGAGGAAAAATTATACAGGGGGAGGGATGGGTTCAAGCTTATATATCAGTGTTATTAGTTATGAGTACATAATAGGGAAGTCTGGGGGGGGAGGGTTAGGGAGGGTTAGGGAGGATGGGAAGTTTGGGGAGGGGGTGGTGGAAAGAAAGGGGTGAAAATGTAATTGTAAAACTTTTGCAATAAATAAAAAAAAAGAAATGATGTTAATAGATGCAGGAATGCATGTCTAAAAATCACGAAGAAGCTTGGAGAGATCTGGATGAGGTCAAAAAAGCGGTCAAAGAGGATATACAAAAATTAGATGAAAAAATGGACTCAAGTCAAGAGATAATACAAAAAAATGACCAACGAATTATGGCCATAGGAAAAAACAAAACAAAACAGAACAAACGGACGATAAACTAGACAGATTGGACCAGAAAATGACAGGACTCAACAAGGAGTTGGAAAACACGGTGGCACATTTAGAAATGGAAAGAGCGGCATTTTATTTAAGATTCCAGAATGTAAGAGAAGAAAGAGATGAAGACCTAACACTAGTAATGGCTGAGATGATCACAGAAGCGCTTCAACGTGACAAAGACGAGATTATTAATGAATTGGATGAAGTCTACCGAGTACATACGAACTATGCTAGACAACATAAATTGCCATGAGAAGTTCATGTACGATTTGTACGACGGAAAGTGAGGGATATTGTCTTCAAAATAACAAAAGATGAACCTATGTATTACAGACAGAAAGAAATAATTACATTAAAACAAGTACCAAAAAGAGTAAGAGAATGGAGAAAAGACTATTGGTTCCTGGCCAAGATTCTGAATAAGAAACAATTACCATTTAGATGGCTAATACCTGAGGGGATGCTGGTGATGTGGCAAGGGAAAAAAATAAAGGTTGACTCGCAGGATAAAGCATAAACCCTACACGACCAGTTGAGTGGCACAGAAAGAACAAATAGTAAAAGAGTGGAATTGGAGGGAGAGCCAAAGAAAAACAAAGACAAGAAGGACAAGAAACGGTACGTGAGGAGGAAAATATAGATAAGGAAGAAAAGGGAGAAATCCAAGAGGAAGAAGGAGTACAAACAAGAGCAAAGAAGAAGGACGAGAAGTAACAGGAAAGAAAGGACAGGACAAATTTTAAAAAATGGATCGGAATTTAAAAATTATATCATTAAACATAAATGGACTTAGTTCACCAGCTAATAGACGCCAATTTTTTAGGAAAATAATTAAACAAAAAATGGATATAGTATGTCTACAAGAAACACATATAAGACAACAGGTCGAAAAATATCTACAATGTAAAAAATTAGGAAAAATATTTGTTTCATTAGCAGAGGAAAAAAAGGGGGGGTAGTAGTATATATTAAGGAAGAGATAGAAAGTAATTTGAAATATACAGACCAGATAGGAAGAATTTTGATGATTGAAGTAAAAGTTAAATATAAAAATGTATTATTAGTGGTTATTTATGCATCAAATAGCGGACAAAAAGAATTTTATCAAAAAGTGCATGAAAAAATATTAGAGCAAGATATGGAGAATGTATGTTTGATTGGCGATTTTAACGCAATTGTGGATATAAAAAAAGACTATAGGAGTGACCAGAATAATAAAAAGAAGAAAAATTTACTGCCTAGAACATTTACAAATTTAACAGAAGAATTGAATTTAGTAGACATTTGGAGATATCATAACCCAGAGGAGAAAAAATACTTATTCTAATCCCCATAAGTCTTGGTCCTGAATAGACATGGCATGGATCACTAAAACATTGATACAGGAAATAGAAGCAGTAGAAATAGTTTTAAATGATTGGGCAGACCATAACCCAGTAGTATTGGAATGGAAAGGGCAACGAAGGAATAGAAGTAGGTGGGTGATGAACAGATATTGAAAGAAAAGGATTATATTGAAAAAATGGAAAAAGAACTAAAGTGGTTTTTTTAAGGATAATAATAAATCTCAGACATCCCTCCAGAATCTATGGGATACCATGAAAGCCTTTATTAGAGGATTGACAATAGCATATAATGCTAAATGAAAAAAGGAGAAGGAAAAAGAATATAGTAAAATTCAAGATGAGATTAAAAAATGGGAGAAGAAATTACAAAACAAACAGGGAGACGAGCAAATAAGAGGTAATTGGATGACAGCTAAACATAAATTGAACTTATTAGACCAAGAAAAATATGTTAATACATTGAAATTTATAAAGCAAAACCACTTTGAGCATGCGAATAAACCCGGAGATGGTTGGCATATAGATTAAGGAAAGAGAGAGAGAAAAGAATAATCCACCAACTACAAGATAAGGAAGGTAAATTACAACAGGGATTAGACAAGAAAAAAGAAATAGCAACCCAATTTTTTCAAGAATTGTATAAGCAGGATGAGGTAGCAATAGAAGATATAATTCAATACTTAAATGGGGAGGGTATGCTGACAATAACAGAAGAAGAACAAGAGACATTAAATAGAGATATTACAGTAGAAGAATTATTTATTTATTTATTTATTTATTTATTTATTTATTTATTTATTTATTGCTTTAATTTATATGCCGCTCTTCTCCGGAGACTCAGGGTGGCTTACAATGTGTTAAGCAATAGCCTTCATACTTTTGTATATTTATACAAAGTCAGCTTATTGCCCCCACAATCTGGGTCCTCATTTTACCTACCTTTGAAAGAATGGAAGGCTGAGTCAACCTTGAGCCTGGTAAGATTTGAACTTGCAGTAATTACAAACAGCAGATGTTAATAACAGTGCTTTAGTCCACTGTGCTACCAAGGCTCTTTTTGAAACAAATTGAAACAATCAAGAAACAGAAAAACAACAAAACACCGGGGACAGACGGATTACCAACAGAACTTTATAAAGGATTGGGTGTATCGTTAAATTGGATTCTGTTGGAAATTTATAATGAGGCATTAAAAGAGGCAAGGCTACCAGACTCGTGGAGGGAAGCATATATCTCCCTAATCCTGAAAGAAGGAGCAGATACAACACAGATAAAAAATTACAGACCGATTTCCCTACTAAATTCTGATTATAAAATTTTCATGAACATTATAGCAAATAGAATAAAAAAAAATATTGAACTGCAGAATACACTCAGACCAGAACGGATTCCTACCAACAAGACAAATAAAAAATAACCTAAGAACTGTAATTAACATAATTGAATATTATGAGGTGCATCCAGAGAAACAGGTAGTACTGACATTCCTGGATGCACAAAAAGCTTTTGATCGGGTCAATTGGCTATTTATGATACAACAAATAAAAAATATGAAATTCGGGGAGAAATTTGAGAAAATGATAGCTTCAATATACACAAAACAAAGAGCGAGCATATTAATTAACGGGGATCTTACAAATTCTTTTGAAATAAATAGGGGAGTATGGCAAGGATGTCCGGTTTCACCACTACTTTTTATTTTAACTCTGGAAAATTTACTCGTAAGAATTAGATCAAATAAACATATAAATGAATTAAAGGTAAAAGGAGAAGAATACAAGGTCCAAGCATTTGCAGATGACCTTGTATTCTTCGCAGAAGACCCATTAGAAACAGAATTAGTACTAATAAAGGAGATAGAGAAATTCGGTAAAGTAGCAGGTTTAAAAATTAACGAAGATAAGACTAAAATGTTAACCAAAAATTTAACAGATAAACAAATAGGAGAATTAGAAAATCAATCAGGACTACAGACAGTTAAAAAGGTGAAATATTTAGGCATCAACTTGACAGTTAGAAATGTGGCGATAAGGGACAACAACTACGGAGGGTTAGTACAACAAGTTAAAAATGACTTAGAAAAATGGGGGAAATTAAAATTATCATTGTTGGGAAGAATTGCGGCGATAAGGATGAACATGCTGCCGAGACTCCTCTATTTGTTTCAAACCATTCCAGTAAAATTAGAGAAGGATTTTTTTACAAACCTGAATAAAATAACCTCAAAATTTGTGTGGGAGGGGGAAAAGCCAAGGGTAAAATTAAGTACCCTACAGGACGATGAAACCAGAGGAGGATCCGGATTACCAGCGTAGGAAAAATACTACAAAGCGGCGAGCTTAACATGGTTCAGAGAATGGGTTAGGTTGGAAAAACCAAAGAATCTTAAAATTAGAAGGACACAATCTATGGAAAGGGTGCACGCCTTCATATGGAAAGCGGGAAACATAACATATAAACATTTTAAAAATCACATAATAAGAGACTCACTAATTGGCACTTGGCAAGAAATTAAAAATAAACATTATATAAAAATTCCCAGTTGGATATCTACATTGGAGGCGACAATACACCCCAACACATTGACAGTACAGAAAATAATAAGATATAAGGAACTATTAGACCCCGGGGATTATTAAAAACCTGACAAGATCTTAGAGACCAAGGTATTGAAATGGACTGATGGCTCTACTTGCAAATACAAACAAGGTATAAAAAAGATCAAGAAGAAGGAGGAATAGTGTTAAACCCCAACCGATTAGATAAACTATTTGAATCCAAAGAAGAAAAATTAATTTCAAAAATTATTATTATTATTATTATTATTATTATTATTATTATTATTATTAATATTAATAATAATAATAATAATGATGATGATAATAATAATAATAATAATAATAATAATAATAATAATAATAATAATAATAGTATTTATATACTGCCCTTCTCCCAAAGGACTTGGGGCGGTGTACAGCCAAGATTAAAAACATAAATATACAATATCATAGTTAAAATTAATTAAAATCATTAAATAGTTTTGGCCAAATTTTAAAAACCCAATATTAAAATCCAATTTAAAATCATTCAGTTAGACAGCCCTGCCTGTTGGAACAGTAGAGTCTTGAGGGCACAGCGAAAGGTTAGAGATATTACGAATATCCGGGGGCAATTCATTCCAAAGGACAGGAGCTCCGACAGAGAAGGCCCTCCTCCTGGGTATCGCCAGCTGACATAACTTGGCCGACGGTACCCTGAGGAGTCCCTCTCTGTGGGAGCGGACTGGTCAGTGGGAGGCTATTGGTGGCAGAAGGCGGTCCCGTAAATATCCTGGTCCTATGCCATGGAGCGCTTTAAAGGTGGTGACCAACACCTTGAATTGCACCCGGAAGACCACTGGGAGCCAGTGCAGCTCACGCAGGAGAGGTGTTACATGGGCGTAACGAGGTGAGCCCATAACCACCCATGCGGCCGCATTCTGGACCAGTTGGAGCCTCCGAGTGCTCTTCAAGGGGAGCCCCATGTAGAGAGCATTACAATAGTCCAGAGAGGAGGTGACGTGGGCATGAGTGACCGTGCGCAAGACTTCCCGGTCCAGAAAGGGACGCAACTGGCGGATCAGGCGAACCTGATAAAAAGCCCCCCTGGCTACGGCCGTCATATGCTCTTCTAAAGACAGCCGTGAGTCCAGGAGGATACCCAGATTGCAAGCCCTCTCTGTGGGGGGCAAAGATTCACCCCCAATAGTCAGCGATGGCACCAGCTGACTATACCGGGACGCCGGAAGCCACAGCCACTCAGTCTTGGAAGGATTGAGCTTGAGCCTATTTCTCCCCATCCAGACCCGCATGGCTTCCAGGCAACGGGACATCACATCAAGGGCATCATTGGGGTGGTCTGGGGTGGAGATGTACATCAGCGTACTGATGGACTCTCACCCCAAAACCACAGATAATCTCACCCAGGGCTTCACATAAATGTTGAACAGAAAGGGCGAGAGGAACGACCCTTGCGGCACTCCCCAAGCGAGGCGCCTCGAGGTCGACCTCTGTCCCCCCTGCCAACACAAACTGTGAGCGGTCGGAGAGGTAGAAAGAGAACCACTGTAACACGGTGCCTCCAATTCCTAACCCCCTCAACCGCTGCAGCATGATACCATGGTTGATGGTATCAAAAGCTGTTGAGAGATCTAATAGGACCAGGACAGAGGAGCAACCCCTGTCCCGAGCCCTCCAGAGATCATCCACCAATGCAACCAATGCCGTTTCTGTGCTGTACCCCCGCCTGAAGCCCGACTGGTATGGGTCCAGATAGACAGCTTCCTCCAGGTACCGGGGTAGCTGTCGTGCCATCACACTCTTGACAACCTTCGCCTCAAAACGAAGGTTGGAGACCGGACAGTAATTTGCTAATACAGCCGGGTCCAGGGATGGCTTCTTGAGGACGGGCCTCACCATCGCCTCTTTCAAGGTGGCGGGAAAGGCTTTATATCTATTATATCTAATAGATATAAATATCTATTAGAATTTGATTTGGCAGAAGATATAGTAAAAGGGCAAATGATAGCCTGGACGAGAAATATTGGAAATAATATACAGTTAGAAGATTGGGAAAGGGTGTGGGAAACCAACCAGAGCATGACAAAGTCTGTAGTATATAAAGAAAACCAGTATAAAATGTGGTACAGGTGGTATCTGGCCCCGTCGAGATTGGCGAAGATGTACCCCAACCTTAGCCCAATCTGCTGGAAATGTAAACAGGTACATGGAACTTTCTTCCACGTCTGGTGGCTTTGCCCAAAAACAAAAAAATACTGGGAAAAAATTAAAACTTGGTTAATGGAAATAATAGCAGAAGAAATAGAATTTAAGCCAGAAATCTTTTTATTGGGTATGATTAGAGAAAATATTAAGAAAGAATTGAAATATTTAATATTGCATGTAACCACGGCAGCCAGGCTGGCATTTGCTCAGCTTTGGAAAACGGACCAAATTCCAACAGAACAATTAGTAATTCAAAAAATTTACAATTGCGTTGAAATGGACAGACTAACACTGGAATTAAAGGATAAGGTAGCCCTCATCGGTATGAGCTATAGCCTCCTCCTTGACCCTGAGCCCTGCACCTGCCATACCGTGACCCCCCGTCGGACCCAGCCCCCCCGCAGGTTATCCCCCGAACTCACACAACCCACCCCCCTCCCAGAACCCTTTAAAATCTTATCTAAAGACTTCCCCAAAAAACTCCACACCCCCTCCTCGCAACATGCCACCTCTCGGGATTCCAAAATCCATCATCAAGGTAGGCCCTCGATAATGAAGAGGGCCAAGCCTGCAAGAGGAGGGAGTCGCACAGCACAAGAATGTCAGCAGCCGTAAACATCACAAAAAACAGAGGTGGAAGGAAAACTGGTCAGGGCTTCACCAGATAATCCAATAATACTGGGTCAAAAGTAGATCTTCATTCCAGGAGCTGGTCTTCACTGCCGTCTCATGGCAATGGGAGGGGCCAGTGTCATCCCACCGCATTCAGAGGGTAACTATCCCAGTCACCCTCTCACAGTGACTGGCCCAGATGACGCCAACAATAAAGTCAGAATAGTCCATCCTTTTGTTCGGTGGATGACAACAGCCCCCTCAGCACCTGCATACCAATTCGCCCAATTCTCTTCCAGTTAGGGGTCCGATAAAAGGCCAGCCAGTTCGTAGGGGTGTTAATAGTGATGGTAATAGTCCCGCAGGCACAAGATCTTCTCCGAGGCGAAAGTGGAATAGCAAACAGCAAAACCCAATCCAGGGGTGAATGGCCATCAAAGACCAACACCCACCCATACCTGTGGGGAGAGGGGGAGGAGAGGCCACCCGAGGCAACCAACAAAGCCAATCCATGGTCAGCCTCCCGCCTCTCCAACCCCCAGATTTTCACATACCCTCAGTCACAACTCTAACCTCCAACCCCCAATCACAGTAGGGGTCCCAGTCACTGAAAGGCCAGATGGTAAGCCTAAGGGTGAGGCTGTCCGCATCTCCCCCATCAACCTGCTGCCAAGCCATTTCCCTGGCTGGCCGGTTCGTGGCCGCCATTGCCTCCGCCGCCGCCGCCGTTGTCATTGCCAGCCCGCAACCAGGCATCCTAATCTCCCCAGGCACCCTGGGGCCACCCGAAATCGCCTGAAAAGGGCTTCCCAGAGGTCCCAGAGGAGTGAGAGGGCAAGGGGCCATGTCCAAGCCACCGCCGCACAACCGCCAACTGCTACCGGACGCTTCGGCCTCCACTTCCTCCGGTGCCGAAAAAAGCTGGAGAGAGCTACCACAGCCAGGCCATCGCCCCATCTTCCCGTGATGCCGACAAACATCGGGTCCAGCCCTGCCCTGACTTTCTGAGAGTGAAAAAGCCCTCAACAGGCTGGGCAGACGATCCCCTCACTGGGGCTGGAGCTGGAGATGGTCAAGGCGGTTCCTGAAGACCCCAGCAACCAGAAACTATCCCATCTCTGAAACAGAGCTCATTCGGTCACCGCCATCTTGGAGCATGCGCAGTAAAGAGCGCATTTTACCCAACAGGGGAGGCAGTTTTAGCTGCACCATGGTGGGGTTCATCACCCTCAGGATGGAAAAAGATCCAATGAACTTAGGGCCCAGTTTCTTACATGGCATGCGTAGTTTAAGATATTTAGTGGAGAGGTATACCTCTGGCCCACCTGTAGAGGCGTCTGTGCCCTCTGTTTCTTGTCAGCTTCTTTTTTATATATTGCGGTTGAGTGCCTTAAGGAGTCTCTCACCACTTTCCATACTGTTTGCATCCCATGCTACCCGCTCCTGCGCACTCACGTCTTCTGTGAGTGAGTCTTCTGTGGCCACCTGGGGAAATTCCGGGACAAACTCCCCCCCCCCTGTGGCTATGTGAAAAGGGATAAACCCCATACTGTTGTGTACCATGTTGTTGTATGCAACTTCAGTGAAGGGGAGTGGGTCAGCCCATTGTTTTGCTGGTACTGAACATAGCACCTCAAATAGCGCTCCACCATCATGTTCATCAGCAGCGCCATTAGTAGCAGGGTGGAACGCTGAACTAAGGCCTTGGAAGGATCCCACCATTGCCACAAGCCTGCGCCAGAAGCGGGTGGTGAATTGCTACACTACACAACTCCTTACATAGTCTTCTATGTCCCTCTGCATGTGAGGCCACCAAAATTGGCAATCAACTAAATGCAGAGTCTTAAGAAATCCAAAATGCCCAGCCGAGTGAGCATCATGACATCGATGCAGCACATGTAACTGTAGAATGCCGGGTACGTATAGCTTAGATCCTTCTCTCTTAAAGCCTTCTCTCTGTGTTAATGAAGGCCGGTTCTCTTGGAACCACAGGTCTGTTGGGAGTGCTTTGAGTATGGCCTTAGGGATGTCATCCAACCAGGTGTCTAGTTGTGGTATGAGTGGGGCCTGTTGGGTGGCTAATGCCCTGGGCTGCATTGCCGGTATGATAGCCTTTACCATGTTTTCCTACTTGCTATCATACTGTGGTTTACAAGAGAGGGCATCTGCTAAAAAGTTATTTCCACCTGGTATGTATTTCAAATGGAAGTTGAACTGCCTGAAATACAATGCCCATCTCACCTGTTTCGGCGATAGTCACCGCAGGGTTTGTAGGGCCTCCAGGTTCTTGTGGCTTGTCCAGACCTCAAAAGGCAACCCTCCCCCTTCTAGTAAATGCCACCACATTAACAGGGCCCACTGAACAGTGAACATTTCCTTCTCCCATATGGGCCAATTGCATTCAGTGGGATCTGGATATTTAAGGACTGGTTTTTTCACAAAGAGGGATTTCAAATTCTTGAATGCTTGCTGACACTCCAACGTCCATACCACTGGATGTTCTGGCTGTAGGGTTCTCTTGAGATGCTTCGTCCTTAACAGGTCACTCAATGGAAAAGCCACTTGGGCAAAGGACAGAATGAACTGGCGATAGAAATTGGTGAATCCTAAGAAACTCTGTAACTATTTACGGGTTTTAGGAGCCTGCCAGTCCAACACTGCCTTTACCTTAGCAGGATCCATTTCGACTCCCTTAGGCAAAATGTGGAACCCAAGATAATCTAGTTGTGACCTGTGGAACTCACATTTGGACAGTTTAACATATAAGTGCACTGCTAACAATTTTTTAAGGAACTGAATCACCAGGGTGACATGTTCCTCCATGGTCTGGGTGTATATGAGGATATCTTTCAAATAGACAAGTACCCCTCAATACAAATGCTAATGCAGGACTCATTGATGAGCTGCATGAACACAGCCGGAGTCCCTTGAAGCCCAAAAGGCATGACCCGGAACTGGTAACTGCCTAGGGGACAATTAAAGGCCATCTTCCACTCATTCCCAGTCCATATTCATACCCTGTAATACGCCTCCCTGAGATCCAATTTAGTGAATATCCGTCCCTCCACCAACTGGGCCAACATATCCTTCATTAAGAGAAGGGGATACAGGTGTTCCACACAGACTGCGTTGATCCCACAAAAGTTGACACGGAGGTGTAAACCTCCATCTTTCTTTTCTCTGAAAAGGACTGGTGCTGCCACCTTGGACCTAGCTGGTTGAATGAAGCCTCTTTTCAGGTTCTACTCTATATATGCTCATCTTCTTCTCTATATATGCTCATCTCTGCCAGTTCTTGTGTGGTCATTGAATACACCTTGGGTTTAGGAAGTTTAATCCCAGAGAGGATCTCCATGCCACAATCCGTGGTGTGGTGTGGGGGTAACATATCGCACTCCCGTTCGCTAAATACTTCCCTCAAGTTTGCATATTCCAGAGGAAATGGGGCCTCACCAGACATGCTTGCTTGTGGCACTCTATTCCAATGCCCCCCACAGGCCCCTGGGCCTGGGATTGTGTTTCATGAGGTGGTGGGTCAGGCCCAAGCCCTATCCTCAGATTCCGACAACTGCCGGCCCACCATATCATTGGACCCCACTTGTCCAACCAGTACAAGTTCTTCTGTGATGTTCAGAACCACTACAAATTGCAGTACCTCCCAATATGGGCTTATCTGCAACTCTACTCTATCCATGACATGTGTGGCTGGTTGGCCCCCCAACAATGAACCATCCATTTGTTCAAAACAGATTGGCCTTGCTAACTTCCTGAGTTCTACTCCCAAACTGCCAGTGACATTGGCGCTCATTAAGCAACAAGTGCAACCTGAATCTATCAGTGCTGTGCACTTTTGCCATCTGGCCATCTCCACCACTATGGTTATCACAAAGGATTTGACTGGCATGTATACCATTGGGTCAGAGTCTTCCTCCTCATCACTTCCACTGGAATTAGGCGTGTCAGCCAGCACCCTGGATTCGGTAGTTGCAGGGGTTGTTTGATTCACACATACAGCCCCCCCCCCCGGTGACTTCTCTGGACTGCTCTTCACATTCTTCCTGACAGTTCCTCTTTTCATACTGGAGACACCTATAGCCACTTTGGGACCTGTATCAGAGCACTCTGCTGCCCTATGCCCTTGTTTCCCACATCAGAAACACGTTATTGGCAGCTGGCTAGGTGTGGTTTTCCTGGTGGCTATTGGGGAAGGAGGTTTCACCATCTGTGGCGGGGCCCTTGGGGCAAAGCTAGTAATATGGATCAAGGGTGGCTTTGGTCCCCATGTGCCTCACTCACGCCTTGGTCAGTCCTCCCAGAATTCAATGTCCAATTCCATCGCAGCCTGGAACCATGCTGTCAACCTAGGGGGCAACCCCCTGCATGCACAAGCCTGTCGTAGGGCTTCTAGTGCCACAAGGTCATGGCCATCTTGAGCCCCTGTTTGGGTGTGGGGTGTGGAGTCCATAGCCTGTGGACCTGTCCCCCATCACTTGCTGACTATATGGGAACCGAGCTACCTGTGGTACACCTGATCGTGGCCATTGCTCTTCCACTGTGGGGCCCCTCTGCCTGCCATACATCCGGTCTTGACTACTATCTGGTACTGTCCAGCAATGCCTCCTAATGGTTGGGGTTCATGTGGTGGTAGACGTCCTGCCGCCTTAACGTCCCTCTATTCTCTGCCATGGCCAGGGTTCCAGAAGCCCACCACCCCAAACATCTCCTGCAGCACCTCTATAGTCTGGCTTCCCACTGCTGTTGAATAGCTCCAATTATTATCAGAAATCCGCCATTCACTCTATTGGGTGAAACGGGTCTCGGAAGGGGTAAACATAGGAGCATTGGGTGACAGGCCCCTATGGGCCATAACCCCTGGCAGGTTCACACTCCAATCCACTGTAGTCTCCATGGGCCCCTGGCAAGTCTCAGGCTCCCAGGGTTTGCTGGAGGCTTCTATGCCACTGAGTGGTCCTTTGGCCTGACATCCAGAGGTGCCTCTCCTAATGCACTTGGTAAGGCTTCTAGTACAATCACATCAGATGCGATTGCGGACTCCTCCAGGTCCGCAGCCTCCAACCCCAGCACTGTACTTTCAGCCGTGTTTTGAGCTCTGACAAACTGTCAGGTTCCAAAGGGAAAAAAACTGCCAAACGCTAGTATTGTTTCAACTGTAGTTTATCTCATCTGGCATACACTGACCACCAAAACAATCAAGCAAGGAAGAAATTGTCAGAGCTAATATCCGGTGCTCCCCACCACCTTTAAAAGAGTGCCACCCAGCCCTTTATGCAAACCCACCCCCACCACATGTCCCAGAACTGGGATCAAAGCAGTGTCATTCTGTCAGCTGGAGGGCCTCCTGGCTCTGCCGTGTCTGGCGTGTCCTCCGTCTCACAGATGGAGGGCTTTCTGGTTCCTCTATAGCTCTATAGCTGTGGCCAGCTATAATGGCCACAGCTGCCTGCATAGCTGCTGATGCTGGAATCGCCACTGCTGATATGTGATTCCCTGCCGCTGACGCTGGATTCCCCTGCGAGGCTGCTGCCGCCTTGAGCAGCTCCATGCTGGTGATGCCCCATAGCTGACACCGACGCCCAGCTGGTAAGCATGAGCGATGCAATAAAGGGGTGATCACATCTCCCCGCCATTCCCCCCGATCGAATGGCAGCTCCAGGCCATCGGGCTTGCCGGAGCTAACATGGGGAAGCTGCCGCCATGGCTCATGCTCGCTCCTCAGCCAGCCCTTGTGCAGCACAGTGAAAGAGAGAGACAAACAGAGAGACAGAAAAAGAGAAAGAGGCAGAGACAGAGAGAGACACAAACAGAGAGACACACAAAGAAACAAAGAGAGACAGAGAGAGAAAAAGAAAGAGAGAGAGAGAGAAAGAGAGAGACAGAGAGCGAGAGAGAGGTGAACAACACACCAGAAGCAAGATGTGGCTGGGAGGGGAATGATGAGGCAGGGCAAATAATTTAACAACCAGTTCTCTGCCCTAATAATCTGCTGGGTAGACATGGCTAGGGGAGGGGTCATGTGACTTGGTGGGAGTGAGTGATGTTGAGTTGGCCATGCCCACACAGTCACACCGGTTGTTAAATTATTGGCTCCCAGTGTTTTCTTTTCTGTGGGAAATGGGCCCGAATGGCTCTTTGAGTGTTTAACGTTGCAGACCCCTAGACTAGACATACCCAGTTCCAGCAACCATTCTTTATATGTTTTAGCCTCCAGTCCCCTAATCATCTTTGTTGCTCTTCTCTACATTCTTTCTAGAGTCTCAACATCTTTTTTACATCATGGCGACCAAAACTGGTTGCACTATTCCAAGTGTGGCCTTACCGAGGCATTATAAAGTGGTATTAACACTTCACATGATCTTGATTCTATCCCTCTGTTTATGCAGCCTAGAACTGTGTTGGATTTTTGGCAGCTGCAGCACACTGCTGGCTCATATTTAAGTGATTGTCCACTAGGACTTCAAGATCCCTCTCACAGTCACCACTATTGAGCAAGGTACCACAAACTGTACCTGTACATTTTGTTTTTCTTGCCTAAATGTAGAACCTTGCTTTTTCACTGTTGAATTTCATTTTGTTAGATAGTGCCATGATCTGTCCCCGTACCCACACACACACAAACACAGCCAGCCGAGGGTTAAGGAAACACTTTGGAACGCACCCAGGTCTTATCTCCCACTTGGCAGCGATAGACACACCGTCTGCCAAATGCCTTTATTTTCACAAACAGAAAGATAAGGTACTTAACGTGCAAAAAGTCCAAGCAGAAATAATATCTCTCTCCGCAGTTCCGAACGAGGCTTTAGTGACTATCCAAGATTTACTTTTGTTCGTCACAAGGATCACTGACCACTATCCTCTATTATATAGTCTCTGGGGTGTGGTCCAGTGACTCAGTTCTAATCCCTAGCACGCCTCCTAAGCTGCTGCAAACATTTATCACGCCTTCAGAGGCGTGCGTCCAGGAATGATGTTTCTTCATCACTCTGATCCGAGCCAGCTGTCTCCCTACTGATCTCCTCTCCCTCGGCCGGCACCTGAGACAATGCCAGAGGGGAGGGGCCTGGAGAGAGAGGCCTGGCTGACTCCTCTTCCTCATGCTCGGAGCTTTCTTCCTCCGATGGGACAGGCTCAGAGGGCGGGGCCACAACACTATCCCCCACCGCAGGGCCCTTCCCCCGGGTCTGACGGTCGGGATGGGGTCGGGACGGGAACTGTTCGTGGAAAGCCCGCACCAGGTCAGGGGCCTGAACGGCAGACGCGTCCACCCAGGTGAAATCCTCGGGCCCGTACCCCTTCCAGGCGATGAGGTATTGGAAGCGCCCCTTCAGCCAACGGGAGTCCCGGATACTGTCCACCTCGTACGTCGAGGCGTCGTCCTCGTCGGCTGCAGCTGGGGGGGCAGGCGGCGGCGGGCGGCGGAGATGGCTCGCGGGGGCCTCAGGGACCAGGAGGGACCGATGAAAAACAGGGTGGAGCCGCATGGAGAGGGGTAGAGTCAACCGGTAGGCCACCGGATTGATGACCGCCTCGATAGGGAAGGGACCGATAAAGCGGTGGGCCAGTTTCCTCACCGGCTGGTCCGTGGGGAGGTGTTTCGTGGACAACCACACCCGATCTCCTACTTCCAGCGGTGGCGTCGCCCGGCGGGCGCGATCGGCGAACCGTTTATAATCCTCTTTCGCCCGGATCAGCTGCCGCTGCACCAGTTGCTGCACCGCCTGCAGCTCCGAGAAGAAGTCCCGGGTCTCGGGAACAGGGGAGTCCATGATGGTCAACGGGAAAAGCCGTGGATGGTATCCGACGTTGGCATGAAACGGGGTCATTTGGGTGGAGGTGTGTTGGGAGTTATTAAAAGCGAACTCCGCCAGGGGAAGGTACTCGGCCCAGTTGTCCTGCTGCTGGTTGACAAAACAGCGGAGGTACTGCTCCAGTATGCCGATGACCTTCTCCGTGCCCCCGTCAGTCTCCGGATGGTGCAATGACGACAGGCACACCTGCACCTCCAGTGCGGCCATCAGGCTTTTCCAGAAGCGGGCCGTGAACTGGGCCCCGCGGTCTGAAACCACCCGGTCCGGCAGGCCGTGGAGGCGGAAGATATGCTGCAGGAACAGACGAGCCGTGGTGCAGGCCGAGGGCAGGCCGCGGCACGGGATGAAATGTGCCATCTTCGTGAGCGCATCCACCACCATGAGGATGGTCGTGTACGTAGCGGACAGGGGCAGGAAGTCCATGGAGATGGCTCCCCATGGTCTCTCCGATGTTGGCAGCGGCTGGAGGAGTCCAGGAGGGGGGCCGGACGTGGCTTTGGCCTGTCGGCACGTCACACAGGACGTCACGTAGGCGTGCACGTCGTGCCGTACCCAAGGCCACCAAAAAGTCCGCGTCACCAAGTTCAAAGTCTTAAAGAAGCCGAAGTGCCCCGCCGCGGGATTGTCATGGCACTGGTTCATGACGAGGGCTCGGAGCGGACTCGTGGGCACGTACAGCTGACCCCGGTGTCTGAGCAAGCCCTCCTCCACGGTCCATGGGGATGCGGGGCCGACGTCCGCTCTCCGCTGCTGCAACCAGTCGTCCCGTCGCTGCGCTTCCAGCACCTGAGCCCGCAGGTCCACCGGTTCCTGGACCGCGGCCAAGGAGTCCGCTGGCAGCACCGTCCGGGGGGGAAGGGAGTCCTTGGGGCAAAAGTATTCCGGCTTACGGGATAGCGCATCTGCCCTCTGGTTGAGGTTGCTCGGAATGTATGTGACGTGGAAGTTGAACCGGGCGAAAAACAACGACCACCGGATCTGCCGCTGGTTCAACTTCCTGGCCATGGTGAGGTGCTCCAGGTTCCGATGGTCCGTCCACACCTCCACCTGGTGTCGGGCCCCCTCGAGGTGATGTCGCCAAGCCTCGAACGCGGCCTTGATGGCCAGCAACTCCTTTTCCCAGATGGTGTAGTTGCGCTCGGAAGGGTTGAGTTTCCGGGAGTGGTATGCGCAGGGAAAAAGAGTGCCGCCATCCACCGGAGCCTGTAGCAGCACCGCCCCAATCGCCACGTTGGATGCGTCCATCTCCACCACGAACGGACGGTGTGGATTGGGGTGCCTCAGGACTGGCTCCATGAGGAAGGCCTGCTTGAGGACCTCGAAGGCCTGCTGCTGCGGGGGCCCCCACTGGAACAGGACCTTCTTCCGAAGGAGCTGGGTCAACGGCAAGGTCAGGGTGGCGAAGCCCGGGATGAAGGTCCGATAGTAGTTGGCGAATCCCAACAGACGCTGGACGTCCTTCACCCGACGCGGGGGTTCCCAACTGCGCAAGGCCTCCACCTTGTGCGGGTCCATCACAATGCCCTCGGGGGTGATGATGTGCCTGAGGAACTCTATGGAAGTCTGGAAGAAGTAGCATTTCTCCAACTTTGCATAGAGCTGGTGCTCCCGCAGGCGCTGCAGGACCTGGCGGACATGCTGGAAGTGACTTTCTGGGGTCCGGGAATAGATCAAAATGTCATCCAAGTAGATCACCACGAACCGATCCAGCATGTCCCAGAACACATCGTTCATCAAGTGCTGGAAGACCGCGGGGGCGTTGGTCAACCCGAACGGCATGACGGTATACTCGAAGTGTCCGTACCGAGTGCCGAACGCCGTCTTCCACTCGTCCCCATCTCTCACGCGCACCAGGTTGTAGGCCCCTCGGAGATCGAGCTTAGTGAAGATCAAGGCCTCCCGCAACCTCTCCATCAGCTCCGGGATCAGCGGCAGGGGGTAACGATTTCGCACTGTGATGGCATTCAAGCGCCGGTAGTCGCAATACAGGCGCAAGTCCCCCGTCTTCTTTTTCACGAAGAGGACCGGGGCTGAGAGCGGGGAGGTCGAAGGCCGGATGAACCCACGGGCCAGGTTCTTCTCCAGAAAGTCCCGTAAGGCGGCCAGCTCGGGCTCCGACATGGAGTACAGGCGTCCCGAGGGCAGGGGCGCGTTGGGCATTAGGTCCACCGCACAGTCGTAGGGTCAGTGTGGGGGCAAGCGGTCCGCCTCCTTCTTGCTGAACACATCGGTGAAGGGCGTCAGCTCCGGAGGCAAGGAGACGTTAGGGGCAGAGATGTCCTGGCCGGCGCAGGTGTGGCGAAGGTGGTTGACACACTGCAGGCTCGGGAACGAGATGGCGTTTCTCGACCACGCCACCTGAGGGTCGTGCGCCCGAAGCCAGGCCATCCCCAGGACCAAGGGAAAGTGCAGATCCGCCGTTACGTAAAACTGGATCGCCTCCTCGTAGTTCCCAATGGCGAGACGCAAGGGCTGGGTAGCGGTTTTGATGGGCCCCGCCACGAGTTCCCGCCCATCTATAGTTTCGACCCTCAATGGAGGGTCCACTGGAACCAAGGGGACTTTGTAATGGGCCACAAAGGCCTGGTCCATAAAGTTCGTGGTGGCCCCCGAGTCCACCAGCGCGTGCGCCTGGAGCCCCTCCAACCGGTTAGCCAACAACACCCGGGTGTTCAAAATCAGGTGCCGAGGGGGCTTACAGTCCACAGCCGCCGACTCTGGTGGGGCATGGTCACGTGCCTGACCCAGAGTTTCCCCTAGGCCAGGCCTGGCCCGTTTCCCGGCTGGTCACGCCGAGACTCCGGAACAGGATTTTACTTCACATGATTTTGATTCTATGCCTCTGTTTATACAACCAAGTATTGTATTAGTTTAGTGCAGGGGTGAAATGCTCCTGGTTCGGACTGGATCACCCGATCCGGTAGCAATGGAGGCGGGTGGTTCGGAGAACCAGTAGCAAAAATCCCTGCCCCCCCCATGCCCAGCTGAGCCGCACAATCATCAGAGACTTTTTTTTTACTTTTAAAAGCATTTTTTCTACAACCTCTTCGGCTGAAAAAATGCTTTTAAAAGTAAAAAAAAAGCCTCTGATGATCACGCGGCTCAGCTGGGATCGTCAAAGGCTTTAAAAGAAAAAAAGCCTCTGCTGATCAGGCAACTCATCTTGGATCATCAAAAGCATTTAAAAAAAAAAACCTTTTTTTTCTTTTAAATGCCTTTGACGATCCAAGCTGAGTTGCCTGATCATCAGAGGCATTTAAAAGAAAAAAAGCCTCTGCCGATCAGGCAACTCAGCTGGGATTGTCAGAGCCTTTTGAAAGCATTTTTTTTACAACCTCTTCGCCAAAGAGGTTGTAGAAAAAATGGTTTTAAAAGTAAAAAAAAAAATTGGCCATGCCCACGCAGTCACATTACCCCCCCCACACCAAGCCACACCCACAGAACCGGTAGTAACAAATTTTAGATTTCACCATTGGTTTAGTGTCATCTGCAAATATGATTCTATTCCCTCTTCTAAGTCATTTATGAAGATATTGAAGAATACTGGGCCTAAGACAGAACCTTGTGGTACCCCATTGCTTACTTCCCTTCAGGTAGATGTAGTACCATTAAGAACTACTCATTGGGTATGATTTGTCAGCTAGTTAGAAATCCATCTGGTGGTGATGCTATCTATCCCACATTTCTCTAGTTTACCAAGAAGTAGATTGTGGTTAGTGATGGGGTTCAAAATTTAACAACCTGTTCACTCAGGGTCAGGTTGGCTGTTGTGAGAGGTGTGGCCCAGTCCCATCCTCCAGCTCCACCACACATGTCTCCCACAATTCCCAATGTGACCCTGGGTGAACCAGTTGTTAAATTACCTGCGACACCGCCCCCCCTACTATCAAAGTGGATTCTGGGCAATATGTTGCAATGTAGAAATGGGAAATGGAGTGGCCAGCATGAGGGAAGGAGGAGGAGCAGGGAGAAGAGAGAGGGAAAGCAGCCTCCTATTTCCCTTGCGCTGGCCACTCTGTTGCCCGTTTTTCCATTGCAACACAGCAACATGGAGCTTGCCCCACCAACCACTGTGCAGATGCCCTTGCTTCCCCCAAGCATTTCTTTGCCTACCTGATTTCCAGGTCAGTTGCATTTCTCTGTTGCATTTCTCACTGTCATGTGCAGGAAAGTTTGTGGGACTAAAAAAAAAAGTTCAATCAATCAATTCCAACTTCGCAAAATCTTTTTTTTTTCGTGAGAAGTTGGAATTGATTGATTGAACTTTTTTTTAGTCCCATAAACTTGTTTCCCTACAAAAGATGGTGAGAAATGCGATTGAGAAGGAGCTGGAAATCAGGTTAACAAAGAAATGCTTAGGGGAAGCGAGGGCATCTGGGTGCCAGGTGCTGAAATGGACATGCCCCTCTCCAGCAGTTGCCCAGGCCGGCCGGCGGGAAGGCTGGCATCTACTGGCACTTAAATGAGTGACATTCCAGCTCTGGCTGGGAAGGGGCAGCAGGCAAGGGTATGTTCTGTCCCTGTCCCACACACGCAACCCCACAGACGGCCTGGAGTTAATAAGCCACACGACAAAGTCTTTGAAGATAAAGCTGGCAGCAACCCAGTGGCTAGCTGCCAATTCAGACTTTACTCACACAAAACAAAGATTAGACTGCAAGCATTCCGATAAAGCAGGCAAAGTTTCAGCAATACAAGGATTAGTCCAAATGCAGTCTGACAAGGCAGGCAGAAGTCCAGTAACGCAGAGATCATGGATTATTTCTAGTTTTTGCTCATCACAAACTGAACCGGCCACCACACCCACATTTATACCCTGTGGGGTGTGGTCCAGTGACGCAGCTAATCTCTGGCACGCCTTCCCCTCTGCTGTGCATGCTTCTCCCTGCGCCGCTGTCGAGGATCCAGCCAGCACTTATCTCCTTCGTCGCTGTCCACCTGTGGCTGCGGGGACAGCCACAGATTGGCTCTGGGCCTATCTCTTGGCCTTCGGTGTCCTCTGGAGGCATTGCCAGAGAGGAGGGTCCTGGAGAGGGAGGCCATGCCAACTCCTCTCCCTCACTCTCAGAGTCTGCATCTGTTGATAGCCCAGGCTCAGGCAACGGAGCCACAACAGGGTGCTGCAGGCAGGACACCTGCTCGCTTTAGCACCCTCCCCAACCCTCTGGTGCTCCACTGGCGCTTTGGCTCTGGGTTGCCACCCCACCCCGCCCCCAAGACAGTTTTCGTCTGAGTGATGTGATTGAAGGTTTTTGTTACTCCTCTGTTGGACTTTTGGGGAGGGTTCCCCCCCCTCCTGGCCTGGAAGGAAGTTGAATGAAAACCAGACGTGTTCCAGAAACACAGATTTTCCGGAACACATCTAACTGATTTGCCGAACTTAGCAAAAAATCAGGTATTGGTTTTACTGAACCGGCGCAAACCAGTGTGAACCAGCTGAATCCCACCATTGGTTGTGGTCTACTTTGTCAAATGCCTTGCTGAAGTCCAAATATATTATCCAGAGCATTTCACTTGTCTACTAATTTAGTCACTTTGTCAAAGAATGAAATAAGATTGGTTAGCATGATCTGTTTTTAACAAACCTGTGCTGGTACTACTTATAACTTTATTTCTTTCTAGATGTTTATAGATCTCTTTTTTGATTATTTTTTTCCAATATCGCCCCAGGTATTGATGTTAGGCTGACTGGTCTGTAGTTTCCTTGGTCTGGGTTTTTTTCCTTTGTCAAAAACAAAGCTTCACGTATCTGGTGCCTTCTAAAATACCCCTGAATTTTAGTTCCTTTATACCATAAGAAAGCATGCCATCCCATCAGCAAATCATGTCCCTCCAAATTTAATAATCTAGTATTTTTCAATATCACCCATTCTTTAATCCACATTAAACAAACCGCTTGATAGTATAATTCAAAATCCGGTAATCCAAAACCACCCCTCATTTTAGCATCTTGTAACAGTTTAAGTTTTATCCTTGCCTTCTTTCCCTGCCAAACATATTTCAAAACCATTTTATTTAAATCTGTAAAAAATTCCTTATCCAGCTTTACAGGAATTGTCTGAAAAAGATACAAAATTCTAGGTAAAATATTCATCTTAATAGTTGCAATTCTACCAATAAAAGATAACTGCAAGTTTCCCCATTTCCCCAAATCCTGTCCTATCTGTTGCTTAAGCTTATTATAATTATTTTCTTTAAGAGAACTACATCTTGCTGTTAATTGAATCCCCAAGTATTTTACCTTATTTGTGACCTGCATCTTAGAGATCTCCATCAGTTCTTCTTTTTGTTTTTTTAACATATTTTTAATCATTATCTTCATCTTCTCTTTATTAATTTTCAAACCAGCAACCTCCCCAAATTCGCCTATTTTTTCTATCAATTTATTTATTGATATTAGTGGTTCTTCAATAAAAACCAGGTCATCAGCAAAGGCTTGTAATTTATATTCTTCCATTCTAATTTTCATTCCCTTTATCTCTTTTTCTTCTCTAACCTTTCTATTCAACACTTCCAACGTCAATATAAATTTGATGACCCGTTCCCTACTTCAGGTGGGGGTACAGGAAGATCCCTTAAAAGGTCGAGCTGAGGATTTTGTACAATTCCTGCATGATAAAGTCGCTCAGATTCAGGAAGGCCTGGACTCCGATTGGGTAGATCCAGGGGAGGAGACGGGGGCAGGTCTTGACAGCGTTATCTGGGAAGAGTTTGACTCTGTGACTCCTGAGGACATGGACAGGATTCTGGGCAAGCTTAACGCTGCCACATGTTTATTGGACCCGTGTCCCTCCTGGTTGGTACTGGCCTCCCGGAAGGTTACACGAGGCTGGCTCCAGGGGATTATAAATGCTTCTCTGAGTGAGGGTGTCTTTCCCGCTGCCTTGAAAGAGGCGGTTGTGAAGCCCCTCCTCAAGAAGCCTTCCCTGGACCCGGCTATATTATCAAATTATCATCCAGTCTCCAATCTTCGCTTTGTTGCAAAGGTTGTTGAGAGTGTGGTGGCGCGACAACTTACCCCGATACCTGGATGAAGTTGTCTATCTGGATCCGTTCCAGTCGGGTTTCAGGTCACGATAAAGCACGGAAACGGCATTGGTCGCGTTGGTGGATGATCTCTGGAGGGCTCGGGACAGAGGTTGCTCCTCTATCCTGGTCCTATTAGATCTCTCAGCGGCTTTTGATACCATCGACCATGGTATCTTACTGCACCGGCTGGAGGGGTTAGGAATAGGGGGCACCGTGCTTCGGTGGTTCTCCTCCTTCCTCTCTGACCGTTCGCAGTTTGTGTTGGCAGGGGGGCAGAGGTCGACCTCGAGGCACCTTATTTGTGGGGTGCCGCAAGGGTCAGTCCTCTCACCCCTTCTGTTCAACATTTATGTAAAACCGCTAGGCGAGATCATCCATGGTTTTGGGGTGAGTGTTCATCAGTATGCTGATGACACACAACTATACATCTCCACCCCAGACCACCCCAGTGATGCCCTTGCTGTGATGTCCCGTTGCCTGGAGGCCGTGCGGATCTGGATGGGGAGAAACAAGCTCAGACTCAATCCCTCCAAGACTGAGTGGCTGTGGCTTCCGGCATCCCAGTATAGTCAGCTGGTACCATCACCGACAATAGGGGATGAGATCTTGCTCCCCACAGAGAAGGCCCGCAACTTGGGTGTCCTCCTGGATTCACGGCTATCTTTAGAAGATCATATGACGGCCGTGGCCAGGGGTGCCTTTTATCAGGCTCGCCTGATCCACCAGTTGCGTCCCTTTCTGGATCAGGACGCCTTGCGCACGGTCACTCATGCCCTAGTTACCTCCCGTATGGACTATTGTAATGCTCTCTACATCGGGCTCTCCTTGAAAAGCACTCGGAGGCTCCAACTGGTCCAGAATGTAGCCGCGCGGGTGATTATGGGTGCAGCTCATTATGCCCATGTAACACCTCTCCTACGCGAACTGCACTGGCTCCTGGTGGTCTTCCGGGTGCGACTCAAGGTGTTAGTTATCACCTTTAAAGCGCTCCATGGCTTAGGACCTGGGTACCTACGAGACCGTCTTTTGCCACCAATAGCCTCCCACCGACCAGTTCGTTCTCACAGGGAGGGACTACTCAGAGTACCGTCAGTCAAATTATGCCGACTGGCGACTCCCAGGGGGAGGGCCTTCTCTGTGAGGGCTCCAACCCTTTGGAATGAACTGCCCCCAGAGATACGGAATATCCCTGATCTCCGTGCTTTCCGCCGTGCCCTCAAGACCCTGATGTTTCAACAGGCGGAGCTAAACATATGAACACGTGAATGATTTTTTTTAATGTTATCTAATTCTGGGTTTTATTTAATTGATCAAACTAAGTAATAATTTTAATTAGCAATTTTATGATGTTTGTGTGTCTATATTTTTCTTGACTGTACATCACCTTGAGTCCTACGGGAGAAAGGCAGTATAGAAATATAATAAATAAATAAATAACAATGGGGATAAGGGACATCCTTGTCGAGTACCTTTTTCTATTTCAATAGCATCGGTCAATTCTCCATTAATCATTACCTTTGCTGTCTGTTTCGTATATATAGCTTCAATTGCTTGAAGAAATTTCCTTCCAAAGCCCATCTCTTCCATTTGTAACATCATAAATCGCCAGTTCACATTATCAAATGCTTTTTGTGCATCTAAAAATACCAAAGCCATCTGTTTTTCAGGGTGCGCTTCATAATATTCTAGAGTATTCAAAATTATTCTTATATTATCTCTAATTTGTCTTTTTGGAAGAAATCCATTTTGATCTGAATGAATAAAGTTATTCAAGTATCTCTTAAATCTTTCTGCCAGTATTGAGGCAAAGATTTTATAATCCGAATTCAGCAGGGATATAGGCCTATAGTTTTTGACTTGCTGTGAGTCTGTGTCTTCTTTATGAATCAGTGTAATATAAGCCTCAGTCCATGATTGGGGTATTGTTTTATTTGTCATTACTTCATTCATGACGTCCAAAAGTGGAAGGCATAAGGATTCTTGTAATGTCTTATAATATTCAACAGGCAATCCATCTGGTCCTGGTGTCTTTCCATTTTTTTGTTTCTTAATTGCTCCTGTTAGTTCCATCATTGTTATATGCCCGTTTAGCATTTCTTCAATGTTCTTAGGGATCACAGGTAGTTTTGCGTTCTGTAAGTATTTTTTAGCTTTCCCCTCTTCAACCTGCTCTCTTTTATAAAGTTGCCTATGGTATTCTTGTATTATTTTTCCCATCTCTTTATTTCCAAATTTACTTTGTCCTTGGTCATCAATCAGTTGCGTTTTTTTTTATTCCCTTTCTTTTTTCAATTTATATGCTAGCCACCTTCCTGGTTTATTTGCGTTTTCAAAATAGTTCTGTTTAGCACTTCTTATGTTTTGGGCTAGCTCTTCCTTCTCCAGTAAGTCCATTTTATGGTTTAACATATCCATTTTCATTTTAACATCTTTCTTATGTGGATCTTTCTGGAGTTCCTTTTCAAATCTTTTATGTTCATTCTTTAATATTGTAAAAGTTTGTCTTTTTTTCACATTCCTTTTCTTTATATAATCTATTATTATACCTCTAGCATAGGCCTTCATTGTATCCCAACGGTTTTGTATCGATGTATCTTCTTTTTTATTTTCCTTAAAGAAAAACTCCAACTCTCTTTGCATTTTCTATACAAATTCTTTTTCTTTTAAAATTGTATTATTCAAAGTCCATCTGGCTTTCCTTTTTTGACCTTTCCAAGTTACTATCACTGGGTTATGGTCAGCCCATAAGTTAGTGTCTATTTCCACCTGTTCAATTTTCGGAATTAAGTCCATTGTTGTCCATATCATATCTAACCTGGACCAAGATAAGTGCCTGTTTGAATAAAAAGTATATTGTCTATTCTTCCCATTTCTAATTCTCCATATATCTTTCAAATTTATTTTCATTTTAAAGAAAGAGTTTGGCAGTGTCTTTCTATTATGCTTTCCTGTTTTTGTTGTTTTATAGTCCAATTTTTCATCTGCTATTCTATTAAAGTCTCCCATCATGCATATATTATCATAGTCCATTTTGATTATTTTCATATGTAAATTTCGAAAGAAGTCACTCTGGTTGTTATTTGGCGCGTATATTGCAACTAGAAGTATCTTCATGTTATTATCGATTATCTCCACTATCAAAACTCTACCCTCTGAATCTGCATATATTTGTTCCGTTTTTATTGAATTTTTAATATATAGAACAATGCCTCTCTTTTTGTGTTGCGATAATGATGAAAATTTTTCCCAAGTTTGGTTTGTGCCAATAATTTTTCGTGTTGCTTTTTAATGTGAACTTCTTGTAAACAAATTATATCAAAATTTAGCTTCTCTAATTTATGAAAGACCTTTCTTCTTTTCACAGCCAAATTGAGTCCATTTATATTTATTGAAATTAATTTCAATATTCATATTCATATTTTATATGTAGGATTTATTGCTCTAGTTGATCATACTTCCCGTTGTTCTTTGGATTCCACAATCCCGCCAACAGCGCCTTCTGTTGATTCAATCATTAACATTTCCTCTTCTGTAGGTTTTGTCGACATCAGTGTAGCTTGTGTTTCTGTTTCCATTGCCACTTCCTTTTCCTTTGAAAAATCTTCATAAAAAGCTCTCGCTTTTTCAATTGTATCTAGCCTGTATCTTTGCAGTTGCCATGTTAAAATCAATCCTTCTGGTATCAGCCATCTAAAATTAACACCCTTTTGTATTAGTATCTTAGTCAAAAATTTATACTCTTTTCTCGCATCTCTCACTTTCCTTGGTATTTGTTTCAAGACTACTACTTCCTTCTCCTTGAATTTCAATGTTTTTTCTCTCGCCACTTGAAGAATTTGTGCTTTGATCGATTTCTTAGTAAATCTTATATGAACTTCTCTTGGTAATTCATTGTGCATAGCATATCTAGTGTAAACTCGATAGATCTCGTCCACACCGTATGCCATCTCCTCTCTAGGTATCTCCAGAGCATCAGCAAGCATAGAAATCATGACATTCGCAAGATTTTCTCCTTTCTCTTCCTCCACATTTTGAAATCTAAAATAGAATTCTGCTCTATCCATTTCCAATTCCACTACTGCACTTCTTTTGCTTTCCATCTCTCTTAGTCTATTGTCAAAATCTTTCATTCCCCCCCCCCTTTTGGTCGTCCTTCCTCTCAAGCTCTTCTAGTCTTCCTTCAAATTTTGACATTGCCTGTTGTATGCTAACCACTTTTTCATCTGTCTTTATTAATTGTTGTTCCATCCGTTGAACATTCTCATCTGTCTTAAGTAATTGCTGTTCCATCCTCTGAACTACACTCAAAATTGCTTGTAGTGATGCTTCTTTCTCTTTCTCTTGTTGTGTCATGGTCTGGACCAGGCATTTTCCTCCAGATGGAGATGCAAAAGATGTGGTTGCTGCTCCCACTGTTACTGTTTTTTTACTCATTTTATTATAATCCACTAGTGTAAAGATCAAAAGAGGAGATAAAAAATTAAAAGACAAAAAGCAAAAAGGAGGCCAAAAAGGGAAAAAGAAAAAGGAGAGGCAAAAAGGCAAAAAAAAAAAAAAAAAGAGGAAAAAAAATATGGAAAAGGAAAAAAGAGAGAGAGAGAAAAAAACCCTGACTCTTCAGGTTCTTCCAAACCCTAATCCAACTAAGATTCCCTTAAAAGGGGAAGAGGAAAGGAGGAAAAAAAAGGAGAGGGGAAAAAAATTCTTGTATAAGCAAAATATCAAGGAAATAGAAAAAGAATGATGAGTTACAAAAATATAGAAGTCCAAAATCAAAAATCCACAATAGGAAACAATATGGAGGGGAGTAAAAGAACCATAGGAAATAAAAAAAGAAAAAAAAAGGAAAAAGAGAAAGAAAAAAGCTTCAGGCTCTTGAATGCCTAAATCCAATTCGATTCGATCCTTAAAAGGTCTTAAAATAGAAAAGGATCTTTCCTTATATTTTTCCGGAAAGCATACAGAGAGTTCTCTCTCATACAAGCCTCAAGAAGAGAAAATAATAGTAGCTGCCCCAAAGAATGATGATAATAGAGAGGAAGAATTCCCCTTCACCCTTTTCCAAGGCTCCTACTTCAAAGTCACCAAGAACACCTGAATCAACATTGCAGATAGATACTGTCTCAGATGCTCTCTTCACTTATGCTAAACAAGCTGGAGCTCAGAGCCACTTTGTTATTGTTTTGGCTACAATATATCTTTAATCTTTCTGCCTGGGTACATTGCAACTGAGTTTCTTCTCTTCTTTTCTTTTCCCCAGTAGATGGCAGCACTTCCACTCTCTTAGCTTTCCTACTTTAAAAGTCCAAATCCTCTTTATAGAAAGTTAAAATTGAGAGGAAAAGTTATATATAAAAAAAAAATCAAAAGAAAGGAGAAAAAAAGGCTTCACAGTGGATCAATCACAATTCAGACAAAATTCTTTCTTTCCCTTTTTTTAAACAAAACATAATCCCAAAGATCAATGCCTTCCCTCCTCTTCTCATTCAGTCCAGCCTCGGTCTTAGAAAAAACAATTAGTTTAAAAAGTTCCAATCAGCATTCGGGTTTCAAATAGTCTATTTCAAAATAAATTTGCTGCTTAGCTTCCTTTTAATAATCATCCACTCACTCATCCCTTAAGGTGAACTTGTCAGTCAAAATAAAGCTCTCTCACCAGATCGGATAGCTGTCGTTCCTCTTTCTTCCTCCGAAGCTGCCCCAGCCTTGGAAGCCGCAGTGGCTGCGTCCCTGCTGCCGGAAAAAGGGCTTTCTTGGATCAATCAGGGATTTTGCGGTGTCCCTGAGATCTACAGGAGGTGCCCTCCACTACCACAGTCAAACTTAGACTGTGGAGTCCAAACTGGACCGTCTGGCAGCGGGGCTATCGGGGGTGATTCTGGAGCTCCAAAATCGCGCATCCCGTTTCGCTGGGGCGTCAACTTCCGGTCCGGTTTTTTTCCTTTTTTGAAGATGGGAACCACATTAGCTCTTTTCCAATCCTCTGGTAGTTCCCCAGTGCTCCAAGATTTTTTAAAAATATGATACAATGGTTCTGAGATAACGTCTGCCAGCTCCTTCAGAACTCTGGGATATAATCCATCAGGTCCCACTGATTTATATTCATCAAGGTCAGACAGGTGTTTTCTTACCATTTTCTTGCTTATTTTAATTTTTATTTCTAATCTGTCCTTTACAGTTATGTTTTTAGTAGGTTGGGCTGTAGTTTCTTTTTGTGTGAAGACTGATGCAAAGAATGAGTTAAACAGCTCTGCTTTTGCTCTACTGCCTGTTGCTTTCTTGCTATCTTCTCTCTTTAGTGTACTGGCTGTTTCCTTGACTTTTTGTTTGTTTGTTATTTATATGTTGAAATAAACTTTTTTATTATTATCTTTGACTTTTGTTGCAAATCTTTGTTCATTCTGAGCATTTGCTTTCCTGACTTCAACTTTGCAGGTTCAGCTAGTCCCTCTTTCCATTTTTTGTACTTATCCTTTTTGTCTTTCAGTTTATCAGAGAGATCATTGTCAACCATGCTGGTTTCTTCTTGAATTTCTTCTTGTTCTTTTTTAGTGGTATTGGGTCGGACTGGGCTTTTATGATCATATTTTTCAGTATTTCCCACACTTTCTGAGTTGTTTTCCCCTTTAAGATTTTTATCCATGAAATTTTGCTTAGGTTCTCTCTGAGTTTCTTAAAATCAGCTCTTTTAAAGTTTAAGACAGTAGTTGGATTATATTCTATTGCTTGTCTTTGCATTTTATCGAATTCCAGTATGATGTGGTCACTCTTGCTCAAGGTTCCAGCAACTTCAATTCCCTCTATCACTTCTTCTCTATTAGTAAGAAATAGGTCCAGTATAGTTTTTCCTCTAGTTCCCTCCTCTACCTTTTGGATAACAAAGTTGTCAGCTAAATTAGTTAGGAATCTGTTCAATCTCCCACTTGCTGCAGAGTTTGTCTTCCAGTTAATATCAAGGTAGTTAAAGTCTCGTAACACTGTGGTATGTTTTCTACATACTTTTTTTTGTTTTTTAAAAAGATTTTTATTAATTTTTCAATAAACATGAAACCAAAAATGTACATACAAAAATACAAAAATACACACAAAAACAGAAAAAAAGAATACAAGAGATACAAAAAAAGAAGAAAGAAAGAGAGAAAGAAAAGAAAAGAAAAGAAAAAGAAAGAAAAGGAAAGAGAGGAAAAAAAGAAAAAAGAAAAAGGGAATTTTTTTTTTGCAGAACTGTATCCATTTGCAAACCTTATCCTTATAGAATACTTATAGTCTATATATTTTACTTCATCAAATTTTGTTATGTCTGAGCCTGTTTCATCTTTCTCTTTTTAATCCATTCGTACCATTTCTCCCATGATACATAGTACTCTGAGTCTGTCATTTCTTTCAGTTCCAATGTTAATACATTTATTAATTGATTAGGAAATAGTTCATCTATTTCTTCTGCTTGGTTGTGTAGCCTGTAGTATAACGCCTATAGCAATATCACTTTCCCCCTTTTTTATTATTTCTGTAGAGATGTAGTGATCTTTTATGTATAATATAACTGTCCCTCCTCTTTTGTCTGTTTCTTTTGAATAGTCTGTATCCTTCCATTGTTACATTCCAGTCATGGGTTTCATTCCATCAAGTTTCAGTAATGGCAACTATATCATATTTACCTTCATGTATTAATACTTCAAATTCACCTTGTTTGTTCCCTAAACTTTGAGTGTTAGTGTATAGGCATTGGAATCCTTTATTGGTCTTGGGTATGTTTCTTATATCTCTACTTTGTAACTGGGATTTCCATCCTTTCCATTATTCTCTATTTCATTATGTTTCTTTTTTCATTTCTTTTTACTCTCTTTCTCCTTATATGATTGATTATCTAGTGGTTTTTCACTTGGAATTAGGTTCTATAGGTCATGAAGATGGCCTCTCTACCCCCTCAAATTTAGTTTAAAGCCCTTTGGATAAGATGAGTCATTTTTTTTCTGAATAAATTGTTTCCAGTTCCTGTGAAGTGCAGTATGTCAGTTAGTCTGTTGCTTGCTGCCATGGAAAAGGGGGTAGGGATCAGTGGAGAATTATTCATTGCAGTTTTGCAACTATGGTCTGGGCTTTGCTTATCTCTCCAAGGTCATTTCTTCTAGCTTTGGTATGCCACAGCCCCCTCATTGCCTACCTACAAAGGGTTGGGCTCTACAATTTGCTGCTTTGCCCACTTTTGCCTTGCTTGAAACTTGTTGCATTTGGTTCACTTCTAGAAAAAGTACCTTTTCTCTGAATCTATAGAGCCAACGATTTTTCTTTCCTAAGAAATGGACAGAGGCAGCCATGACACAGTTCATCTCTTGCCAGTAGCCTTTTATCTAGGTAATGCAGACTATGGTCTAGGAAGCCAAAGTTCTGTTGACAACACCCATTTATAAGCCACTGGTTCATTTCTAAAACCCTTTGCTCCCTCATTGGATGTTGGCCTTTTGTTGGAAGTATAAAACACCACTTGTGTTCCTAATTCTTTAACTTTCTCCCCTAACTGTTCGTAATCTCTTATTATTGTTTTCAGATTCATTGTTGTGTCATTGGGCCCTACAAGTAGGAGACGAAAGGGTAATCCATGGGATGATTATTTTAGTAAGGAACTCATTCCATCTTTGATTTTTGCTCCAGGGAGATTATATAACTCCCTAGATTGACTGAGTGGTCTGTAGGCTATAGTTTCAATTATGTAAGAATTGATTCTCCTATCACCAATATTAGCCGTTTTTTCCTAGGGGAGTCTGGAATACTTTTCTTCCTGTCTCAGGAATGCTGGGTTGTGCTTCTTTTTAAGAAACTATTGATGAATACTCTTTAGTAAATGTCTGTATATTTTCTTCCAGGGGGAGGCTATGAAAGTGATTGTTCAGTTCCTGAGGGGCTTCATTGCAGTGGGCTAGGGTAGATAGTAGGGGCTTGCTCTTGTTTTCTTCTAAGAGTAACCTATTGCCATTAGTCTTCCTCTTTAGGTATATATGTAGGCTCATTTTTTTTACAGAAGCTATTTGTTCCTTATCGTGTTCAATTTGGATTATCGGGTTTCTTCTTTATGTTCATATATGGGATCATCATCTTTTTAAGAAGCTGCTGGCTCCTTATTGTGTTTTATTTTGGTATAGTCTTCTTGTTCAGGTTGTGATTTCTTGCTTTGTTCATTGAGTTTCAGAGTGACCAGAGTTACCTGGAAACCCTTTACTTTTTATTCTAGTAAGTCAAGTAATTTACATTTGATATATACATAGTTTGGGTCTTCTGCGGGCATAAACTGAAACATATGGCACACTTTGCAAATCATTATACTGTCAGTCTCTATCTCCATGACTTTTTTCTTTGTTAGTTTGATAAAAAATTAAAAATTTATAAAAATTTAAATATTTTCCATGTTGCGAAGTGTCAGTTTACAAGAGTTTACAAGAGTTTTGACATTTTGTTCTCTCTGTTGAAAAATTCATCACTATCTTCCCTTTTTAAAGTATCTGTCTCTTAGAGTATCTTTTTTCCTCTTAGATCATTAAAAATGTAAACATTTATAAAGAATTAAAATAAGTAAACTTTTTTTTTCAAATGTTTAGTTGAAAAAAGAAATTGAAAAATTGAAAAAAGAATTTTATAAAAAAATCATGCCCTTCAGTTGCATGGCCACTGCTGGGGTTTTCAGATATAATGTACTGATATGGGCACTCTGTTTAGCTGGTCCACTGCACTGCTCTCAGCCACTGCTAGTCCACTGTACTGCTCTTAGTCACTGCTTGGGTGCTTCACTCCTCTACTATGTAGCTCTGCACTGCTGCTGCTCAAGGTCTGCGGTGCTGCTCACAGTCAGTCTGCTGCTCTGTTTCACCACTGCTCATGTTTTTACCACACTGGCTTCACTCAGGTGTCAGGCTAGGTCACTGGGCTGCCTCTCTGTCTCTCAACTTGGCTGTCTCTCCTTCTCTGAGATGGATTGTTAGGTCACCCCTTGGTTGGGACACTGGGCTGCCTCTCAGCTGGGGCACCTCTCAGTTGGGGCACCTCTCAGTTGGGCCACTTCTCAGCTGGGCTATCTCTCACCTCTTTGTTCAAGGAGTTCAAATTCTTTTTTCAATCTCCTGTAGCTAATCTTGATGTTGCCCTCTTGATATAGTTTGTAATCCACATGTGTATTGAAAATGACAGATGAATAAAATTTGCAAAGTAAAACAAAATCTCAGCTTAAGAAATAGTATCTCAGCTGAGAACACAAAAAAAGAAATGTCAGCTTGTTAGTGTAAAAAAAAGATTATATATACATACGTGCATACGTACATACATACATATAGTATAAAAAGATAATACAAGGTAGCCCACAAAAATTCACAAAATATTTAGAAATATTAGAAATTTAAAAATATTGTAAAAAGAAAATTGCAGTCTCTGACTGTAATCCACAAAAAAGGTAGAATGATCATTGCAGTGGTCATAAATATGGAACAGTTGCCAAGCATCTGAATTTTGATCACAAGGAAATGTGATAAAATAAAGAAATGTTGGCTATCTTTGAAAAAAAACGATGGAGTAATATAAGGGCAGAAAATAGTGATTCTAGTTTATTATTTTTAGTAATTTGTAGCTCGGTCTGCTTTGCTGTGGGTGGCTAAAAAGTTTCTGATTTTTATGATTTCTGAGTGGTCGGCAGTTCTTATGTGACTTACAAAAAGCTACTCTTTGACTAAAGAAGGAGTTAAGAAGATGAAGGAACAAATTATTAGAGATGTATTTGAAAAAATATTTAAATAAAATCCATCACTTCATAGATCAGCTATGCTCCAAGGATGTTAAACAAACTACTCAAACTACTTCAGAGATGCAAATATGTGTGGAAAGTTAGACAATGCAGAGAAGTCAACTGTAATTTTGGAATATAAACCAGACACCAATTTTTATTATGATGGTTTAAAGAGAAGCCTCCCAACACAATTGAAAGAAGAGCTCCAAGAAAATTTGCAATTTTTAAAAGGACAAGTTTGAGACTTTTCCCTCATGGATATTAACATGACAAATTCTTGAAAAAAAGAGAAGCTTATAACTACTTGACAAACATCCCAGAAAAGAAAAATATTTTATTCCCAAAAGACAAGCTGGAAGGAGTGACTTAAAGTCAATGAGTCAATTGGAATTAGGATGGATATCAGGTCCCATAGATCACTATCGGGACACTGCCATTCTGGTGAAGAGGGGGCCTGGGTGCATTCTTTAGTTTATAGCCTTTTTCCTTGTGCCTATCTATCCTGTACTTTGATTTACCTTCTTGGGAATGTAAGGGGGGAGGGCCATCTGTTTTGTCTCAACTCCGGAGCCTCCAGCAAGCAATGCCTAGGAACAACTTATCACCTTCTCAACAATTTCACACCTGTGGATTGGCCTATTCAACACTGGACTGAGGGGAGGGGTTTCTAACTTTAATCTAACAGAAATGCGCGGGGAAACTTCAGATCCTGCTTTCTTTGTCTTGCTATAACCTTCCTTTCAATAAAAGTTTCCTTTTGAAATGCTAAGTGCTTCAAGAGTTCTACTTTCTTGAGCAGAGGGAAGAGGCAAGTCCTTACAATGGATTTTCATCAGATTGATATTTATAATTGAAAGAAAGTCTTAATCTAAAGTTTGAAATGTATTTTTTCTTTTATATATAATGCCTAAATATTTCCTAAAGTTTGTAAAATATTATTGCAAGTATATTTGAAAATACCTATGTTAAGAGAAAGTTAAAGATGTATTAGCTTAAAGAAAAATCTAGAGTTTTTAAAAGGATGTATACAAGAAGAAAACCAAATTTACTAAGAAAGTAAAATATCTAGGGATTTGGATGACAAACAAATGCTCTAATATTAACGAGATCAATTACTTCAAACTATTGGTTGATACAGTAGAGGACCTAGATAGATGGAAGAATATACAGCTTTCACTTTTGGGCAGGGTTGCTGCAATCAAAGCCCATATCCTCCCACGGTGGATTTTTCTATTTCAAACGGCTCCTGTAAATTTGGATTAAAATTTCTTTAGGAAATTGGAACAGGCAATTGTCAGACCTCCGTTGCGGGCCTGCGCCAGTAGGGAAGAAAACGCTACAAGCAGCTTTCAATTGCTTCAATCGTTTAATCCTTTGAACAGCCCCGTCATCGATAGGTGAACTTGAGCGCAATGCACGCAAAGTCGGCGTTGGGAGCGGCTGCTTCCCAACGCCTTTTAAATCCGCGCGCCAGCCCAGCAACGCCCTTCCGGGTACGACCTTCTCAGCGCATGCGTGGAAGGGACCATCTGGCAGTGCAACAGATGTGCAGGGCAGCAGAATCCTGGAGAACCTCCCCCCGGCCGCTGGGTGACCGCCCGCCTAATGAGTAAACACCCCCCTCCACCGTGTGAATAATAGAACCAACCGCCACCTCCCCCCTGTCTTCTTGCTGCTGTGATTGGTCGCTTCCCTGGCCGGGGTTTCACCATGGCACAAGTCTTGCAGCTTTTTACGTATCGTTCAACCTCCCTTCTCATGTGTGGCCACCAAAACTGCCGTCGTACTAAGTGTAGTGTTTTCAGAAAGCCAAAATGACCAGCCGTTTTTGCATTGTGACAGTGGTGTAGAACTGATTGTCGCAGTGATTCGGGGATGTACAGTTTATCGTTCACCCAAGCAAACCCGTCCCGGTATGTTATCAACGGTCCATGTTCCAACACCCATGGATCGGTAGGTAATTCCCGTTGTAGATCGGCCTTCCATAGAGACGACACCTCGTTATGTGACGTTCGAGCTACCTGTTGACACCTCGGCATCATCGCCTGTACAACATCTTCTCGTTTACTAGCAAATTGCGGTAATCGTGAGAGTGCATCTGCCAAAAAATTCTTTCCCCCTGGTACATACTTCAACTCAAAATTGAAACGTTGAAAATATTGTGCCCATCTTACTTGTTTGGGCGATAACCGTCTTGGGTTCTGGAGTGCCTCCAAGTTTTTGTGGTCCGTCCATACCTCAAACTTAACACCACTACCTTCCAACAAATGTCACCACGTAAGCAATGCCCACCGTACCGCAAAGGCCTCCTTTTCCCAAATAGCCCAACGTCTCTCGGTAGCAGAAAACTTACGAGAAGTGTAAGCACAGGGATATAATGTTCCCTCATGGTCCCGTTGCAATAATACTGCACCCACAGCGACGTCGCTAGCATCCGCTTGCACAATAAAAGGTATCGATGGATCAGGATGTCGTAACACAGGAGCCTGCGAGAACATGGCTTTTAGTCCGTCGAATGCTGTTTGACACTCCTGCGTCCAGGCTAAGACCTGTCCTGGTTTCGCCTTCATACCCGTTTGCTTTGTGCGTAACAGATCAGTTAATGGGAGGGCAATGTGAGCGAATGCGGGAATAAACTGCCGGTAAAAGTTCGCGAAACCAAGGAAGCTCTGTAACTGTCGTCGTGTCGTGGGTGCTTGCCACTCCAATACTGTATTCACTTTCTTCGGGTCCATTTCAATCCCGGCCCCCGAGATGCGGTATCCTAAATAGTCCAACTGAGTACGGTGGAATTCGCACTTTGATAACTTCACGAAAAGCTTGGCCTTTAGCAATTTGGAAAGTACTTTTCGCACTAGAGCTGTGTGTTCCTCCATCGTTTTAGTGTAGATTAAAATATCATCCAAGTAGACAAGCACCCCACGATACAGGTGCTCATGGAGCACCTCGTTTATCACCTGCATGAAGACGGCCGGGGCGCCTTGTAGTCCAAACGGCATTACGCGAAATTTAAAACTGCCTAGTGGACAATTGAAAGTGGTTTTCCACTCGTCTCCAGACTTTATTCATACTCTGTAATAAGCTTCCCGTAAATCCAACTTCGTAAACACCCTTCCAGTTGACAAAGTTGCAAGCAAGTCTTTCATCAACGGTAAGGGGTACAGGTGTTCAACACACACAGCGTTTAAGTCCCGGAAGTCTACACATAATCGTAATCCACCATCTTTCTTCTCCCGGAACAAAACGGGAGCGGCCATATGAGACCGGCTGGGTTGAATAAACCCCCGAGCCAGGTTTTTATCTATGTAACGTCGGAGTTCCTCTAATTCTGCCCTCGTCATGGCATACATTCGTGGCTTAGGTAGCTTAACACCTGGTTTTAACTCTATAGCGCAATCGGTTGCTCTATGCGGCGGTAGGACTTCACATTCCTCCTCGTTGAACACAGTCGCTAAATCCCTGTATACGTCGGGATAACCTGGATGGAGGGGTTCATCGGGGAGAGGTCCCCCCCTTGTATGCCTACTTGACCTGCCCAATTCTCCGGCTCTGGCTCTGGCCCAACACTCAGACGCAGTTTACGGTAGCCCCCCTCCCACCATATGAGGGGTCTCCATTTATCTAACCACGCCAACCCCAATATAATAGGCTCGATCATAGCATCCACCACTATAAAACGAATGTTTTCCCAATGCTCCCCAATCTCTAAACGAACTAATTCGGTCACCCGTGTTGCTGGCTTCCCACCCAAGAGAGATCCATCCATTTGTTCGAATTTGATAGATGTGGGTAACCGTAACATACGAAGACCCAGCTCTTTAGCCACTGTCTCACGAATAAGACACCGGGTACATCCCGTATCTACTAAGGCTTTTTGGTGGATCATCCTGGAGGTTTGAGGATGTCTTAACGAGACAGGGATAATGAATGGGCGAATCGGTTCACTTACCATGGGATCGTTAGGAGCATCATCGTCACTACTTTCTGAGGCGACCTGGAGCTCCTCACGACATGGAGGCATTTCCGTTTCTTCTCGATGGCCATGAGATGTCGTCGGGGTTGTCGCCTTGGACCATTCGGACGAAGACCGAGCCTTCTCACATCCCCTACCAGTCGATGGTGGGGGTCTAGATGTAGTAGATGATCCAGGCAGCACCGGACAATCAGCCGCCCGATGACCCAGCTGATTGCACCGAAAGCAGCGGATAGCTCCTCTGCCAACTGGTACCAGGGAACGAGGTGATGATGTATTAATACCTCGTTGAGTCACTGTTGTCTCCGTGCCTCGCCGGGGAGGAGGTGGATAACTGACCACACCCCGCGGATGGAATTCTCATAAGCCGACATCTAAATCCACTGCAGCATTAAACCAATCTGCGAGCTTAGGGGTAGTCCCCGGTAAACACAGGCCTGCCTTAACTCTCGGTCCAACCCCATCCGGAACTGGTGCACTAGGAGTCTTTTGGGCCAAGCCCGTAAGCGGCCGGCTACTGTACGGAAGTCTTTGACGTACTGTCTGGCAGGCCGCCCACCTTGTTTTAGAGTCACTAATTCTCCCTCCAATAATTGTGTTCTTGACTGGTCCTCAAAGCGTGTACGTAAAGCCTCCAAAAACAATCCCACATTCGCCAGCTCCTTTGCATGATCGCTGTGGAGATCTGCCACCCAATCTGCCGCTTCACCTTGTAACACAGTCGTGATGGCAACTACTACGGCCCACTGCGATGGGTAAAGGTGACCATATAAGTCCATATAGCTCAGTATTTGGCTTAAAAAGAGGGATACTCTATCAGCACTGCCGTCAAAAGTGGCCTGTATAGGGGGTGGGCCCCAGAGTTGTTGTTGTGGTTGCCCTATGCCAGGCACCCACATAGGCAGTTGCCTTGCTAGTTGACCACCTTGGCCTGTTCCAACCCCCCCCCCGGTTGCTGACCCAATTCTCGCGGTCCCGAGGGCGGCGGGCCCTGCCTATGCGAAGAAGGCCGGTCTTCTCCCTGCGAGACCCCCCCCAACCCTGATGGCACTGACCCTGATGGAGGAGGATCCCTTCTGCCAGACCTATAAGCCCCTCTCTCTACGCGGAGTTTTGGACTGGCTAAACGGAAGCGGGTCTCCGTACTACTCCGCTTATCCCCCTGCCCGTGCCAAGTGTCTTGTCCCGGTGCCCACGGCTGCCAGGAAGCGGCATCCCTAAAGCTGGACTCCCCAAACTTCTCACGCAAGACGTCCAACGTGGAGGCGCCGAACCCCGTAGAATAACTCCACTCACAGTCCTCTTCATCCATCCAGAGCCTCTCTCTCCATCCCTGGAATGATGGCTCGCTCGACTGAGGCGTTAGCTGCTGCCTAGCCCCGGTGATAGCAGAACTCTGCCACCATTCACCCAGTGTGGTCTTCCCCCCGCAGGAGCTAGCTCCCTCTGGCTCCGTAGTCACACTCTCCTGTTGCTGAGACAGCCTCTCCTTGGGGCGCACCACCGGCGGCGCCGTCTCCTCTGAGGCTTGGACAGCCTCCACCTCCGCGTCCCCTGTCTCCAACTCCTCTGCTCCCGGTGCACCGGCTGCCATATCCTCCGCCATGGCCGTCACGAAGCAGCCCGGTGGACCTGGGAGAAACGCCGACTTTCTGTCAGACCTCCGCTGCGGGCCTGCGCCAGTAGGGAAGAAAACGCTACAAGCAGCTTTCAGTTGCTTCAATCGTTTAATCCTTTGAACAGCCCCGTCATCGATAGGTGAACTTGAGTGCAATGCACGCAAAGTCGGCGTTGGGAGCGGCTGCTTCCCAACGCCTTTTAAATCCACGCGCCAGCCCAGCAACGCCCTTCCAGGTACGACCTTCTCAGCGCATGCATGGAAGGGACCATCTGGCAGCGCAACAGATGTGCGGGGCAGCAGAATCCTGGAGAACCTCCCCCGGCCGCTGGGTGACCGCCCGCCTAATGAGTAAACACCCCCCTCCACCATGTGAATAATAGAACCAACCGCCACCTCCCCCCTGTCTTCTTGCTGCTGTGGTTGAGCGCCAGGTTCTTTTTCGCCGCTACAGCAGGCTGTGTCGAGAGGAGCTCGACAGCAATAAGCAAATTTATCTGGCAAGGGAAAAAACCATGAATTAAGAGAAAAATGTTACAGGAACACAAAACAAGGGGGGGCTTGGGGCTCCCAAATTGGGAGTTGTATTACCAAGCCTCGTCCCTTCTTTGGATAAGAGATTGGGTATCCCTTTCGAGAAAACGCATATTAACGATTGAAGGATTTGATCTTCACCAAGGCTGGCACTCAGCTTTGTGGGCACAACAAGGAAAACAATCTAAATATTTTACTAACCACTATATTAGAAGAATTTTAAGAAAAATATGGGAAAAGGTGAAGAAACAAACTTATACCCAAGTTCCTAAATGGGTGGTCCCACTGGAGATGGCAACCTACCCGACGGTTTATAATATAAAAAGAAATTGGACCTACAACATCCTGATGGATGGAGGAGGGAACTTAATATCAAGAAAGGAACTCCAAATAAAAGGAATAGATATAGATTGGTGGTCATATGCCCAAATTCAAGCTAGATTCAGAAAAGACAAACAAGAGTATGGTATTTACCAAACGACACAACGGTTAGATAGACTCCTTCTGGGTGTTGACACAAAATTTATATCTAAGACCTATAATTTTTGTTATCAAATTATACAGCTGAGGAGATAGTAAAAGATACCATGATTGCCTGGGGATGAAACTTAGGAAGACCGATGCAACTTGAAGAATGGCAGGGAATATGGAATAGATCAATGAAATTGACATTATCAGCAGCATTTACGGAGAACTTTTATAAAATGATCTATAGGTGGTATCTCCCACCAGATAGGATAGCTAAAATGTCCCCTGGATCCTCGGATAAATGTTGGAAGTGCAATTTGGCCAGGGGTACTTTCTTTCACCAGTGGTGGACCTGCCCTCAGATCAGGAAATTTTGGGAAAAGATTCAAAAATGGTTGAATGAGATAATAGGTGCAAGTTTCCCCCTAACTCCAGATTCTTATTTACTTGGAATCAAACTAAAAGACGTGGGCAAACAAGACTGGCATTTATTCATCCATATTACAACAGCTGCGAGAATGGCCCTTGCCCAGCATTGGAAAAATGTAAATACACCATCAGATCAATTTATAATAAACAAGATATTGAATGGTGCCGAACTGGACAAATTAATGTATATCCTAAGAGACAAAAAAGAATCCATCTATTACAGCAATTGGGAACGCTGGTATTTATGGATAAGGAAGAGGACAAATATAGAATAAATAACATAGCATTAAATATATACTTAATTATAATGAGATAGCGTTTAGTATTTAAAATAGTCAACGCTAATTGAACAAAAGGATTTACCGGGATGTAACTATGAATAAGTATTTGGGGTTCGATACGACCCCCGGTTAGTCCTTCTCTGTGGTTGTCTTTATGTGTTGTGTTGTATACCAATATATAACTTATATTTGTTCAAAAATTACACTATATGTTTTTTTATCTGTAAATAATTAATAAAAATCTATTAAAAAAAGAAGAAAATCATTTATCCAATGATGTAACTTGGAAGGAGTAATCTAAATTTAATGATCCTATTAGAGTTAGTTGGAATTTTATTGGTCTGAAAGTGAACTTTAAAGCATGTATGCTAAGAAGGAAGTTAAAAAAAGATGTATTAAAATGTTTTAATTTTAAAAACATTTTAAAGAAAATTGTTTTAAAATGAATGAAAAAATATTTTTCCTTTAAGGTTAAAGAATCTGAAAGAATACAGTGAATTTTGTTAACATAAATAAGATACGTCAAACACAAGGCCTGCAGGCTACATCCAGCCCATGATGTGGTTAGATCTGGCCTGCATGGCCTGCTGGCGGTGGGGGCCAGCAAGGGGCTGACCCCCACTGCCTTGGCCCTGATCCAGCCCAGCCGGGTGCTCCCCCTGGGCATGCACACAAGAGGTAGTGTGTGCATGGAGGCTGGCATCCTGGGTGAAAGGGAAGTGCTCAGAACACGGTCAGCCTATGGGACAAGATGGGCACTGTGGATGCCAGGCCTCGCATATTTGCCACCTCCTCTGCACATCCAGAGGGAGTGCAAACTGGGCTAGGGTGTGATGGGGTGATGGGGACCAACCCCTTGCTGTCTCCAGGTGGTGCCATGGGCCAGATCTAAGGCTAATCATGTTCTGGTCCACATTGCTGCCATGAAGTTGTAGATCAGTGCCATACCCGCCACCAGCGCCTCTATGACCCGCTCCTCAGCCTGGCCTCACAGCCCATGAGGGCTGCCCTTTCATCGGAACTGCCCCTACATGGGAAAGCCATGGCCACTGGCTGCACAGCCATCAGCCCTGCTGCCAACCTCTTCCCCACCTTTGTCCCTTCCTGGGTGTGGTGAAAGGGAGGGAAGGAGGAAGGAGATAGGAATGAAAAGGAGGAAGGCAGGAAAGGAGAGGAGGGATGGAGGAAGGAAGGAAGGAAGGAAGGAAGGAAGGAAGGAAGGAAGGAAGGAAGGAAGGAAGGAAGGAAGGAAGGAAGGAAGGAGATGGGAATGAGAAGAAGGGAAGCAGGGAAGGAGGGAGGGAGAAAGGGAGGCAGGGAGGCAGGAAAGCAGGAGATGGGAATGAGAAGGAGGGAGGAAGGAAGAAAGGAAAGGGAGGGAGGGAGGGAGGAGGGAGATTGGAATGAGAGGAAGGGAGGGTCTGAAGGAAGTCCTGCCTTCACTTGGCCACCAGCAGCCCTGGTGCCCTTTTGCCATCCCCTTGCCTCCTCCTCCTGGCCTCTCCTCCTGATCTCCTCTAAGGATGCTTTGGTTACAAAGCCAGGTTTCCTCACATGGAGAGGGAGTGGGCCTCTCTCTGACCCATGTACTTTGCCCTCCTGCAGCCACCATGATCAACTTGGCCAAGGAGAGTGACCACACCAGCAGCAGCCTCGAAGAGAAGGTAAGCACATCCGGGTGTCCCCTTGGGTAAGTGGTGCTGGGCTGGGCTACAGGGTCCCAGTGCTCTGGGAGCTCAAGAGTCGGACGTTGTCTTACCTGAACGTCCATTTTCGGAGCGCTGCGGATACACTCCATAGCTGGGATCTATCCTCTTCTCTGACAGCAACTGAGAGAACCTAAAGGGTTAAATTACCCTCACTCTGTGCTCTAGCCACGCCCTCCTTACCCAAACCTCTCCAGTCTTGAACGAAGGCGCAGCACAGGTATAGAACCAACAAACTTTATTAAGAAACAAACCCAACAACAAGAAACACAACTGAGCAGGAAGCCATTGAACAACCAAGGGAGGGAATGGAGTGTATCCGCAGTGCTCCGAAAATGGACATTCAGGTAAGACAACGTCCGTTTTCCAGAGCGCTGTGGCTCCACTCCATAGCTGGGATATACCCAAACTCAGACTCCATGGGCGGGAAGCTGACTACTCCCAGAGTCCCCTGAAACCACACTCTGCAAAACACATCCCCCAAAAGAAGCCTCAGCCGAAGCATAAACATCAATCCTGTAATGTCTGATGAACGGAGACAAGGAAGTCCAGGTAGCTGCCCAGCAAATGTCCAAAACTGAGGCCTGCATCGCCCAGGCCGCCGAGGTGGCTGCACTTCTCGTGGAGTGAGGCAAAATCCGAGCCGGAAGAAGACATGCTTGATGCTCGTAGGCAGATGAAATGCAAGCTTTGATCCAGCAACCCACCATGGCCGAAGACCCCTTCTGGCCCATAGACGCCGGATGAAACGAGACAAGGAGAGCCTCAGTCTTACGAAAGGACGCTGTCCTGCGGATATAATGACGCAGAGCCCTGCAGACATCAAGGGCATGCCAAAGGGCCTCACGATGATGACGTGGCAAAGGACAGAAATCAGGCAATACGATCTCCTGCGCACGATGAAACCAAGTGTTCACTTTGGGCGTAAACGCCGGGTCAAGTCTAAGCACCACAGTGTTAGCATGAAAAACGCAGAGGTCCTGTCTGACGGAAAGGGCCGCCAGTTCCGAAATCCGCCTGGCAGAGATGATGGCCAGAAGAAACGCCACTTTGAAGGAAAGGAATTTCAGGGAAATGGAACCAAGGGGCTCAAACGGGGAAACGGTGAGGGCTTGCAACATGAGGGGCAGGTCCCAAGATGGGTACCTGTGCACCACAGGAGGCCTCAAGTTCGTGGCCCCATGAAGAAAACCCCTCACCCAAGGGTGATGAGAAAGCGACTGGTAAGGGGGAGATGAAAGAACAGTGGACAGTGCAGCCACCTGCCGCCTCAACGTGGTCGGGGCCAAGCCTTTGTTCAGTCCCACTTGGAGAAAGTCAAGAACGTCCTGAATCACCGCCGAAGTCGGATCCATATGCTGAGTGGCGCACCACCTGCAGAAGACCTTCCAAGTTGCCTCATAGATCCGGGTTGTGGACGGTCGATGAGCCACCTGGATAGTCCCGATCACCCCATCCGAGAGCTGACCTTTCCTCAGGAGAACCCTTTCAAATGCCAAACGGCCAACTAGAACCACTGGGGCTCTGGGTGGCAGATGGTTCCCTGGCGTAGATATATGCGATGAGGCGGAATCACCCACGGGCTGGTCACTGAAAACTCCACTAGGTCGGCAAACGAGGGTCTGCGGGGCCAGTGTGGAGCCACCAACAGTAGATTCGCTCTCTCCTTGACCATCTTCCGAATCACCAGGGAAATGAGGTTGACAGGAGGGAAGGCATACAACCTCCCGGATGGCCACCGGCACCGAAGGGCATCCATGTCTTCTGCTTGAGGAGACGGGTACCTGGAAATGAACCGAGGAAGCTGGGTGCTTGCCGGACTGGCGAACAGGTCAACCACCGGAGCGCCGAACCGGAGTGAGTTCGTGGAACAGGCGTGGATGCAACTGCCATTCTGTTGGGTCGATCTGCTCCCTGCTGAGCCAATCCGCCTGAACGTTGGCCGCACCGGAAATATGATCTACCCGTACGGAGAGTAGGTGATGTTCTGCTCAATGGAATAGCCTCTCCGACTCGAACATGAGGGCCCGAGACTTTGTGCCCCCCTCCCGATTCACATGCGCCTTGCTGAAGTGTTGTCGGTGAGGATCAGCAAGTGATGACCCCAAAGCGCTGCAGCGAAGTGCAGGAGAGCCAGGCGGATTGCTCGAAGTTCAAGCAGATTGATGCTGTGAAGCGACTCTGCCCGCAACCACCATCCTTGGGCTACTTGATTGCCCAAGTGGGCACCCCAACTGAGCAGGCTGGCATCGGTAGTCAGGACCAGCCGCTTCTGGTCCAGGAAGTGGCAGCCCTTCTGAAGTGCCGGAGACTTCCACCAACGAAGAGACAGTCCCACCTGTGGTGGGACAAGGACCGTCCTGGAAGCGTTGGCCACCCCCTTCCACTGGAATGGCAGGAGAAGCCACTGCAAGGGGCGAGATTGTCTGCGAACCCACGGAACAATGTGGAAACACGAGACGAGCTTCCTGAGTAGTTGAAACAGAGTCAATAGAGGCACCAACCTCCTGGCCAGAACCTGGTCCAACAGGTTCCTGATGCTCAACACTCTCTCGGGAGACAGAAACACCTGACCTTTGGCGGAGTTTATCACGGAACCCAAGTGAAGAATGGAGGTGGACGGTACGAGCAAACTCTTGTCCATGTTTATCATAAAGCCGTGAGTCTTGAAGGCCGAAACCACGCGATCCATGTCGCGAGCCGCTTGCTCCCTGGACGATGAGAGGACCAGGATGTCGTCCAGATAACACAACAGCCTCACCAGAACCGGACGAAGAGTCGCCGCCACAGCAGCCACCAACTTGGTGAACGTTCTAGGTGCCGAGGAAAGCCCAAATGGCATGGCAGAGTATACTGAAAATGCTTGCCCGCCTACTCGAACCGCAGGAACTTGCGATGAGAGGGGTGCACCAGCACATGGAGATAAGCTTCTCGTAAATCCACAGATTGCATGAGGTCCCCTTGCCAAACGGCCAACAGAATTGACTGCAATGAGTGCATTTTGAACCACCGGTAGCGCACCGCACAATTCAGGTCCTTCAAGTTGAGGATCCCCCTGACGCCCCCTGAGTTCTTGGGACCAGGAAGAGTGTTGAGTAAAACCCCGCCCCCAACTGGTCTTTTGGAACCGGTTCTATTGCCCTGATGTCCAGCAGATGAGCGATTTCTTCCGAAATAAGGCGATGGGACTCGGCCAACTGAGGTACAGGGCATTTGATGAAACGACACGGGGGACGATCCACAAACTCAATCAAAAGTCCATCAGCAACCGTGTGGCGCACCCACAGGTCCGATGTTGACGCGGCCCACTAAAGATGAAAGGCCTGCAGCCGACCACCAATGGGACCGGATAGCGGTGAGTCACTTGCCACGACGATAGGGTCTGGTGCCGGAGCCACGAAATGGCCGCTTTGAGGTAGATTGTTGCCTGCCACGGTCCCTGAAGCTCGGTCTGTCCGAGGGATGGTCAGAAGAATGGAACGGCTGGTGATAAGAAGACGACCCACTGGATCCTGAGTAAGGCTGAAAGGACTACCTCTGAGTGTAAGGCGCGTAGTGTCTCTCATGTCTGTGAAAACTCAAAGGAAGGACCTTCCGCTTGTCCTTGTCCTCAACAAGAACCAGGTCAAGGGCAGCACCAAACAGACTAGGAGAACTATAAGAAGCCGCCGCCAGCTTCCACTTTGTCTTACCATCTGCCTTCCAGGGACGCAGTCAGAAAAGACGGTGGGAAGTGATGGAAGCAGCCAGGGCACGGGATGCAAACTTAACAGAGTTCAGAGATGCATCAGCAGAATACTCAGTGGCCGCAATGATCTTATTAACGTCCTGGTGCAAACGGGTCTCCTCTGGAGGGAGTCGCTCTTGCAATTGCCGCGATTAAAAAACAAACTGGCTGTAGCAGTTCTGATAGCCCAGGACACAGCCTGGTGCGACTTTCAAAAGGCCAGCTCCGTGCGCCTGTCGTCTGCCTTGAGGCCATCTAGGGGGTCTGCAGAAATCATCGATTGAGAAGTGAGGGCCGCCACTGGAGCATCCACGACTGGCACATCCAATAAGGACTCCAATTCAGGGCAGGACAGTAGAGTTTCTTGTCCTGATTGCTAGGTGCCGTAGAAGACCCAGGCTGACCCCAAGGAGCTTGGAGAACATCCACAAACAACTGGGGACATGGAATAAAGTTCTTTTCATGCTTGGTTTGTTTGAACAAAGCATCATGTGGATTAGCCTCTGGTTGAGGTGCAGGGGGTTGAGCCCCCACAGAGCCCAAATTAGTTGTCAGGCGAGCCTTGTGCAGAAGGGACTTGAACAGTGCCGGCCGAAACAGGCCCGTGAAGGCCGGGGAGTCCGGTATCAAACCCTCATCGTCTGAGAATTCGAGATCCTCCGGGCAATCCTCCCCTTGGTCAGAATCAGCCGATGAGTCAGACTCAAATCGTCTAGGAGACCGGGCCCTACGATACGTCAAAGTCGAAGGAGCCTCCTGGTCCGGTGCAGAGGATGCCCCTTGGGCTGCCTGTTGAGCTCCCGCTGCCATTATAGTGGCCAAAGCTGTAGAAAACATGGCCTGGAAGTCCATTTGGGAGCCCCCGGAACCCGGCTCCATAGGCCGAAGCCCTGCAGCTGTAGGCGTGAACGTAGCTGAGGGAACTTGTCTATGGGTTGGTAAGGCAGACAAACCCGCAGCTGACACATCAGGCAGAGATTGTGACACCCTTTTTGACAAAGCCAGGGGCACCAGTCTCGGTGACTCCCTCCCAGCAGGCTCAGGACTAGGGTGAGCTGAAGAAGCATCAGCAGCCCGCTTGGCCTTCTCGTATTGGCGTTCGAAGGCCTTATGGCGCCGCAGGGCATCCTTATTAGCGGCAGAAGAAGATCCGGAGCGATGAGACGGGCGGCTAGCAGATGCAGACCACTTGTCTCTCTTGGATTTCTGGGACTTGCTTGACCTGGGAGGGCTAGCCTCCAGATCCGAGTCAGAATACAACAAGGAATCAGCCATTGCAATTTTTATATTTTTAATTCTTTTTTCTTTTCTTTCCTTATTTTTTTTAATTAGTATGTAATATATATATATATATATATATTGATATATTTTTTATTTGTTTTATCAATTTTATTTGTTTTTTTTAATTAACCAATTAATATTCTATATATTTATGTTCTTATTTTTTTAAAAAAAACAAATAACTCCAATGGCTCAACAACCCTCAAAGACTAACAATATACAGAATGGGGGACACACACACACACACCCGCAGCCAAACTGCAGTCAGGGAGTCAAACAAGCTTCAGCGATAAAGCAAGGCGTGCACCAAAAATGGTGACAGAGCCTGCGAAAAAAACCCCTCACGTGGTGGAAAGGGGAGGAAAACAACCCCCCCAACCTTCCAGGGGCACCTGCAGCCAGTAGCGCCTAGCTCCAGAATTCAGCAGCGGAAAAAAGTGGCAGGCGCGATGTACATAGGACGCAAAATGGCGGCCTCAATTAGTCAGCGAAAAGGCCTCTCCAAACCCACGTGGAGAAAAGGCCCAACGAGCCAAACCTGGTCCGCAGAGTCAGCTGGCTTTGGTGCTTCCCTGGTCTCGCCTTCCTCCATTGGAGACCTCCGGACCCCTTCTTCCATCCTTGCCTGTCCCCCCAGCAAGAGGAGGACGGGGTGGTGGGGGAGCTGCATGAAGGACGGCGCTGTTCCCCTGCCTCCTCCTCTTGCTCTCCAGAGATCTGTCAAGGCAGAAGTTGGAGGAAACTGCTTCCTACAAACTTTCTCCTCCACACTTCCACATGCAGCAGCATTGTCCTCTGCTTTCTGCTTTGCTGGAAGGGAGCACCGGACAGGGAAATGCCAACAATGTCAGGGATTGGGAGGAAAACATCTCCTTTGGTGTGCTGTGCACACGCATGCATACACACAAACCCCATTCCAAGCTTGGAGACTTTTATCTACATCTGAGTTTACAAACTGCCAATCATGCCTGGGCTTGGGGAGAAGACCTTCTCCTTCCTCTGTGGATAAAAGTCCCCAAACTTGGGATGTGATGTGAGTGTGGGTTCACACGCACACACACATATGCTTGGCTGCCAGCCGTTTGGGGAGGCAGGGAGCTTGTGGAACACTGAATTCGCCCTACGTTGACTTAGCCAATGCAACTTGTTCCATTCTGTCCCGAATCAGCCACACCCAGTGAGTGGCACCAAGTTGGCCACACCCAGCCAGGCCCACCTAATCATGGCAACCCAATTACTGGCCCTTTCAGGGCAACTATAATACTGATACAGTATTCAATGAAATTGAGTTTGACATAAATAGTGTTAATTTAGAAAGATGATTAAGAACAAATAGAAATAAATATGATTTCAACAGCATGAAAGATAAAGCAGTAATGATTAAACTGATTGTTCTATTCAAAGAGGAGAATATATTTATGTTTTTTATTGGGATATCACTTTTGGATTTTTTTTGTGATAAAAAAATGAAACTGACTTAGGTTTTGCCAATTAGACAGATTTGTTGTTATAGAAATGGCTAGTTATAAACTAATGTGTAAAAGTAAAAAATTGAGGTTGTAATGTTATCTTGTACTGTGCTAAGAAGAGTCAGAAATCAATCCCTTTTCTTTCTTCCCTTGTACCTCATATTTTCTTTCCCCTTTCTTTTTTCTTCCCTTAATTTCCTATTTTTATTTTTATTTTTATTTTATGCATTGATAAAACAATAAAAGTTATAGAAGTGAAAGATATTTACTTATTTGTTTGTTTGTTTGCTGCCCATCTTACCATAGGGTAACTCTGGGTGGCTTACAATTATATAAAATTATATAAAATATAGATGACTAGGGACTGAACAACTGAATACAGGAATCCTGGTCCAGGAAAGACTGCAACAGATTACTAAGTTGTACAAAGACTCTCCTAGCTGCGACTGCCCCCGTTTCTTGAACCAGAGTCATGAGTCCAGGAGAATCCCCCAAGTTGTGGACCAGATCTTTTTGGGGCAATGCCACCCCATCCAGAGTCAAAGATGACAAAGTCCCAAATCTCAGAGCCCCGCTTACCCAAAGCCATCCGGTCTTACCCAGGTTCAGTCGAACCTGTTGTCTCAGGCCCCCACAGCCTCCAGGCACCACAAAAGGGCGGCCAAAGCATGACATGGGCCACCAAGAGTGGAAATATATAGTTGGGTGTTATCAGCATACAGTATGTAGCTCAACCCATGGTGACAGATGATTTCACCCAGCGATTTCATATAGAAATTGAAAAGGAGTGGAGAAAGTACCGAGTCCTGTGGTATGCCATAGAATAGTCTCTGAGGGTTGGACCTCTCCATATCAATATGAAGTGGGACCTGCCACAGAGAAAGGAGCCAAACCAGCGCAGAACTCTGTCATCCATCCCCATCCCCTGCAGCCAGCCCAAAAGGATATTATGGTTGATGGTATTGCAAGCCACTATCACAAGAAGGAGCACCAATAAAAGCAGTTGAATAATAAACGAAGATTGGTAATAGTCAGATTATAGTGATCTCTTAATGAGATTTTATTAATGCTTTCCTTTCTTTTTATTGTATCATTTATATTTTATGAGTTTATTTATAGCCAATTAATCTCTGACTTTTAAGAGTTTGTGAGCCTTTTCTGAACTTGTTTAGTGAACAATCTTTTAAAAGTAAAGCTGTATTTTATATTCTAAAAATGAGCAAGAGGATGCAACATTTTAAAAAGATTCAACAAGAATGGGGGAAATCTACTAGGACTATGAAGAAGCCGGTGTTTTTTATCAGAAATCAAAGACCTACTGGTATTCACAAGTGAACTGCTTAAATTACAATAAAAAGTTGACTTGAAGTAATGTTTTTGATTCATTTGGTTCTCTTTATCTAATTTTAAGAATTGTGTAAATAGATGTTTCAAATCATATTTATGGAAAAATATTAAAAATTCAAAAGAGTTCATGAGCATTTAGAAACCACTCTATCTTTAAGAAACATGTTTTATGAAAACTATAAATTTGTTAAATATAACATTTAGGGCAAAATCTGGTGCAGGGTGGGTTCCAATTTTTTTTACTACCAGTTCTGTGGGCGTGGTTTATTTTGTGGGCGTGGCTTGGAGGTCATGTGACTGGGTGGGCATGGCTTGGAGGTCCTGTGACTGGGTGGCCATGGCTGTGTATAGGGACTACTCAGAGGGCTGAAAAAAGTCATTTCTGACAGGTCCTCGTACTTTTGACCGGTCCTCACCCTTATGACTGGTCATCATTTATGCCCATTGTAGCATTCTTAACAACCATGTCACTCATTTCACAACCGCTTCTCTTATTTATTTATTTATTTATTTATTTATTTATTTATTTATTTATTTATTATATTTCTATACCGCCTTTCTCCCGTAGGCCTCAAGGCGGTGTACAGTCAAGAAAAATATAGATACACAAACATCATAAAATTGCTAATTAAAATTATTATTATAACATAGCTTGGCCCAATTAAATAGAACCTAAAATTAGATAACATTTTAAAAACATTCACATGTTCATATGTTTAGCCCCGCCTGTTGGAACATCAGGATAAAAGGATACAGCAATAGAGAGGGATGAAGTAAGGGAAGGAAAATTAGAGTAGGAGTGAGGGTAAGAGAGGGAGGAAGAGAGGAGGAGAAAGAGAAAGGAAGAGGAAGTAGGGAGGAGAAAAAGAAGTGATGCCATGTGACCACCTGGCCACGGCCACCAGGTCACATGAAGCATTGCAGTTGTGAAATGAGTGACACGGTTGTTAAGAATGCTGCAACGGGCATAAATGATGACTAGTCATAAGTGCAAGGACCGGTCAAAAGTGCGAGGACCTGTCAGAAATCACTTTGTTCAGCCCTCTGGGTAGTCCTTTTGTGCACATGGACTACTCAGAGGGCTGAAAAAGTTATTTTTGACTAGCTGCCCCACCCCCCACCGACCCACCCGTCAATGGTGTCCCTCTTTACCAATGTTAAAATCTGGTCACCTTATTTATTTTATATATCTATTAACTAACAGGAGACAAACTCAAAAGAGTAAATTTTTCCTTAGCCAAGAGTTGAACCTAATTACTGTACTTTTTGGAGTATTAGATGCACTTCCCCCACCCAATAGAGAGTGGAAATGTTGGTGTGTCTTATACACCGAATACAGCCATTTTTGGCCTCCTGAAACCCCGCCCCACGCGCCCATTTTTGCAAAAATGGGCCCGTTTTTTGCAAAAAACAGGGTGTGCAGAGGGTTTTGGAGGCCTGCAGAGTACTCCTGGGGCTGGGGAGGACAAAAACTTTTTTTTTCTTGCTTACCTCTTTGAAATCTTGGTGCGTCTTATAGTCCTAAAAATACGGTAATTTATCTACTTTCTGAATTGTAGCTTCAAGTCACAAAATAACAATTAGGAACCTGAAAAATTATTCATAGAAATTAGGTTGTGATCCAAGCAGAATTACATATAAAACTTGTGTTTGAATTTTTGCCTCAAAAAACTTTAATGCTGTAATAAAGTGGACATATTTGGAGTTGGAAAAAAATTCCAAATTATTACATGTTAAAGGTTCCCCTCGCACACATGTGCTAGTTGTTCCTGACTCTAGGGGGCGGTGCTCATCTCCGTTTCAAAGCGGAAGAGCCAGCACTGTCCAAAGATGTCTCCATGGTCATGTGGCTGGCATGACTAAATGCCAAAGGTGCACTGAACGCTGTTACATTCCCATCAAAGGTGTTCCCTATTTTTTCTACTTGCATTTTTTACGTGCTTTCGAACTGCTAGGTTGACAGAAGCTGGGACAAGTAACAGGAGCTCATCCCGTTATGCGGCACTAGGGATTCAAACCGTTGAACTGCCGACCTTTTGATTGACAAGCTTAGTGTCTTAGCCACTGAGCCACCACGTCCCTTAGATGTTGCATACTTACAATAACCACAACTTCATTACAAGTGTGTGACTTACAATCAATAGTTTAGATACCCTTTTAAAGTCACAAGAAACTCTGAACTGAGGAAAATAATCCCATCTTTCTTAATGGATCTGCAGGATTGGAGGGGGGGAGGGGAAATTGGCTGTTCTTTTTGCTATTCATGGATCATTTTTGCTTTTTTGGTAGTTATCTCCATAGGGATTATATTTCCCAATCTATTCTCATTGCTGTTTTACAACAATAGAAAAAAAATCTGCCTTTCTTTCATAACCATAATTCTCTCCCTCCCATCCACCTACTAAACAGTTATTGCTATGAGTCTAGCAATAAAAGCTTTCTATGAAAGACTGAATCAGTCGTCCCTTGTCACCAGCCTGCAAAACCACTTCGTAAGAATTCTGAACACAGCTGAAAGTATCATGGTACTATTATACTCTCTGGTACCTATTTCAAGAATAAATAATAATAATCTTTGCTCCCTAAGAGCGAAAGACTATCCTGCTGTACTTTGTACTTTTTTGAGAGGGGAAGGTATCTTGAAATTTCAGGAAAGTAAAAAAGTACCCTAGTGGCCAGTGGTAAACAGTTATGCCAGCAGCGCCCAAGTAATGACAAGTATGCAATTACTAAGACTTGACCTCAACTTGAAAGAGTCTTTATAAAATAAAACTAAGAAAACCAACGAGATGTCGCAAATGAATAATTATTTTTCAGAGTAGGACAATAATAAAAATAGTAATAAAAACAATAAGACAATAATAAAAACAAACATTTACTTTTACTGAACAACTAGATTTAATTTTAAATAAACAACTTTAGGACTCTTCTATTATCTATTAAATCACTATCCTGATAATCCTCAATTTATGACCATTCATTTAACAGCCATTCAAAGTTATAATGGTACTGAAAAAAGTGATCTACAACTAGTCCTGACAGTTAACACCTATTCCTTGAGGTCACATATTCCTTGAGGTCACATAATCAGAGTCATGGGTGCTGATGGTTACAGAAATCTGGATTCACTTGACTGCCATTTGCAACTTTCCAGGGGATTTTCAACAAGCAAAGTCAATGGGAGAAGCCAGATAACCACTTAATTTACTTAATGGCCACATTACTTACCAACGGAAATTCTGGGATTGTAAATCAAGGACTATCTTTACTGGGTCAATAATTTTATAACTTCCAAATAAACAACTTTGGGAATCAGCTATCATTTATTATATCATTGTATTAGATCAATAACTTTATGAATGAAGAAATAACATGTATTAATGGTATTTAAATCTATGAAGTTCTCTTTAAAGTCCTCACCTATTTTCCAGTTCTGAAATGACAGAACAATTTCTGCTGCAAAAAAATCTGGAGTAAAAATAGTATATTAATGTAAGTTGTATTAATAAGTTGTGATTCTAACTCATACTGTGTACCTTGTACAGTACAATCTGTAAGCCATTCAGGATATCTGTCAGATATCCTGTCAGATATCCTGACAGAAGAAGCAGAGCTTCTTGGTCTGTAAGATTCCCCCCTCTCGCAGGCTTGGCCCTCCACATTATCGAGGGCCTACCTCGATGACGGATTTTGGAATCCCGAGAGGTGGCATGCCGCAAAGAGGGGGCTCAGGGGTTTTTTAAAATTGTCTTTTTGTAATCTTTTAAGGGGTCTGGGGAGGGGGGAGGGGAGGGAAGGCTATAGGCCAGGCTTGGCACAGGGGCATGAAATGGGAGGTATGGAGCGGGGTGTGGGAGGGGCTCAGTGTGGGTAGGGAAGAGGGCGATTCCATCAGGACCGTGGTTGGGAGGGGCAGATATGGCAGGAGCAAGGGGCCATATCATGTTACGGGGGCATGCACCCGCTGTTTGCAAGCGGTGGCATGCCTCGGCCCCCAAGGCTCTTCTCGTTCCCCGGATTCTCCATAGCTTCAGAGCCCAGACCTTAGGCTGATGCTGTGCAATGCCAGGTCCGTGGTCAATAAGGGCCCCCACATTTGCGAGTTAATTCAGGAGGGGGGAGCGGACCTGGCGGGTATTACAGAGACCTGGTTGGGCCAAGAGGGGGTGGGTCCCCCTCGTAGAGATGTGCCCACCAGGTTTCCGAGCATTTCATCAGCCGAGGGCCCAGGGCAGGGGTGGGGGACTGGCGGTTGTCATAAAGGAAGGTCTTGATCCGAGGGAGGCCACTGTACCTCAGATAGCCAGATGTGAGTCTCTTCTGGTGAAGTGGGGCCATGGGATCCAGGTGGGCCTGCTGATCATGTACCTGGCTCCCTGCCACGTGACAGCGGCCCTGCCCAAGCTTAACGTTATTGCCGGAGTGGCGGTTGATACCCCCAGAGTGTTGGTCATGGGGGACTTCAACCTGCCGTCTGCTAGTGAGGCGTCTGAGGTGGCTCGGGAGTTCATGGCTTCCATGACGGCCATGGACCTGACACAACTAATTCATGGCCCTACTCACACGGGCGGACACACTCTGGACTTGGTTTTTGTCTCTGGTCAATGGTTAAATGGCCAGGGGATATAGCTATTGAACCCGTCATGGTCTGACCATTCTCTCCTGAGGCTGGACTTTCTGACCGCTACACTCCACCGCAGGGAGGTGGAACCGACTAGGTGGTTCCGCCCCAGGCGCCTGATGGATCCAGATAGATTCCAGAGGGAGCTTGGACTATTTCCTGAAACTCTGGCTCACGACTCGACTGAAGAACTGGTGGCCGCCTGGGATAGGACAGCCGCCGGGGCTTTGGATCGAGTCGTGCCTTTGCAGCCTCTGACCTGGCGCCGAATCTGCCCAGCTCCTTGGTTCTCCGAGGAGCTGAGGGAGATGAAGCGCCGGAAAAGATGCCTAGAGAGTGGTTGGAGGGCCAGTCATTCCGAATCTGACCGAACACTAGTTAGGTCTCACATTAAGACCTATTTAGTGGCAAAGTGTAATTACTTTCCCGCTCTTATTGCATCGGCAGATAATCGCCCAGCCACCTTGTTTAGAGTGACCCGCTCCCTCCTACATCAGGGAGCACGGGAGGACCCCTTGCAAGGGCAGGCTGAGGAATTTGCACAGTATCTGCACGACAAAATTGCTCAAATTTGGGAAGGCTTGGACTCTGACTGGGTAGATTCCGGCGGGGTGTCTTGAGAATGTTATCTGGGACGAGTTCGATCTTGTGACTCCTGAGGACGTGGACAGGATGCTGGGGAGGTTAAACGCAACCACATGTTTATTGGACCCGTGTCCCTCCTGGCTGGTACTGGCTACCTGGGAGGTTATGTGAGGCTGGCTCCAGAGGATTATAAACGCTTCTCTGGGGGAGGATTTCTTGCCGTCCGCCTTGAAAGAGGCGATGGTGAGGCCCCTTCTCAAGAAGCCTTCTCTGGACCCAGCTGTTTGGCAAATTACTGTCCTGTCTCCAACCTTCACTTTATTGCGAAGGTTGTTGAGAGTGTGGTTGCGCAACAGCTCCTGCAGTACCCGGATGAAACCGTATATCTAGATCCATGCCAGTCCGGCTTCAGGCCTGGGTACAGCATGGAAACAGCATTGGTCGCGTTGGTTGATGATCTCTGGAGGGTTCGGGACAGGGGTTGCTCCTCTGTTCTGGTCCTATTAGACCTCTCAGTGGCTTTTGATATCATCGACCATGGTATCATGCTGCACCGGCTGGAGGGATTGGGGGTGGGAGGCACCGTCTTGCGGTGGTTTTCCTCCTATCTCTCCGACCGGTCACAGTCTGTGTTTGGCAGGGGGGCAGAGGTCAACCTCGAGGCACCTTGTTTGTGGGATGCCGCAAGGATCGGTCCTCTCGCCACTCCTGTTCAACATTTATGTGAAGCCGCTGGGTGAGATCATCCGTGGATTTGGGGTGTGGTGTCATCTGTACGCTGTTGATACTCAGCTGTACATCTCCACCCCAAACCACCCCAATGATGCCCTTGATGTGATGTCCCAGTGTCTGGAGGCCATGCGGGTCTGGATGGGGAGGAACAGGCTTCGACTCAACCCTTCCAAGACCGAGTGGCTGTGGATGCCGGCATCCTGATATAGCCAGCTGGTGCCATCACTGGCTATTGGGGGCGAGTCATTGACCCCCACAGAAGGGGCTCGCAACTTGGGCGTCCTCCTGGACACATGGCTGTCTTTAGTAGAGCATATGACGGCCATGGCCAGGGGGGCTTTTTATCAGGTTTGCCTGATACGCCAGTTGCGCCCCTTTCTGGATCAGGATTCCTTATGCAGTCACTCATGCTCTTGTCACTTCCCGCCTGGACTACTGTAACACTCTCTACATGGGGCTACCCTTGAGGAGCACCTGGAAGCTCCAACTGGTCCAGAATTCGGCCGCGCAGGTGATTACAGGAGCGACATGACGCTCCCATATAACACCTCTCTTGCGCGAGCTGCACTGGCTCCTGGTGGTCTTCTGGGTGCGCTTCAAGGTGTTGGTTCTCACCTTTAAAGCGCTCCATGGCTTAGGGCCAGGGTATTTATGAGACTGCCTTCTGCTACCGATAACCTCCCACCGGCCAATACGTTCTCACAGAGAGGGCCTTCTCAGGGTGCCGTCGGTCAAGAAATGTTGGCTGGCGGCCCCCAGGGGGAGAGCCTTCTCTGTGGGGACACCCACCCTCTGGAATGAGCTTCCCCCCGGAATACGACTGATCCCGGATCTCCGCACTTTCTGTAAGGCCCTGAAGATGTTTTTATTTCAGCAAGCCGGCCTAGCCTAATTAGGTTTTTTTTATGGGTTAGTTTTTAATTGTATAGCTTTGGGGTTTTAAATTGGGGGCCGATTGATTTAATTCATTTTAGCGATCTTAACTTTTATATTGTATGTATTTTAATTTCGGCTGTTCACCGCCCTGAGTCCCTAGGGGGAGAAGGGCGGTATATAAATTCCAATATATATATATATATATATATATATATATATATATATATATATATATATATATATATATATATATAAATAAATAAATAAATAAATAAATAAATAAATAAATTTCATCAACAATGAATGAGCCTTTATTTTAAGAGAAGAATCCAGAAACAGGTTGACTTTAAAATACTATACTATCCCAAAAGCATTTTTAAAAATAAGGATATTACTTGCGGGCATTCCATTCCACTTTATATAGATGGATACTTTATTTATTGATTAGTCTTACATCCATAGCAAAAACATTTTAAAAAATAAAATAGAGGATATGAAGTCAGAATAAAATAGATAAAAGGAAAATACAGTAATAAAATACATTATGTGCTAAATACAAAGAGTCAATAGTCCAGAGAACACATCTCCCTTACAGGATATACCAATCTCTTTGATACAGTGTTCTTAGGTTAACTGTTTCATTTATCAGTTAACTTAATGGTTCTGCTCACAACGTTTACATTAGACCCGAAGTGGAAATAGGACAATTTGCATTTCAGATCCCAATAGGCTATCCTTTCAAGTAGGGATGTTAACTATCTAAGTTTAAGAAGGTATATAGTTGACAGTCGAATAAAACATGAACAATATCTTCGATGGTTTGGGATACAGCCATATATGTACTTCATGGCAGGTGTCACCCACATTTGGATAGTTAAAAATTAGAGACTTTTAAAAGAGAGTTTTTAACCACAATGCTATTTCTACCCCACCTTCCTGGGTTTTTTTCTACATATAAGCAAGATGTGATGTCATCAGTTCAATTCATACTTGTGCTAAAAAAAAGTACCAGCACAGCTACTGGTAGCAAAAAAAAAAACACCTCATATTCATTGTCTCAGAAAGCATTACTCATTTCATCAATAAATACCTATGAATTAAAATTTTTGCGACAAGTTATTATGCTGATGGTTCCAGATGTAGAAATTAAAATATACAAAACCAGGGAGATGGCTGGCATATAAATTAAGAAAAGAAATTAAGAAAAGAAAAGAATAATTAAAATGCAAGAGGAAATGAGATTTATATAGATAATAAAAGCATTCAAAGACTTTTCAGGGATTATCACTCTGCTCCTTGGGCCCCCACTTCAGGAATTCCTCCTCTTGGCTTTTTTGATAATGGCATTTCTGTTCCTCAACAATCAAACAAGCCTTTAAAGCCTCCAAATACAACTCCTGCTCTGGTTTGTACTCAAATACTGCAGAAACAATGTCCCACATTTCATCAAGACTGTTTAACACTAGCAACACCTTGGGAACCTGAATGCCACGCTGTTCCAATTCTACAAACAAAGTTTGCATTCGTACAAAATGTTGTTCTACAGATTCCCCTGGTTGTAAACTGGCTCTGTATAATTTTCTTGATAATTGTACAATATTGCATGCAGAGAAACTCACACGCACATTTCTTAATTTCAACCAGATCTCTTTTGCAGTCTTTAAATCAGCTTAAATGTTGTGGATTAATTAGACCAACACAACTTTTCCGGGTTAGTCAGAGACAGTATATTGCGCAATAGGTTCAAAGCTCGTTTGTACGTGAAGCGTTGAACAAAGACAGAAATTAGTTACAATGGTTTTATACCCTTCTAAGACAAAGGATTCTGCTAACACAGCAGTTTATGTGGTCATATACATTTGTTATATTTAATTGACATTTCCTGATTACTAAATTTCATATTATTCTTGCCAAACAGTCATAATTCATCTTGTAAATCACTGAAGCATAGATTCAAATTATCTCTTGTTGATATTACATGTGGTTATCCTTTGATCTATTTTAACCTTCAAACTGTATATCACCAAATATCTCTATTTCTGACAACTGAGAGGCCCTTCTGAATGTTTCTACTTCAAAGGAATTCTCTGCCTTTCAACTGGATAATTGGCTTCCCTTAAACAAGCACATTTCCTTTCCTACAATACTATGAATAAAGAGGGCCCTTCAGTGATCATCCAGCTGGATCCGCTTACCTACATTATTCCCCCCTCTGGAAGTTTTTCTATGCATAAACTTCCACTATTCTATTATAAGTGTAACAAGTGAGTATACAAGGTTCCAATAAACAAATCTACAATATATAAGTTCTAACAAAATATAAGTAATAAAGGCAAATAACAAGTTATACATGATTGTGTCTATTCTCTTGATTCTTAGATTCTCTCCATCTTTCCACTGGTCCCATTTCCACATATGGTTCTGGCTCAGAATCTGTAGGTTCTTCCACAGTATAGGGACCAAGTTGATTAAGAAAATGTTCTGTCAAAGCTAGTTCCTTCTCAACTTGAATCTCCTTTACTGCTTTTATTGATAGTTGTCTGAGTATTGGGATTACACATGGGATGAATGCTAGACCAGCTATCGCACATATGAACAAGAATATCATTTGTTTAATCCATCCAGAACCTGGCACCCAAGAAAACCACATATCTGATGTCTGTAACCTGTGGCTTATCTTGGAAGCCCTTTCTTGTAATTCTTTAGCACCTTCTCTGACCACACCTGACTTATTCATATAGAAACAACAGTCTTTTCCCAGAAATACACACATACCTCCTATGTTCATGGAGAAAGCATGGATCTTACGGTAGTTTTCATTAGTCCAGACCCCCAAAGTCCCTGCCACAAACATTCCTGCCAGTGGTTGCAATGAGACTTCTAGTGAAGGGTCCTTTTGTTTATCTCTGAGAATTGGTCCTTCAAACAGGGGGAAAGAAGACACATAAACCTGTGTTGGACCTAATGGAGAGCCAGATTGTGAAGCGAGGGGGCTGGAACAGACTAGTGCACCTTTCCTTGGATACCTTCCAGGACCTCTTCCATCCTCCCCATCTTGTGATGATGGCAGTTGGTGGTGATGAGAAAGTGAGTGGTGTGCAGAAGGAAAAAGATCTTTGGTTAATTTTACATCCCTAAGGTTCATTCTAGGACCAAGGTACACTTCTGATGGACATAGTTCTTTTGTCAGGGATCCTATAGGCCTACCAGGTTTCTGATGTTTCTTTACACACAGGGAAGGTGACCCTATGATTTAACAAGGTTTCGACCCAATTCTAGTATCCCTGATATGCAATTTCCTCTTTTCAATTGTTGTAGGGGTCCGTTCTCCTTTTCTATTCCCCCCTCTACCGGGATTGTTAAACTCTTGATCCCAGGTCTAGGAGTTGGTTTAGGTCTAAGGCTTCCCTCCACCGTCTGATACCATGTTGTTGGCGGGAGTGGACTTGACCCAAAGTGTCCCCATTCAGTGTCCTGATGCTGTTAGTTCCCCTGGGATTCTTGACATCTTTAATTCCTTCTATAGGGACAAGGGGAATTTCTTGAACACCCACAAGGCCTTAAGAGCGCAAGACCCATAGTTTACAAATTCACCACGTCAAGAAGAGGGTTAGGGATATGCCTAACTTGGGATAGGGCAACATCAATTGTATTAAAACAATACCAACAAAAGGGCTAAAGTAGCTGTTGCCCAGAGTCCCCACACCCAATTTCCCTCTAGCATGAGTGTCTTTAAGTAGTGCACACTGGATTCTATTACAGTTAATGGATTTTACATTACAAACTACAGTCATGGAATGTTGTCTTCCTCCATTCCAAGCTTCGGCCGTGCGCTGGGAACCAGCTTCCGGGGTGGTTCAGCAAGGCTGACGATCACCACCGTGCATTGAGAGTCCGTTGCCGGTAGGACTCAGCAGGGTGTATTCTTCTTAAATTTCAGCATGAGGGGTTTTTCTGTCTGTGTCACCTGGTACGTCACGGGATCAGTCTGGTTCGCAGGCTTCAGTCTCGTCCACTGGATCCAGGATCTTCCTTCTAAGATCTTAAAGCACAATTACAAAACCAATACATCTGGGAGAGTGCACAAAGGAATCTGATCAGTTGTAGTCCTCTTCAGTTGGGAAACAGCATAGGCAACCACTCAATCCTAAGAAAGAAAAAATACAAAAATAGTCCAGATGATGAAGAATGCTATTCCCACTGGTTGCTGCCTACCAGTCCCTTGGATCTTTTGGATCGGCAACTTCAATGGATCTCCTTGGTGAGATTCCACCTTCCACTCCTTTGGGGCTGGCACGGGCCCTTTCACTAGGGTTTAACTTCCGTCCAGCTCCGGATCAACATCCAATCATCGTGGTGGAATTTGTGGACTGGAAACTTCAAAGGTGGTGTTTGGGCTAATAGTCCTTGTTTCCTAAAAACTTCAAAATATCTGGACAGTTTATACACATATTGTTTCAATACTTTGTCTCTGGTTTCCAGGGAATTAATGCACATGCTTCCTGTAGTAAAAACTACTCCAAACAACAGTTCATATGATGATAATCTGTGTAGGTTGGGTAAAACTCTTGACACCACTGTTGCTGTAGCATTATTGCAGAGAAAAGCTTCAACCCACCCTGTGAGGTGGTCCACTATGACTAATAAATATTTTACTCTCCCCACTTTTGGTAATTCTGTAAAATCCACATGAAGACATTGAAATGGTCTTAAAGCTGGTGGTATCTCCCCATCTGTTGTTTTCTGATAGCTTGTTCATTCACCTTTTTACAAATCAAACATTTGTTTATAATTGATGTTACTAAAGGATATATCCCAATACAACCATAGCTTTTTTAAAAGTTCATCTACAATAGCTTGAATTCCCCAATGACTCCACCCATATTTTGCCAAATGATCTCCGGAGACTCAGGGTTACAATGCGTTAAGCAACAGCCTTCATAAAGTTAGCTTATTGCCCCCACAAACTGGGTCCTCAATTTACCTATCTTAGAAAGGATGGAAGGCTGAGTCAACCTTGAGCCTGGTGAGATTCGAATTTACAGTAATTGCAGACAGCTGATGTTAAATTACAATGCATTTGTCTACTGAGCTATCCAGGCTCCCTGTCCATAGAGCTTAATTTAATGAATACAGTTCAAAGGTTTGAGCAGACCAATTTCGAGGCAAACCCCTTGTTTCTAGGATTTCTTTAGTGTGTCACAAATTGCTTCTTCTGTCTCCAGGGGGTGTCCCTCCAAATCAGGTCTTATTTTTGTATTTAACCAATTACTTCAGCACCATAATGTTCTCATCCAAACTGATCCATTGATCCGGTGTTGGCTAAGAACTGTGCTTGATTCAAATTGTGATCTGTAGTTAAAATCAAGTCTGTCTGCTGCTTTAAAATTGTTTCATTTTTGTTTAGAATTCTGGAATCAGTTAACCACCACTGAAGGATGGTTCTGACTGGATGTGGAGTGCTTACAATAAGGGCTCCCCCAAAGGTCAATTTCCTACTTTCTGAGCCAACACCCCTTGTGCAATTCAATTTTCTGTGTTTACAAAGAGATTGAATGGCTTTTCCAAATTTGGTAAACTTAATACAGGAGCCTTGGTTAAGGCTTGTTTCAAATTTTCAAGGCTTCCTCTTTCATGTCCCTCCCATTTCAAACTCCAAGGTCCAGATTCAATTAATTTTGCATAGAATTATCTTAATTCTTGCTTGTTTATGGATAGAGGCTGAGATGCCACCCCTCCTTTCTATCAGGAGTGATTTTTTACTACTCCTGTTGGAAAAAAAGAAGCCTTTCCCTTTAAGGATTGTTGAAAGGCAGAGCTTTCCCTTCCTGAATTCAAAACTCCTGGAATCAGTTTATTGTTCCTAGTAAGGCAAGCAAGAAACAAACACATGCACAGTGTTCCGTTCCGAGGCCAGCCCGTCTTAACTGTAAGAGTAACCTTTTTTTTTTTTTTATTCTTCCTTTGTTGTGGAAATAAGGTGGCCCTTCCAGCTTCTTAATGGCCCATTGGTAAAGGTGGGGGCTGAAACTCTGCCTGAGTTTCTGCTTATTTTCTTTAGGGGAATTTCCCTGCTCTTTTAATATTGAGTTTCTCAAATCTTCCAACACTCCCTTCACTAATTAAGTGTATTCAAATGCTTTGTTCACTTAATCTGATCTCTGACAACTAAAAAACACCACTTCTCTTCTTTGGATCAGGTAATCTTTAACGCTTTCTTCTCTGCCCATATCACTACTTCTTCCCACTTCCACATTCCTTTCTTCCTTCCCCGTCCAAAGGTTATACAACATCCATAACCTACCAAAACCACATCACATACCTTCTCCCTTCCATCAATTATACTTTCTCTAACTCCTTCTTCTTATAAAACATTCAATTCTCCTACCGCTGTCATCCTGGCTTCCAAGTAGCACCTCAAGCTTCAAAGAAATTCAAAGCTTGATTGCACAAGCCTCTGCAAACCAACTTACCTAAATGTCTTCTCTTACCTGCTACCACCTTCTCTTCCCATCTATAAACAAATTAACCCCTTCTCAGCACCAATATCTGATCGTCCTTCTAAATCTCCTTGTAAACTGAGCTGGATTCAAACAAAAACAAGCATGCTCTCAATCAAGATCACACTCACTTGAGGAGGGGCACTAGGGCTCCTCCAAAAGTCAACTCTCTGCTTTCCTTCATTAACACTGCCATAGCTGCCACTGCTTGAACACAAACTGGAAATCCTTAACAGGCAGAATCTAACATTTTAGACAAGAATGCCACTGACTCTTTCTTACTACATATTGTAATTTCTAACTCATCTCTGTAACAATTCCTAAAAGGGCAGCAACTTGTGCTGTTAAACAAACAAGCAAACAAACAAACAAATAAATAAACTGCATTCCGAGCCAAAAACAGGCAAAGGCAGGTATCAGATATCATCCTTTACCCCGCCTTTCTCATTCTCATTCAACAGAGAAAAATGCTGCCCGCAGCCCACCCTTTTCCTGCTTCTCTCTTCCAAAGGAAGGAGGGGAAAGGAAATACAGGGAGAAAAAATGTTTAAACTACATAGAATTCTCATTTCGTTTCGCCTCTCAGCATCCTTTCAACAACAGAACCCTCTGCATTCTCTCTAATTTCTCACATTATCAACACACAGGCATTCACATTTGTACTGCAATCAGACTTCTTGTATAAACCAATTTCACATACAAAAAATCCCACTTCATGCAAACCAACCACCACAATCATCTCAAACATCTCCCACAATCTCAAGCACGAGTCTACTCACTTTGCTGGCCAGCCAAACGTATCACAATCAATCACATTCAATTTTACACACTATCATTATAGATGCACATCCAGAATTTTTTTTTTTTAACAGAAATTACACCAAATTGATCAAGTCAAATTATCTGTGTCTTCCCATTTAGACAGGCTTTACCTTTTTACTGCCTGCTAAACCCCGGGTGGGAAGAACAGTAAACAATTTCTTCTTTATTCTTAGTTCTTTCAGAGTTCTCTGGCTTTTTAAGAATGTCAATTTATAACACTGCAATTAGTTATTTTCTCTTACCACACATAAGATCACACACAATACTTAGTTCCTTAATTCCAATACCTAAATACTTAATTCCAGAGACTTTAGGACACCACCTTGTCTCCTAGGGGGGTGATCAGGCTCTCTCCTCCACCACTAAATGGGTGGGCATCACCTAACAGAGAGACTTTTAACTCTCTGACTTATACTTATCTGTTTTTCTCTCTTTCTCCTTCTTTCTCTCTTTCTTTCTTTTTATGTATTTATGTTGAGTCTCTGTGTCTGGCTAACCTTCAAGGATTCTTGACTAGCCTGTTTTCGCCAATGGGTTTACGACAGCCTCCTCACTGAATTTCCATGGACTTCAAAGGAGTCCTAATGGCCGGCCAGTGGATTTTCCTTGAGGAGGCGTCGGTTCCCGCTGAGGCAGGCTGTCTGGTAGAACAAAAGTTCTTTGTTCCTTAGTCCCATCTGCCAGGGTGCCATAAATGTTGTGGATTAATTAGACCAACACAACTTTTCCGGGTTAGTCAGAGACAGTATATTTCACAATAGGTTCAAAGCTCGTTTGAACATGAAGTGTTGAACAAAGACAGAAATTAGTTACAATGGTTTTATACCCTTCTAAGACAAAGGATTCTACTAACACAGCAGTTTATGTGGTCATATACATTTGTTATATTTAATTGACATTTCCTGATTACTACGTTTCATATTATTCTTGCCAAACAGTCGTAATTCTTCTTGTAAATCACTGAAGCATAGATTCAAATTATCTCTTGTTGATATTACATGTGGTCATCCTTTGATCTATTTTAACCTTCAAACTGTATATCACCAAATATCTCTATTTCTGACAACTGAGAGGCCCTTCTTCTGAATGTTTCTACTTCAAAGGAATTCTCTGCCTTTCAACTGGATAATTGGCTTCCCTTAAACAAGCACATTTCCTTTCCTACAATACTATGAATAAAGAGGGCCCTTCAGTGATCATCCAGCTGGACCCGCTTACCTACATTAACATTCATAAACAGTTCATCTTCTAAACTCAAGATGATATAAGCTATTGCTTTATCATGCTGCCTCTGCTCTGCAGCTGTAAATGGCACCTGTGGTGGATTTACAACAATATTCCAGAGCTCCTTTGCCTTCAGGAAACATTCCATCTTTGCAGCCCAAATAATATAGTTCTTCTGTCCCAAACGAGGCAGAGAGCTCTCCTGCAATTTAACAGCAGCCATCTTGCAAGCCATAAACACAGGCAGTCTCTTCAGCTTAATTACAATTCAGTCTTCTGTGTACTCTGGGCCCTTAACCTATCAGAATTTCTTGCAAAAATCAAATCCAGAAGCACACACAGATAACTGATTCAGCTGGATTCATTAACTTCTTTATATACATAATAACAGATAAAGTATTTACAATACCAATAGTTGATTCTTCCAATGTGGTAAAAGTTACAGGCAGACCACAAGGCAGGAGAGATCAGTTAGTTTCATTTCAGCAGACCAGACAAGCATGTACAGGCTGCTTAGTTTCAGTTTCGATTTTCTGCACACACACATAGCTGAGCCACGCCATGCCTCCAAAATGTTTCAGCTCCCATTGGCTGATCTGTTGCCATGCCTATTCATTGGCTAACCTTGTTACCATGTCTTCCCAGTCATGAATATTCTGACAAAGGAGAAGGAGGGTTGTTGGAAGAGTGGGCTCATTAATCTTTTCCAAGAATTACCATTTCTTTAATAATTAATGATAATAAGTTAGCATATTTTTCTTTTATATGTAAGCTTTCCATTTAACAAAAGCAGATGTTGTGCTAGCCTCAACTTTATTTTTTTTAGATAAAAACATTGCATAATTACAAAAAAAAATCTTTAATAACATTTAATTTTTCAGTAATTTTCTATATAAACATTTAAAGCTGGGAAGAAGAAAAATCTATACATTGTAGGTTTATTTGGTGCTTTGGAGTATTTTAAAAGCCAAAAGCAATAAACTGGCTTCTAGGCTTCCATTCTTGTCTGTTGAAAAGCACATCTAAAAATGGTAATTGTCTAGCTGTTTTTTCTCTATTGTAAACTGTACGTCTGGGAAAATAGACTTCAGTAGGGTATGAAAGTCTTTCAGTGTGTTTCTTTTGATCGATCTTATTATATAATCATTCATCCAGACATTGTTTAATCTCTGATAATGGCTTGAATAGTATCAATGTAAAAAATAACAGAAGGGTAAGTGTATATTCCTGTTTAGCTCACTTCAAAGTGGGAAGTTTATAGAAACAGTCAAGTTGTGACTATTTGAACACTGGACTATGCTGATCAATTCCTGAAGGACTTACAGGGAGGTGTTGGTGTTAATGTTCCTGAAAAATATTGAAGGGATATAGTGACATGAATCAATCTAACCTTTGTCTCTTGAGAAACCTATACGCAGGTCAACAAGCAACAGTGAGAACTGGACATGAAACCACTGATTGGTTCAAAATTGGGAAAGGAGTCCGGCAAGGCTGTATACTGTCGGTATACTGCAGTATTTAACTTATATGCAGTGCACATCATGAGAAAGGCGGGGATAGATGAATCAAAAATTGGAATTAAGATTGCCGGGAGACATATCAACAACCTCAGATATGCAGATGATACCACGTTAATGGCAGAAAGTGAAAAGTAACTGAAGAGCCTCTTGATGCAGGTGAAGAAGGAAAGTGCAAAAGTTGACTTGAAACTCAATATTAAGAAAACTAACTTCATGGCATCTGCCCTCCTCAATTCCTGGCAAATAGATGGGGAAGAAAGGGAGGTAGTGACAGATTTTATTTTCCTGGGTTCCAAGATCACTGCAGATGGGGACTGCAGCCAAGAAATTAAAAGATGCTTGCTGCTTTTAATAGGAAAGCTATGGCAAATCATACTAAAAAGCAGAGACATCACCCTGCCAACAAAAGTGTGTATAGTCAAGGCTATGGTTTTCCCAGTTGCAATGTATGGCTGTGAAAGTTGGACCATAAGAAAGGCTGAGCGCCGGACTTCCGCTGGCACCGCTGGCGCCGCTGCAGCTCCTTTGTGAGCTCCTACTCCCGGGATCTGTAAAACTGCCAAAACAGCGTAAATCAGCTGTTTTGGCAGCTGGAACTTCCCCCTCGGGCAAAGAGGGGGAGGTGAGTGCTCAGGTGTATAGGGTAGAGCCCCCAAAAACCTCCAGGATTAATCCAGGAAGTGCAGAGGGTGAGGGCTCCCCAAACGCCTGGAAAGCAGCTCCGGACTCGGGATTCTGTCTTTGACCGATTAAGGCGTCGCGACCATCCCTGCGAAACAAGTGATTTCAAGGATTGATTTTTACGCAGGCAGAACAAAACAGGAGAGCTTTTCGCAAGTATTTTTCTTCCTTTAACTGATGAACAATGAGTCCTTTCAGATTTGAGTGAAAGTTTTAAAGAGATCCAAAATGGCACTGATTGAAAGCGGAAGCTTAAGAAGAAAGTGATTGTTAAAGCTTGTTTGCGCTTGTTAAGGTTATTATAGCTGTCAGTACTTTGAAGCTTTGCTGAATGAAGTTTGCAGCATAAGAAAAGATGGCAGAGGCAAAGATTTTTGAAGAGAACGGGACCAGCAAAGAAATTTGACAAAACAGCAGATACTAGACTTTCCTGATCTGGGGGGAGGGTCCTTAACAAGCTCCGAACCATTGCTGCTGCTTCAAGCCCGGTTCTGGCTGCAGGCATGAGATTGTGAGGGCAGGCTTTTCCCAGGGCAGGCTTTTCCCTTTTTTCTAACTCCCAAAAATTTTAAAGAGTTAGAGCTGCAGGGAGGCAAGGCGCACTCATCTGTTTCCCTCTATGACCAGCCTCGGAAAAGCCTGCCCTCACAATTGCATGCCTGCAGCCAGAGCCAGGCTTGGAGCAGCAGCAATGGTTCAGAGCTTGTTAAGAAGGACTGCTCCACCCCAGCCACATGTTTTCCAGTCTGGGCTGCTTGGAGTGAAAAGCATGCAATGCTGTTACTCCCGGGATTCCCTGAACGAGTGCTGGAAGAAAGGGAGTCAGATTGTGAGGGCAGGCTTTTGCAAGGCCGGTCATAGAGGGAAACAGAGATGAGTGTGTGTTTTCCCCACTTCTCTATATCCTTTCAGCCTCCCCTGGCCTCCTTCCTTTCACTCTGTGTGCGCATTTCCCTCTCTCTCCTCTCTACCACCTGTGAGAGCCTTGCCTCCCCCCGCTGCAGCTCCAAGTTTCTGCTGCCTGAGCCTTAAACTGCCTGCCTGTGCCTTTCCCTGCAGACTCCTATCCTCCCTGCCTTCCCCACGAAGCGTACTTTTCATCCTCTCCTGCCTTCCTTTGCTGGTTGCCTAATTTTTGGTAAATTGCTCTGACCTCATAATCTTACTTCTTGTGTTATGTCATTCTTCCTACCTATATTTTGGTATAGCAATCAAATAAATTATCTAAACTGTTTGAATGTGATTTGTTTCTTGGAATGAACTATACTCTTGTGGTTCTATTAAAGTAGGACATAGGACTCTTGTGGTTGCCTGGGCCTGGCTGGATTAAACAGATGTTATTTCTGTTGTGACAGACCTGGCCTTTATTCCTTGTGCAATACCTCTGTTCAGACAACTAGCTATGAGAGCGGTAAAGGAGATAAGAGTTGAGAAAGAGTTGATTTTGATGGAAAGCCTTATAGAAAGTAAAATTGACCCTGATTTCTTTGATGAAAATGAAGTTTCTGATGCAGGAACATATGTACAACTCTCAACTAGGTGACTAGAGAAAATGCCTTCAGAGACTAAGATTTGAAAGTCACATGTATTACTTGTCTTTTCCTTTGCATTATTATATATCTTATCCTGCATTGATTATGTTATGTCAAATATTATATGCTTGCTTGCTGATTAAGTTCTGTAATAGGTAAGACTCAATTGTAACCAAGTAAAATAGAGTCTTAAAGGGGGGAATAAAGTAGGACGTAAAGTGAAATTTGAATATAAGAGTGAAATAATACGGGGTCAGCCTGAATGATCTCTAAAGGTCCTTTAACTAGTAATTATAAGAGACAGATGCTGGGTTCAAAAAGTCAAACTGCAGGGTTAACTCACTATTCTACCGTTGCAAAGTTCAAGAAGTCAAACCACAGGCAAAGAGACAGTTGCAGAGTTACCCAGCTTCCTGCCTAAGCAATAAGGGAGTGGGCTAGCTAAAGAGGCAGATCTCAGATACTTCCTGTTTTTGTTAACTATAAGAATGTATGTCTGAATCAACACGTTGTTCAGAATGTAAACAGAATGCATGTCTGAATCTTTTGGCCAAAATAAAAGCTTTTCTTGATTTTGAAATTCATCTCCTTTATTTTTCTGCAACATTTTGGCAAGCCAGCCAGGAGTTGAAGTGATTATTTCGCAGCGGGTGGAAAAGACCAGCCAGTGCCCAGGTGGGGCCATCCTGCCCAACCTTCAAGGCGCCACTGAGAATTTTTCTCTGGAAGGAAGCAGATGGCCCTCCTGGGTACTCAAAGGCTCCAACTGACCCAAGAACCAAAAAAAAAAAAAAAGAGAGAGTTCAAAACAGGCTAATAGATAAACGCTGGCTGAGAAAGAGCAAAAAAAAGATGCCTGCAGGCAAGTATTGTGGGAATTGTAGGCCTACTCCTTGAGAGTGGAAGAGGGAGCTTGATCACCTCCCTGGGTCTGGGAAACGTCCCTTCCTAACAGAACCAGTGTGTCCTAATGAGACTCTAGAATTGTGTGGGTGGTTAAGCCATTGCAGTTCCTATCGCCATAGGTCAGTGGCAGTGTCTTAGAAAATGAGTGGCAAATAGTAGTGAAACAGAACCCTGACTGACTTCACAAATGCCAAGTAGAAGTCATGCAAGTCTGTGTGGCTCGAGTGAGAGGAAATCCCAAATGTCAGGTCAGAAGGAGCCACCCTGAAAAAAAAACTATCTTAAAGACTGCAACCTATGAAGAGGAGAGACCACCCTGAAATGACAGTTTGTGTAGCATTGCAAATGCCAAGGGGACTGAGCCCCAGATACTCTAAAGCAGAAGCACTTCAGTGCATAGCTTACATCGATAGCCTCCACTCACTATTTGCCCATGCAAGTGAAAAAAGAAAAATGGTTGTTCCTTTTTTTTCCTGAGAAAATCCCAAAAGCAAACCACAGGATTTTTAGGAAATTGTGAAGCTGTGAAGTGTAGAAGGTGTCCATAGTCTGTGTTGGGGGCAGCAGGTCTCCCAGATTTCTGTTTATAAGAGGGGTCTGAGAATCAGTGGCAGAACTGATGTTGTGTAGCCCGGCTGAACCAAAGTGTAAAACCCCACATAGCAAGGGGAAACATGGGAAATTGCAGCTCGAGGATGGTAGATACCTCTTTAGGAAACTTGTTTGAGGCATACGATGAGAGGCAGATGCCTGTCCTGGCCAGCCTGAAGAAGAGAGGAAACAGATGTAGGAAATGGGTTTTGCTGAGGGATGACACAGGAAAACCAATTTGGCAAAATAAAGGTCCTTAAAAGAAAAGTGGAGTTCAAACTTGCCCCTGAGGGCCCTGGCTAAGTGCAAATGATGTGTGAACAAAAGTCTCTATACATTTTGGATCTTTAAAAATAGCCAGCGCCTGTTGGGAGATCTAAATAGAAAGAGCTAGACAGAACATCCCCAGGGCAGAGGCAATCCAGTGCTTGAGAAGATAGAACAATAGATGTAATCTTGAGTAAAAAGTGAGAAGTTCACTAAAACAATTAGGAAAAATCCCAAACTGTAATAGACCCGACTAGTCCTTAAAGGAAAAATATTTAGAAATTGAGAAGCCCCACCATACAGTAAGATGATTCAGATGTTGGGGCTGACCAAAGAAGATATGGTTAGTTTATGCTGTTATGTGTGGTAGGAGGAACCCAGAGTAGGAGAAAAGAAATACTGCAGTGTTATAAAGATTCTGATAATTTACCATTCTTAAAAGAGCCAGAGAACTCTGAAAGAACTAAGAATAGAGAAGAAATTCTTCCCACCCGGGGTTTAGCAGGTAATAAAAAAAAAAGGCTGTCTAAATGGGAAGACTCAGATAATTTGAATTGATTAATTTGATATGATTTGTTAAAAATTATTTTGTTAAGATCTGTGCCTTCTCTAATTCAACTGAAATTTAAGGCAGGAATGACTAGTGTGTATGTCTAAGTCTTTTGTGTACCTTCAAGGTAATCGCAACTGTTAAATGCCTGATCTCTAAAGATATGAATTTTAAATTGTTAAAAAGAGTTGAAAGCGATGAGAGGAAGGAAAATGACTCACCCAGTTTGGTCTGGTCATCTAGACAGGGTGAAGAACAGAATTCAACTTTTCTTTCTTCTCTGTGCTTCAAGATAAACTCAAGTTTATGAGGATACGTTTTAAGTTCACTTAACTACAATACTGATGTGTTGCTGTACTTTCAAACTTTGACCACAAGCTATCTACCCCCGCCCTTTTCTAATTCTGCAATGCTTTTTCTCACCCACAAAGGGGGGAGGGAACCTCGTTCTCATGTCTTTTAGCCCTGCATGGATGACTCAGATCCGTGGAAGCAAAGCACATGGTTCCAGTGGAGATAAGGAGAGGTGGCTCTTAACAGCACCAGGAAAAGAAATTAAACTTTCTAATTGAGAGACTCATAGCTGCTGTCAAGATGCCAAAGACAGAAGCAGTGATGCATTGCAAGGGACACCAGAAGGGACAAAGTGAAATAGCTAGAGGGAGACACCTAAGATGGAAAGGACTTCTCTTAAATTCCCTCCTCTGTCGCCTCAGTGGACTTCTCCCATTGCTGCCCGAACCAGAAGCCAGTTTTTGGCCCTACTCCATCAAACAGATCAAAGAATCATAGATGGTCAAGGCCAGGCAGAGATTCAGCCTCTGTTCTAGTATGTCCCGTTACTACAACAGACCTATTAAATTGGAAACAACATTATGGACCACTGTCAGCTAAACCTCAAGAGGTTGTGGACCTGTTTAAAGTCAATATAAAGAACCACAATCCTACCTGGCAAGACTTGGAACAGTTGATGACCACTCTCCTTAATGGTGAAGAGAGAGAGAGATTAAGTAGTGCCATTGCTAAGATTTTAAAATCCACAGACAGGGAAAACCTCCAGGCTATATTAGACCAACAGTTTCCAAGAAGGGACCCTCGCTTTCTTTCTCTTGGAGCATTGATGGACATTCTGTTTGAGTGAAAATGCATCTCTTCTCTGCGCACAACTTATAAAAAGACTTTGTTTGCATACCTTTGCTTAGCCACAAAAGTGACAAAACTTGCTTTCCTTCTCTTTGCATCCCAAATTCCATTTGGATTTAACTGAGTAAAGTATTCTACTCAGCAGTAAAAGGACAGAAAGAGGAAAGACAGTTCTTGTGTTAGCTAAGAAGATCGCCCTGCAATAAAGGGGCCCAGGGCTGCATGTTTGAATCATCTTTGCAAAGTTGTGTGTATGTTGTTTTAGAAGATTACCTTGGCAGTAAAACGAGAAAGGCCTTGTTTTAGCACAAAGCAAGCAGAGCCACATGTCCTCCGTGGAAATTGAAATTGTATGATACAAGTTGCTTCTCAGCCTAGTGAGCTCAATCTTCATTTGAAGAAAAGTTGCAAAGACATTCTGTAAAGAAAGGAAGCCATAGACCTGGCTGCAGTAGATGAGAGGCCTGAAGACTGAAAGGGACCAGGGTTCAGTCAAGCCCCCCCTGAACCCTTGGTCCGAATGAAAATAGGGAGGAATAATGTAACTGTCTTAATAAACACAGGGTCATCTAGATCTGTAATTACAAAGCTGCTGGCTCCCTTTTCTAATGATGTAATAAATATCCAAAGGGTTAATGGCTTCATAAATTGTTGCCCCATGCTGAAACCCCTGAAATATTCCCTAGATGGAAGAAATATAGAACACCAGTTTCTCTATATGCCTGAGTGTCCAGTTTCCCTCCTGGGTCGTGACATCCTATATGAGATGGGAGCTATTCTGTCCTTTGATGAAGACAAGATGTCAACTAATAGGAGAGAGTTGCGAGGATTTTAGGAGTAGCGGAAGCTAATAAATTAACCTTTGGGCAGCCAACTACCATTAATAATGAGCCACCCCCCCAGATGAAATATGGCGAGTAATGTTGGCTCAAGAGGGTCAAAACCCCAATACCTGGCAGGAGTTTGAAGTACCGGAGTTATGGGCAGAAGATAACCCACCAGAACATGTGAGGAAGGAAGCTGTCTGTCGAATTGCAGAACCAGTTACACCAGCCATGCGATTCAAGGAGTTTTAGAGACAAAGGGCCATTTATGGCTGACAAACCCCAGAATTTACAAGCATCAAGCTCTCCTCACTCAGGACCCATGAGTGACCCTGAAACAAACAAATGCTTTAACACAGCCACTCTTTTGCAAGCATCGGGTCCTGAAATTGAACACAACTGTATGCAGGTCATCACAGCAACCAGAGTGGAGCAGACCTTCCCAAGCCTGATTGACTAGTCTTACCACCAAGCAGACATTAAAGAAAGGGTAGTCAGAAATTATTTACTTTTGAATGAAAAGGTTGAAAAAATGAACAGGACTATAAGAGAAAAGGTGACAAAGGTGTGCCTTGAAAATCACCTTAAGTGGGTGGATGCATTACCACTAGCACTTTGGTCTGTGCGATGTACTCCACGTAAACAAATTAGATTATCTCCTTTTGAAATACTTGAAAAAGGGCGTTGGTCCTACCTGATACGCCCGTTCTCTCCCGCGGGAGGGAACGGCAGGCAGCACTGGGTAGGCTCAGTCAGTAGACCAATCAGGACCGGGTCTGCAATGAAGCTTAGCCCCGCCCTTCCTGCTGCTCTCTCCAGTTTATCGGCGAGGTAATCACTGCAGACTGTTGTGTGTCTCCTGCTGATAGAAAGAAAAGGTAAGTACAACCCACCCCGCCCCGACACCCGAAGGCGCAGCCCCAATAGGGAGGGGGCTGCCTGCCGTTCCCTCCCACGGGAGAGAACGGGCGTATCAGGTAGAACCAATGCCCTTTCTCCTCCCTGGTTGGGAACGGCAGGCAGCACTGGGACATACCAAAGCTTGATGTCCAACGGGAGGGCAGTGCTCGGGCGAGCCTCAGATCAGGAAACATGGACCCGTTGCAGGACCTGTCTGCCGAACGCCGCATCAGCCGACGCGTAGACGTCCAGACGGTAGTGTCTAATAAAAGGTGTCGGGGTAGACCAAGTCGCCGCCCTGCAGACTTCTTCCAAGGACGCTTGAGTAGCCCAAGCAGCGGAGGTGGCTGCACTCCTGGTGGAATGTGCAGTCACCCTGTTGGGAACCGCAAGCGATTGTGACTCGTAGGAAAAGGCAATTGTGGCCCGGATCCATCGGCCCAAGGTTGGAGCAGAAACCTTGGTTCCCATCATAGTAGGTTGGAACGAGACGAATAAGGCTTCCGTCTTACGAAAAGAGGCAGAACAAGAAAGGTAGATCCGCAAGGCCCTGCGGACGTCGAGCTTGTGCCACATTTTCTCGAGCCGGTGAGACAGGTGAGGGCAAAATTTGGGCAAGGCGATTTCCTGCGATTGATGGTACACAGAGTTCACTTTGGGAAGGAACGTGGGGTCCAAATGGAGTACTACCTTGTCGTGATGGAAAACACATAAGTCTTGTCGGATTGACAAAGCGGCCAGCTCGGAGATGCGACGGGCGGATGTAACCGCCACCAAGAACGACACTTTAAAGGAGAGAAATTTCAAGGAAGTCGTCCGGAGAGGTTCGAAGGGCGATTGAGTGAGGGAGGACAAAACCTTTGAGAGATCCCAGGTAGGGAAATGGTGAATGACCGGAGGACTCAGGTTTGAAGCGCCCCGCAGAAATTGGCGGATCAAGGGATCCTTGGTAACAGTTGTCAGAGAAGCACATGCAGAGATGGAAGCCAAGGCCGCGACCTGACGCTTCAGAGTAGAGGGGGCAAGGCCGGAGTCGAAGCCGTCCTGGAGAAAACCGATGATGTGCTCCACCGAAGGCGAAGTCGGGCAAACCTGGCGGGCCGAGCACCATGATGAAAAGGAGCGCCAGGTAGACTCGTAAATACGGGCGGTGGAAGGGCGCCGCACGGCCTGGATGGTTCTAATGGCGGCAGGAGGAATATTGGCCCTCGTCAAGAATCCCCGTTCAGTCTCCAAACGGTTAGTTGTAGCCATTGGGGCTCGGGATGGACCAGAGCCCCTTTCAGAAGGCAAATTCGATCGTCCGGTATTTGCCAGGGACTGGCTGTGGACAGGGAGACCAGGTCTGAAAACCAGGGCCGGCGGGGCCAGTGTGGAGCTATGAGGACCAGCTCCGACTTCTCCGCTAGGAGTTTCCTGAGGACCTTGGCGATGAGTGGCAGGGGAGGGAAGGCATAAAGAAGCACCCCCCGAGGCCAGGGAGAGCGAAGGGCATCCACCGCTTCTGCCCCTGGGGACGGAAATCTGGAAAGGAAACGAGGAACCTGATGGTTGACGTGGGAAGCGAACAAGTCCACCTCGGGAAGACCAAAGCGGTGAGAAAGCTCCAGGAAGAGATCAGGGTGAAGTTGCCATTCAGAATGGTCCACCAAATTGCGACTAAGAGAATCAGCCTGAATGTTAGACTTGCCAGAAATGTGAGAAGCCTTTAGAGAGGCTAAGTGAGACTCGGCCCAGAGGCCGAGTTGCAGGGATTCGTAGAAAAGGGACCTAGAGCAGGTACCACCCTGTCTATTAACATGGGCCTTGGCGGAGACATTATCGGTTAACACAAGGACATGCTTACCCTGAAGCAAGGGAAGAAAATGATGTAAGGCGAGGAAAATCGCCCGTAATTCCAAAAGATTAATAGAAAAATCCCTCTCCGCTTCAGTCCAAAGACCCTGAACCATATGGGAATCTAAATGCGCACCCCAGCCGGAAAGGCTCGCATCGGTAGTAAGAACCGACCGATGAGGTTCCCTAAACAAGGTACCATTGGCAAGTGCCGAAGAAGACCACCACCTTAAGGAGTCCAAAACCTTCGAAGGAAGGAAAACTTTGCGCAACGAGGAAACAGACAGAGAACGCTGAAAGGGGAGGAGGAACCATTGGAGGCGCCTGCTATGCAAACGGGACAAGGGGACGATGTCGAAGGAGGACACCATTTTGCCCAGAAGACGAGAAAGGACGAGGACGGACATGGGCCCGCCTTCCAGGCATTGAGAAGCCAGGTCAGATAAGCTGGACTGGCGTGACGGTGAGAGAAACACCATAGATGAAACAGTGTCTATGACAGCCCCTAAATGCTGGAGACGGGTTGAGGGGGTCAGAGAACTTTTGGCCCAATTGATTAGGAAACCATGAGATTCAAACAAACGGATAGAAGTTGAGATATCCTGCCGAGCCCCGGGAAGGGAGGAGGAGAGGATAAGAATATCATCCAGGTAGAATAAAATACGAATGGGGAGGGACCTAATATGGGCGACGAGGGCCGCCATCAACTTAGTAAAGACCCTGGGAGCCGAAGAGAGGCCAAAGGGAAGAGCCCTATATTGATAATGAGAGCCCTTAAAATAAAAATGGAGGAATTTGCGGTGGGGTGGAAAAATGGGGACGTGCAAATAGGCCTCGGTCAAGTCAACCGAGGCAAGGAAGTCACCCTCATGAATGCACTCCAAAATAGTTTGCAGGGAGTGCATCTTGAACCTGCGGTAGGTTATGAAGCGGTTCAATGATTTCAGGTCCAAAATGGCACGCCAGCCCCCAGAGGACTTGGGGACGAGAAACAGACGGGAGTAGAAACCGGACCTGCGCTCCGAAGGAGGAACAGGCTCGATGGCCCTGATCTGGAGAAGATGGGCAACAGCAGAAGCCATACGGGCACGGGAAGAAGGGTCCTGAGAAACCGAACAAGGGACAAAAACCCTAGGAGGGGAACAACTAAACTCCAAACGAAGACCCTCCCTAATGGTAGAACGAACCCAAACATCAGAGGTAGTGGCGTCCCAGGCATTGGAGAAAAGGGAAAGACGGCCACCCACCAGGGAGTCTGGAGGCCGATCAACGAGGCTTGCGGAAGGGGCGACCTTTGCCGCCACGGAATGGCCTTCTAGGGGGAAATCTAGAACTGGATCTGACCTGAAAGTCTTGATTTTGCAAACCCCTGGAGGAGAAGTTGCGAGAGGAGCGGTTGAAGGAGGAGCCACTGTCAGAGGGACGAAAGGACTGATTCCGGTAGGCTGGTTGGCGAAAGTCCGACCTGCGAGACAAGACTGGAAAAACCTTCTTGTGTTCTCTGGTCTCAACCAAAATAGGATCGAGAGAAGAACCAAAAAGATTATTAGTCTCATAAGGGGCAGCTGCTAGGCGCCATTTATTCCTGGCATCGGCTTGCCAGTGGCGGAGCCAGAGGAGCCTCCTGGAGGAGACAGAAGATCCAATAGCCTTGGCTGCAAAACGGGCTGTGTTCAGGGTAGCATCGGCCGAGAATTCGACCGCAGCAAGAATTTTATTAATGTCCTGGTGAGAACGTGTGTCAGAAGCTGGAATGCAATCCTGCAGCTGCTTCAGCCAGAGAATGGAGGCCCTGTTGAAGAAAGATGCCGCCGAGGCGGTCCTTACCGCCCATGCAGAAGCTTGATGTCCTTTAATTAGGGTTCGCTCAGCTCGTTTGTCCTCAGGGCGCAGGGATTCTTCAGGAGGACCAGCAAGGTGGGTGGAAGAGGCTAAGGTTACAACTGGTGCATCCACTACTGGCACCTGTAACAAGTCAGAGAATTCATTAGTAATAGCATAAAGCTTCTTATCCTGAGAATTGGGCAAGGGGCCAGTGCCCGGGGAAGCCCATTGCCTCTTCACCACATTGGAGAAAAGTTTTGGTGCTGGTAAAGTGTCCACTCTGGCAGGCTGTTCTGCAAAAAGAGAAGCAGATGGATCATCAGAGGCTGAAGCAGTAGCCTGGGAAGCAGAAGCTGGTAACATTTTGGTAACAGAGAGAGCCTTGAAGAGTAAGGAGCGAAAAAGGTGGGGTTTGAAAAGGCCAATGAAAGCTGGCTGGTCAGGCTCAAGGCCCTCATCATCAGACCACTCCTGGTCTAGGGCCAGGTCTTCAGCAGAAAGAGAGACCTGGCTAGCAGAGGTTGGGGAGGAAGGTCTGTCCAGATGGGGCGAATCCTCCCTCCTGTGCGACAAGTGGCTGACATGACTGGCACAATCCGACACCACCGACTCTGCACGCTGGTTGAGGCCTTCCGATATCCCCTGGCGAATCGCTGTTGCAATGAGGGAAGCCAGGGCAGGTGAAATTGTGGCAGGCAGAGAATCAGAACTGGCGGGGGGGGAGGAGGAGGGGGGAGGAGGAGGGGGCAGAGGAGGAGGGGGTTGACAGTCAGAGAGAACTGGATCCCCTCGTACTTGTGAGTCAAGGCTGTGACGGTGGCCATCTTGGGGCAGCGTGGCAAACAAAATGGCTGCTGTGCTGGAAGAGGGAGAAGGCCTCGAGTCAAGTCGATCCGGAGAAAGTGATTCCCTGCAGGAGGCCTGGGGCTGGGCATGACGGTGAGAGGCCTCAGAAAAGGGCTCCTGAAGGAAAGCCTGAGGAGGGGGGACCATGGCATCCTTGGAAGCCTGAAGCTGTGCCTTTTGGACAGCCCTTTCTAAGGCCCTATGCCTGCGTTGTTCATCTTTTGAGGCCTGAGCTGCTTTAGGCTGAGGGACAGAGGCCACCTTGTTCTTTTTGTGGCTGTGCTGCTGCCCTGAAGTCCCCTCCCCGGGATCGCTGTTGTGGCGTTTCCTGGAATTTTGGGAAGCAGCCCCACGCCCAGCTTTAGAGGAACGAGAATCTGCCATCTTGGCAATCAGGCTTTTGGTCAGGGGTAGAATGGAGGGAGGCCCCGTAGTACTCACTGCGCTCCTCGTGCCAGGAGAAGAATTCGAACCAGCAAAATGCACAGATCAAGGCCAGCAAAGGATCTGTGAAGAGCTGCTAAGCAAAGGCTTTTAGATTGCAGCCAAGCCTCGCCCGAAGCAGCAACGGGGCGAGTGCGGTGCAGGACAGGGCTACGGAGCGAACTCGTGGGCCCAGCCTGAGGGACTGCTCGCAGGCAGTCAGAAGCCTCGTTCGGCCGTCTGGGAGGCTGGAAGAATCCTTCAAGCCAAGAGGCTCAGCCTGATTGCCCTGGTAGTTCTTAAAAGAACTGTTGGTGTAAAAGGATTTTTTTTTTTTTTTTGCAAGGGAAGGCAGGAGACTAAACTGTCCAAGTCGACCGAGTCGATAAACTGGAGAGAGCAGCAGGAAGGGCGGGGCTAAGCTTCATTGCAGACCCGGTCCTGATTGGTCTACTGACTGAGCCTACCCAGTGCTGCCTGCCGTTCCCAACCAGGGAGGAGAATCACATAGGAGACCTAAGCCAGATAGGAACCAAGTGGGTGAATCAGATGGTGGGAGAATTAAATAAGCAAATACAAGAAATCCAACAATACTGTGTGTTCCTTAGCCCACCGTTTTTGACCACCTCTAGTCATAATATTCAAATAGTAGTAAGAAATAAATGGGAAAACATGATTGTAAAAGTGAAATGTATAATAATTGGAGTATTTGTCTTTGTATTTTTGAAATCTAGACAATGATAAGTTTTTCTTTTTTAATCTTTTTTTAGAAATATAAATAAGTATAAACTGTAACAATTGAAATACTTTAATGGTATATGGTGTGAAAGTAAAAAGGATTAAGTTGTAGCTTGGATAACAGCTAGAACATTTCTAAATTTAATTAAGGAAATTGTAATGATTGAAATATTTTTAAAATATATATTGTGATGAAAAGTAGAAATGATTAAATTGTGATTTGGAGGATTGTATGGGTAAAACACTGGAAAGGAAAAAAGCTTAATGTCTAGGTGGAAGGGCCCATATACTGTGGTCATATGTTCCCACTTGCAGTAAAAATGTTGGAATCCAAGTCTTGGATTCACTGGACTTGAGTTAAATCCGCAGTTGAGGAATATTGGGAGGCAGACCAGGACTAGACCCAACCCCTAGTGGTACGCTTGAAGAAGACCCCTTATAACTGTCCTACTGGCAACTATCTCTTGCTTTAGTGAGACTATCACTAAATATCTAAACTATCTCGTGCTTGCCCTTATTGTGAATTGCTTTTTGGATATTCATTCTGCTGGAATCGACTTCCCCTCAGAAAGACAGGTGCTGAGCCTAAAATCATTGACTGTGACAGAGAGCAGTACGAAACTCCTGTAGATACTTAAGCCAGGGAGTGGGTTATCTGTGGTGCTGCTCTAGCTCTAGGACTGTGGATATTGTATTTAACAAATAAGGGTGGTTGTGCAGGATACCTAAGACTGATATTGCCTTTCCCCAAGTCACATATAACCCTGACCTACTTCCTGACGTGGTGATTTTGTAGATTAAGGGAATTGTGATTGGATAGGTTCTGTGTAAATGACAATTATGAATTTTTTGTGACTTTGGCTATTAATGGCAAAGGGCTAATGAGTAATAACACCCTAAACAGTAGTTCCCAATGTTGTGAGAATGCCTGAGTGACCCCCCCTTGCCCTTGAGGAAGGATCAGGGGAAGTTGAGAACCCCAAAGAACAAGGCAGGAACAGGTCACAAGGTGTGGACACTTTGGAATAGGTCCACTCCCGCCAACGACATATCATCAGTAGGTGATGGTACCCTAGACCTAAGCCAACCCCAAGACCTAAAGACAAGCGTCTGACAATCCCAGAACAGAGTGGGGTAGAACGAAGGGAGAATGGACCCCTGCAACAATTGAGAAAAAGGAACTACATGTTAAGAATATTGGAATTGAGTTAAAGCCTAGTTAATCAGTCTGACCCTGCCCTAGGTCAAAAATGCTGGTTGTGTTTCTCTGCTGGTCCTTCATCTTACAATGCTGTTCCAATTGAGCCAGATCTTTGGGTCAGGACCAGGGCCACAATAGTCCTTGAGAATGATATTAGATGGAGAACCAAAGCAGCAGTAGCCAAATTGCAAGGAGACTTTTATAACGCCTTCAAAAGGCTGGGGATGAGACGTCTCCCCATTGTTGGCCCTATAGTTGTTGGCGTGGAAATCCTAGGGTCACCCTCCTTGTGTGTAAAGCAACATCAGGAACCAGGTATTCCTGTAGGATCCCTGAAGGGAGAACAATGTCCATCAGAAATACACCTGGCCCTAGAGAGACGCTTATGGATGTAAAACTGACTAGTGGTATTTCTCCTTCTGCCCACCACTTATTTCAACAGAAGGTCACTTTCACATTACTACCACGTCTTCAGTAAGAAATGGGGAGGATGGAATATGTCCCAGGAAAAGTGCCCAAGACCATTTCAGCCATCCTGATTTCCAGTCTGGCTCTCCCTTAGGTCCAACACAGGCTTATGTGTCCTATTTCCCCTTGGAAATGCAAGCTCCCGTTATCTTTTTGAAGGCACAATTCTCAGAGAAAAGCAAAAGGACCCTACACTAGAAGTCCCATTGCAGCCGCTGACTGGCATGCTAGTGACAGGGACTTTGTGGGTCTGGACTAATGAGAAAAACCAACAAGCCCATGCCTTTTCCATGAATATAGGTGTGTGTGTGTAGGGAAAAATGGAGTTTTCTTCTTATGTGGGAAAAATGTGTATTTGTGTTTACCTACAAACTGGACTGGAACATGCACTTTGGTACATCTTTTCCCTAAGTCAGATGTGATCAGAGGGATTGCCAAGGGTTATTTATTTATTTATTTTTATTTATATGCCGCCCTTCTCCGGAGACTCAGGGCGGCTTACAATGTGCTAAGCAATAGCCTTATTTACGGGACCGGGCATCCAAAATGGATCAGAAGTTACAAGCAACAGAAATGTGGTTTTCTTGGTTGCCTGGGCCTGGCTGGATTAGACAGATGTTATTTCTGTTGTGACAGGCCTGGCCTTTATTCCTTGTGTAATACCTCTGTTCAGACAACTATCTATGAGAGCGGTAAAGGAGATAAGAGTTGAGAAAGAGTTGATTTTGATGGAAAGCCTTATAGAAAGTAAAATTGACCCTGATCATTTTGATGAAAATGAAGTTTCTGATGCAGGAACATATGTACAACTCTCAACCAGGTGACTAAAGAAAATGCCTTCAGAGACTAAGATTTGAAAGTCATATGTATTATTTGTCTTTTCCTTTTCCTTTTCCTTTTCCTTTTCCTGCATTGATTATGTTATGTCAAATATTATATGCTTGCTTGCTTGCTGATTAAGTTCTGTAATAGGTAAGACTCAATTGTAACCAAGTAAAATAGAGTCTTAAAGGGGGGAATAAAGTAGGACGTAAAGTGAAATTTGAATATAAGAGTGAAATAATACGGGGTCAATCTGAATGATCTCTAAAGGTCCTTTAACTAGTAATTATAAGAGACAGATGCTGGGTTCAAAAAGTCAAACCGCAGGGTTAACTCACTATTCTACCATTGCAAAGTTCAAGTCAAACCGCAGGCAAAGAGACAGTTGCAGAGTTACCCAGCTTCCTGCCTAAGCAATAAGGGAGGGGGCTAGCTATAGCTGTTAACTATAAGAATGTACGTCTGAATCAACATGTTGTTCAGAATGTAAACAGAATGCATGTCTGAACCTTTTGGCCAAAATAAAAGCTTTTCTTGATTTCGAAATTCATCTCCTTTATTTTTCTGCATCACTATAAAATCAGAGAACGTGGATTAAATTCCTGTACCTTAATCTGGATTCAGATTGATTGAGTTTAAATCTTAATTCTTGTCAATATGGTTAAAATATCAGTTTAAAGAATATGTTAAACATCTGGGTGAAATATTAGAAACAAAGGTGGGGTTTGTTTGTATCAGTGCTAGTGCAGAAATAAAATGAGAGGCTTCTTGAAGTTCAAATAGAAAATGGCATCCATATCTTATTCATCTACTATCAATTTTAATAGAATAAAACAGAGATTGAACAGGGATGGAAATAGAAATATTTCCTATTGTCAAATCTGCTGGAACACCTACAGACTAATTTACTTTATAATTGCAAAGGAAAATATGAAACTATTTTTCATTCCTGAATGTAATTAAGTTAATGGCATTTTAATTATTTTGCAGAAAAATCAATATCAGCATATGGCAGATAACACAATAGTCTCAAACATTTTACTATTCAAGTTTTTCAAAATCTAAATATGATTTTGGTGAATAGTTTTAAGCATATAGAGACTTATAAAATATGGAAATCATGTACTTATAAAATATCTTTCTATATAAACACTAGTGGTGCATTAAGAATATGGTAGCATTGATGGAGAACTCTGGAGATTAATCTGACAGATGAGGTGCAGACATTTAATTTCAGATTTTGAAGGTGGGTTGCATGAAGGGCAGGGTATCTTAGAAGGGCAGGGTGTCTTAGTATCTTAGAAATATCTAAAGGCAATCCCTGGTGTAGATAGTATTTACACACATCTTTTAAAATATTTTTTCTAAAATATTAGGGCAAAGAAGCACCCTCGAATTGGCCACCCCCACCCAGTCATGTGTCCACTAGCCATGCCTGCCAGTCACATGACCAACTATCCTCACCCAGCCATGCCCACCCAGTCACATGACCACCTAGCCCACTTAGCTACGCTCACCTAGCCACGCCCACAGAACCGGTATTAAAAATATTGAATCCCACCACTGCCTATATCTCTGCTAAATTCAGATTATAAAGTCTTCGCTACAATATTAACGGAAAGACTTAAAAGATATTTAAAGCTTTATACATTCGGATCAAAATGGATTTCTGCCAAAAAGGCAGATCAGAGACAATTTGAGGATAATTCTGGACACTTTGGAATATTATGAGGCATACCCGGAAAAGCAAATGGTTTTGATGTTCTTAGATGCACAGAAAGCCTTCAACAATGTGAACTGGCGATTTATGATATTACAATTGAAACAGATGGGCTTTGGGGAAAAATTTATTCAAGCCATAAAAGCTATATACCATAAACAAATAGCAAAAGTAATGATAAATGGAGAACTGACAGAATTTATTGAAATACAAAAAGGAATAAGACAAGGTTGCTCACTGTCACCATTGTTGTTTGTGTTAACACTAGAAGTACTAAATAGAAATATTAGAGAAGAAAAAGAAATAAAAGGAATGAAAATTCAAAATCAAGAATATAAACTGCAAGCATTCGCGGATGACCTGGTGTTTATTTTGGAAGATCCATTTGAATCAATAAATAAACTGATAAAATAGGAGAATTTGGTAAGGTGGCAGGCTTGAAAATAAATAAAGGTAAAATGAAGATTTTGACAAAAAATATGTTAAAAAAACAAAAAGAAGAGTTGGCGGAAGTATCAAGGATGCAGGTCACAAACAAGGTTAAGTATCTGGGGATACATTTGACAGCAAGATGCAGTACACTTAAGAAGAATAATTATAATAAGCTTAAACAACAGATAGCGACAGATTTGGCAAAATGGGAGAACTTGCAATTATCATTGATAGGGAGGATATCAACTATTAAAATGAATATATCGCCTAGAATCTTATATTTATTTCAGACAATTCCAATTAAGTTGGGAAAAGAATATTTTGAAGATCTAAATAAAATTGTGTTAAAATATATTTAGCAGGGTAAAAAGGCGAGGATAAAATTAAAATTGTTGCAAGATGTTAGATCAAGAGGAGGTTTTGGTTTGCCGGACTGGGAACTATATTATCAAGCTTGTAATTTGATGTGGATTAAAGAATGGATAATGTTAACAAATATTAGACGGTTGACTTTAGAAGGACATGATTTGTTGTTGGGCTGGCATGCTTTCTTATGGTATAAGAGTTCAAAAACACAGGTTTATTTCAGAAGACATGTTATATGAGTGTCTTTGTTATTAAACTGGGAGAAGATCAAAAAATATCATTATTTAAAAATTCCAGTGTTGGAAGTGTCATCAGATTCCAGGTTCATACTACCATATGTGGTGGACATGTGCAGAAGCTAAAAGATATTGGACTAAAATCCACATATGGTTAGAAAAATGATAAAGAAACATATTGATTTCAAATCAGAGATATTTTTATTAGGGATTTTACCAGAAACATATAATGGAGAACTGAGATACTTAATTGTGAATGTTTTAACAGCGGCTAGAATTGTATTTGCTAAAAACTGGAAATGAGAGAAGATACCTACTGATGATGAAGTTATTAAGAACATTTTGGAATGTGCTGAAATGAGCAAATTGATATTTGAAATTAGAGAACAGGAAGACAAACAATATTACTTGATATGGGATTTATTTTATCAACGGCTAGATAATAAAGCATGGAAATGAAATATGAAATATGAAATGGATGTAATAATAAAATATATAAAGCAGTGTTTTTTTTTACGGGAGATAAGCCACTGTTAAATAATTGGTAAATGAGAATAATAATACAAAGGAATATAATAAATTGTCAAATAAAAGAATTTTGTATATGGGATTATGCACAAAAGATTTATAACCGATCGACACACTTTCTGTAACTGTAATGGATGATGGTTGTTTTAAGTTTTTGTTTAAAATAAAAAAAAATTCAAAAAAAACCACACAATTTTCTGCAAGAACTAGAGGCCAGATTTGAAGACATGAGGAGGATCAATATGTGAGTTTTGGAATTTAAAGCAGAGGGGGCGACCATTAAATAACACACCTGTGATTTCAGAAGGTGCATGGGGAAGCTACCGCCCTGGCTGGAGCAACTACTAATCCATTTCTTCAGAGAAAGCCTGGGCAAGCAAATCAGCCAAGTAACCACCTACTGGGACATTCCAAACCGATTCTCTGAATGGTTCTTAGTAGCCATAAAGGTGGACTGCGCATTGCATGCCAATGTCATGCGCAGGTAACCAGGCCCCAGAGAGAGAGGGCAACCAGATCGGACACCACCTGTGGGACCAGCTTCTGCCCTTTTCCGAAAAAGTACAAACTCTTGAGAACTTTGTATTTCAAAAGGAAATGTTTATTGAAAGGGATGAAAGCAAGTCAAAACTCAAAGCAGACTCTGGGGTCCCTCAGGGCATGCAGTTCAGGATAAAGGAAATTAGGAACCCCCTCCCCACCTTCAGATGTGGATTGCCCGTGTGAATGCAAATTGCACCAGCCTCTTTGAGAAACAGATACAAAGAGCTTCTCAGGGTCATTTTACAATCCACTTGTTCCCCAACCTTCTCTTTCATTTCCCGAGGTGTGAGAATTCTCCAGGCATTCCTGGCACCAGGCAATGGTTATAAATCAGGGTAAAGTTTATACAAACAGAATTAGGCAAGAAATTGGATACTTAGGACACGTAGGAAAAGAATTAAATGTGACAACTCCAAATCCCCCCCCCTTCTTCCATGAAGAATGGCAGATACATGGATCTGACACCACCCGGCCGAAGGGAGGCCACAGCAACACAGTCAGACCCAAGGCCAACCCTCTCCCGAAGCCAGGTGAAATGCTACAGATTCAGACGGGGAGGCCACTTTGTATCAGCCTGTGCAACTCCAGCTCTGAAACCCAAGCCAGAGCCACCACCCAGGGCATGACCAGAACGAGGCCCCAGGCATGCCACCAACAAGTCCCCCAAAGCCCTCCAGGCTGTAGAGGTCCCTCCCCACCCAGCCGAAGAGGGCGGAATTCCAGTTAACCACAACCAATCGCCAGAACCCTATGACAGTGAGGGTGAAAATGACCCAATGGTGACTGAACCCTCCACTCTTTTGTCTTCCTAATACGTCTCACAGCCCCAAAAACAGGGACCCCAGGCACTTTTGAAGCCCTAATAGACTCTTGCTGCACTAGATGTTTAATTAATTTACCCATGGTCCTGAAACTGGGAAACAGAGCAAAGAGATTGGCCCACCTGATTAGAATCCCTATTGGGGGGAGCCCATGCCATCTACCTGACCGAACCAATGAGGCTAGAGCTATCAGACCACTGGGAATCAATTCGATTCGTAATAGGTCCCAAAATGATAGAGGAGGTCATACTAGTGCTCTCTTGGCTAGACAAATGGGGCCCGACCATCTGGTGGCAAGGGGGCAACTGTAGGCTGAGTATAGCAAGGGCCCTCCAATGCCCCCACCTGCAAATAGGGACATTGCCCACACAGGAACCCCCCCCCCCAGAACAATTGGCAGCCACCTCTGAACAAACCCCAGAGGCTGAACAGATCCCATTCAAAGTAATGCCTTTCGGGCTTCAGGGAGTCCCAGCGGTGTTTATGCAGTTGATAAATGAAGTGCTGCATGAGCACTTCTATAAGGGGATCCTTGTCTACCTGAATGACATCCTCAACCTCATCGTCACTGAGAACATGGAGGACCATATACCCCGTCCACCAGGTACTGAAAAAACTCCTAGCAGCAAACTTGTATGTCAAGCTGTCAAAATGTGAATTTCATCGCATGCAGCTAGACTATCTGGCCTACCGAGTGTCAAATGAGGGGATAGACATGGACTCAGCAAAAGTACATCTTAGAGGAAACCAGAAGCGTTGCGGCGAGACCAGCTAGAAAAATAGCGGGCTCCAACAAGTTCTGAGAAAATCCAGCTGGACAAACCATTGTCAAGGGGTTTTTGGACTGGAACCGTCCTGTAGGGATGATGAAGACGGAGAGGCATCTCGGATGACGAAGAGGAAAAGGCAAGTTCCTTGAAAAGTCAGAGGCAGCTCTTCAGACCGGTGGCGGGGGTGGCGGCCATTGTAAAATGACCACTCTGAAGCTGGGGCAACCAGACTAAGTTTTTGTGCAGAAGGGGTGTTTGAACGGAGTGCTGGTACCGGGTGAGTGATTGGCCAACTCGCAGATAAAATAAAATTTTGAATTGCAACATTAAAAGGTGTCCCAGAGCTGAAATGAATGGCTAATTGGCACTTGGGAAATTCTATGGAGGGAGAAGAACAAAGAGGTTAGAATACCAAAGCTCAAGGGAGTTGGATTTGGATTTGGAGAAACTAAAAATTGGATTTGGAGAAACTAAAAATAATAAAAGAAAAGAATCCGAGGAAAAGTATTGTTTTATGTGGATTTAAAATATTTTTGACAGCTTTGACATTTAGTTGGTTTGAGAATATTATGGATTTGGGAGCGACATCTGCTGGCAGAAAGAGAGTATTGCAATATTTGTTGGAAGATAGAAGAGAAAGTACAGCTGTGATCTTGATTACTAAAAGATAATTTGGAAACTGTGGAAACTTTTAAGGAGTATTTGTCTTTCTACATTGCTTGGTTTTGATTCTCAATGGCTGTGGAAGATAAAAAATCTTTAACTTGGAGTGGACTGGATAAATACTTGAATTGGACGTTATTTGAAAACAAAAAGAGACTATGGATTTTAAACTTTAATTAAATGTGCCATAATTCAAAAGTGTTAATAATTTCTTAAATTAGCAATATGGAGACTTGGATGTGTGAGGAACTAATTGAGATGTTTAAAAATATGCACGAATCACTAAAGGGTAATAAAAAGGCAAGAAATTTTGCTGGAACACACGGAACAGGAAATAAGGGAGAAGGTGGTAAAAGAGAGCATAAATGAGGAGCAAGAAAATAATATTGAAGGAAAGGAATTGAATGCAAAAATCAGTTAGATGATTTCACTGGGATTTACAGTGGCAAAAAAAAAGAATGGATGGGAGGAACATCCCCCAAAAAAGAATCAATCGAAGGTTAAAAAGGGAAATAGTGGAAAGAGATTAGGAGAAAGCTTGGGGAGAACTACTCGAATAATATATCTAAAAAATGAGAAAAAGGATTCAAAAGAAAAGATATAATAAATATAAAAACAAAAAAGAAGAAAAAGAAGTTAAGAGAATGGGATAAAAGGAGAAAACTATCAAGAAGTGGAATTTTGGAGAGACCAAGAGAAAATGGTTAAAGAAGGGAAGATTAGTGGAAAGGAGGAAGGGAAATAAGGTACATACTAGTAGATTTAAGGGAACTGTATTGATATTATTAATTGTGGATGGTCAATTAAATTAAAGGGTTTTAATGTAAGATAGTAGATGAAATGTGAAATGGCAATTTGGTTTAATTTTTAAGACAATTCAAATTAAGAGACAAAGTTGAAATGTTAAAAAGTGGGATGGGGATTTTGAGAAATATATTCTGTAATGGAGAAATAAGATAATTAATTGATGTTATTGTAAGAGATTAGGAATTAAGGGCGGATAGTGACAGTTTATGTATTATGTATTAAGAAGAAATTAAGATAAGATAAAGAAGTATGGAAAAAGAATATTATGGCTCAAATTGGAAACAAGCAAATGGACTTGGAAAAAAAGAATAATATGGCAGAGGCTGAAATAACAAGATATGATGAAAAATGATTAATTTGTGATAAATAATTATATAAAAGGGGCGTTGGTCCTACCTGAGACGCACCTTCTCGTTGGGTGGAGACAGCAGCCAGGATGGGGTGTGGTCATCTGTTAGGCCGATAGACTGAGCCCATCAAATTTGCTAAGTCCCGCCCTTGTTACCGGGTAAACCCAGCTTTTGGCGAGGGCAAGAAGACAGGCTCGGCGTGTGGGACACCAATAACAGAGCAGAGAATAGAAATAGAGCAGAAGTAACAGGGCCAGACTGGCAATAGAGAGGGAGGGTCTGGCTGCTGTCTCCACCCAACGAGAAGGTGCGTCTCAGGTAGGACCAACGCCCCTTCTCCATTGTGGGTGGAGACAGCAGCCAGGATGGGACATACCAAAGATTCACGTCCCTATGATCGGGAGGGACCAGTCTGGTCCGAAGTACCCTCCCCAGCAACAACTCTCTGTAACACTCTACGACCAAAAGCGGCATCTGCCGAGGCAAATTTGTCCAGTTTGTAGTGTAGAATGAACGGAGAAGGCGAAGTCCACGTAGCCGCTCTACATATCTCGAGTAATGAAGCCTGAGTCGCCCATGCTGCCGAAGTCGCAGCGCTTCGGGTAGAATGCGCCGTCAGTCGAGGAGGTCTTGGAAGAGAGCGTAATTCGTATGCCTTGGCTATCGTCTGACGAATCCAACGCCCAATAGTCGGCGAAGAGACCTTGCCGCCCAAGGATACCGGAAGGAAAGAGACAAAGAGGGATTCTGACTTGCGGAAATCCGCTGTCTGCTTAATGTAGATCCGCAAGGCCCGCCGAACATCCAAAGAGTGCCACCGCCGTTCAAGTCTGTGAGTCGGACGAGGGCAAAAGTTGGGCAGGATGAGTTCCTGCATGCGATGAAAGGTGGTATTAACTTTAGGTACAAAGGTGAGATCCAAACGAAGAACCACACGATCGGCATGGAACACACAGAGGTCCTCCCGGATTGAAAGAGCAGCCAGTTCGGAAATGCGTCGGGCCGAGGTGATTGCAACCAAAAAGGAAACCTTACATGTCAAAAGGCGAAGACTAGTTGTACGCAAAGGCTCGTATGGGGCAGACGTAAGGGAATTAAGAACAACGGAGAGGTCCCAAGTTGGGTACCGGTGCAATACAGGGGGACAGAGGTTTGTAGCCCCGCGCAGGAATCGGCGGATCAACGGGTGCTGCGTCAAAGAAGATAATGAGCCAAAGGTGAGGACCGATGAAATCGCCGCCACCTGTCTTCTCAATGTGTTGGGAGACAATCCTTTGCGAAGGCCTTCCCGTAAGAAGACTAAAATATCAACAATCGAGGCCCGAAGAGGGGAGATCCCCTTCTCGTCGCACCAAGCACAAAAGGACCTCCAAGTGGCCGAATAAATCCGTTCTGTAGATGGCCTTCTGGACGCTTGAATCACGGTAATTACATCGGCAGGGATGCTGGCCTCCCCAAGCGTAAACCGCTCAAACGCCAAGCGGTCAGACGGAGCCACTGTAAGTCTGGATGTATCAAGGATCCTTGGGTTAGTGCGTCCTGTGGCTGAGGTAACTGCCAAGGTTGGGTTATCGACAAGGATACTAGGTCCGCAAACCAGGGTCTGCGAGGCCAGTGCGGGGCGACAAGAATGATCTCCGCCTGTTCCATCAGCAACTTGCGAATCACCCGGGCAATCAGAGAAACCGGAGGGAAGGCATATAGAAGCCCGGGTGGCCACGGGGAGTGGAGAGCATCGACGGCCTCTGCCTGAGGCGATGGGAACTGTGAGATGAAGCGAGGCAGCTGAGCGTTGTCCGGTGTGGCAAAGAGGTCCAGCACCGGCATCCCGAAGCGTGTCGTGATCTGTCGGAAGATACGAGGGTTGAGACACCACTCCGCATGATCCAGGCGTCGGCGGCTGAGCCAGTCGGCTTGTAGATTGGTGACACCGGAGATGTGTTCTGCCCGCAACGACATCAGATGGCTCTCCGACCAGAGTCCCAACCGTAACGCCTCCGACATCAGAGAGAGGGACCGCGTAACCCCCTGGCGGTTGACATGGGCCTTCGCTGTGGTATTGTCCGTGAGGATGAGGACGTGGGAGTTGGAAATGAGACGATGAAAGGCCCGAAGTGCCAGGTAGATTGCCCGCAGTTCCAGCCAGTTGATGGAACGACGGGACTCGGCGGATGTCCAGGCGCCCTGGGTCAGATGACCCAGACAATGAGCACCCCAACCTTGTAGACTGGCATCCGTTGTCACCACCACTCTCTGTGGATCAAAGAAAAAACAACCTCGGGAAAGTGCTGGAGACCGCCACCACTTTAAGGACCTAATCACCCTCCTAGGAACGGGGACCCTCCCGGGAGACGTACCCTTGCCCGCCTTTTGCAGGGGTAACAAGAACCATTGAAGTTCCCTAGAGTGCAACTGGGCCCAAGGAACTAATGAGATGGCGGAAATCATCTTACCCAGGAGTCGGGACAGGAGTAGGGGAGAGGAAGAAGAAGACCGTTCAACAGTGGCGACAAGGGATCTCAAACTTTCCTGCCTTTCGTCCGAAAGGAAGACCTTCCCTGCCACCGAATCTATCAGGGCCCCCAAGTGAACCAAACTAGTGGAAGGGACCAACTGACTTTTTTCCAAATTAACTGAAAACCCGTGGGCGGAAAGGGAGTGGAGAGTGAATTGCAAGTCGGCAAGAGCTTGTTGGGGAGTAGGAGACAGAATCAGTATGTCGTCAAGATAACATTGAAGTCGAATAGACTTGGCCCTAAGGGAAGCTGCCAAAGCAGCCAGCACCTTGGTAAAGGTACGAGGGGCAGAGGAAAGGCCGAAGGGCATGGCCCGATATTGATAATGGTGGCCCCCGTAACAGAATCTAAGGAATTTCCTGTGGGCAGGAGGGATAGGTATGTGGAGATAGGCCTCTGTGAGGTCTATGGAAGAGAGGAGATCGCCCCTCCTGACACCGTCCAAAATAGATCTAAGGGAGTGCATCTTAAACTTTCGGTACCGGACGTACCGATTGAGTCGTTTGAGGTCCAGAATGGGTCTCCACCCCCCCGAGGACTTGGGCACAAGGAAGACACGGGAGTAAAATCCCGTGCCCCGCTCCAACACAGGAACTGGTTGGATAGCCCTGATCAAAAGAAGGTGTTGAACCGCCAAATCCATAAGGGATCGTTTCTGGATATCATTAGAAAGAGGGCAGCAAACAAAGGACCTCGGAGGGGGGGAGATAAATTCAATGGCCAACCCGGATCGAAGAGTGGCCAGAACCCATTTGTCTGAAGTGGAACCTTCCCAAGCGGGGACGAAAAGAGCCAATCGGCCCCCTATGGGAGGATCCGGGATGCACTTAACGACGGCGACCGGAGAAACGACCTCCTCCCCCTCGAAGGGGCCGTTTGGGCATAAAAGACCTACCTCTGGGAGGTCTGTCCTGAACGCCCCGCTGTCTAGGTTGAAAGTTCCCCTGCGACCTAGAGAAGGTAGAGGAAGTGGAAGGCCCCTCATAGGGGCGAGATTGGGGGCGAGATGGGTATGGACGAAACCTGGAATCCCCCCTACGAAAAACAACCGGAAGGAATTTCTTCTTGTCCTTTGTCTCCGAGAGAAAGGGATCGAGGGAGTCCCCGAACAGCTTGGAGCCGGCAAAAGGTACAGACGCCAGGCGCCATTTATGCCTGGCGTCGGCCTGCCAGTAGCGTAGCCAGACCAATCGGTGCGCAGTAACCGCAGAAGCTAGAGACTTGGCCGCAAAGCGAGCAGTATTCAAGGTCGCGTCCGCTGAAAACTGCGTGGCGGCAATAATCTTGCTTAGATCTTGCCGCACCCGGACGTCCTCCGTAGACAATGACTCTTGTAATTGACGAAGCCATAAGAGAGTCGTCCGATTAAAAAAGGAGGCCGTAGAGGCTGCTCGGATGGCCCAGGAAGCGCTTTGGTGGGCTCGTTGTAACACATGTTCAGCACGGCGCTCCTCGGGACGTAGTCCTTCCTCAGGATCACCTGGAACCGCCGAGTGAGGTAGGAGGGCAGCCACGGGGGTGTCCACAGACGGAACCTGTAGGAGCGAATCTAGATCCGGAGCGATACTAAAGTTCCGACGATCAGTTACTGTAGGCGTCAGCGCAGAAGCCGGCGCAGACCACTGTTTCTTAATAACATCAAGAAACAAAGGAGGAGTGGGGATGGTATCCACTGTCCTGGATGGTTCTGCAAAGAGAGGACTCAAGGTACCTTTCGGGTTCGTAGTGGAAGGTGGCAGCGGTGAAGGAGAGCCAAGCTGGGCCGTAGCAATAGCCTTATGTAATAGCGATTTAAACAAGGCCTGGGGAAAAAGGCCCGTAAAGGAGGGCTGCTCAGGAGGAAGGTCCTCATCCTCCGAAAGCTCCAGGTCGTGGGGCTCATCAGTCACCTGAGAAGGAGAACCGCTTGCCATAGAAGAAACAGGGGAGTCCGGAGCGTTGACAGACAACGCGTCATCCAGCTCCCTATTCTCCCTAGCAGGGGAGATGACGGAGCGTATCGAGCCCGCCCTACTAGAGGGCTGAAAATGCGATGCCAAAGATTGTTGAACCGCTGCAGCGATCATCTGTTGTATCTGTTCTGGGGACGGAAAGAAATGATGTTGCGGCCCAGCCGGCACAGCATCTCCAGAAGATGGAGCTGGGGGAGCTTCCGTTGAAGGGGCCACAGTCAGGGGCGTAGAAGAACCCCATAGACCGGTTGTCTCAATGACCGCCGGACAGTCCTGAAGGGAGAGATGGTCCCCTTGTGTAACAGAACCAAGTCCTGTAGAAGCGCGAGGCGAAGCGGATGAAGCCTCGTTGTCTGCCGACTGAACACCGCTGGCCTTGGCGCAGATCTTTTGTAGAACCTTGTCCCTGCGAGCTTCCGCCCGGGAAGGAAGAAGATGAGTAGCCGCCTTACTGCGATGCCGAGGAGGGTCAGAAGGATCCAGCCTGGAAGAGGCTCCAGAAGAGTCGCCCGTTGCAGCCGGGACGTCCCCACGATGATGATGATGAGAATCAGAAGTCCCCGCCTTTCGGCCATGTTTAGATTTGTGGGAAGCTTTAGGCATGATGACAGAGAGTAGGCGATACAATAGCCAGATAATTGCCCAGAACCGAGTACAGTGGATTATCCCCAGAAAGTAACTTTTGGGAGCGCAGAAAAAACTCCACTTGCAATTGCCAAGAATGCTCTGATGACACTAGGGTGCGCAGGGAGCACCAGTCCCAATCCGTAAAGGGAGACAAGGGCGGGGGGGCGCAAAGCCCCACTCCAGAGCACACGTTAAGAAGGCAGTCTATCTGAGTAGGAGGGGGGGTGGGGGGGCGCGAAGCTCCGCCAGAAAGGTTACCCCCAAGTAAGGCCAGACAATTAGTTATAATTGATGACAAGGGCCTTGTTGCTCGTGAATGGATAGCAGCGTTTAAAACTGTCAGAAGGAGATTTCGCGCCAAAAGGGTGCCTCCGCCGCCCAGCGACTCAGGAGGAATGGCGCCTAAGCCGATGGCCCCTCCCAGCTGTCAACGCGGCGAAATAGCCCCAGGGCACGCTCAATTAATAGGGAAGCTGGTGGTCGAAGGGAAGAGTCAAGCTGCCTCCCTCGATGCCGTCGGGAGCGTCAAACTCCACCTGAAAACAACAAACGCTGCAAATTAAAGCCAAACGGCAAATAGAAAAAAACGGGGCACTTTGAAATCCAAAATGGCCGCCGGGAGCTTCCAAAGGGGGCGCGAAGCTCCACAGACGGCTAGAAATGCTCCGGGGCCCCTGAACGGCCAGGTGGGGGTGGAAAGGGAGCGCGGACACTCCACGAAGGCTCAAGGGCTTCCCCCAATTAAACAGAAAAGAAAAGGAATGTCCTCCACCCCCCCAAGCCACCGGCAAAGCCAGCTACTGGGGAGTGGGAGAAACGACTTACTTCCCTGCTTACTGAAACGCTGTAATCAAATTCCAAAGAAGTCCAAGTCACAATCCAAGTCAAACCAAAAAGACAATAGAAAATTTTTTTTAGTCAGATAGGCAAGAAGCAGCCAGGAAAGGTAGAAAGGATCAAGAGGATCAGTCCCACACGCCTGTCTAGGCTGACAGACTGAGCCAAAAGCTGGGTTTGCCCGGTAACAAGGGCGGGACTTAGCAAATTTGATGGGCTCAGTCTATCGGCCTAACAGATGACCACACCCCATCCTGGCTGCTGTCTCCACCCACAATGGAGAAGAGATGAATATGGAAAAAATGGGAAGATTGGAATAGATTATAAAGATTAATATAAAGATTAATATATATAAGATGTATAAGATGTGACCCAGTCAACACTCTGTTCATAAAATATGTACGATGAAAGAAAAATTCTAATAAAACTTGTTTACAAAAAAAAAGAAAAGAAAAGAAAAGAAAGTAAGTACAAACCATCCTAAAGTTGCAGCCCCTCGCATCTACAAACAGCTACAAAGCTTCCTAGGATTTGCAAACTTTTATAGGCAATTCATCCCCTCCTTCACAAAGAATGCCAAACCCATGATGGACCTCCTAAAGACAGGGGGCTCAGGGATGAAGCCCCGCTTAGGACAACCCCTGCAGTGGGACCTAACCTTCTAAAAGGCATTCGAAACATTAAAGAACTTTTTGCAAACCAGTACTTTTTGAACCGATACTGAAACACTCCGACCCCTAACAACCTTTCATCATCCAAGCTGATGCCAGCAATGTGGCAGTGGGAGCAGTGCTACTCCAAAGAAATGGCCAGGGAAAACTACAACCTTGCACCTACACCTCCCATAAACTCACTGACATGGAAAGACAATAGGCCACATGGGAAAAAGAGGATTTTGCAGTAAGATGGGCACTACTCACCTGGCACCACCTCTTGGAAGTGGGGGGGGGGAGAAACCATTTTATGTCTGGACTGACCACAAGAATCTGGAGGCCCTTAGGACCTTGTGAAAACTGTTGCCCAAGCAGGTCCGCTGGGCTCAATACTTCAACCGATTTGACTTCGTGCTAAAACACATCCTAGGGGGGAGGAATTTCCTAGCAGACGCCCTCTCCCGCATGCTCCAATTCAGGTGGGAGGAGGCAGTAAACGTCATCATCCCCTCTATCAAGCTGTAGCCCAAGTGACCACCCACCGACAACGTCGTGACCGGCAAGGCCAACCTGTAAGTGATTTAACTACGAAGCTCAAAACCGAACTGGGAGGAGACCCCTGGTTCAGTGACAACCAACACATCTTGACAAAACGGGAGGACCTAGAGTGGAAGGGGGCAAAGCTCTATTTTCCTGAGTCACTATTCACTTTAATCCTCCAGAGAAGCCATGATGTCAAATCGGCGGGCCTCTTTGGATTCATAAGACCTTACAGACTTTACACTTAGTGAGTAGACAATTTTGGTGGCCCGGCATGACGAAAGATGTGGACAGTTATGTAAAAAGCTGCACTGTCTGTGCCACCATGAAAAAGAGACCAGGAACACCACCACCCTGGATTGCTGCAACAGGTGGCAGAGCCAATGAGCCATGGGAGGAAATTGCAATGGACTTTATAATAGAGTTGCCAAAGAGCGGGGGGTGGGGGGGGAACACAGCGATCTGGATTGCAATGGACTTATTTTCCAAGCAAACACACTTCATACCTTGCAGCGGACTACCCTCAGCCCACCAGCTGGCCAAACTCTTCGGAGAAAGGTACTTTTACTGAGTATGAACTGAATGCAACCAAAGAAAAGCAAGGTCTGAGTTAATAGGTGCAAAAATCACATATAGAAAGCATCCTTAAAACCCTCCCCCCCAATGGTCCAGTCAGGATTATCCAATCCACATTCCCCCAAGGGATCATGTGGGGTGCAGCTTCTGATGGCTCCATCCTTCTGATATGCCAGGATGGTTGACCTTGAGTGGTTATCAGCACGCCTCCCAGCTGCAGAGAAACACTGAGGAAAACTTTCTCCAATTTACTCCACCAGCTCACTTCCCCCCTCCCAACTATCCAGACAGCTCCCCCCTCCCCCCGTTTCAATAGCAGCAGTAGCAAGCAAGTAATATAAAAGTGGAGTCTGACATTCGGCATCCTGCAGAAGAGACGTTAGTCCTAGAAAAAGAACAGAATAAAGGAAAATAGAAAATTACATAAACAGGTAACATATGTACAGCTCCATAACTAAGGTTTATCAGGATATTTGGAATAAAACAATTGCAGCTGCTTTGGAGCTTTAACATCTCACTCATTTACCCATTCTGATTGAGCTAATGGGAAGTGTTTCCAGGCCACCAAGTACTGCACCTTACCTCGATGTTTCCTCGAATCCAGTATCTCTTTGACCTCAAAATGCTGTTCCCCTTCAATGAGTATAGGGACAGGAGGAGGTTCTTGGTCCGGACGCAAGGGGGACGTACGCTCGGGTTTCAGCAAACTAACATGAAACACCGGATGAATCCTCCGCAAGGTTTTAAGCAGCTCTAATTGCACCGTAACTGGGTTAACTATGCGTACAATAGGGAAAGGACCCACGTATTTGGGCCCATGTTTTTTTCGACTTTTGGGTAGTGTGCAAGTACTTGGTGGAAAGGAAAACCCTATCTCCTATTTTATAATCCGTACCCTGAATCCTTTTCTTATCAGCTTGGTTTTTATGAGCTCGGTGAGCCTCGTCCAGGGCCTTACATGTTACAGACCAGGTACCACATAGCTCTTCAATCCAGTCAGCCAAGGAAGGTATCTGTGGGTTTTCCTGAGGCAACTTTGGGATGGGCACGGAGTCTTGGCCTGAGGCTACCTTAAATGGGGTAAAACCAGTACTGCTGTGTATAGAGTTATTATAGGCGACCTCTGCAAATGGCAACAAGTCCACCCAGTTATCTTGCTGATAATTTATGTAACATCTAAGGTATTGTTCCAACACTGAATTAGTTCTTTCACAAACCCCATTGGTCTGAGGGTGGTGGGTGGAGCTCCCTGGGGGGAGCCTAACAACCCCAGGAACTCCTTCCAGAAGTGGGAGGTGAACTGAACCCCTCTGTCCAAGATTATTCGCTCTATTATTACACCGGTAATCTATACACATGCTAGACAAACAATTTAGCCAGAGTTTTAGCCGATCTTGGGACATGGGACAAAATGCACTTGCTTAGAAAACAAATCAGTGACCACCCAAATGACCGTATTTCCTCCACTTTTGGGCAACTCAAAAATAAAATCCATGGATATCTCCTTCCATGGGGCTCCCGGCCTGGCTACACTCTGTAGTAACCAGTGGTGGGATTCTACCAGTTCGCACCAGTTCGGTAGAACTGGTTGTTAAGTAGTTAAGCAGTTTGGAGAACCAGTTGTTAAAAGAAATCTCTTGTTTTTTTCCACTTTACAGGGTTAATCCTGTAAGGAATTACAACATTTCGTGTTGTTTCCTAGCCTAATCTTTATTGCTCTGCTAACAGAAACTGCCCCTCCAGCAATATGCCTATTGCTTACTGTTGCTTACGGTTCCGGAGGTCCTTGGAGGTTTTTTTTTTTGCTTGACTTTCTGAAAGGGGAAGGGTTGTTTTAAGCTTTTTACACCGCTGTTGGAAGGAAATACTCCCCTGTTGGAGTTTTTCCAGGCAGGGTGCAATGATCAGCACTTTGAAGAAATAATTGAATAACGAAGCAGAAGCTTTTAATGACAAAGATCCAAGATGAGTGACATTCAGCAAGGCTTATTGGCTAGCTAGAAAGATTGACATTCAAACATGAGTTTACATACCCTTTCTGACTTTTGGTCTAAAACTGATTTTTGGTGAAGTTTAATTCTGTGCTTGGTGATCTTTAATCCTGTGTTTAGTGATGAGATAATTTTCCCTATTCAGCTTTATTTGGAAGGAAAAATGTTAATCTCTGATCCTGAAAAGAAGCAGCTTTGGAAATCTGACTAGTTCTGTGTCTATTTGTTCTGGTAATTGGTTTAACAAGCAATAGATACTCTGTTTGCTCCTTTGCTTCATTCTGGAGAGTTTAAATGACCTCTCTGCTAAAGGGTTTCACTTTATGAGCAAGAGTTGGCTGCTGATAGTATCACTGCATTTTAACTATTTTAATTCCTCAAGGTGCTCTGGCACCCTCCCTGATTTGCAACTTCAGTTTGCAGGTATTTCTAATCTAATGATTGGTATTTAGGGCAGCTTTTTGCAAGCAAAGAAGTTTTTTGTATTTTTCTACACATAATCCTTGATTTACAACAATTACAATGGCACTGGAAAAAGTGACTTATGACCGTTTTTCACACTTATGAACATTGCAGCAAACTGTCATTAGGGCAAAGAAGTGATGCCATATGACCACCTGGCCACGGCCACCAGGTCACATGAAGCATTGCAGTTGTGAAATGAGTGACACGGTTGTTAAGAATGCTGCAACGGGCATAAATGATGACTAGTCATAAGTGCAAGGACCGGTCAAAAGTACGAGGACCTATCAGAAATCATTTTTTTCAGCCCTCTGGGTAGTCCTTTTGTGCATATGGACTACTCAGAGGGCTGAAAAAGTTATTTTTCACCGGTCCTTGCACTCTTGACTGGTCCTCACACTTACGACTATCCTCACATTTTACATTTTGTGCCCTATCTTGTCACCATGGTGAAGAGAAGCAGTTGTGAAATGAGTGACATGGTTGTTAAGAATGCTGCAATGGGCATAAATATGAGGATGGTCATAAGTATGAGGACAAGTCAAAAGTGCGAGGACCAGTGAAATCAGCTACAGGTATAATGGAGATAATTAATCACTATGGTCAAGTATCTGGGTTTAAAATAAATATTGGAAAAACAAAGATGATAACTAAAAATATGACAATAAATCAAAAAGAATAATTAGAAAGAGTAACAGGATGCGAGATAGTTAAAAAGGTTAAATATTTAGGAGTTTATATTACAACTTCAAATGGGAAATTATATAAGTATAATTATGAATCATTATGGCATAAAATACAGAGATGGATAATTGGAAAAAATTACAACTGTCTTTGTTGGGTAGAATAGCAGTAGTAAAAATGAATGTTTTGCCTAAGTTTTTATTCCTTTTTCAAATGATACCAATACTTAAAAAGGATGCGAACTTGGAAGAATGGCAGAAGGGCATTAATAATAATAATAATAAGAAACCAAGGGTTAAATTAAAAATAATGCAAGATATACGTGAAAGAGGAGGTTTGAAAATGCCCAACTTAAAATTATACTATGAAGAAGCTGTTTTATCAGCAATTAGTGATTGGATTAATTTAACAAATGAAAGACTATTGAATATAGAAGGATATGATTTGGTTTTTGGCTGGCATGCTTATTTAGTGTATGACAAGAAGGTTGATAGGACTTTTAAAAGTCATATATTAAGGAATGCTTTATTGCGTGTCTGGAAGAAATATAAATATAAATTAAATGACAAGATACCTATATGGACAGTACCCAGACGTGCGATAGAGAATATAAGTATAGAACAAAGACAGGATGTAATTACATATAAAGAAATTCTTAACACAGAGAGAGGTATATTAAAGTTAAAGCCCTTGAGGGTACTAAGGGAAGAAAGGGTAATCCAAACTTGGTTTCAGTATGTACAATTACAAGCTTGATGGAGAAAAGATCAGAACATTGGTATTATACAAAGTGAAGAAAATTTGGTAAAACAAATTAGAGACCAGAGTCAAATGCATATAAAAAAGTTGTATAATATATTGATAGAAACAGACTCAGAAACAGAGTTAGTTAAGGATTGTATAATAAAATGGGCATAAAACTTTGAACAACCAATAATGATGGAAACATGGGAAAAGATATGGGTAAGAAATGTAAAATTTACACAAGCACAAAATTTGAGAGAAAACTTTTACAAAATGTTTTATAGATGGCATTTAGATCCCAAAAAGTTAGCTTATATGTATCTGAATTTACAATCTAAATGTTGGAGATATGATTGTGATGACGCTACTTATTTTCATGTATGGTGGACTTGTAAAAAGGTTAAAGCATTTTGGATAAAAATTTGGTGGATTATTCAAAACATTCTTAAAAAGAGGATAAAGTTTACTCCACGGTTATTTTTGTTGGGTATAATCACGGATTGTACGGTTATAGAGACTAATTTGATCCTGAATTTAATAACTGCAGCAAGATTATTGGAAGAAGGAAGATTTGCCTACTACTCAAGAATGAATATTAAAAGTAGCAAATTTAGAAGAGAGGGCAAAGATCTCAGCGTATTTGAAGGACTATTCAAATGAGAAATATATGATAGAATGGAGAAGATGGATAGATTATATTCAAAATAAATACCAGACTAAAAAATTTCAAATAGCTTACGAATAGATAGAGAGATGTTATTATGTATTCAAATTTAGTTTGGTAAATGGGGAGTTAAAGTATTAGAGAGATGTAAGAGGTTATAATTAATTAGACTATGTTAGATTATGATTGTTGAATGTTATACCCTGTATTTTGCTCTGGGAAGTAGGGAGGGGGTGGGTGGGAGGGGGAGGGTTAGGGAGGGTGGAGGGAAGGGGGGGATATATATGTAAATTTTTAAAAACTTTTCAATAAAAAAAAAAGTGCAAGGACCGGTCAGAAATGACTTTTTTCAGCCCTCTGAATAGTCCCTATACACATAGCCACGGCCACCCAGTCACATGACCACCAAGCCATGCCCACCCAAATAAGCCACGCCCACAGAACCGTTTGTTAAAAAAATTGAATCCCACCACTGGTAGTAACCCAGGGGGTTTCCCAGGAGGCTTCTTTGCTGATATAGGGCAGCTCGCCATGTAGGCGTCTATGTCTTTCTTCAGCTCCAGCCACCAGAATTGTCGTTTAACTAAATGTAATGTCTTCACGAATCCAAAATGCCCAGTGATTTTAGCATCATGGGCGTATTGTAATACTGCCCCCGTCAGGCTGGCGGGGACATACAGCTTCGCTCCCACCCAGACGAGACTCTCCCGAAGTGTACACTCATTGGAGTGGGCTAAAAACCACTCATCAGTTTTTAGTGCTTCTTTTAACTGCTTGCTCAAGTCACCAGACAAGGTTAGGTCCCCTTTTGCCTGGGATCTGGTAACCACTGGTGCCACCAGCTATTTTGAGGGGATAACTGGATGAATCACTTCTGCCTGAACACTGTATTAAGGCAGTCTTGAGAGGGCATCTGCCATAAAGTTCGTCCCTCCAGGAAGGTAGCACAGAGAGAAATTACATCGGTTAAAGTGTTGGGCCCAGCGGACTTGCTTAGGTGACAATTTTCAGGGCGTTTTTAAGGCCTCTTAAGTTTTTGTGATCAGTCCACACCTCAAAGGGGTGTTTTGCCCCTTCCAGGAAATGCCTCCACGTTAACAGCACCCAACGAACAACAAAAGCCTCCTTCTCCCAGGTGGCCCATCTCCTCTTGGTCTCAGATAATTTCCGAGAGGTATAGGCACACATCGCTGGCGTCGGCCTGAATGACAAACGGGGCCTCCATGTCAGGATGTTTAAGGACCGGTTTGGTGACAAACAGTCGTTTCAGTTTCTCAAAAGCCACCTGACATTCCATAGTCCACTCGAGAGGCCAGGAGGGTTTTGGCCTCGCCTCTCCTTTTGTTTTCAGGTTAGTAATCGGAAAGGCAATTTTTGCGAACGAGGGGATGAACTGTCAATAGAAGTTAGCAAAACCCAGGAAGCTTTGTAGTTGTTTGTGGGTACGTGGGGGAGCCCATTCCAACACTGCCCGGACCTTTTCTGGGTCCATTTCTATCCCCTCATGCGAAATGCAGTACCCCAGATGGTCAATTTTAGTCTGGTGGAATTTGCATTTTGACAGCTTAGCATACAGCTCCGCAGCTCTAAGTTTTTTCAGGACCGCTCTCACCAGTTTTACGTGGTCGTCCATGGTCTCGGTATAAATAAGAATGTTACCAGGTAGACCAGGACCCCTTTGTAAAGGTGTTTGTGCAGTACTTCGTTGATCAGTTGCATGAACACTGCAGGGACTCCTTGTAGTCCGAAAGGGAGCACCCTAAACTGGAAATATCCCAGCGGGCAGTTGAAAGCAGTTTTCCATTCATCACCTTCCTTAATTTGAACACTATAATAATCCTCCCGCAAATCCATCTTAGTAAAAATCTTCCCTTTAGCCAGGTGGGCTAGCATGTCCTTCATGAGGGGCAGTGGGTAGACATTTTCCATGCAAATAGTGTTTAAGTTCTTATAGCCAACCACCGAACGACGAAAAGACCCATCCTCCTCTCCCGGAATAGCACTGGGGCAGCTACACGCGGCCTAGCCAGTTGGATGAAGCCACGTTTTAGGTTTTTATCAATAAAGTCTCGTAGTTCCCCCAATTCCCAGGGGGTCATGGGGTAGATCTTTGGTTTAGGGAGTTTTACTCCAGGAAGGATTTCTATACTAGAGTCTGTAGGCTGGTGAGGGGGCAGCACATCTGACGCCTTCTCACTAAACACCTCCCAGAGGTCCCGGTACTCTTTTGGGATCCTTTTTTGCCCCATAATTTGTTCCGTTGCAGTCGCCACCACCTCACTCACCACTCTGGCCATGCAATAGGGGCTCCCACCTCTCTTCCCTTGCTGGTCCTCCAATTTATGCACGGATTCCATTTTCGGAGCTAGGGCAGCCCAAGTAGAAGAGGGTCGTTCCATGCCAGGGGCCACAATAAAGCCCAGAGTTTCTTGGTGATCCCCCATCCTCATCTCAATCGGTTTGGTTACAAAATGGGCTGCGTCCCCCAGCTACCGACCTGTCTAGCTGACAGAATGCGATGGGCCTTTTCATCATTTTAGTCTTAGACCCATCTTTTCCACAATCTCAGGGCTGATGACACACCTTGTGCATCCCGAATCTAGAAGGGCTAGCATCTTCCCATAGGCCCTGGTGGATGGTACCTTTAGTTCCATTGGGATGGTCATGGGTCTCCCACTCTGACTTACCAGGAGATCCTCATTGGAATCAGTTTCGGTTTCGCTGTCATCGGTGGGGGTTGGAGTTCCCAATTCATCCTGTTTCAGGGGAGCGAACTCAACGGCTTCTACCCCTTTTAGGGTGGTCTCGTGGGGTTTTGTGGGCAGTTTGTTGGCTCTCTTCCCTCCACTAGCGGTCACCTTGGGTCCAGGCTTAGAAAAATACTCAGCTGCTGGTGCCCCTCCTTTCCACATCTGAAGCACACGGTGGACTTTGGCTTGGAACCTGTGGGCCCCCCTGCGGCCTTTGGAGCCCCCTTGTGGGATGAGGAGGGTGGTTTGCTCCAGGTGCGCCCACTGCGGTAGCGATCTCTGGCCAAGTCGATTTCCAGGTCAGCAGCCAGCACGTACCAACTTTGCAGATCCCTAGGGGCCCCTCGGGAGCACCAATCCTTGTAGACATCCTCATTGAGGCCATCCTTATAGCTTTCCAGCAGGGCTATTTCTGACCACCCTGTCATGTAGTGCACCAGCTCATGGAATTCCTGGGTGTACTCCGCCACCAATCTCCGCATCTGATGTATGGACTTCATTCTGATTCTCGCCCTTCGCTCAGCTAACGGGTCCTCAAAGTACATTCTGAGGGCTGCCATGAACTGGTCATAATTTCTCATCAGAGGGGAATCTTCTTTATGGAGTCCCACCATCCACTTAGCTGCCACCCCCTCCAGGTCCCTGGTAACGCACCTCTCGTGTGCGGCATCTGAGGAGAAATCCTCCCCCCAGTCTTGCATGAGGTTCCACACTTGGGTTAAAAAGGATCCCAGTCCTTTTGGATCTCCCCCGTATCTTACTGATAGCAAGGGAATTTTGGGCTATTTTCGCCTCTGTGGCAATGCCTGCCCAGCAAGGGTGCCCTGGATCACAGCAGCCATTTGAGTTCCAGAGGCCTGAGCTGTCTCTTCCCGGGCTTGGGCTCTCTCTTCTATGCAAGCAGAAGCCTCAATTTCACCCCCGGGGCGTTCAGCCTCCCCCCTGGCAGGCAACCCATGGGCAGGCAATCCATACCTTTCACAGGTTCTTCGACTCTTCCAAGCCTCTCTCAATAGTTGCAAAGCCTGGGTCATCAGGAGATTTTCTTTCTGCTCTTCCTGCCAGGCAGCATCTCCGCGTCAGCATCTGGTAGTTGTTACTCTTTGGGGGTCTTCTCCAGCTCCGGCAAACTCCCCACGCCCAGCGACCATTTGGCTCTCTCCAGCTTTTCCTCAAGCTGTAAATCAGCCATCCACTCCGTAGCATCCCAGCCGGGGTGTGACTGGGAGATAGTGGAACCAGCAGCTCCCATGTCCTCCTGGTCGCTGTCTTGGTCAGACATTCTTTGCTCAGCCCCCTTGATAGTTTTCTGGGATGGCTGTTAATTGCAGACCTTGCTTAATGTCAGGTATGGCTCCTTTCAGTACTCAAGAAAGAAACACCCCGACTCCATTTTCATAGAGAAAAGTACTTTTACTGAGTATGAACTGAATGCAACCAAAGAAAAGCAAGGTCTGAGGTAATAGGTGCAAAAAGCACATATAGAAAGCATCCTTAAAACCCTCCCTCCAATGGTCCAGTCAGGATTATCCAATCCACATCCCCCCAAGGGATCATGTGGGGTGCAGCTTCCGATGGCTCCATCCTTCTGGCATGCCAGGACGGTTGACCTTGACTGGTTATCAGCGTGCCTCCCAGCTGCAGAGAAACGTTGTGGAAAACTTTCTCCAATTTACTCCACCAGCTCACTTCCCCCCTCCCAACTATCCAGACAGCTCCCCCTCCCCCCGTTTCAATGGCAGCCATAGCAAGCAAGTAATATAAAAGCGGAGGCTGACAGTGAGGCACATCTACCACTTGCATGGAGTACCAAGCAAAATCATCTTGGACAGACAGATTCAGTTCACGGCTATGTTCTGGAAGGAGTTCCTGAGATCCATTGCGTTATCCCAGGGCCTTAGCTCAGCCTTTCATCCGAGCACCAACAGAGAGGCAGAGAGATTGAATGCCATGGTAGAACAGTACCTGAGGTGTTACGTGAACTACCAAACAGTACAATTGGGCAGACCTTCTGCCATTCATGGAGGGCGCATACTATAATGCTGTTCACAGTAGCATGGGACTGACCCCGTTTAAGGTAGTAAGCATTACAGACTTTGTCCCAATGCCAGAATAGCCAAGGGAACCCCCCTCCTCAGTTTGACGGATTGGCTGTCGAGCTAAAAGCGACATGGGAAAATTTCAAGAAAGCGCTAGCTAATGCAGTGCAGACCTCTAAGCAACAGGCAGACAAACTCTGGGCCCCACAACGGCCACTCCAGTTGGAGGAGAAGTTTTACCTCTCCACAAAATACTTAAGGTTGAAACTCCCCAAAGCTGAGACTTGAATTCATGGGGCCATTCCCCATAGGTCACAGTGCAATTGAAACTACCCTGACTGCTGGGGAAAATACACCGGGTATTCCACAGCAGCCTCTTAAAACCCATTGTTGGGTCAACCCTGAGACCACTACCCCATGAGCCCCTGAACCCAGTGGTCAGAGTGGGCCAAACCCATTATGAGGTGCAACGCATCCTTGACTCTAGGTGGCACAACGGGCAACTACAAAACTTAATCAAGTGAAAGGGCTACCCTCTATCACAGACATCCTGGGTAAAGAGTGGAAACATCCAAGCTTATAGCTAAATTCCATTAAAGGAACCCGACAAAGCCTGGGGGGGATTACACCCCTAAGATTTATACCGATACGCAAACTGTTTTTGCTTTGCACAGGTTGCTTTCAGAAAGTGAGGGAAGCCGAATGTCAACTTGCAAAGCTTCCCTAATCTTCTCTCAAGTTGCCATAGGCAGGGGGATGGGGAATTGAGCCTTGCAGTTGCATTGAGGAATTTGCACCTCAGTCAAAACAATGCTGGCCAAAGTCAAGGCCATCTCCACAGAATTCTAGCTGCCCAAAGTCAAGCCCATCTCCACAAAAACCAGTAATGGCCCGAGGGAGTGAATTCTATGACCCACGAAATTGCTTTGTTGGGGAATGTGACTGATGACACACCTTGTGGGGAGGGGGAAACAGGGTCAGAGGCAAGGCATGAACTGAGTAGAGTCAGAGCTGGCTTCACTAGGTCCAGGGGATTCACCCCAGAGACACATGTTGCTGCTAATAAACAACTGGATTTTTCTTGAAACATTGCTTAAGGCTCCTGCTTTCATTCGGGCATTGGTCAGAACCCTTACATAAAAAAGAAAAGGTTTATTGTTCTTCCTACCCAGGGTTTAGCAGGTAATAAAAGAATAAAGCCTGTCTAAATGAGAAGACTTAAATAATTTGACTTGATCAATTTGAGCAATTTGATCTGAGAGGTTCTCCTTCCTCAAGAGGACCCCTTTTAAGTGCCAGGTGATCAGCTGAATGCACTGAGGTTCCGGGTAGAGCAGGACCCCGTGGCTGAGAGAGATCCTCTCTGGAGGAATCCTCCAAGGCTGCGATGCGGATAGGTGTGTAGATCCGTGAACCACGATCTCTGAAGCCAGTAAGGGGCCCCCAGAATGACTTCCGCGCCCTCCTCGATGACCTTGCTGATCATCCCCAGAATCAGGGGAAGAGGCGGAAATGTGTATAGGAGGCCGGGAGGCCAGGCGCAGTGGAGGGCATTGGTGTCTTCCACGCCTTGGGTCGGAAACCTCATGATGAACCAAGGAAGCTGAGCATTGAGGCGGGAGGCAAAGATGTCCACTAGTGGCCTGCTGAATCGAGTGCAAATCTCCAGAAAGATGTGGGGGTGGAGATGCCACTCGGAGTTGTCCACCGTCGTCCTGCTCAGAAAATTGCTCTCAACTCCAGCCAGTTTATGTTGTTGGTGAGGTCGTGAGGGGACCAGTGACCTTGAGCTACTTGTGAGTTCAGATGGGCTCCCCAGCCATATAAACTGGCGTTGGATGTCAGAAGGATCCGCTGGGGCTCTTGTATTATGGAACCTCTGTTGAGGGCCCATGACTCCCACCAGCGGAGAGACCTCCTGACAGGTAGGGGAACCCTGACTTTTATCTGGGAGTTGGAGGAGCCCCTCCGTTGATGTGGCATCAGAAACCACTGAAGGCTTCGAGCTTGTAGCCAAGCCCATGGCACAATTTGCATGCAAGAGACCATCTTGCCAAGCAGTCGGAGAGGGTGGCCAATGGAACCGTGGGTGTGTTTGAATCTGGGACACCAAGGTCTGTATGCTGTCCTTCCTCTCCTGTGACAGGAAAACCTGGCCCAGAGAGGAGTCTATGATTGCTTTGAGGTGGGTTACCCTGGTGCTCGGGATGAGCTGACTTTCTGGATAATTCACTAGGAACCCGTGATTTTGTAGGGTCTGAATTGTTAGGTTGAGGTCCCTCTCCGTCTGATGAAAGGTGGAGGCTTGAATCAAAATGTCTAGATAGGCTTGCAGCCACACCCAGGACAAGCGCAGGTGGGCTGCAAGGGCTGCCAGAACTTTCATGAAGCAGCGCAAGACTGACGCCAGGCTGAATGGCAAGGCTCTGTAGTGTAGGTGGCGACCTACATAATGGAATCTGAGAAATCTCCAATGTGTGTGTGGGGGGGGAGAATCTGGATGTGTAGGTATGCTTCCGAAAGATCGATGGAGACCATGAAGTCTCTGGGGTGAATTCCCTGGAGTATCGACTGGAGGGAACACATCTTGAACCTCCAGTAGACCAAATAGGAGTTGAGAGCCTTGAGGTCCAAGATAGCTCTCCAGCCCCCCGAGCACTTTGGCACGATGAATAGAATGGAGTAAAATCCCTGCCTCCATTGTTGTGGCAGAACTGGCTCTATAGCCCTGATGTCTAAGAGGTGCCAGATTGCATGCTCCATGAGATCCTGCCGAAACAAGTTGCTGGAGACAGGACATTGTACGAAACGCCCTGGAGGGCTGGAGAGAAACTCCAGTGATAGGCCCTGTCTGATGGTCATAAGAACCTAGCTGTCCCCTGTGGTTAGAGCCCATTGGTCCACAAACAGGCTCAACCATCCCCCTATGGGAGGGCCCTGAGACAAGTCATTTCTGTCTGCGGAACTGGCGGCTGCCAGATCCGCGAAAGGAGCGCCTTTGGGCAAGAAGTTTCATCGCGAAAGGTCACGAAAGGGGTGTTTTTCCGGTTGATGGGTGGAACCCTGTATATAGGGGTGGTGTTAGGAAGGCCCTTCCTGCAGATTAAAACGAAAGGGCTGTCTCTATAGTAAGGAGTGGCTCTCCTATCCGCCCTTCTAGGAGCAGAGGGCATCACCTTTCGTTTATCCCTTTCCTCCACAAGCAGAGGATCCAGAGATTCCCCAAAGAGCTTAGTGCCGGAATAGGCAGAAGCGGCTAACCGCCATTTTGCCTTGAATTCTGCTGGCCACTGTCGGAGCCATAATAGCCTCCTAGAAGTAACGTTGGAAGCAAGAGCCCTAGATGAGTATTTAGCGGCATTTAGAGTGGCGTCCACCAAAAATCGATTTACCGCAATGATTTTGTCCTGATGGAGGCGGACCTCACTGGGAGGCAATCTAGATTGCAATTGTTGTAGCCAGATAAGGGAAGACCTACTGAAAAAGGAAGCTGCCGTGTAGGCCTGAATGGCCCAGGCGGAGGCCTGGTGTGTCTTTTTTATAGCCAAATCCAGTTTTTTCTCCTCCGGCCATAGGCCTTCAGAGGGGTCCCCGGCCAAATAAGAAGGGGAAATCACCGCCGCTACTGGTCCATCAACAGATGGTACCTGTAAGAGTTGTAGGAGATGACGAGCCATGTTGTAATGTCTTCTGTCTGTGCTAGTAGGCATCGGAAGTGACACTGGGCTGGTCCATTGGTTACGGACGTCGGTGAAGAGCTTGGGAGCCGGGATGAAGAGCTGTTGAGTCACTGATTCAGAAAACAAGCTGTGGCCTTGGTCCTGAGAGGACTGAAGATCGTGGGAAGCAGTCACCTCCTGAAGCCCGGCGGTGGCCTTTACTTTGAAGAGTAAGGGCTTGAAGAGACCTGGGGGAAAGCGGGGACATCAGGTACTGCCCCCTCATCATCTGAGAGATCCTGATCTTGCTGAGCCTCCTCCCCCACAAAAAGGCCATCGCTGCCCCCTGAATGGGAAGGCGATAGATTGGGTGGCTTAGTGAAGCTTGCGAGTGGGAACCAGGGAACAGGGCGGGGATAGGAGGGAGAGCAACCGAAGCTGCCCTCTGATGCTGGATAACCTCCGCAACTCCCCTGTATATTGCCTGAGAAATCAAAATTTGGAGATTTTCTGGTAAATCAGACACAACTGGAGCTGAAGTCTCAGATGGTTGTCTGGGCCGAGGATCCTGTGATAGAATGCTACAGGCGAAAGGATTCCCTCCCCTGCCCTGGCCTGCCCCGGCTGTCCCCTGTGCCAAGAGGGCAGCCATCTCAGGTGACCATGCTCTAGTTGAGAGGTTTGCCTGATCCCAATGTAGGGATTCGGAGGCCAAGTGGTCACTGGCCAGTGATTGGGTCTCCATATGGCCCTGCAATGCCTGCTTGTCAGCAGAGCCAGGCTTAGACTCCATGGAGGAGGATTGCTTCTCTTTGGAGACATGGTGGGACTTGCAGGAAGCCTTCCTACCCCCTGAAGAAGGCGGTTCCTCTCTGCCCTGTGCTCCTCCCTTGTCTTGGATCTGTCAGCCATGTCAGAAGGGAAAACAGGGCAGCTCAAGTAGTGGCAGTTATGGCTGTTCCCAGGGTTTAGCCAGCACACAGGGAAATCCATCAGGGGTATCAAAGGGCGGCATGCCTAGGCGAACCCAGGGATTGCCAGCTCCTACGCCAAGTGGCGATCTTCCTCTGAGGTCCGCTATGCTCATGAGGTAGCTTGAAAGGGACCGGCGCGTCAGGGAAGGAAACCCAATCGGAGGGGGGTTGGAATGAGCGTTCGCTCTAATCCCAGTGCCACTGCACCACGGAATTAATTAGGCAGTCAAGCGCAAGCGAAGGTTACAGAAACAGCCGCGATGGTCAAATAGCGGAAGTGGCCTGACGATCCGATCTCTGCCCAAAGCTGCAGTGGTTAATTGGGGCAAGTGACTTGATGATCTGCGTCCACTGCTCCGTCAAAGTTGCCACTCGCCTCCCAAAAACCAGCGCGAAAGGCGCAATTCAAAATGGCTGCCCGGCCATGTATTGAGCGCCGGAATCAAAATGGCCCGAAAGGCTGAGGCGGCAGCCTCCTGCAGCCAGAAATTAAAAAGGAGGCCAAATTCGATCTCCAAGGAGCCGCAGCCAGCGAACTACTGGTCGAAGCGGTGGGTGGCAGCCCAAGCCGCTTTGGGAGATTGACGGCTTTGTCAGTCAGACTGAACTCGCCAGCACAATTATACAATTAACACAATGGAAATAAAGAACCTGATCCAATGAACTGTCCAGAAGGTCCAGAAGTGAGTAAACAGGAGCAACAGCAAAATAGGTGTCTCTGTCAGACGACTGAGTCGAGAACTGGGCCCAACGGACACAAGTGAGGGCGTGGCCCGAAAAGTTACGACTCAGTCTCTGGGCAGATTGCACTGCATCAACCCACTTCTGGACCATTCTGCAGTCCATTGGGAGAACATCCTGCTCCATAGATAAACGGGACCAGAGAAGGGCTGCCTAGGCGCACAAACACATAAGGCTACAAGAGGTACTCTGTAAGATAACAAAAAGCATGGATAGAGCATGGACAAAGAATGCTCCATGGATAAGTGGGGGAGGGGGCGTGGGCAAGACTTTGCCCACATTAAGTAATGAAATTTTGCCTCTGATTGACTAAATGAGTGTATAAGATCCTAGATACCCAAGGTACCCCAGGGCTCTGTTATAGGCCCAGTACTCTTCAACATATTCATCAATGATTTGGATGGGGGGACAGATGGGGAACTCATCAAATCTGCAGACGACACCAAGCTATCAGGAATAGACAACACTCCGGAAGATAGGCTTAAGATACAGAAGGATCTTGAGAGACTTGAACATTGGGTGCTATCTAACAAAATGAAATTCAATGGTGAAAAAAGCAAGGTTCTACTAGATTTAGGAAAGAAAAACAAAATGTACAGATACAGTATATGTGGTACCTTGCTCAATAGTGGTGACTGTGAGAGGAATCTTGGGAGTCCTAGTGGACAATCATTTAAATATGAGCCAGCAGTGTGCTGCAGCTGCCAAAAAAGCCAACCAAGTTCTAGCCTGCATAAACATATGGATATAGTATCAAGATCACATGAAGTGTTGATACCACTTTATAATGCCTTGGTAAGGCTACACTTGGAAAACTGCATCCAGTTTTGGTTGCCACAATGTAAAAAAGATGTTGAGACTCAAGAAAGAGTGCAGGGAAGAGCAACAAAGATGATTAGGGGACTTGAGGATAAAACATATAAAGAATGGTTGCTAGAACCGGATATGTCTAGTTTTATGAAAAGAAGGACTAGGGGTGATATGATAGCAGTGTTCCAATATCTCAGGGGTTGCCACAAAGAGGGAGTCAAGCTATTCTCCAAAACACCTGAGAATAGAACAAGAAGCAATGGGTGGAAACTAATCAAGGAGAAAAGCAACTTAAAACTAAGGAGAAATTTCCTGACAGTTAGAACAATTAATCAGTGGAACAACTTGCCTCCAGAAGTTATAAATGCTCCAATACTGGAAGTTTTAAAGAAGATTTGATAACCATTTGTCTGAACTGCTGTAAGGTTTCCTGCCTAAGCAGGGGGCTCCATTAGAAGACTTCTAAGCTGCCTTCCAACTGTTATTCTATTTTATTCTATTTTATTGTATTCTAGATAAATTTTCCTAGGTGTGGCTTTTTATATATATGCATATGGAATAAGTTCACCCAGCTCTTCTTGTACAAATAACAGGTTTTGTTATTTCCAAGCCTCTCGATTCTCATTTTTGGCATCCCGATGACTCAAAAACAGTTTTGGACTTTACAATGCGAAAGCTATAATGAAACATTATAATTCATATTACACATTGTGTATATCGGTGTAAAGAAAACTATGCAGAAAAGAAATATTTGGGAGACTGAATTCCGACCCAGCCACAGTAGGATGCATTGATTTCAATCGAACCTTTCAAACAATGGCCAAATTCTTGTTTCTATGTCTTTTAACATTGGGGGGGGGGGGGAGGCTGCTACGTGATGATAGCGAAAGCCCTTAAAAGTACACCATAACATTTCATCCCCGGCGTACCGAGATAGGACGGGAAATAACGTAAAGACTAACAAAAACACAACGTTTAACGTTCCAGATTTTGAAACTCCTGACCTACCGCACGAACCCCTCCTTCCAAAAAGCCGTTAACCCGCCTTTTCGCCCACGAGACCACTAAAGGACCTCGTTTCCGTCAGTGAGAACACTCGATCAGCCAATGATATTTTAAAGAAGACGCTCGCGAGGTTTTCGTTTCTTCACCATGGCAACCTTAGTTCGGTAAATCGTGGCGTCTTCTTCGTTGTGGGCCACCGGCGGTTCGTCATGGTGAGCAACCGACGCTACTGCTATTTTTCAGCCGCCCCTTCAATATTCGGTTATGCTCTTGTTTCACTTCCCGGGAGAAATGGAATTTGGGATTATTCGCTCAAAATGTGGCGCTTTTCTCCCCCAACTCAAAAGAGGCCCGATCGTCCCTTACCGTATTCCAAATTATCAGTTTAGATCTTTACATTAGAAATTAAAATCGTGTAACATTAAGACCCCTGTGACGCTAAAGATAGGGCTACCTCTTGACTGCAAAAATCCGTATCACTAGATAGCAGCAAAGAGACACAGAAAGCGCATGCTGTTTTTACAACATTGATATGGAAGCTTTTACTTACGCCGAATTCGCATTACACACATCTCTCTGATACCGTATTTTGTCTTGCAAATATGATCATAACCCTCCCCACCTCTTTTTTTCCCCTTTTTTCTTGCTGGTTTGCTATCAAATCGCTTGCAGGATTATTCTTAGTATTGATTTGTGCTGGATAGATCAGACAGAAATAGTGGTGCATCTTTCAGTAGGGGTATCTTTTGCTTTGAATGAGAGCATTGTTGATATCAAATGAATCTGAGAATGTCGATGATGAATTTCTACTTGATATTCTCTCATTCTCATTTTTCTTTTTGCATATGCTGTTCTTTTCTAAGAGTGTATGAAGATTGTATATATTTATTCAGTTTTTATAGTATTGATTAACATCATGGCTACCAGGTTTGATTTTTAAATCTGGACAATGTAATTATATGGTGGGCACAGTGACTTAAAAATGGTGTAAAAATATACAGTATTTTATTAAGGGGCAATATTCTGAGTATATTTTCAGAAAATTTTCTATAAATCATTTCTTTAGTTATGGGAAAGCTTATGTACCCTTTAAATTAAGCATATAAATTCTTTAAATATGATAAAAAGTCCTTTAAATATTATAGAAAATCTTTATATCAGTATTTTATATTCTATATACAGGCAGAGTTGGGTCTAAATGATCACCATCAGAATGAAGTAATCAACTACATGCGATTTGCACGCTCTAAACGTGGTCTGCGCCTTAAGACGGTAGACTCTTGTTTTCAAGACCTTAAGGAAAGCAGGTAATATGAGAATGGAAAAATTAACTTAGATGCCAATTTTAGCCATAATTTTAAACATACTGTCGAAAATGCATACTGTAATTAGAGCATGATCATATTTACCAATATGAGAAATAGAACAATACTGCAACTATGCATAAGATTTGGAAGCGTCCTCATGTTCAGTTTAAATCTTTTTAATTTTATTTTCAATATTTATGCCAGATAACATGGGGTATATAAATAGTAATACAAAATAAATAGTGATAAGACTCAAACACATTAGAGTCTACAAACTTTGAATTCAAAGGTAAAAAGGTGCTTTGAAACACAATCAAGCATGCACATATTAATCTGCAACCAAGTATGTGTGCATAGGATATCCAAATATTCAAGATGACAGCTGTGGTTGTGTAACACACATAAAAGATATATAATTTCAATCATAGAGTCATAGCCACTATTTAGAGGTGGGTTTTTTTATGACAGCACTCAGTCCCCTTTCTACAGTTTTTAAAGTGCTATTCTTACACGATTCAGTACTGGGAAAAGGCACTGTTGTGTTAATTTTATCCTGGCTGTACACCGCCCTGAGTCCCGCAGGAGAAGGGCGGTATAGAAATATAATAAAATAAATAAATAAATAAATAAATAAATAAATAAATAAATAAATAAATAAATAAATAAATTCTATATGAATTAAAATCTCATTTTTGCCTTTGAATCCAAAAGCCTGCACAGTCAAGATGTGCATAATCTCTTTCTATATTGCATTTGTTATTAGTCTCTTATATAATTACTCCAATATTGATTAAATCAGTACTTAGAAGTGATTCCCAACACCTTTCTTTTTAATAAAATGGAAGGCCAAATTGTGGCATATTTGTATATAGCCACCTTTATTATGGTATCAACTGACCCTTCTTTGCTCTTATAGCTTCTCTTCCTTGTGTTAAAAATGTTTCCAGCTTGTTATTTTATTAAGTATGTGTATCAGACATTTATATAAATTGTTTTAAGCCATTGGTAGCATTTTTGCTGAAAAATTGTTATAAAAATATAGCCTCATGCATATTACAGAATTCAAATATGAAAGACAAGCATTGTATCTCTTATTAATTAATTATAATGTGCAGATATTTGTTTCAAATGTTGCTTGTTTCAAAAGTACCATCTTAAAATGGAATATTTAAAATTCTTTAATTATCTAACCACTGTTAGGATTTTGCCCTAGATATATTTTGTGCACTTATGAGTACTTTACTGGTTTCTACATGATAGCCCATACCTTTTGAATAGCTATCTTCAGAAATTCCCTTATGAAGTTTGAGAAAATATAGGAAATTAAAATTTGATTGTGGTATCACCCATATCAGGAGTGAAATGCTCCTGGTTCGGACCGGATCCCCCGATCCTGTAGCGATGGAGGGGGGTGGTTCGGAGAACCGGTACCAAAAATCCCTGCCCCCCCTCCATGGCTAGCTGAGCTGCACAATCATCAGAGGCTTTTTTAAAAAAAAATTAAAAACATTTTTTCTACAACCTCTTCGGCTGAAAAAATGCTTTTAAAAGTAAAAAAAAAGGACTTCCGGTTTGCTGCTTGTCCCCGCTGGACACTCCTTCGGGATCGTCGAACCCACTGCCTGTAAGAGCCACCTTTTTCAGCGGAATGGCGGCTCGAAAAAACTCCGTTTCCATTAGGAAACGGAGATAGAGCCGGCTGGGGTGGGTAGAGTCCTCTGCCTAATCCCAAAAGTTTTTTATTTACTTTTGGGAGGGAGCGGAAGAGACTCCCCGTATCCCCAGCCGATGCTCCGGGCTCTGGGAAACCTCTGCTACACGCAGAGCTAGGGGGCAAAAGCAAGCCTGTAAATCTGTCAAATAAATTAATTAAAGAAGATATGAGCTGGACCTCTGATCCTGAAGTGCAAGTATTCTTTTTATTCTATTTTGCCTAAGAAGTGAAGTGAAGGGAAAAAAGTTTTTTTTTAAATGGCGATTGCTGCTGCGGCTTGAAGAGAGGCTGAAAGGGAAACTCCTTCCGTTTTTAATTACAAAGTAGCGGAATGAATACTTTTGGCTGTAACTGAAGGCAAAATCTCACTCTCATTTTGGTTTTTTTTTTCTTTTTTTTTTTTTCTTTCTCTTTGAGGATCTGATATTGATCTTGGTTGGAAAAAAGTTTTTTTTTCTCTCTTTTCCAGTAAATTTTGTCTGCGTGGAAAAATGGCACTGAGACTTATAAAACTAGACAAACAGGCAGTGGGGGGGGATTCCCCCATTAATAAATTACATCAACAAGTTTTAACTCTCCAGTCACAGAAACCTGACTTTAATATAATAGAATTTCTTCTTGAGGAGATTGTAAGAAGGGATGAGATTGTGAATCAGCAACTTGAAAAATTTAAGTTGGAAATCAAAGAAATTGGTGAATTGGTGAAATCTAAGTTTGGCTTTCTGGATCGAAAGATTTTAAAAGTAGCTAATGGCTTAGCAGACTTTATGACTCAGTTGGAAGCAAATACTAACTCTAAAATGAAAGAAACTGAGGAGAATTTGGATGACAAGATCCAAAAAATTAAAAAGGATTTGGCAAACATTCAGGATAATAGTTCAGAAGACAAACTTAAAATGGAGGCTGATCAAAAGACTGTTATTGAAGAAAATGTACAACAGAGGATTGAAAGAGAAGTTTTAATGATCCAATACAATTTTACAGAATATGCAATTAGACTGAGAGGTTTGCAGGAAGATGACAGAGATGATTTAAGGAAGATATCTTCTGAAATTCTGGCTGGGATTTTAAAGGTTCAACCTGATGAAGTGTTTTGCAGGATTGACAGAATTTATAGAATAAACTCCTGGTTGGCAAAACAAAGGCAATTGCCTAGAGATGTGGTGATTTATTTTACAGACAAAGAAATTAGAAATAATATTGTCCAGAATTCTTATGATTCTGCTTTGCAATTTCGTGGAAGAAAGATTTGGATTTTTAAGGAACTCCCGCCCAAGATGTTAATGGAGAGGAAGAAATTTGGTTTTCTAGTGAATGAGTTAAAAAAAAGGAATATTCTATTTAGGTGGGACGTCCCAGTTGGTTTAATATTGAGACACCAAGGAGTAAGATACCAACTGGATACTGTCGAAAAAGCGGAAGAATTTTATCAAAAAATTTTAAAAATAAATTTAACATCTTTAGGCATAACACAGGACAAGCAAAAGGAGTTGGAAATAAAGGGAAAACATCAAATTACAGAGGCTGTGGTAGATAAACTGTCTTTGGACTCCTTGGATACCCCAGCTGGACTGTCTATAAATTTGAGAGCAGTGTCATCTGATTCTAATGTGATTAACTATCAACTTACAAACAAGTGCGTAAATCAACCAGTTGATATACAAGTGAAGGAAAAGACATATGGGATAATAAAACAAAACCAACAAGATCAATTTACAAAGCAGAATGACAACCGATCAGCTGATACACAACTTGTAGGAAGGAAATCTGGATGGAAATGCAACCCGCAAAAGAAAAAGAAAAGAAACAGATTTCGTAGAAATAGTAGTTTCTAAATCAAGCAACAGTGAAGCCAGGGATTTTAAAAAAATAAATGAACATGTGAAAAGATATTGGAGGCGAATTATTGTTTAATACTATCTTGAGGAAAGTGGCAGATCTCTGCAATGCCGTGATTTTGGGATGTGGAAAGAGCCTTACATTGTTGGATTTGAACTATCTATTTTGGATTTCTTTTACCGATAAATATATTATATCTATTTTGAGTTACAAGGCAAGAGAGTCATGTTGGGGCATGCAGAAGATCTGGCTGTTACCCACAAAGATGATGGGGATTTATAATCCTGATGAAAACCACAATTACAACTATATGGAATATAATTATAATGTCACTCGGGTGGTTGTTTTTATTTTTATATATACATGAGGATATTTATTATTGATGGGGGCAGAAGATGACTGAAGATTTTGAATAAACTGTTGCACCAGGATGCTATGTTACCCTATTATGGATGATGGATTTAACAATCTAGTGGAAAGACATCAAAGAAGATACTAAATGAATTATAAATTTAAAGTTATTGTCTTTTTTTATAAAATGGAATGTATATATAGACATATGTATATTTTAGTAGAGTGGGCAGTGGATTATATTTAGAATTGTAGTGCATGGTAATCTTGCAGGAAACTGGGTTGAAATAGGCTAGTTTAGTGATTGATTAGTTTAAGAAAAAGGGTTTTTAAGACATATATTTTGGGGAGTGGAAGAATTGGATAGAACTGAACAAATGTTAAATTTGGAGAAGGCTGCTTTGAAATGTTAAATTAATATATATAATATATATAAAAGTAAAGGTTATGTTGTTGTAATAATAATAATATTTTACAAGTTTGGGGGAGGAGAAAAAGGGTAGATTGTGAAAAGCGGAGAAAAGCGGAGTTATAAGAATACTTTGCTAAGGGTCAGTACTTTGAGGAGTGAGTAAGGGCATGGTAAAATATTATGTAATTAATTATGAATTAGCTTATTGTTGTGAAGAAGAAGTCACAGGGGGGGATGGGTGGTGAGGGGGGGTTAGGGAAGAAGGGAGGAAAAGGGGGAAAAACTTGTATTTGAAAAACTTTTTCAATAAAAAAAAAAAAAGTAAAAAAAAAAAAAGCCTCTGACGATCCCAGCTGAGTTGCCTGATCGGCGGAGGCTTTTTTTCTTTTAAAAGCCTCTGACGATCTAAGCTGAGTTGCCTGATCGGCAGAGGCTTTTTTTCTTTTAAATGCCTCTGACAATCCAAGCTGAGTTGCCTGATCGGCAGAGGCTTTTAAAAGAAAAAAAGCCTCTGATGATCAGGCAACTCAGCTGGGATTGTCAGAGCCTTTTGAAAGCATTTTTTACAACCTCCGCCGAAGTTAAAAAAAATTTAGCCACGCCCACCCAGTCACATTACCCCCCCCCCCACCAAGCCACACCACAGAACCGGTAGTAACAAATTTTAGATTTCACCACTGACCCATATTCATTCAAAATCTTCCATATATCAACCATAATTTTATTTAAATGCAGTTTCAATGCAAAGTGTCACAATTGCAAGACAGGCAAGTACATTTATTTAATGATGCTCTGGAATTATGATGGTTTCAGAAAGGATGCTTTACAACTCATAAAGTACTTCTCATCATTGTAAAATGTTGCATTAAATTACATCCTGAAAATCCTGCTTGGATTTGGCACAGAAGATTTTCAGCCCTTGAGTGCAGCCTTCTACGGTCTTTCTCACTCCCTTAAGGCACCTGAGATTCTATCTGCTTAACAACCTGTGCAGTTGCTTAATGACTACAACCAGGACTGCTGGTATTACAGTCATTAAGGAAAACAGTCACATGGGCAGTAATGTGGACATCTAGCTTAACGATGCTGCACTCAGTGATTGAGATTCTGATTCCAATTGTGGTTAAAAATCGAAGACTACCTGTATATAGATTGACGTAATAAATAAATATATTTTCATTTTTCATTTCATTTCATTTTATTAAATTTGTATACCGCCCTACTCCCGAAGGACTCAGGGCGGTGAACAGGCACAAAATAAAACACATGAATACAAAAGTTAAAAAACATAATTAAAACCAAATTAAATAATTTTTGCCCGAGACAGTTAAAATTCCTAATGATTTAAAACGAATTAAAATTTCAATTTAAAATTTAAAAGAAGGGGAGAAAATTAGGCCAGGCCGGCCTGCTGGAATAGGAGGGTCTTCAAAGCACGGCGGAAAGTGCGCAGATCCGGGATCCTCCGTATCTCCGGGGGGAGCTCGTTCCAGATAGTAGGTGCCCCCACAGAGAAGGCCCTCCCCCTAGGGGCCGCCAGTCGACATTGTTTGGCTGACGGCACCTGGAGGAGCCCCTCTCTATGAGAGCGTACTGGCCGGTGGGAGGCTGTTTGTGGTAGTAGGCGGTCCTGTAAGTAGCCAGGTCCTAAGCCATGGAGCATTCTGGTGGTAACCAAAACCTTGAAGCGCACCCGGAAGACCACCGGGAGCCAGTGCAGCTCGCGCAGGAGAGGTGTCACACGGGAGCGCCATGTTGCTCCCATAACCACCCGCGCGGCCGCACTCTGCGCCAGTTGGAGCCTCCGGGTGCTCCTCAAGGGGAGCCCCATGTAGAGAGCATTGCAATAGTCCAGGCGGGAGGTGACGAGGGCATGAGTGACCGTGCGTAACGAGTCCCGATCCAGAAAGGGACGCAACTGGCGAATCAGGCGAACCTGATGAAAGATCCTCCCGGTCACGGCCATCAAATGCTCTTCTAAAGACAGCCGTGAATCCAGGAGGACGCCCAAGTTGCGAGCCCTCTCCGTGGGGGCCAGCGATTCGCCCCCAATAATCAGTGATGGCATCAACTGACTATATCGGGACGTCGGAAACCACAGCCACTCGGACTTGGATGGGTTGAGCCTGAGCCTGTTCCTCCCCATCCAGATCCGCACGGCCTCCAGACACCGAGACATCACTTCAAGGGCATCGTTGGGGTGGTCCGGGGTGGAGATGTACAGCTGGGTGTCATCAGCATACTGGTGGTACTTTACCCTGAAACCACGGATGATTTCGCCCAACGGCTTTACATAAATGTTGAACAAAAGGGGCGAGAGGACCGACCCTTGTGGCACCCCACATATGTGGGGTCTCGGGGTCGACCTCTGCCCCCCCTGCCAACACAGACTGCAACCGGCCGGAGAGAAAGGAGGAGAACCACCATAGTACAGTGCCTCCCACCCCTAACTCTTCCAACCGGTGCAGCATGATACCATGGTTGATGGTATCAAAAGCCGCTGAGAGGTCTAACAGGACCAGGACAGAGGAGCACCCCCTGTCCCGAGCCCTCCAGAGATCATCAACCAACGCGACCAATGCCGTTTCCATGCTGTACCCGGGCCTGAAACCCGACTGGAACAGATCCAGATACGTCGTCTCATCCAGGTGCTGGGGAAGCTGTTGCGCAACCACACTCTTGACAACCTTCGCCACAAAACGAAGGTTGGAGACTGGACGATAATTAACCAACATTGCCGGGTCCAGGGAAGGCTTCTTGAGGAGAGGCCTCACCACCGCCTTTTTCAAGGCGGTGGGGAAGTCACCCTCACCCAACGAAGCATTTATAATCCCCTGGAGCCAGCCTCGCGTCACTTCCTGGGAAGCCAGCACTAACCAGGAGGGACACGGGTCCAATAAATAAGTGGTCGCGTTCAGTCTGCCCAGAATCCTGTCCACGTCCTCAGGGGTCACAGGATCAAACTCATCCCAGATAACATTCTCAAGACCTGCCCCAGTCCCTCCCCCTGAGACTACCCAGTTGGAGTCCAGATCTTCCCGGATCTGAGTGATTTTGTCATACAGATATTGAACAAAATCCTCAGCTCTACCCTCCAAGGGGTCCTCCCGCATTTCCTGGTGGAGCAGGGAGCAGGTCACCCTAAACAGGGTGGCTGGGCGGTTATCTGATGACGCAATAAGAGCAGCAAAATAACTACATTTCGCTGCTTTTATTGCCACTAGGTAATTCCTAATATGGGATCTTACCAGTGTCCGGTCCGATTCAGAAAGACTGGCCCTCCAACTACTCTCTAGGCGTCTTTTCCGGCGCTCCAACTCCCTCAGCTCCTCAGTGAACCAAGGAGCCAAATGAGATCGGCGCCAGGTCAGAGGCTGCAAAGGCACGACCCAATCCAGAGCTCCAGCGGCCGCCCTATCCCAGGCAGCCACTAGGTCTCCAGTCGAGGCGTGTGCCAGAGCCTCGGGAAATGGCCCAAGCTCCATCTGGAACATATCAGGTTCCATCAGGCGCCTGGGGCGGAACCATCTTACCGGCTCTGCCTCCCTGCGGCGGGGTGCAGCGGTTTGAAGGTCGAGACGAATAAGTAAATTATTTACAAATTTAGAAATAAAATTCTTAACATATAGGTTTCATCTTTGCTATTTATTGATGAAATGAGTAATTTCCTCTGAGACTATGAATTTGTGCTGGTTTTTGTTAGTTTTGCTGAATAAATTCTGAATAAATTTATGAATAAATCTGAATTCCATTCATGACATATTACATCTTGGCTATATTTAGTGAGATTGAATGCCTACATAAACTACTTTTCAAAAAATGTTTTTGGAATAATTAGCATAGTTTTAACAATTATTCTATTTCTGTATTCTTCTCTTTAGGCTTGTGGAAGATACATTCACTGTAGATGAAGTGACTGATATCCTGGATGGTTTACAGACTGTAGTGCATAGTGAGGTGGAATCAGAACTTATTAATACAACTTACACCAATGTATTACTTTTACGACAATTTTTTTCCCAGGCAGAGAAATGGTGTCTTAAATTGCAGACTGACATTTCAGAACTTGAAAATAGGTGAGGACTTTAAAGATAACTTCATAGATTTTAAATAGTTCTATTAATACATATGCTTTCTTTATTCATAATGAATCAACTTTGGATATACTTGATTTGAGTTTACATAGTGATTCTAGGCTGATCCCCTTTTCACCCCACTCCCTGGCTCTGCCAGTCTTTCTCTTAAGTCTAATTAACATCTGAGATCAACCAAGGTTAGCTGAGTGATTCTGCCATCTACTGAATGTAATTTAATGTTCAATAGACTTAACTAAAATATTTATTGCTTTTTTCAAGGGATTTATTAGAACAAGTTGCTGAGTTTGAAAAATCAGAATTTACATCTTCAAATAAGAAGGTATGACTTTATTTTTAAAAGAGTGATCAAATGGAAAAATAGCTGTGGGTTTATATTGTTGTCATGGGTACATGTACAAGTCCTGAGGATTTTATAGAAATTTAGTACGAGACATTATTCTAATTTTTTGTCCTCAGCAATTTTTTTTATTGCCTTGATTAGTTTGGTATCTGATTCTGGGGTTAATACAACATTTTATTTTCTTCTGTTAACTTTTGCACCATTACCTACCCTTCCCCATGTCTTCTGCATTGGTTACTTAGTGTCCCTTGACAGGCGTAATGGTAAATAGATGTCTACTTTCTTTATCGGTAAATGTAGCACAGGTAGCACAAATCAATGCAAAGCATTTTGGGTGCTCACTGTATTCAAGTCTGAATATGTTACCAGTCAGCAGGAGGAAGTGACTGAATTTGGTTTGTCAATTGCAATTTAAGGACAAATAGTACAGAAAGTTACTTTTGTAGGTCAGAGATTCTCTTTGAGAACACTGTTGGCATTAGGATTGGAAAATGTTGGAGCCAATATTAAAGGGAAGATTTTACCAGTTTTACCAGCTGGATAGGTCCAATTTACCAAGATTTAAATAAATTGTTTCCCGAGGCCAACCTATTATTTCTTTAATATAGAAATTCCTATATAGATAGGTATTTATGTTAAAAAGCTGTAATACAGGAAAACTGTGTATGGTATAATTTACCTTTGTGACTTTGGAGGTGAGATCAACACAATATATAATCATATCAAAGATGTATTGAAGATATATATCAATATATCTTTGGGACTTTGGGAAATAAAACCAACACAATATATCTTCTAAGAGGCAAGTTGTATTGCCCATTTCAAGAATCCTTCCAATGTTACTAAAGGATGTCATAAAGTAGTTTTTGGCTTACAAGGTTCAGATTCAAAGTTACATACAGAATTTGTTTAAAAATTTCAATGATATGTAGAATCAAAGAAAAAAAATCACTTGGCAGATATAAAGCAGCTTTTCTAATCTCTTTTTAACTGCAAAACAAAATTTGTTTTCTGCTTTTAGCTTTGGTGTTATTTTAATTTATATCTCTTTTTGATATATACAGTATATGTATGTGTGTGATCTTATCTGATTGCAAATGCTAACTAGAAATGATTTTTCCTATCAGAATAAGAGAAGGGTGAACAATAATTTCTAAATATTAATTTTAGAATACACCTTAAAATTAGTTTGATTTGGGAGATCCTACTTCTGAATAAATTAATATTATCTTAGAGACACTTGATTTGTATTTTTTTTCCTTTTTAGCTGAATCCAGAGTTGGTTAAAACTAAACTTACTCCATTGCATGAGGGAGCATCAGAATTGCTAAACAAGGTGACCATTCATATAATAATTGTTTAACTTCACTCCACTAAGTATACCTAGTTATCAATTAAACTAAATGTATTCCTTATTATTCAAGCTATATTTAGAAGTTTAAGTAATTATTGTAATAACTTTAAATTGCTAATGACTTACTAGTAAAAACAAATTCTCTGTATTTTAGCATACACACCTGAAAAAAGAAAAATCCACGAATGATTTGGAAACATTTGAAAAAAGAAAAATAACAAATAATTTGGAAATATTATATACTTTGTCTTTGTATTCTTTGCAAGTAGAGTAAATGTTCAAAAAAATATTTAAAACAGATCAGAATTTTGTTGAATACACAGTAATGCTCTGGAGCTTGAGTAAAATGGAACCAAATATTGTTCTGGGGAGAAGCTTCAAAGAAAGATTATATTTGAAAATGTGAGCTTGATAAGGCTGGTTTCTGAGATGCTGCCAATTGCTTCTCTCCCTGTGAGGCATTGGGAGAACTTTAGAAAATGTAACATTCCCTAAAAGTTCTCCCAGCATCACATTGGGAGAAGTAGTTGGCAGCATCTCAGAATGTTGACTGTTTATTATTTATTACTTCCTGGTCAGTGATCCAGACCATATGTAGTCTGCCCCATGCTTTCCAGTAACATGTACAAGTAGTTAAAAAACACAGTTGGGACAGAAAACTCAGTTATTGAAGAAAGTAGTAGTTAAGCACAACACCCATGTGACTGCTTCACTGTTTTTTCAGCTACTGAATGAAGAAACATACTGCTTCCCAGGGCTTCCCCTACTTGCCTGAGGCATTCTACACGCCTTACTTTACTATGTTGATTGTCACAATTTGCTTTGATTTCAACTCCCTCTCATAACTGGGGGCTGAAAACTGCCTATCGGGAGTTCAGGACCCCTCCATACATGGAAGGGAACTCTTTTGGTGGAGTACAGGAACAGAGGTAATTTCAGGATTTTGGCTTCAATGCTTCCCCACAATGGACAAATGGCTGCAAAAGTTGATTAGCAGAGGTGGCTAAATTAACTGCTTTGATAAAAGAAAGGATAAAACAATTATTTTTGTTTCTACTTGGAAACTGTTTCTGGACTTTGTGTTTGAGGTGGAAAAAATGAAACTTTGGTTTTGGGTTGTATTGATCAGATAGATTTGTGATTATAGAAGAAATGGATAGTTTATACTATTGTGTAAAAGTAAAAAAATAGATGTTTGATGTTACTATCTTATTTTACTGCACCAAAGGGAGCTGGAAATCAATGCCTTTTCTTTCTTTTCCTCTTCTTTTCTACACTTTTCCCTTCCCTTTTCCCCTCCCCTATTTTTCCTATTACTTGCTTTTGTATTTTTGTATTTTATATTATAAACTAATAAAAAAGACAACTCAAAAAGGATTTTGGCTCCATTTCTGCACCCCGGCAGAGGAATTTTAACTCCCCTCTGTACATAGAAGGAAATCTGTTAGGCAGGATGCAGGATCATCATCGTCTTCAAGATTTCACTTCTGTTTCTGCACCCTGCAAAAGCAGCTCAGCTTCCTTTGGGAAGCAGCTCTTTCAACCAGCCCCTAGAGCAGAGGTCAGCAACCTGTGGCTCTGGAGCAGCATGTGGCTCTTTCATCCCTCTGCTGTGGCTCCCTGTTGCTGGTTAGCACCACAATTGATAGGGCTTTCGGTTAGGTCCTGTGTTCTGAATCAGGTAGAGGAAAAAGGATGCCGCGCTAGGAGGAGACACTATGGTGGAGGAATTGACTTCCAGTCGGCAGAGAAAAAAAGACGCTACGCTAGAGGGAGACTATGATGGAGGATCCGGACTTCTGGTTGGCTCCCGAATTGAACGGGGGCTTCTGGTTAGGACCTTTGTGGCTCTTTGAGTGTTTAAGATTGCTGACCCCTGCCCTAGAGAGAAGAGGGAATTTTTCAACAGATGTTAGCAGCTTACAACCTTCCCTGCCAGCTTCCCTTGATTATAATTAAGGTTCACTTAAGAATAAATGATATTATTTTCAGCTAATTATTTTTATGTTGCTTTTTGTAGTGCATCACTAATTGGATTGCAGAATGTTAGGTCTAAATCTTGGATGTTTGATGAGAATATATGTAACAAGCATGTACCCTAAGAACACTAACACGAACAACCTGTCATTTTATGTTAATTCAACAATCTGAAGTCTAAGCATACGTAGTGGTTAGATTTTTTTAAAAAACTTTGTTTACTATGTCAGGAATTTAGCAGAATAAATAGTCAAATATGTAGGAGAAATTCAGATTGTCAACAGAAAAAATACAGGAATAGATGTACATAAAGCAACTGAAATTAATCCATTCCTCCTCCCAAATTACAGAAGGAACATTTACCAATGTCATTAGTTTATTATCCTTAGTTTATTCCTACTATTTCCTTCACCTTGTAGTCCATCAGCAGCAACATAATGAAACAGGAAACATTAACTGAAAAGAGGCATTAGTTCTGGCCCAGATGAAATAGTTTGATTTGTTAAAATCAAATGTGTCAAAGCCTAATAATCTCATATTGGGGTTTATGTATTTTATAAATGAAGGCAAATGTATTTTAATGTAATTTATTTAATTTATAACTTAAGTTATTTCTACAACAATTCACTTGTACATGAGTTCGAGCAATGTGCAAAGGTAAAAAAATCAATTTAAATAGTAATTAAAACCTACTATGTCAGGCGGAAAATCCACACTAATTAAACAGACAATCTCTACTAGTGCAGTATACATAAGCATTACCTTTTTCAAACTGTGATAAATGATTCTATAAAACATTTAAATATTTCTACAGTTTGTTTGATATTTTGCCCACAGGAAATTGCAAGGCTTCATGAAGAAAATGAAAAACTGAAAACTCGATTAAAGACAATAGAGATGCAGGTAAAATCCTTTGATAAATCAAGTATGATTTTGACTTAACAAACATTCATTTAATGCATCTGAGGTGCAATGGACATTTCCATCTAGATATTCCACAAAATAATGGAAAAATCTGTTTCACCTGAAGATACTTACATTTATGTTAGATTATATTATGTAATTTGAATCAATTTACTTAACTTGTATAATGACTTCATTTCACAAATGATGCAGATTGCCATGAAAACGACACAATTTGTAAAATATGCAAAAGACATAATGATGTAGTTCTCAATGAATGACATATGTTCCTATTTAACTGTCTTTATCCAACATGATCTGTTAGATTGAGGCTTTACCATAAATGAGTAGATGGATGGTTAGATGGATGAATATACTCGGAAGAAGAAAATGGTAAATCATGAGTGGATGGATGTTTCTTTTTAAAATAAGGTTTGACCTGAATTTTCAAATCTTTTGCAGGCTACAAATGCACTGGATGAAAAATCAAAGTTAGAAAAGGCTTTACAGACCATACAGATTGCTCAGGGGGATCAAAAGGTATAAAATATTTTAGACCATATCAAATAACTACAACTGTTTTGATAAAATTATTCCATGAAAATTATTTTAGCTGTGTTTCAAAATTTTATGGTGAACTTAACTCATGTAAATATGCTTTGTTGCATAGTCCAATTTTAAACCATAATACTAATGCTCTCCATGCTTCATCCTATTTTTTCAAGTTCTATGATATTCCTAATATACTCCATAATATATTCTATTTTTTCCACCACAATTTTTGATCTGAATCCTTGCATTAGCAAATTAACACTATCTTTTTAATACATGCCTCTCAAAGATACAATGTTACATAAAGGTTTGTGAACTCCTTTGAATTTTCAATATTTCTGCATAAATATTCCTTAAAATGTGATCTATTCTTCACACAAATCCTAAAACTAAATAAAGAGAACCCAATTAAATAGATTAGTCAAAACATTATTTCAACTCAACTTTTTTACATTTTAACTGTTCATTTGTGAATAGGCATTTGATTTCTGGTAAATAAATACAAATTTCTCCACAGTCCCATTAATTTCCTTCAGACTTGTTGAATCTTTTTTTTATTTTGTCCCTGCTGGATCATTTTTCAAAAGTAAAAATTATGTTTAAAAATAGTTTATAAAGTTCAGGAAGGGCTATTCAGTTGTTCAAAGAATAAATATAAATATAAAATATTAAGTGCAACATAATAAAAAAGCAAAGACATTGTAGGCTTTAATAAGATCTCATTAAAGGCCATTATATTCTGACAATTACCAAACTTTGTGCAATATTCAGCTCCTTGTGTTGGAGCCCTTTTGTGATTTCAGTTGGGGAAAAATAAAAATGATCCAAGTAAACTAAAAATAGTTTCAAATTCACTAGATCAGTAGAATTAAAATAAATTCAACAAATGAAATAAAGTAGGATAAATCCAGATAAATCCACCATGAAATCCAAATAATTTTTCTGTAGAGTAGTATTTTAAAATTATTGCCATGACAATCTTGCTTTTCTCCCTAGGAGAACCTTCAGATTGCTGTGTAGGACTTATTTATGGCCATTTAATATTATTATTATTATTATTATTATTATTATTATTATTTATATACCGCCCTCCTCCCGAAGGACTCAGGGCGGTGTACAGCCAAAATTAAAAACATAAATATACAATATCATAGTTAAAATTAATTAAAATCATTAAATAGTTTTGGCCGAATTTTAAAACCCAAAGTTAAAACACAATTTAAAATCATTCAATTAGACAGCCCCGCCTGTCGGAACAGTAGGGTCTTGGTTACCCAGCCTGTTAGCTGGGTAATTCTTAAAGATGTACCTGCAAGTTTTGTGTAGGAATAGAATCAAATACAAATTTGAAACTAATAAAACTTTATATATTGTATATAAGTCTATCTATTAATAACATTAATCAAATAAATTTTGTGAATTCGTTTCATGTGTGTCCCCCTTTTCTCTTAATGCTGTCAATTTAAAATTTTCATTTAATATTATTTTATAAATGTTAACAAATCCTTTTTTTTTTACATAATTTTTATTGTAGTTTTTCTTTTCCAAAACTCTAATACATATTCGAACAGACAGTGTCATTTTTATATACTTTGGATTAACAAGTCACATAAAATCTACATTATATACATATATATATCCTCAGCTTCCTTATAAATATTACCTATTTTTGTTTCTGTTATCTACCCACCTATACCAATTTTCCCAAACTGCATAGTATTCCGAATCCTCTTTTTCTTTTATTTATTTATTTATTATTTATTATCTCTCTTAATTTTCATTCCCTTTATCTCTTGATTTGCTCTATTTAATAATATTTCTAATGTTAGAATGTTAACAAATGCTATCCGATTGAGTCCATTGAATTTTATGACTTCAGGTTTTCTACAGTATCTTTGGATTGGGTTTATTTCTATGAAATTCTGTGTAAGATATAAGTAGTCTTCTGCTTATTACCATATTTGGCCAGGAATGTTGGTCATTGAGTGAAGCGATCATTAAGCAAGATGCCACTTGACTGCTTCACTCAAAGACTTCAATCCCAGCTCCCTCAATTGTGGTTGTTGAGTGAGCAGCTGTGTGGGTTGTTAAACCCACTGCCAGGGAGAGCGTCTGACCCTCCTAGGAATGGACAGGAAGAGGACCTAGGCTTCCCATCACACCTTGAGTCTAAACTCTCTCCATCCTACCAGGGAAATCAGTTACATGAACACTGATATTCACTAATGCTTTTGCCAGATTTTAGGCCCATTTCTCCAGTGTGCCAAGGGATTTCCCCTCTGGAAATATTAGTTGGCATTTTTTTACTTCTAGAACATTTCTGAACCTTTCAGAGAAGAGGGAAAATGGTGGTGAACACCACCATTCTAGAAGGTTCAGAACGCTGGCATTTGTTGCATTTTCGCCAAATCTGAGGTCTGTTCCTTCAGTGTGCGGGATAATTTCTGCATGGAGGGGATGGAAAATCTCTTGGCACGCCAGGGGAACAAACCTCAAATGTAATATCTTCTCTATCAGCTACCCCATTGACTTTCCAGGGAAGGTGACAGAGAAGATTGCAGATACATGATTGCAGGGCACTTGGCAACCTGACAAGGCCTTAATCATAAATGCAAATAGTTTGCCAAGCATCCAAAAGGCAGTCAAATAACACAGGTGGGTGGGTTTGACTTTGGCTGTAAATGCTTTATGGTCCATTCTGAGGATTACCTTTATCTGTCAATATTTTAACAAAGGAATATATTGCATGTAATTTTACATCTAAGAACTTCAGTTTTTTTAAAAGGGACATGTGGGTATATATGTATATGTGGATGCAAATATATATATATGTATGTATGTATATATGTGTATGTACACACACACACACACACAATATTGTTAAATAAATATTTGGCTAGATATTTATTTTCTCAATAATCATATATCCTTTTTTTCAGTTTAACACTACTCAGGATGTTAGTGAACTAGAAAATACTATGGCTAATTTGAAGTGTCAGTTTGAGAAAACACTGCAAGACAGTACTGCAAGTCAAAAATCCTTAGAAGAGAATCTGGTATCAACAAAACATGACTTACTTAAGGTTCAAGAGCAGTTACTACTGGCTGAAAAGGTTTGTTTTCCCAGCTACATTTGTGGCCACCTTTGTCTTTTTTCAACTTTAATTCTTATTCTGGAATAGTAGCTAGATACCATGCTCTTGAATATTTTTTTAATCCCATGTTGATTTTAATAATAAAAAATAAGCTTCAACATATTATAAATATAAATAATTAAATACTTTATGAGTTTGATTAGGCTTTTTACATGAAGTATTTTGCTAAACTAAACAGTTTTGTTTTACAAATACTCTATCATACTTATTTTTCATTTATATTTATAGATACTGGCATTTTGAATGTTTTAATGCTAGTATAATACAAATGTAATATTTTTAAAATAATATTTTAATGATTCAAAATGTATAGGAATTAGAAAAGAAGTTCCAACAAACTGCTGCCTATCGCAATATGAAGGAGATTCTTTCAAAAAAGAATGATCAGATAAAAGAGCTACGAAAGAAGCTTTCAAAGTAAGTGATTTTTCTTCACTTGTATTTTTATACGTTCTATTTTTTTTATTAATGATATTTGGCTTGATTGAATCATGACAATTTTTTAAAAATTCAAATTTGTTTTTATGGATTGTTGCCAGCAACTTAGAATCATTATATGAAATAGGAAGCCATCTAAATCCTAGGTCACCAACTGGTGGTCCAAGAGAAAGAGAAAGAGAAATCTTTCACATCATCCCGCTCACACGCCAGGCCACACTCTTAAAAGTGTATAATTTCTTTAAACACTTTGGCGTGTGCATGCCTGCCAAAGAAGCACTCTCCTCAGCTGGGCCAGCCCCACTTTTCTTCGCTTGGCCAGCCTTGGCCGGAGATGCAGGGTCGCTCAGTTTGGAGCCTGAGAGGGGGATGAGCTGTTCCAGCTCTGGGGAAAGAAGTGGCGCAGTTGCGGAGCTGTTCTGGTCAGGAAGGTGAGCCTGCCAGCCAGCCTAGCGGCGTGAAGCGCTGCCTACAAGGTGAGAGGCTGCTGAGGAAAAAGGTACCCAGCATGTGTAACGGAGGCGGCAGGTGTTTTTTGGCTGGCCTGGACCGGGGGAGGGTGGGGGTCACTGATGGCTTTTCTGGAGTGGCTCGACCATTGCCACATCCTGCGCTTCGGAAGGCACCAGGAGAGCCAAGGCCACGAGACCTAGCGGGGGTTGGGACCACGTGCATCCATCTGCCTATGGTGGGTCGGCGGGCGCCTCTGGAGGCATTTGAGAATGGACAGGATGCACTGGAGTCGCTCTGGGGGTGCCTGGTGCTGCCAGAAGTGAAGGTGGGAGGGAGATGCGGAAGGCACTTCCTTATTTCCAGTCCAGCTTGCAGGTGCCCGAGGAGGACATACTGTGGAAGGCATGTGGAGGCAGGCTGAATGAGCAGGTCTGAGTGGACCTTCACTGGGGCTGCGCTCCGGATTCTCTCCAAATGCGACTCCTTTCACGCAGCCAGTGCAGAACTGCGCTCTCGGGGAGGGGGGGCGGGCGGCTTGGGGTGAGGATGTCAGGTGCTACTTCATTTGCAAATGCCTTCTCACCCCGTCTGCAGTCCGGGGGCAAGGAATGTTACTTCTATTCCGCCTCACTCCCCCCCCCCTCACCTAATCTGGAGGAGGTTTCGTGGGCTCTCTGGGTGAGAGGGGCACATGGTGTCCCGCCCCTCTACCGTGGAAGGCTGCTGTTGAATTCGCCACGCGACCAACAGGAGACCTGTGACTGCTTTCCTTCCTCTTTTTGGAGGGTGGGGTGGCCTGCTCCGCCCACCCACGCCCTGGGCTTCCTCCTGCCTTTTGGTTTCCCTTCACTTGCCTTTTGCACCTGCTTTGTTTTGGTTTTTAATGTATCCTGCGGAAAGTATTACCTGCATCCTTAGGACAAGGATGCTCGTAGTCCTCAGTGAAGTGTGCAGGGTGATGTCAGGGTAATCTTAAAATGAAGCAACGTATGCTTCATTATTGTTTCGACTATTACAACAGTCACCCTGCTCTGAGGATACTGATTCTCATCCAGTTGTTTTACTTATTTCCCTGACACTCTTTTTAGTTAAGTTTGATCCTAACTGTATTTTTAAAAACTGTAATATTTAATGGCATCAATTTGATTTTCTTGTTTGGTTTTAGATTCAAATGGTTTCCATGATGAATGAAAAAACGCAAAGGAATATTTTGTATTTCGTTAGTAATACAAAAGATAATGTTACTAATGATAATAGTAGCAATAACAATATGTGTACTTTGCTTAATTGTGAACTGATCAATGAATCAGCCTTCACAGTCCTCATCAGGCACCATTAGGAAGAGCATTCAAACTGGAGGCGGAAAGAAGTAAAAACTCAAAGTATCAAGAAGATATGATTTGAACTACTTGAATTTTGGATTTATTCAAGAACCTGGTAGTGAGCTGGATCCACGGCCATTTTGTGTTGTGTGTTCTGAGAATTTATCCAATGATGGCACGAAACCTTCGAAACTCAGAAGACACTTGCACTCAAAACACCCAGATTTGGTTAACAAATCATTTGAATATTTTCAAAAAAAGTATGTAAATATGCAAAAGCAAGCAAGCATTTATAAAAATGACACTTGAAGACAAGTCCTTATTAAAGGCTTCTTTTTTGATAGCACTTCAGATTGCAAAAAATAAAAAGCTATATACTATTGGAGAAGAATTAGTTAAGCCTTGCATGTTACAAGCCAGTGAAGAGGTTTTGGGAAAGCAAGCTGTCCAGAAACTGAAAGCAATTCCTATGTCCACTACCACTGTCAAGTGCAGAATTGAAGACATGGCTGAAGATATTGAAAATCAAGTTACAAAAATGGTGAAAAATTCACAATTTTATGCAATTCAACTTGATGAATCAACACGTAAGGATCGTCTCTCCTTCCAACTTAAGAAAGTACGAACTCTTGAAACGTAGTTGTTCAAAAGGATTCTTTTATTAAGCAGAAGTGAAAGCCATCCAGCTAAAGCACAATCTGAATACCCTTAGGCAAAGCAGTATGATTAAAGTGGTAGAGACCCCTCCCTTTAAGTCAGAATGCAGATTTTAGCCAATACACAAGTGTGAAGATGTTTTCTTATTATTTCCTTTGAGAACCCGAACAAACATGCATTCCCACCACTACCCTTTAAAGTGAGACAACCCACATGGCTATCATATAAATTCCTGCAGGTAAAGGGAATATCAGGCTTCCTTGGCGCCAGGATATAGGTTGTAAAATATCTGATGACACAGGCCATGCTAGTAAATCGAATCCAAGTCCCCCCTTCCTCCACTTGAATGGCAGTATCACTTTTAGGGATCTGACACAACAGACATAAGTAACAAGGCACTTCTCCTTTCTTTTGTGAGGATTGAGTGTGAAGGAGAGTTACAGGAAGAACTACTTTGTTCACTCAACTTGCCGGGTGGAATAACTAGCTCTGAGATTTTTGAAGCACTGAATAGATATTTCTTGGAACATGGAATATAATGGAAAAAATGTATTGGTATATGTACAGAAGGTGCCGCAAACATGACTGGACATCTTTCAGGAACTGTTGCAAAGGTGAAAAATGTTGGCCACCCAGACATTTTGTCTACACACTGCATTCATTATACATCGTGAGCAACGTGCAGCGAAAAAAATGTCCCCAGAACTACACAAAGTATTTTCAGATGTTATTAAAATTGTAAATGAAATTCGACACAAAGTGCTAAATTCTCGAATGTTTGAGGCACTTTGTGAAGAAATGGGTTCCGAGTATACTCACCTTCTGCACGCTGGGGTGATATGGCTGTCAAGGAGCAAAGTACTAACCCGACTGTTCACCCTGCGCGAAGAAGTCAAATTATTTTTCTCCCAGCAAAATAATCCAAAATTTCAAGAACTCTTGTCTGATGATGAGTGGGTAGCCAAGCTTGCATACCTGGCAGATATTTTTTCGCTGTTAAATGAACTAAACTTATCTTTGCAAGGACAACTTAAGGATGTGTTCACATTACGAGGTAAAATGGATGCTTTTCAAAAGAAAATACTACTGTGACAAATGCGATTGGCTGAAGAAGATCTGCAGATGTTTTCAAATTTTGATGAATATATGGGAGAGAAGGATGTCAACCGGCAGGTGGTAACCATTGTTCAACAGCACTTACAATCACTCACAGAATCTTTTGGTCATTACTACCAAAGAAAGAAGATCCCAGACATGGCAGTATGTGGATAATAGATCCATTTGCAGCAAATGATCTTCTTTCTTTGGTAGTAATGACCAAAAGATTCTGTGAGTGATTGTAAGTGCTGTTGAACAATGGTTACCAGCTGCCGGTTGACAGCAACAGTTTCATCGATCTATCATCTGATGATGGTCTCAAAGCTAAATTCCAGTCATCCATATCAAGACCTCATTTCTGGCTCTCCGTAAAAAGTGAATATCCATTGCTGAGTGAAAAAACAATGAAAATTTTGATTCAATTTTCAACAACATTTTGTGCGAAAAGACATTTTCAGCTTTCACAGCAATTAAAAGTAGGTATCAGTCTCAGTTCGAAATAAAAATGACTCTCTGTGTTGCAGTATCATCATTGGAGCCAAACATCCATAAACTTATTTCAAGCAAGCAGGAACAAATATCACACAAAAAATGTGTAATACTTAAATAAGCTTCAATTATTTTGTAATAATTACACTAACTTTTGTTATAATTTAAAACAAAAATAAAACAAACATAAAACTAACTTTTGTTACAATTTAAAACAAAAATAAAACAAAAATAAAATTTTGTTACAATTAAACAACCTTTAAAGATTTTGTAATAATTAAATAAGCATTTGTAATTTTGTTATATTAAATAGGTGCAATTCATATTAATAAAATGGAAGTTCTCTGTTCATCATTTTACAAATGTATTTATCTTTTTAAAAAAAATCATATTAGTGGTCTGCGGTACTTAAAATTATGAATTAGGGTTCGCGGGATTTAAAATTATGACTTTGGTGGTCCCTGAGGTCCAGAATTTGGGGACTCCTGATCTAAATCTTGTCAATAAATTAAATAAATAAATATGCTCCCAGGCTGTGAACCTGTTCTTTCAGGGGAAGAATGTGATTCTTCCAACAAATGCTGATTATTTATTCAAACAATAGATTAATTTCTCTATTGTAATGTGAAATGCAAAATGTGTTGTGTGAAAAATTACATCTAAGTATTTTTCTATTTTACTTTCATAGATATGAACCAGATGATTAATTCTGAAGAGGTTATTTTGTTTCAAGAAACTGCCACAAAATGAAATGGAATGAAAATACAGATTTGGGAAAAAGGATTTGTTGTTCAATATGTTTCAGTATGTTTTCTAAGCAGTCTACTTCCTTTTTTAAACATTTTATTATTAGAAAGCCATAAGAGAAAATGCTGAATAAAAAAAACATACATATTTGTGGTTTAGGGCCATTTTAAATGTTTAGATCATATACTGCATAACAAGTACAAATGCAGAACGTTTACCAACGTTTATCTTCTTTCAGTAAAAAAATTTATTATGAACTTAGTTCAAAATAGTTAATTATAGTTCTTTGCGTACTGTTAAAATACAATTCTAAAGAAACCTCCCTACAGTTTTTATTTTTCTGAAATATTGCTTTTCTTTTTCAGAATATTAGCTAGAAATATTAGCTAGAAATGATTCTGTTGCCATTAAACATAGCACCTACGTTTGGCTTGAAGCTAGTAAGAACTTGATCCCTAAGAGAGACACTTTTAGCTATGCAAAGGAGCTTTATTGTCCATTCGAAAATACAAATCACCAAGTAATTCAGACAAAGCAAAAAGCATTACTTAGGAAGGTCAGGTCTTTATACAGGGTACAGAAATAAACAAATGCTACATAATATTCTGTATATGCGATGTGCAAAAAGTAACTGATAAAGCATTAAGTAAACATAAGAGAGACAAAATTAAAATATGTTGCCTCTTCCGCTTTCCCATCCAGGCTTGTTTGTTTAGTATTTGCAATACATAAGGACTTCCAACTATGTTCCTTATTTGTTTCATTCCTGAAAAAGTTAATATTTGCATATAAAAGAAATAAATGGTTTTGGCTAAAATGAAAAGATGATTTCCTGAGCATTCATGCTAAATGCTAATACCACCTTTATTAAAAAGCTAATAATGAATCCTACAACTCCAGGTAACAATTTGACCATTTGGTTCTCTTTGACAAGGAGAGTGGCTTCGCGGAATCATCAAAATCTAGAATGAACCCTCTCAGATTTTATCATCTTTACAGGGGAATTTATAAGCAGCATAAATTCTTCCATCTGAAATGGATGTTTCTGGTCACTTAAAGGAATCCCAGATGCCTTCCAGAGTGCTTGTGCTTGTTTCTGTAAGGATAGAAACTGGCAGTTATTTCATTGCCCCTGCCCATGAATTAACTGAGATGGCAGGGAGATACCGCTATCCCTTTGGGCGTCCTTGGCCTTGAAGGTTTCCACAAAGGGCTCCAGGAGCCAATCTTCAATAGCTTGGGTACCGTAATGGCCTTTCACATATACAGTAATTGTTGAGCCAGAAGACTGAAAAGCATACGTAGCAACTGGTTGTGCATTAGGAACCATCCAGAATGAACTCTTCCAATAAGACATTGAAAGTAGCAGTTCCAGCAACTGAAAGAAACTTTTCATAAGCTATACCAGAGGGAACTTGAAACACAGATACAAAATCTGAACGATACAAAGTTACTGAGTAGCTTTACCAGCATAATCGGCAAAGTGGTTGTCTTTAGTAATAAAAGAAGTGCATCGATAGAAGAAAAAAAACAGGTTTGAGTGAGCAATCTGGCAGTGTAAGGTGGTAAAATAGCCTCAGCTTCCATAAGCATCTGTACCATGGCAAACACCAAAGCATATAGGTAGTCCTTAACTTGCAATCATTTGTTTAGTGACCAAAGTAACAACAGCATTGAAACTGATTTATGACCAGTTTTCATGCTTATGACCATTGTAGCATCCCCATGATCATGTGATCAAAATTTGGATGCTTGACAATTGGTTTATATTTATTGTGATCATGTTTTGCGACCTGACAAGCAAAGTCAATGGGCAAGCCAGATTCATTTAACAACTGTGTTAGTAATTTAATAGCTTCACTAAATCACCCAATTGTGGCAAGTAAGTTCATAAAATGGGGCAAATTCATTTAACAACTTACTCAGCAGCAAAAATTTTGGCCTCAGTTGTGGTCAAAGTTAGATTTTCTGCGTTATTGCTTTTCCACAGATGCAATCCAAATAGATCCCCAGAAAGTGCATACAAGTGCTCTCCCAGCCATCCCCTCATAATGTAAAAGAAGTTTAGCATTTCCTAAGCTTTGCAAACTTTTATAGGAAGTTTATTCCAACTGTACATAAGGTTAAGCCTCTGACTTAATTGCTGAAAAATAAAGTGAAATTTGATTGGACAGAAAGGGAACAGTCTACATTAGGGGTCTGCAACCTTAAACACTCAAAGAGCCATTTGGACCTGTTTCCCACAAAAAAGAAATCATTGGGAGCCACAAAATCTGAATGGGTGTGGCCAACTCGATTTCACTCACTCCCACCCAGTCACATGATCACCACTCCCAGCCATGCTTACCCAGGTTTTGTGGTCCCTGGTGTTTTCTGTGGGAAACAGATATCTCGCACTCTCTGTCTATCTTTCTCTCTCTTTCTCCCTCTGTCTCTCCCTCTCTCATCTCCCTCTCTCATATCTCCCTCCCTCCCTCTGTGTGTGTGTGTGTTCCCTATTGAACTATTTCCAAAAACGCGAGGGTTGGTGGTGGTTTTTTTTTTTTTTTTGCTGATGACCTTTTTTCTTTGGGTGCTTGTTACCATATTTAAATCGAGAGTTATTTCAGGTAAATTAAATTTTTTCATCCCCCTGCTGTAGCTCCCTGTTGACTGAACCCACCACTGGCTAGCCCTCCCCCTCATTCTCCTCTCCCAATCACATCCTCACCTGGCCTGAGAAGGTAAGGGCAGCAGCAGACGATGGAGACTCACAGAGTGGGAGAGAAGCGCCCCTGTACTTGCCATATCTTGCAGGCGCTTCTTCTGGCCCTTGTTGGTGTTGCGTACACCTTGGTCGCTTGGGAAGACGTGCGACTTGCTCTCTGTCCCAAGACACTGGCTTGGCCTGGCTGCTGTTGCCACTTCCATAGCCTGTCCGCTGCTCTCACAGTACCTTGCCCAGCAGAGTTAAATTTAGCACGCTTCACAATGTGGGAGACTGTCCCCTCTTCCTCCTGGAGTCCATTATGATGCAGAGCATCAGCTGCAACTGGGCTGGGCCACTGTCTCAGGGCAGAGAGCAAGTCACACATCTCCCCAAGCGACCAAGGTGTGCGCAGCACCAACAAGGACCGAAAGAGATGCCTGCGAGATATGGCAAGTACAGGGGTGCTTCACTCCCACTCTGGAATATGGAGCGAGTCTCAATTCCTCACCATCGCCCTTACCTTTTCAGGCCAGGTGAGGAGTGACTGGGAGGTGAGGGCAGGGGGCAGGGGGCAGGGCCAGCTAGTGATGGGTTCAGCCAACGGAGCCACAGCAGGCAGATGAAAGAGCCGAATGCGGCTCTGGAGCCACAGGTTGCAGACACCCAGTCTACATTCAATGAATTAAAATTGCTTTTTGCCACACAGCCCCTTCTCCCTGACACATCAGTGAAATTTATTGTCCAGAGAGATGCCTCAGACACAGCATTTCTATTGCAGGAGTAGCCAGTTTCTCACTTGTGACTTTTACTCCAGAGAGATAACTCTTCCAGAAAGGAATTATGACATTTTTAACAAAGAAATTTAGCAGTGAAAACGGCTTATAAAAGCACCTCAAAGTACCAATGAGTTTGCTTAATGACTGTGGCATTCACTTAATGACCATGGTGTTTGCCAAATGTTCATTATGAAAAATGGTCATAAAATCAGTAAGTTGACTGTATACTGTAAATACCAAGGGCTTATTTTTATGCCTGTTTAACTGTGAAGCAAATACTGTATGTCCAGATAAACTTTTCTTTGTCAGATTTTTCTGTCACGGTCTTTACTGTATTTCATTTTTGATCCACAGCTTACAGACATTTTTGCTAACTTCAACTGTTCAAATTTTAAAATATTGTTTTGCTCTTTTCCCCACATTTTCCCATGAAAATGATCTAGCATACTTTCTCAATAATGTGATTAATTCTGGGTTAATTCTTGAGTTGGATGTGCTCTTTAGTCACTTTAGGTCTGCTGAAGATTTTTCCCCCTCTGATACTAGGCACTGCCTTTCATGCCCATTTAGAAAAGTTAGAGGCATGACTTCTACAGAAGTATCTGCCCAAGAAATGTCTCACCAGAACTTTTCTAAATATCAGATCTCACCTGAACACTTACTTTCTCTTTCTCTCTGGGCTTAGTCCTCTTTTGAAAGAGTGCTAGTCCAGTGCTTTAAAAAAGGTCAATTTAAACAGGAAGAGGGAGCTGTATGTTGATGGCTAAGGTCACCAGTAAATGCATTATAGGTTAACCACTCCTGCTGACAAGGATTTCATATGGCTGTTCATTTTACTATATTTATCACTTAATCTATGGTAGGAGATAGCATTTTGCCTACCTTTATGCCATTTTGTCTGTTCTTCAGGCTACATAAAGGTCCCACAGGCAATAGCTGCTCATTGTCCTTCCTTTGCAGTATTTATCATATTTATATATCTCACATAAATGTGACTCTTAGTTCACTTTTACCCTGTTATTACCCTGATAATAACCCCAATCGGGCTTTTGAGCACATGGCAATAAGGCCAAGTGCTTATTTCAGGGTTCAAAAAAATATAAGACAAGGTCTTATTTTCGGGGAAACATGGTAGTATTTTAGTATTTAGCATGAAGCTCTTCCTTATTAATTGTTCCCTTCAGCTGTATCTTATTCCTCTCTTCACCAGTGACTTATTAGCGCAGCTATTTTTGACATGGATTTGGTGCTTTATTAGTAAAAAATAGCAAGCTGATAATTAAGAGATGAAAAAATAGGTGGCCTCTTAACTAAGCAGATGACTAAATTACCTATTCTAAGCACCAGTCCACAGTATACCTTCTCCATCTTGCCATATATTAAAAAGAGTAATTAGTAATGTTTTCCCATCTGCAAGGGACCATTGGTGGGAAAGAAAATAAAGGCAGTTGTTTTTAAAAAACTTACCTGCACTCTGGACACTATCACTTTCTGTTCCCATTACTTAAAATAGTGATGACTACCCGTGTTTTCCCAAAAATAAGACCCAGTCTTATTTTCTTTTGGGACCCAAAATAAGCACCAGGTCTTATTTTCAGGGGATGTCTTACCAGCTTACTTTAGGACCACCACAGGCAGGCCTCCCACACCATAACACCTATTGCGCTGCTGCCTGATTTTTTCCACGTGGCATGTTGCACCATTGTGTGAGCAGCAGCAAGGGAGTGATGTGCCATGCAGCCTGTGAGCGGTAGCACCGGCATGATGTGCCATGCTGTCTCCTGCCACGAGTGGTGCCACTGATGTGATGTACCACATGGAGTCTGGCCGTGACTAGTCACATAAATCAGGCAGCAATGTGACTGGTGTTGGGGCATGGGAAGCCTGGCTGTGGCAGTCCTAAGGTAACCGGGTGCAGATGTGTGTGGCAGCTCCACACCTCCATCCCAGCTTGATTTTTATATGACTCACCCTACCTCATACTAGTCGTTGGGACAAAGCGTGCCACGTCTTAGCTAAGGCTTATTTTTGGGTAGGGCTTATATTAGCTACACACATAAAAATCAAGCTAGGGCTTACTTTTGGGATAGGTTGTATTTTCAGGGAAAAACAGTATTACTATATGGCAACAAAAACTCTTTTACGAAGTGGTTGTCTGGACTTGTACAGCCTAAAGCTGATGGCTCTATGTAAACCCAATCAAATGACTGTGAATTAAGATGCAGGCCTATATTAATTGGACAGCATGGCTTCTACTGGCTTGGGATGTCATGTTTCTGTAATAAGTATCTCCAGCACTGTGTATGGAGATTCTCAGGTCATTTTCTGTTTTTCCTTGAAGACATTTCACTTCTCAACCAAGAATTAATTAATTAGATGTTTTTAATTAGATGTTTTTGTCTGGTGGGATGAATTATTTTCCTTCTCTGGCTAATTAGGGCTCTGCTCATTTTGTTTGAATAAGAAAAAGGATTAAAAAGGTTTTCCTCATTGGTCATTTTGTTGTCCTACATTGGCTGCACAGCCACGTCTGTTGAATCTACCAGAATTAAATTAATCTAAAGGAATGTTATTCTTCTAAAAATTAATGGGTATAATTCTTGGAAAACAAGACGTATTTCTGAGATTTACCCTGTACTTACTGTGTTTTTTCCTGCTATAATCCCTTCTTACACAAGAAGAATGTTTTAGCTAGGTCAGGAAAAATTGTTTCCCAATCCACTTAATAATTTAACTGATAAATTAAATAAAATGTAAGGTGGGGCTACCAGATCTAAATTGCCAAAATCTAGAAAGCTACTAAATGGCATCAAAAGGATTACAGCTTTCTGGATTATTTTGTTTTCTTCTAGTGGTCATTGGATATGTGCAGCTCAGATCTTTACCTCTATTGTGAAGTAACAAAATCATTAACTGAAATTCCTACTGGGCTATATATTTTCCCCAATAAATAAAAGGAGATTTTATTTTATTTAGTGTATATGGCATAAAATGACAGGGAAATGGTAGATACAGTGCAGTCTAGGTCAGTGATGGGTAACCTTTTTGCCATCATGTGCCAAAAGCGGGGAGAACATGGGGGGGTGTTGCACACACGCATGCCCATACCTATAATTCAATGAGTCCCGCCCCCACGCATGTGTGTGGTATACTCCCCATGCTCCCACTTTTGGCACATGATGACACAGTGGGCCTGGTAGGCCCATTTTTTTGCCCTTCCCAGGCTCCAGAGGATTTCTAGGAACCTGGAGAGGGCAAAAATGTCCTTCCCCACACCCTGGAGGCCTTCCGGAGACCGGAAGCGCCCCGTTTCATGACTTCATGTGGGACTGGAAGGTCTGAAATCAGTTGGCCGGTGCGTGCATGCGCACTGGAGCGGAGCTAGGGCAAGGCTCGCATGCCCACAGATACGCATGCCATAGGTTCACCATCATGGGTCTAGGTTATTAGTTTATTCTGTTTAGCACTTGCACATGTATCCTTGATGCATTGGGGTGAATTACGATAGCTTTACACCAGCTAATTATCAGTGCTCAGGTTGCTGGAACTTCTGGGCTCCTCCACTGGTCTCATCTTGCGTCACCTCATGTCATGTTGCCTCGTATCCAGCCAGATCCAGTGCTAGCTTCTGCTCTCCACACCCTCAAATATAGCTAGATTTTTCCTATTGCAGAGATATCCATTTATCTACTTGTAATATTGCATGCTTTCAAACTGCTGAGTGGGTAGGAGCCAGGGAATGAGTGATGGGAGTGGGAGCCAGGGAATGAGTGATTGAACCATTGGAGTGTAGATAATTTCTGGCCAGCAATTCCAACTCATTACGTCAGTGTGTCCATAAAGGGAGATGGTGACAGATGAAAACAGTCCCCAGAGTTCCATAATCTTGTTGTAACTTCAAATCTTTTTTGGCATACGGCTACGAGCAGGGCAAACTAAATCACCAAGTTTTGTATCTTTCCCAAAATGCAAAACGTCTGTTACAATTTGTTTTCTCCTATCTAACCAGTATCCGTACTTCACAAAATGCTGTTAATTAGTAAAAAGGTTGAGTAAAACTTGTCAAACAGGCTCTCTTCAGAGTTTAGTTGAATCTCCCATTACTATTGTAGTCTGCTTCCTGCACAGCTTAGTAGAATAGAATAGAATAGAATAGAATAGAATAGAATAGAATAGAATAGAATAGAATAGAATAGAATAGAATTCTTTATTGGCTAAATGTAATTGGACACACAAGGGATTTGTCTTGATTTATATGCTCTCAGTATACATAAAAGAAAAGATACATTTGTCAAGAATCATAAGGTACAACACTTAATGATAATCATAGGGTAGCAAAACTGTAGGAAGTTAGCACCCACCCCTTTCCTAGGAAAATGAAATATTCTAGGAAATACTAAAAAGGCAGAATATTATATTTTCCCTAAAGGAGAAACATGTTTCTAAAGACATAAACTCAGAGCTCAGCTCCCTGCCAACCCAGCAGATATTTTGGTGCCAACCTATTTACAAGACAAAGGCTGGGCCAGCGTATCCACAGCACAAAAGACATGGCCCTCAGGACAAGATAGGATTAGCCCTCACTCAAGATCCAAACCAGGACAAAGCCATTAAGCCATAATAGGAATTGCCAAAGCCCATTCATTACATAATCACCCAGCAAGATTCAACCAAGCTTGATTCAGAAAATCTACAAGGTTAGCTATGACCCCCTACAGCAGCCAATAGCTTACCACAAGAACAGGAAGCTCAAATTCAAAGCCCAAGAGAGGATATAAATCTCTCTTTCTCTCCTACCCATGTGCTTTTTGCCCATGACGACAAACCACGTGGTCCTGTCCCCCATTAAACCATCTTTCCAAACAGTCTCCATGTTTCCAGTATCTTTCTTCCCACTTGGAACTGAACCCAGATGGACATTTCTTCCAACAAAACATTTATTTCCTCTTTTTGGTTTGGTGATCTGTAGTATCCACCTATGGCAATCACTTTCATTTTTTCTTTTATTTTAACCCAATTGCATTCAAGGTTTCCATATTTTTTCCATTTCTACAGAAATGTAATTATATATATATAGTGCAATTCAGTGGTGGGATTCAAATTTTTCTACTACTGATTCTGTGGGCGTGGCTTGGTGGGGCAGCACTGTGCTGTGAGTGACATAGAGTTGGCCATGCCCACTCAGTCATATGACCCCCATCAAGCCACACCCACAGAACCGGCAGAAAAGGCAGCTCCTGCGGCCTGTCCCTTTATGGTTCCCCCTCCCCCTGCATAGAAGTACTTGTCAGGACGATGAGAATATTCCTCCCTTTTTCTCCCTTTTGGTCACATCACAAGACATCTCCACTGGCTCACTTCCCCCTCTCAAATACCTATGCACCCCGCCCCCATTACTATGGCAGCTGATAGCAAGCAAGCATCATAGAGGCTGACATTTGGCCCTCCTGCAGAAGAGACTTTAGTCCTAGGAAACAAAATGGACAGGGTAGATACCTCCCAAACTTAATCAAATACAGGAATTACATATAGAATAACAGAATTTGGAGGTATTTGGAGTAGAATAACTGTGGAATAATGGAGCTCTGACATCTCGCTCATTTACCCATTCAGATTGAGAGGAAGGGAAATGTTTCCAAGCTACCAAATATTGTACCTTCCTCCTGTGTTTTCTAGAATCAAGGATCTCTTTGACCTCAAAATGTTGCTCTCCTTTGATGAGAGGGGAATTGGAAGGGGGGTTGGTCTGGGCGAATCAGGGAGGTATAGGTGAAATAAGAAAAATTAGAATATCATGCAAAAGTTCATTTATTTCAGTAATGCAACTTAAAAGGTGAAACTAATATATGAGATAGACTCATTACATGCAAAGTGAGATAGTTCAAGCCTTGATTTGTCATACTTTTGATGATTATGGCTTACAGCTCATGAAAACCCCAAATTCACAATCTCAGAAAATTAGAATAGTACATGAAATCAATAAAACAAGGATTGTACATAGAACAATATCGGACCTCTGAAAAGTATAAGCATGCATATGTACTCAGTACTTGGTTTGGGCCCCTTTTGCATCAATTACTGCCTCAATGCGGTGTGGCATGGATGCTATCAGCCTGTGGCACTGCTGAGGTGTTATGGAAGACCAGGATGCATTAATAGTGGCCTTCAGCTCTTCTGCATTGTTCGGTTTCATGTCTCTCATCTTTCTCTTGGCAATGCTCCATAGATTCTCTATGGCAGTGGTCCCCAACCTTTTTATCGCCGCGGACCAATCAGCCTTTGATAATTTTACCGTGGCCCGCTGAGCGCGCGCAGGGGTGGGGGGCGTTGTTCGCGACGACACATTGATTGTTTATATATCAGATTGTTTTGATTAAACAACTTTTATTTTATTGTATTTAAACATGCCTTACAAAATAAAATACAATTACATAAATATAAAGTGCTTTAACATTTTAACAGTTAAACTTTAACTAAGCGCTCTAGTTACTAGAATCTAGTGAATCAATGAGAACCCTGAGCTTGTTTTTCTGCAACGAGACGGTTCCATCTGGGGGTAATAGGAGACAATGACACCCGAAGTGTCTTGCTTATGTCCAGTTTATTTCGTTGTTTTATTTTGGTTGCTGTCACTGCAGAAAACCCCGCTTCACACAGATAGGATGTTGGAAAAGGCAAAAGGGACTTAAGAGCTGTAGTGGCAATCTCAGGATATTCCGCCATGAACACCGGCAGAGTTGTTGTCTCAAATACAGTTTTAAGGCCGCCGTCATTTGCAATCTCCAGCAGTTGATCTTCTTCTTGTACAGACATGCTACATTCGTCTGGTTTGTTGACAAATGGGTCGCAGATCCATTCCTTACCAGTTCGTGGGTCTTTTGTGGTTGGGAAGTAGCGCTCAAACTCTTCTAAAAGCAAAGACAGGTGATCGTGCACCAACTGGGAGAATGAACGCTCAGGCTCAGTCTCTCCTAAAATCCCCGCTCAAGTCTGAAACATGTCCAAAATGCCTCTGTTCACACGCCGTCCCCACAACTCCAGTTTGGCTTTAAATGCAGCTACTTTGTCAGCCAACTTGAAAACAGTTGTCATTTTCCCCTGAAGGGACAGATTGAGTTCATTGAGCAGGCTAAATATGTCACACAGGTAAGCCAGTTTTGCAAGCCATACCTTGTCACTGAAATGTGCTGCCAGTGGTGACTTCTTTTCTGAGAGAAATCTTTGCAATGGCTCTCTTAATTCAAACACCCTGGATAGTGATTTTCCTCTGGATAACCATCTTATTTCTGTGTATAAGAGAAGGCATCTGTGCTCTGTGTCCATCTCCTCACAAAGCTGCTCAAATAGACGCGAGTTAAGGGCGTTTGCTTTGATGTGGTTAATAACTTTAACCACATCATTCAATACACTGTTAAATTCTGGTGACATTTTTCGGCTTGCCAGCATTTCCCTGTGAATGATACAATGTGTAGATTCGCACTCAGGTGCAACCTCCTTAACCCGAGCGGTTAAACCAGACAGCCGTCCGGTCATGGCAGCAGCTCCGTCTGTGCATATGCCGACACAAAAGGACCATTTTAGTTGTCCTGATATATAACCATCCAGTGACTTGAACAGTTCTGCTCCTGTGGTGTTGGTTGGCAAAGATAGTGCACATAATAAATCCTCATGCACATCCTCCTGATAAAGATATCGCACATAAACAAGTAGTATTGCCTTGTTGTCGATATCTGTAGATTCATCAACCTGTAGTGCGTACCACGGTGAAGTATTAATCCTCTCCAACAATTGTGTCTCAATGTCTTCAGCTATTTCATCAATGCGCCTAGTCACGGTGCTAGCCGACAAAGGCACATTTGCTACCTTTTTTACAGCAGCCTCTCCTAAAAGTTCACGACAAATGTCTTTAGTGGAGGGCAAGATCAATTCTTCACCGATAGTGAATGGCTTTTTAGCCTTAGCAATACGGTTAGCCACCAAATATGATGCTCTCAGAGCATTCTCCTTTATTGCTGTGGTGGCCCTCAGAAATATCTTCTGTCCTTCGTGTTCCCTTTTTTTTCTTTCAAAATACTGCAGGGGTTTGTCTTTTAATCCAGGGTGCTTGGCATTCAAGTGGCGAAGCAGTTTTGAGGGTTTCATTGCCTCATTAGAGAGCCGCTCACCACAAACTATGCAGAGCGGGGTTGGCGCGTGGGAATCACCTATCCCAATAAATCCATATTTCAAGTAGGACTCATTGTATTGTCTGTTAAAAGTTTTATGTTTCTTTGATGCTGAAGGCTCTTCTTCTGTCTCTTCACTGGGCCTTTTCTTTTTCCCAAGGAAACTTTCTGACGACATCTGTTTCGTACTCATCTTTGCTAATTTGTGGGTTAAATTTGAGCAAAAACAATATACACCTACACCAACTACTGTAAAAATGAGAAAGTACCAGTGAAAAGCGAGAAGAGCTAGCACCTGGGTACACGTTATGAATTATTAATGCACTTATGCACTTTATATGTTTGGACACTGGTAGAATTAATATAAATTATATGTAATTTCACTGTATAATGTTAGAGATAATTTGGGGCCTCTAGCCATGGCTCACACTTGGAGAGTACCAAAACCTGCTATAGTGTGCTGTTCATATTTCCCCCCCCCATCTATCTATGTCAGTGTTTCCCAACCATTGTGCCTCCAGCTTTTTCCAAACTACAACTTCCAGCATGCCTGGAGGGCCAGAGGCTGTCTGGGTATGCTGGGAGTTGTAGTTTTGCAACAGCTGGAGGCACCCTGCTTGGGAAAAATGGAGCTATGCTTGTCCTCTCTTTCTGCCTATCTATGCATCTATCTATATCAGTGTTTCCCAACCATTAAGGGGGAGGCCGTCGCTTCCTTGGGCCTTCTCCTGCGTTGTGTCGTGTGAACGCACACTTTCAGGGCAAGCTTGTAATCTCTCTTTTCTAGCCTTCTCCTGAAACGGGACCCTTTCCAAGGTTAACCTCCCCACCCTCCGCACCTTTTAATTAAAACCAAAGAACGATGTGCCGAGCGCTGTTCGGATTTATTCTTCCCTTCTCTTTGCTTTGTCCCGATTCGTACCGAAGAGATATCACCGGAGGGTGGGGGGTGGGGGGAGGGATTGACGGCTCACCCCACCCCCCCACCCCCCGCCGAGGCTCCCTGGGGCTCGGAGGCGACGTAAGCTTCAAACCCCCCACCCCCCCAGTCCCCGGCCTGAGATGTTCTCCTGTCCTTCAAGGGCTGAGGGAGTTCCCACCAACATCCTGATCCCCACCAAAGGATCCCGCGCGGGCGACGGGAGTGTCGCAATGACCTTTCTCAGCACTTAATACGACCCCCGTCCTGGAGGGATTTTCCACCGACGGACGATTAAAAAAAGAGAGCTTGTTCTTTTTGGAAGCCCCCGCCCCATCAAGAGAAATCGGGACCCAATCCTTCTCCTCCTCCCCCCTCCTCCTCCTCCTCTTCTCCTCTTCTCCTCCTCCTCTTCTCCTCCTCCTCCTCCTCTTCTTCTCCTTTTCTTCTTCTCCTTTTCTCCTCCTCCTCCTCCTCCTCTTCTTCTCCTTTTCTTCTTCTTCTCCTCCTCCTCTCCTCCTCCTCTTCTTCTCCTTTTCTCCTCCTTCTCTCCTCCTCCTCCTCTTCTTCTCCTTTTCTTCTTCTTCTCCTCCTCCTCCTCTCCTCCTCCTCCTCCCGAGCCAAGAGAAACAGAGGGAATCCCCCCCTCCTTTCACCAGCCAAGGCAACACGACCGGCTTTCTCTAGCCCGTAACCTTCCGGACGACCCCGCTCCCACCTCCATCCTGCAATCTCACTTCTACCGGTCCCCCTTCCCAACAATGCCCCCGCAACGAGCGTCCTGAAGGCGCCGGCCGTTGCTTACCGTCTTTCGGGCCGAGGTCCCCGGCTCTCCTGGATCCCGCCCACCCGGGGTAGGAAGTTTCCAGCGGCGGGTAAGGCGGGGGGCTGATGGACCCCGACCCGGCTTGGAAGGCGGCGTCCGCTTTGATCTTCTTGACCAAGAAAGAGCGAGGCATGGCGAAGCGAAGAGCGCTGGCCGAGCCTGGTCCGGTTCAGCACTTTGGACAGCTCTGCAGCGGCTGCCCGAGTGGGCGGGGCGGGAGGGGAGGCAAGCGGGGGCGGGGGGGTTGAAAGGCGGAGAAGCGATCATGGCCCCCGGCCGCTGCATCGATCATGGCCCCCGGCCGCTGCGCGGCCCGGTGCCAGGTACTCCACGGCCCGGCACCGGTCCGCGGATCGGGGGTTGGGGACCACTGCTCTATGGGGTTCAGGTCAGGCAAGTTTGTTGGCCAATCAAGCACAGTAATCCCATGGTCATTGAACCAGGTTTTGGTACTTTTGGCAGTGTGGGCAGGTGCCAAGTCCTGCTGGAAAATGAAGTCAGCATCCCCATAAAGCTTATCTGCGGAAGGAAGCATGAAGTGCTCCAAAATCTTCTGGTAGACGGCTGCGTTGACCCTGGACTTAATGAAGCACAGTGGACCAACACCAGCAGATGACATGGTTCCCCAAATCAACATAGACTGTGGAAACTTCACACTGGACTTCAAGCATCTTGCAGTGTGTGCCTCTCTAATCTTCCTCCAGACTCTGAAGGAAGTCTGGACTCTGGAAACCTCCTTGGTTTCCAAATGAGATGCAAAAGTTGCTCTCATCAGAAAAGAGGACTTTGGACCACTGAGCAACAGACCAGTTCTTTTTTTCTTTAGCCCAGGTAAGACGCTTCTGACGTTGTTTGTTGTTCAGGAGCGGCTTGACAAGAGGAATATGACATTTAAAGCCCATGTCCAGGATCCGTCTGTGTGTGGTGGCTCTTGATGCAGTGATTCGAGCCTCAGTCCTCCTTGTGAAAGTCCCCAACACTTTTGAATGGCCTTTTCCTGACAATCCTCTCCAGGCTATGGTCATCCCTGCTGCTTGTGCACCTTTTTCTTCCACACTTTCCCCTTCCACATAACTTTCTATTAATGTGCTTTGATACAGCACTTTGGGAACATCCAACTTCTTTTGCAATTACCTTTTGAGGCTTTCCCTCCTTATGGAGGGTGTCAATGATGGTTTTCTGCACAATTGTCAGATCAGCAGTCTTTCCCATGATTGTGATTCCTACTGAACCAGACTGAGAGACCATTTAAAGGCTCAGGAACCCTTTGCAGGTGTTATGGCTTAATTAGCTAATTAGAGTAGGACACTTTGAACCTAGAATATTGAACCTTTTCACAATATTCTAATTTTCTGAGATTGTGAATTTGGAGTTTTCATGAGGTGTAAGCCATAAACATCAAAAGTATGACAAATCAGGGCTTGAACTATCTCGCTTTGCATGTAATGAATCTATCTCATATATTAGTTTCACCTTTTAAGTTGCATTACTGAAATAAATGAACTTTTGCACGATATTCTAATTTTCAAGTTTCACCTGTATGTTCAGGTTCAGTAAACTAACATGAAACACTGGGTGGATCCTCCGGAGGGTTTTTGATAGTTCTAACTGTACTGTGACCGGGTTACACTTCGTACAATAGGAAAAGGGCTCACATATTTAGGCACAAGTTTTTTCAACTTTTGGGTAGTTTGTAGGTACTTAGTGGAAAGGAAAACCCTTTCTCCCACTTGGTAGTCCTTTGGCATAGCTCTTTTCTTATCAGCCTGTTTCTTATGGGCTTGGTGAGCCTCATCTAACGCCTTACGAGTTACGAGCCAGGTAAACTGAAGCTGCTCGATCCAGTCCACCAACGAAGGGATTTGAGGTTTCTCCTGTGGCAGTTCTGGGATGGGCACAAAGTCCTGACCCGACACCACCTTGAATGGGGTAAAGCCAATACTTCTGTGTCTGGAGTTATTATAGGTGACCTCTGCAAACGGCAGTAAGTCTATGCAGTTATCTTGCTGGTAATTTACATAGCATCTGAGTATTGTTCTAATACCGAGTTAGCCCTTTCACAAGCCCCATTTGTCTGAAGATAGTGGGAGGAGTTTAGCCCTGGGTGGAACCCAACCACCTCAGCAACTCCCTCCAGAAAAGGGAGATGAACTGAACCCTTCTGTCCAAAATTATTTGTTCAGGAACACCATGTAACCTATATACATGTTGAATGAACAGTTTAGCCAACATCCTTGCTAGGGAAATCTTGGGGCATGGTACAAAGTGCATCTGTTCGGAGAATAAATCCAGAATCACCCAAATGATGGTATTTCCACTACTTTGGGGTAATTCAACAATAAAGTCTATGGATATCTCCTTCCAAGGAACTCCAGATCTGGCAACGTTCTGGAGTAACCCAGGCAGCTTCCCAGGTGGCCTCTTTGCAGAGGCACATACAGGGCAGTTAGCAACGTATGCCTCTATGTCCTTCTTTAGGTGGGCCTCTAGGTTCTTATGGTCTGTCCACACCTCAAAAGGGTGTTGTGAAGTTTCCGAAAGATGCCCTAATTAATTCATGAGCCACGAGCCAAACTTCAAAAGAAATAGAGTCATTTATTAGGAGCACCATTTCGGCAATATTAGGATGCAGTTAGAACTAATCCCACGTAGATTTACATTCCCCAATAACCCTGTCTCTCCCCTCCTCCCTGGCCGTGTCATAAATCACATTCTCCAATTAATCACTTTGGCTGCCTGTGAAACCCAAAACTCTCCTACTGATTGTGATAACCAAAACATCTGTGGAATGTAGTGTCAGGGAAATCAATCAGTTCCATCAGTTCTCCCTCCCTCCTGCTCATAGCAACTTGAAAGCTTTGCAAGTTGACATTCGGCTCCCCTCACTTCCTGAGGGCGAACTGTGTAAAGCAAAACAATTTGAGTACAGATGTAGAGTTTAGGGATGCGACCCTAAACTCGGCTTGTTTGGATTTTCTGCGTGAAATTTGGCTATAAGGCAATCAGCCTGGATGTTTCGACTCTTTACCCAAGATGCCTCTGATAAAGGGTAACCCTTCCACTTGATTAAATATTGGAGTTGTCTCCTGTGCCACCTCAAATTGAGGATTTGCTGCACCTCATAATGGGTCTGCCTCCCTATGACCATTGGGTCCAGGGGCTGATGGGGTAGTGGCCTCAGGGTCAATCATTGAGCTCCCCAACAGCCATTTCAATTGGAGGAGAAAGTCTGCCTGTTTCTTAATAGGTTTGTGCTGCTTTAGCTAGCGCTTTCTTGACATTCTCCCAGGTTGCTTTCAGCGTTGCCATTCAATCGGTCAAGCTGACTGAGGAGGGGGGCTCCCTTGGGTACTCAGGCATTGGGACAAGTCCATGCCACTCACTACCTTGAACGGGGTTATCCCTATGCTACTGTGAACAGCATTATTATATGCGACTTCAGCAAAAGACAAGAGGTCCACCCAATTGGACTGCTAATAGTTCACATAGCACCTCAGGTACTGCTCTACCATGGCATTCAGTCTCTCTGCCCCCCACCCCACATTGGTGCTTGGATGAAAGGCTGAGCTAAGGCCCTGGGATGACCCAATGGACCGTAGGAACTCCCTCCAGAACTTAGCCATGAACTGGACCCTCTGTCTGAGATAATTCTTCTTGGTACTCTATGCAGGTAGTAAATGTGTTTCAGGAATGGTTTGGCCAACTGGTGGGTTGAGGGTAGTCCGCTGCAGGGTATGAAGTGCGCTATTTGGAAAATAAATCTATTACAGTCCAAATCACCGTGTTTCCCCCACTTTTTGGCAATTCCACTATAAAGTCCATTGCGATCTCCTCCCATGATCTTGTTGGCTCTGCTACTGATTGTAGCAGTCCGGGGGGTTTTCCTGGTTGTTTCTTCATTGTGGCGCAGATGATGCAACTTTTTACATAACTGTCCATGTCTTTCTTTATGCTGGGCCACCAGAACTGCCTCCATGCTAAGTGTAAAATCTTTAGGAATCCGAAGTGGCCTGCCAGTTTAACATTGTGGCTTATCGGGGATCAGGGTGCATAGGGATTCTGGGACATAGAACTTCGTCCCCTTCCATGCAAGGTCATCCCTTTTTGTCAGGATGTGTTGATTGTCTCGGAACCAGGGGTCTGCCAGCAGTTTTGAGTTTTACCATTAGATTGCTTGTTGGTTGGTCATGCCGGTGATGGCATTGTTGTCTGGTGGTTACTTAGGCCGCTATTTGGGAAGGGGGAACGATGGTGTCCACTACCTGCTCCTGCTCGCATTTGTACTGGGGCATGCGGGAGAGGGCATCAGCTAGAAAGTTCATCCCCCCTGGAATGTGCTTTAGCACGAAGTCAAAACGGTTGAAGTATTGAGCCCAACGGACTTGTTTGGGCGGTAGTTTTGGCGGGGTCCTGAGGGTCCCCAGGTTTTTGTGGTCAGTCCAGACTTCGAACTATTTCTGACCCCCTTTCAGAAGGTGTCGCCAGGTTAGCAGTGCCCATCTCACCGTGAATGCCTCCTTTTCCCATGTTGCCCATCGTGTCTCTGTGTCTGTGAGGTTGCAGGAGGTATAGGCGCAGGGTTGTAGATTTCCTTGACTATTTCTTTGGAATAGCACTGCTCCAACTGCCACGTTACTAACGTCTGCATGGATGATGAAGGCTGGTTCGGGGTCAGGATGCTTCAACATCGGTTCCTTCGCAAACATTTCTTTTAGTGTTTCAAATGCCTCTTGGCAGGTTAGGTCCCACTGTAGAGGTTGTCCCAGGTGGGGTTTTGTTCCTGGGCTCCCTGTTTTTAGGAGGTCCATCATGGGTTTGGCAATCTTCGCAAAGGAGGGGATGATTGCCTGTAGAAGTTTGTGAACCCTAGGAAGCTTTGTAGCTGTCTACAGGTGCGAGAGGGTTGCCAGCCTAGGATGGCTTGTACTTTGGCTGGATCCATCTCTATTCCCTCATTTGACACTCGATAACCCAGGTAGTCTAGCCGTGCACGGTGGAATTTGTTAGGATATGGTATAAGTCTAACAAGTTGTCTATAACTTTAAATGTATTCTGTAACTTTAAATGTAATGCTGAGTAATTGTACTGCTGAGTCATTGTAATGACTAATGACTGCTGACTGAATGCTGACTGCAATTATCATAATTGTACTGTTGAGTCATTGCACTGCTGACTTCACTTATCTTAAGTGGATAATTACTAGTGTAAACTGTATATAAGAGGAAGCCGAGCTATAGTGATTGTTGGACCTGCTCTCATCATTGCTTGACTTGCTGCTTGACTGGAACTGTTGATTGGAACTGTTACTGTCATCGTGTGAAGAAGTGGATGGATCTGCTACCATCGTGATTTGTTACCAGCGTTGAATTGCTGTTTATTACATACTGCTGTTTGGTAAGAAGATATCTGTGGCTTCGGACTGATTTGAAAGGCTAAAGACTTGGATTGACTGAAAGACTATGCAATTGTTTTTCACTACAAAGTGGAAGCTTTGTTAAACCAATTTGTATGTATTGTACTCATTGCTCTCAGTACCGTTTCTCTGTGCACTTACTCTGCTGGTTGGTAACACAACAATATCCTTAACAGAATTCACATTTTGACAGCTTGACATACAGGTTGGCTGCCAGAAGTTTTTCCAGTACCTGGCGGACAAAGGGTATGTGGTCGTCCATGGTCTCAGTGTAAATGAGGGTATCATCTAGGTAGACAAGAACCCCCTTGTAGAAGTGCTCATGCAGCACCTCATTTATTAATTGCATGAACACCGCTGGGCTCCCTGCAGTCTGAAAGGCATCACTTTGAATTGGAAGCACCCTAGGGGCAGTTGAATGCTGTTTTCCACTCATCTCCCTCCCTGATGCGTACTTGGTAGTATGCTTCTCTGAGGTCTAGTTTGGTGATTCCTCAAAAGTCCACAATCTCATAGTTCCATCTTTTTTTTCTTTGAAGAGCACTGGGGCCGCGACCCGTGGTTTGGTTGGCTCGATGAATCCCCTTTCTAGGTTTTTGTCTATATAATTGCGCATTTCTTACATTTCCCAGGGTGTCATGGCATACAGTTTGGGCTTGGGTAGTTTTGCCCCAGGGATGATTTCGATGGCACAATCTGTGTCGCGGTGGGGAGGCAGGACATTGCACTCAGCCTCACTGAATACTTCTGCAAGGTCCTCATATTCCCTTAGGATCTGTTTGGTTTCTGGGGTTTTGTCGGATGTGGCTGCCAGTTGTTCTAGTGTGCTCTTTTGGAGGGTTCCCTGCATGGGTGGTGTTTCTGCTCGCTGGTGTGAGAGGGGTTGGGGCCCCCTTGCTATTCTCAGTCTGCGGGTAACCCCTTGCCACCAGATGGTTGGTCCCCACTTGTCTAGCCAGGAGAATCCCAGTATGACTGGATCTGTCATTTTGGGGGCTATTATGAATCGAATTATTTCCCAGTGGTCCGCTAGCTTTAGCCCCACTGGTTCGGTCAGGTGAATGGCATAGGCTCCCCCCATTAGGGACTCATCGACCTGTTCGGATTGGGTGGGCAGTGTTTTTGCTCTGATCCCCAGTTTCAGGACTGTAGTTAGGTTAATCAAGCATCTAGTGCAGCCTGAGTCTATCAGGGCTTGAAAAGCCCCCTGAGTCCCCATTTTCGAGGCTGTGAGGTGTATTCGGAAAATGAAAGGGTGGATTGGTCCCCTCACCATTGGGTCATTTTCACCCTCCTCCTCGCTGTCATAGGATTCTGGCGACTGGTCATTGTTGCCTGGGGTTCCCCCCCCCTTCGGCTGGGTGGGGAGGGAACTTTTCAGCCTGGAGGCCCCTTCGGGACATGTTGGTGGCCCGTTTGGGGCCTTGTTCCAGTTGTGCCTTAGGTGGTGGCTCTGGCCTAGGCCTCGGGGCTGGGGTCATGCGCGCAGATGCCATTTGGCCCTTTCTCCCCACATCTGTAGCACTTCAGCAGACTTCGAGGGAGGGCTGGTTTCAGGGTCTGCCATGGTGCTGTGGTTCCCCATTGGCTGGGTGGTTTCAGGTTGGGTTTCCCCCTCTCTTTTGTGTCTGGCTGCTTTCTCATGTTGTTGGTGTGCAATCCACTGTCAAGTTTTATTGCTACTTGGAACCACTCAGAGAGCTGGTTCGGGATGTCCCAGTAAGCAGTTACCGGGGCAATTTGATTGTCCAGGCTTGTTCTGAAAAAGTGCACTAGCAACCGCTCTGGTAAAGGGGGTAGCCTCCCAATGACTCTCCTAAATTTGCGGATGTGCTCTTTAATGGGGTGACCCCTCTGCTTTAGATAGCTGAGCTCATCTTCTGCATACGGGTCTTCATCCGCCTCCTCGAATCTGGCCTCTAGCAGTCGTAGGAAGTCATCTGAAGTCATCTGCATCTTGCAGTTGGGGGGTTCTTCTCTTGTGGAGGGCTGCTAGCCATTCCCTTGCTTCCCCCTCTAGCCCCTCTGCGATGGTATTCACCATGGCTCTGGGGGATGGGTAGAGGTGTCCATAACATTCTAGGTGGATCTCAGCTGAGTCAAGGAATAGAGCTAGCTGGTTTGAGTCCCCATCAATCTTTCCTCTGAACTGGGGCGGTTCATTCAGCACTGCTCCTCTCTCCCCCTGTTGGCCTCTGTATGCTTGTGTTTGCTGTAGCTGGCCCTCTTCCTCAGCTCTAGTTTGGAGGGAGAGGGGGATTTGTCTGCCCTGGGCAGCCTGCCTGCTGTGTGGAAAAGACACTGGTTACAGCCGCCTTCTGAAGGGTGGAGAAGGGGGGCTGTGTTCCTGTCTGCTTCTCCTCACTTCAAAGGGATCCACTGCTCCTCCCTTCTCCTTTGGCCTGCATGATGGCCCCTCATTGGGAAGGGTGGCCCGGTCAAATTCCTCCCTCAGCTGTTCTCTGGAACTCCCCAGGGGCTTTGAGAGCCTGGCTTGTGCCTTGCCTGCTGGGGAGGAGGGGGTCTGTTGGGATGGGGGAGGGGATCTCTGGGGTGTTGGAGAGCTGGAGTACTGTGGTTATGACCGGGAGAGATAGATATGGCGGGAGCTGAGGGGTAGGCCGCTCTCAGGAAACTAGGACTCAGTGTCTCAAAGTCATTACTTATTCTGGTTCTGGATCACCGGGCTCGCCTCGTATACCTGGTGACTTGGGATGTCAGGGCCCTGGCCTCAGGCTGCTGCTGTTTAATGCCAGGTCTGTTGTTAACAAGGCCCCCCTCGTTCAGGACTTAATCCTGGAGGAGGGGGCTAACCTGGCATGCATAACTGAGACCTGGCTGGGCCAGGAGGGGGATGTTCCCCTCTCAGAGATGTGCCCAGACGGGTTTCAGGTATTGCATCAGCCACGACTCCAGGGAAGGGGTGGAGGAGTGGCAGTTATTGTCCGTAAGAGTCTTTGTCCTCGCAGAATCCCTGCACCGGAGATTGTTGGGTGTGAGTCTCTTCTCTTGAAGTTGGACTCAGGGGTTCAGTTGGGCTTGTTGTTGACGTACCTGCCTCCCAGCTGCATTTTAACAGCCCTGCCTGTGCTGCTAGAGGCAGTAGCTGGGTTGGCAGTGGAGTTCCCTGGGCTTATGGAACTGGGGGACTTCAACTTGCCATCACTTGGCAAATCCTCAGATGCGGCTCAGGAGTTCATGGCTTCCATGACAACCATGGACCTGACCCAAGTAGTACAGGGTCCAACTCATGGGGGGGGGGACACACACTTGACCTGGTGTTTCTCTCGGGGCAGTGGAGATATGATCTGGAATTAAGGGGTATAGATGCTTCTCCCTTATTGTGGTCAGATCATTTTCTGCTGAGGTTAGACTTCAGGGTGCTACTCCCCCATAGCAGGGAGGCGGAGCCGATTTAAGTGGTTCCGCCCCAGATGCCTAATGGACCCTGAAGGGTTCCAGAAGGAGCTTGGGGAGATACCTGACTCCCTTGTCCACAATCCGTCTGAGTTCCTGGTGGCTGCCTGGAATAGGGTGGCATCTGGGGCACTAGACCGGATTGCACCTTTGCGACCTCTCCATGGCGGTGGATCCAGGAAAGCTCCCTGGTTTACCGAGGAGCTCTGGGAGATGAAGCACCAGAAGAGACGTCTAGAGCAATGCTGGAGGACCAGTAACTCCAAATCTGACCGAACACTCTTAAGAGCCTTTATTAGGACTTATTTAGTGGCGATACGGGTGGCAAAATGTTCACATTTTTCCACACTTATTGCATCCGCTGATTCGCGCCTAGCCGCCCTATTTAGGGTAACTCATTCCCTCCTTAATGTAGGGGGAGTGGAGGAGCCCTTGCAGGGTAGAGCTGAGGAGTTTGTGCAGTTTTTGTTGGATAAAGTCGCTCAGATTCAGATGGACCTGGACTCTGATTGGGCAATTCCGACCGAGATGATGGGGGCATGATCACATATATGTGTGGGATGAATTTGAGCCTGTGATTCCTGAGGAAGTGGACAAGGCTGTAGGAGCAATGAGTTCCTCCACTTGTTTGTTGGACCCATGCCCCTCCTGGCTGGTTTCGGCCAGCAGGGAGGTGACACAAGGCTGGCTCCAGGCTTTAGTTAACGCTTCCATGAGGGAGGGGTCCTTCCCGCAACCATTAAAGGAAGCGGTTGTAATGCCCCTCCTCAAGAAGCCTTCCCTGGATCCAGCAGAATTAAAGAACTTTTGTCCAGTCTTCAACCTACCCTTTGTGAGAAAGGTTGTAGAGAAAGTGGTGGCACTTCAGCTCCTACAGTCATTGGATGAAACGGATTATCTAGACCCTTTTCAGTCTGGCTTCAGGCCTGGCTACAGCATGGAAACTGCTTTGGTCACGCTGATGGATGATCTCTGGTGAGCCCGAGTTGGGGTCATTCCTCTATCTTGGTGCTACTTGACCTCTCAGCAGCTTTTGATACCATTGACCATAGTATCCTTTTAGGACGACTAAGGGAGTTGGGAGGGGGAGGCACCGTGTTACAGTGGTTCTCCTCCTATCTCTCTGGTCAGTCACAGTTGGTGTTGGCAGGAGGACAGAGGTCGACCCCTAGACCCCTTGATTGCGGGGTGCCTCAGGGCTCAATCCTCTCTCCCCTTCTATTCAACATCTACATGAAACTGCTGGGGGAGATCATCCGACGATACGGGGTGGGGTATCAGCAATATGCTGATGATACCCAGCTGTATATATCTCCACCCCGCGTCAGTTCAGTGAAGCGGTGGATGTGATGTGCCAGTGCCTGGAAGCTGTGAGGGTCTGGATGGGAGTCAACAGGCTCAGACTTAACCTAGACAAGACCGAGTGGCTGTGGGTATTGCCTCCTAAAGATTATGTCGACTGTCCATCCTTGGTTCTGGGGGGGGGGAGAAATTGTCCCCCTCAGAATAGGCTCGCAATTTGGGTGTCCTCCTAGACTCACAGCTAAGATTAGAGCAACATCTGGCAGCTATAACTAGGGGGACCTTTGCACAGGTTCGCCTGGTGCACCAATTGCGACCCTACTTGGATCAGGAGGCTCTCCTCACAGTCACTCATGCCCTTGTCACCGCACGGTTAGATTATTGCAACGCGCTCTACATGGGGCTACCCTTGAACAGTGTTCAGAGAGTACAGTTGGCCCAGAATGCAGCTGTGTGAGCTGTTGTGGGTGCACCTAGATACACCCACATTACACCAATTCTCCGCGAGCTGCATTGGCTCCCTATTGGTCTCCGGGTACAATTCAAGGTGTTGGTTATTACATTTAAAGCCCTACATGGCTCAGGGCCAGGCTATCTTCGAGACTGCCTTCTACGGCATAGCTTCCAGCGACCGGTAAGATCCCACAGAGTTGGTCTCCTCTGGGTCACGTCAGCTAAACAATGCTGGCTGGCGGGCCCGCAGGGGAGGGCCTTATCTGTGGTTGCCCCACTTCTCTGGAACCAGTTACCTCCTGAGATCTGGACTACCCCCACCCTATTGGCCTTCCGGAAAGCGGTGAAGACCTGGCTTTTCCGGCAGGCCTGGGGCCATTGATCTTGCTGTTGAATCTTGCGAGATCCGGCCATGAATGGTGTGCATGGGCTTTTAATGTTTTTAAAATGTTTTCATAATGTTTTTAATAATTTTCTATGTTCATTGTCGTATTACTTTTGTTGTAAGCCGCCCAGAGTCCCTTGGGAGTTGGGTGCATAGAAATGTGATAAATAAAATAAAATAAAATTGTTTCCAGTCCAGCCTCCACTCCACTCTTCCCAGCTCACTCAGGGGCTTCCCCTTTTTCTGGGCATTGGGGTGGGGGAACTCAACCTCAGCTGCTCTAGAGATTGACTCCCACCAATACTCATCTCTTCTTGCTTCCGCTGTTGGAGCAGGCATCTCAGCTTTGATGTCTGAGGGAGGCGGCACTCTGGCTGCAATCAGGCTCTCTTCAGATAGCCTGTCTTCAGCCATGGTTGCCTGATTTTCCCTCCCAGCACCCCAGATATTGGGGAACGATTGGAGAGTCCAGGATTCAGGAAATCTGGTTATCTTGATAGATTTTAAAAGGAGTTCTAACTGTCTGTAAATTCATGAGCCACGAGCGAAACTTCAAAAGAAATACAGTCATTCATTAGGAGCACCATTTTGGCAATATTCGGACGCAGTTAGAACTAATCCCACGTAGATTTATGTTTCCCTATGACCATGTTTCTCTCCTCCTCCCTGGCTGTGTCATAAATCACATTATCCAATTAACCACTTTTTTTTTAAAATTTGATTTATATGCCGCCCTTCTCCGGAGACTCAGAGTGGCTTACAATGTGCTAAGCAATAGCCTTCATCCTTTTGTATATTTATACAAAGTCAGCTTATTGCCCCCACAAACTGGGTCCTCATTTAACCTACCTTAGAAAGGATGGAAGGCTGAGTCAACCTTGAGCCTGGCGAGATTCGAACCTGCAGTAATTGCAGGCAGCTGTTCTTAATAACAGGGTGCTTTAGACCACTGTACTACCAAGGCTCCTTTGGCTGGCTGTGAAGCCGAAAACTCTCCTACTGATTGCAATAACCAAAACATCTGTGGAATGTAGTGTCAGTTAGGGAAATCAATCAGCTCCATCAGTTCTCCCTCCCTCCTGCTCATGGGAACTTGAAAGCTTTGCCCTTTCAAGGAAGTGCCTCCAGGTTAACAGGGCCCAGCAGACAGCAAAAGCCTCCTTCTCCCATATTGCCCATCTCCTTTCGGTCTCAGATAATTTCCGGGAGGTGTAGGTGCAGGGTTGTAAAGTTCCATCAACATTTGCTTGAAGTAGCATCACCCCCATGGCTACATCACTGGTGTCGGCCTGGACTACGAAAGAGGCCTCCATGTTGGGGTGTTTAAGGACAGGTTCAGTGGCAAACAGTTGTTTCAGTTTCTCAAAAGCCACCTGGCACTCCATGGTCCACTCGAGTGGCCAGCTAGGCTTGGTTTTAGCCTCTCCTTTTGTTTTTAGGAGGTTGGTAATTGGTAAAGCGAGGGGATGAATTGTCGATAAAAGTTGGCAAAACCCAAGAAGCTTTGCAGCTGCTTGCGGGTGCTTAGAGGTGCCCACTCTAGGACCCCCCCCCGATTTTCTCCAGATCCATTTCTATCCCGTCATTCAATATGTGATAACCCAAATAGTCAATCTTACTCTGATGGAACTCACACTTTGACAATTTATTTATTTTATTTTTTTTAAAAAAATTATTGGTTAAAAATAACGAACAAATATAGATACAACATTACAACATACAAAACAAATAAGCATGAATCAAATCTTTTTCCAATTTGTCACATTGGTAGACTGCATTTATATTCTTACCTATACATCTATATATTTACGTATAAGACAATATCATAAACTCCATATTAAATTAACTATCTTTCTTAATTGGTACCCACTTCTTGTCTATAAGTTTCGACCTCTCTTTTGTGTCCCTATTTTTATATTCCTTTCTTTTTCTCCAACCAGTTATACCATCTCTGCCATACTAAATAATAGTCTGTTTCATCTTTTTCCTGTAATTCTTTTGTAAGTCTATCCATTTCTGCACATTCCATAATTTTGGTGATTATTTTGTTTTCCGTTGGTGTGTCTTCATGTTTCCAGTTTTGAGCAAAGACAATCCATGCTGCTATTAGTATATGGATAATTAGATATTTTATTTCTTTTTCGTAATGGCCTGTAATTATTCCTAGTAAGAAAATTTCCGGTTTCATTTCCAATTTCTGATTTCTTCTATTTGTATCCTTATTGCATGCCAGAATTTTTTTGCCTTCTGGCGTGACCACCACATATGATAGTAAGTTCCTTTTTGTGATTTGCACTTCCAGCAAGTTGGGGAGGTATTCAGAAACATTTTTGCTAGGCACTCAGGAGGGAGGTGCCACCGGTAGAACATTTTATACATATTCTCTTTGTAGGGTATAGACATTGTTAGTTTATAGTTTACATTCCATAATTTTTCCCATTTGTCCAATTCAATGTTATACCCAAAATTTTTTGCTCAAATTATATTTTCTTTAACCACTTCTTCTTCTAATTTATATTTTAATAGGTAATTACAAGTTTTAGTTATCAATTTATCATCTGTTCCTTGTAAAATTTTGTCTAATTCATATGGCTCTTTTTGGAATCCGAATTGTACCAGGTCTGTCTTGTACTTGGATTCTATCTGTAAATATGGCCACCAATCAATGTCTATACCCTGTTCTTTCAATTCTTGTTTCGATTTTAACTCTCCTCCACTGTTCAGCAGTTATTTATAGGTTTTCATTTTCTCCTTATCCATGGCATTGGGATAGATCTGCGCCTCCATGGTCGATAACCATCCTGAAATTTTATTATAATGTACTTTTCTAATCTCTTGCCACGTTTTATATAGTGCTTCTCTAATAATATGTCATCGAAAGTATCTGTGGTGTTTATCTCTCCCTTGCCACAAAAATGCGTGCCAACCTCTTTGCAAATCAAAGCCCTCTAATGTTAATATTCTTTTGTTTTTAAGCTCTATCCAGTCTCTTATCCAAATCAATGATGCCGCTTTATAATACAGTTCCCAATCCGGTAATCCTAATCCTCCTTTCTCTCGTGTATCTTGAAGATGTTTTATTTTAATTCTTGCCTTCTTCCCCTGCCAAATATAGTTTGCAATCATTTTATTAAAATCTTTGAAAAAGCTTTTTCCTGACCATATCGAGATTACTTGGAATAAATATAATATTCTAGGTAATATGTTCATTTTAATAGGTGCAATTTTTCCTAGAAATGATAATTGTAACTTGCTCCATGTTTCCAAATCCTTTTTCATCTGTTTTGTCAATTTATTATAATTATCTTCTCTAAGTGATGATGCTTTATTAGTAAGCCAGATTCCTAAATATTTTACTTTCGTTGTCATTTTTATTCCTAATTTATCTTCTAATTCTTTTTCCTGCAAATTTGTCAGATTCTTCGTTAATGCTTTTGTTTTTTGTTTATTGATTTTAAGGCCGGCCACTCTTCCATACTCCTCTATTTTTGCTAACAATTTCGTTCCTGTTATTGCTGGTTGTTCCAAGATAAACACCACATCATCCGCAAAGGCTTGTAATTTGTACTCCTCTTTTTTGATTCTCAGTCCTTTTATTTCTTTATCTTTCCTGATTTCATTTAGTAGTTTCATTTAGTAGTTTCTAATGATATTATAAACAATAAGGGGGATAGGGGACATCCCTGTCTCACTCCTTTTAGTATTTCAAATTGTTCTGTCATATCTCCATTTATCATAATCTTTGCAGTTTGAGAGGAGTAAATCTTCCTAATCATATTTAAAAATTCATCGCCGAATTCCATACTTTCCAATTGTAATATAAGAAATTTCCAATTTAGATTATTCAAAGTCTTCTGCACGTCCAAGAAGATTAAGGCCAGTCGTTTGTCCGAGTTTTTTTCATAATATTCTAGAATGTCAACGATTTGTCTCATATTATTTTTTATTTGTCTTCTTGGAATGAAACCATTTTTGTCTGGATGGATATATTTGTGGATGACTCTTTTCAGTCTCTGTGTGATAATCAGCGTAAACAATTTATAATCTACATTTATCAGTGATATTGGTCTGTAATTTTTGATTTGTGTGAGATCTGTTTCTTCTTTTGGAATAAGTGTGATGATAGTTTCACTCCACGATTTGGGGATTGTAGGTTCTAAAAGTGCAGTGTTAAAAACTTGCAGTAAAATGTTGTCCATTCGATATTGGCATGTTTTGTAAAATTCTGTTGGTATACCATCTGGTCCTGGGGTTTTATTGTTTTTTTGTTTTTTCTTGCCTCTATTAGCTCGGTCATGGTAATTGGTCTGTTCAGTAACTCTCTCTGTGTCTCTTCTAGCCCTTAAATGTTTGTTTTGCCTAGATATTCTTTAATATCTTCTTCCCAGATTTCCTCTTGTTTATATAAATTCTGGAAGAAATTTTTTACTATTTGTTTTTTATCTTCGTTTCTGTAGTATGTTTCCCCTACCTCGTCTTGCAGTTGGTGTATTGTTCTCTTCTCTTTTTCCTTTTTCAATTTATACGCCAGCCAGTGACTTGTTTTATTTGTGTGTTCAAAATGGTTTTGTTTTGCTAATTTAATTTTCCTTGCAATTCCTGTTTGTGTAATTAAATTGATTTTATGTTTGGTGAGATTTAGCTTTCCTTTAATTATTTTATTGTGGGGTTCTTTCTGCAACTCTGATTCATATGTTCTAAGTTCTATTAATAAGTTATCTCTTATCTGTTGTTTGTCTTTGTTTTTTTTTTTTGCCGTATATGCGATAGTAATTTTCGTCGGGCCCTGAAAATTTATTTATTTCAACTAGCTGGGCTGGCTTAATCCCACAGTTTTGAGTTAAATTTTAATTGATTTTAAATTGGGTTGTTTTAAATTACGGCCAAAAAAAATATTTAATCATTTTAAACTGCTTTTAAATTTTGTATGTTCTGTTTTTATTTCGGCTGTTCACCGCCCTGAGTCTTATTGGAGAAGGGCGGTATATAAATGGAAATAAATAAACAAATAAGTAAGGCCTCTTATATAGGCTTTGGCTGTGTCCCATAAGTTTTGGAGTGAGGTTTGCTCTTTCATATTTATCTGGAAAAATGTAATAATTTCTTTCTCAATCATTTGTGAATATTCTTTATCTTTTATTATTTCTTTGTTCATCATCCATCTTCTTTGTTTTCGGTATCCTTTCCATATTACCATTATTGGACTGTGATCCGCCCAAGTGTTTGGTGATATTTCAATGTTCTTTATCTGTTTCCTAAGTTCTTTAGTCATCCAGGCCATATCTATTCTAGACCACGATTGATGTGGGCTAGAATAAAATGTATATTGTTTTTTTTCTTTGTTCACCTCTCTCCATACGTCGTGTAATTGTAATTCATGTGCCATATTTTTGAATGTATCCGGAAGTACTTTTTTCCTGGTTTTGTTCTTTTTATTACTCTGGTAATCTTTTTCTGTGTCTGTAATCGCGTTGAAATCTCCTATAATACAGATATTCTCATATTCCAAATCTTTGACTATATTGTGCATTTTTTGAAAAATTTGTTTTGATTTCCGTTAGGGACATATATCAATATTAATAATATTGTTTTTGATTCTGTTTGTATTTCTTTTTTTTTTTTTTATTGAAAAGGTTTTCAAATACAAATTTTTCCCCCTTTTTCCCCCCCCTCCCCCCCTCCCTAACCCCCCCTCCCCACCCTTCCCCCCCTGTGACTTCTTCGTAACAAAAAAAAACCCTAATTCATAACAGATTACTTACTCCCTCCTCAAAATACTGACCTTTACTTACTAAAAGTATTATAAATCCCCCTTTATCCATACATTTCAGAAAAGAAGAAGAGAAAAAAAACAAAAAAAAAACAAACACATTATACTATAACTATTATAAAATAACTTCTAATTTAGCATAATAGTGTTTTATATCTATACATTATTGCAACAATTCAAAACCACCTTCCACTTTAAGACTATACGATAAGTCCTACTTTAGTAACATTTCAAAGCGGGCTCCCCATAAAATCTAATTTAACATTTATTCCACTCTATCCATTTCCTCCACTCCCCTAAATGTATCACTTAAAAATCCCTTTTCTTAAACTAATCAGTCTGTAGCTAGCTTATTCACCCACTGTCTTACAAATTTACCATACACAACAATTCTTGATATCTTTAATTCACTGCCCACACTACTTAAAAATATATATATATATATATTCCATTATATCTAAATAAAAAAAGAAAAGACAATAACTTTAAATTTATAGTCCATATAATATCTTCTTGTAGTCTTTCCACTGGATTGTTAAAGCCAACATCCATAATAGGGTAACATAGCTTGCTGATGCAACAGTTTATTCAAGATCTCCAATCATATCTGCCCCCATCAGTAGTAAACATCTTCTTATATATATAAAAGTAAAAACAACCACCCGAGTGACATTATAATTATATTCCATATAATAATAATTGTGGGTTTCATCAGGATTATTAATTTCCATCATCGTATTGGGTAACAACCCGATCTTCTGCATGTCCCAATGTGATTCTCTTGCCTTATAGTTCAAGATAATTATAATATATTTATCAACACAAAAAGAAGTTTCAAAGTAGATAATTCAAAACCATCAATTTGAGGCTCTTTCCATGTCCCAAAATTACGGCAATGCAGAGATCTGCCACTATCCTCAGGATGATATTGACCAATATGTCGCCTCCTCTATGTTTTCACATAATCATTCATATTTTAAAATCACTGGCTTCACTGTTGCTTGGATTAGAAATTTCTATTTTTGTACAACCTATTTCTTTTTTTGTTTTCTTTTTGTGGGTTTGACTTCCATCCTAATTTTTTGTGTCTCGCATTTCTTTTTTATCCCTTGTATATCCTCTAATTGGTTTCCATGCTTGTCCTTGCCTTGATAAGTCATCACATTAAAATCAGATGGCACTTCTCTCAAATTTGTAGATAATCCAGCTGGGGTATCCGATAAATCCAAAGGCAATTTATCTGGTACAGTCTCTGTCTTTAGTTCCAGCTCCTTCTGCTTATCCTGTATTATATCTGAAGACGTTAAATTCATTTTCAACCTATTTTGATAAAATTCTTCCGCTCTTTCAACAGTATTTAACTGGTATCTTTCTCCTTGATATCTCAATATAATACCAACTGGGACATCCCACCGGAATTGAATATTTCTCCTTTTTAACTCAGACACCAGAAAGCCAAATTTCTTCCTTTCCATTAATATCTTAGGTGGGAGTTCCTTGTAGATCCAAATCTTTCTTCCATACAATTGCAAATTAGAATTGAAGGAATTTTGCACAATTTTATTCCTAATTTCTTTATCTGAAAAATAGATTACCACATCTCTAGGCAATTGCCTTTGCTTGGCAGTCCAGGAGTTTATTCGATAAGCTCTGTCAATCCTACAAAACACTTCCTCAGGTTGAATCTTTAAAATCCCAGCTAGAAATTCAGAAGATATTTTCCTTAAGTCATCTCTGTTATTTTCCTGCAAACCTCTAAGTCTTATTGCATATTCTGTGAAATTATATTGTATCTTTAGAACCTCTTTTTCAATCCTCTGTTGCAGATTTTCTACATTACCAGACTTTTGGTCGGCATCCATTTTAAATTTTTCTTCTGAACTATAATCCTGAATATTTAACAAATCATTTTCAATTTTTTGAATTCTATTGTCCAATTTATCTTGAATTTCATCCATTTTTGACTCTAGTAAATTAGTATTTGTATCCAACCGAATCATGAATTCTGACACTTTTAAAATTTTTTGCTGCAAAAAGTCAAACTTGGATTTCACCAATTCCTTAGTTTCCTGCTTAAATTTTTCAAGTTGCTGATTCACAATCTCATCCCTTCTTTCAATCTCCTCTAAGAGAAATTCTATTATATTAAAATCAGGTTTCTGGGACTGAAGAGTTAAAACTTGTTCCTTTAAATTCTTAGTGGGGGAATCCCCCCCACCTATTTGTTTATCTGGCTTCACAAGCCTCAGTGCCATGTTTCCGCCTAAGCAGGCTTTGTTAGAAGGAAAAAAAAAAAAAAACAAGACAAAAGACTTCCAGCCAGCAACAATCCGGCCTCCAGGGGAGAAAGAGAAAAACAAAAACAGGAGCGGAGTTTTGTCTACAAATGTAGCCAGTGGTATTTATTCCGCTACATTGTAATAATAAAAAACGGAAGAACTTTCCCTCTCAAACTCTTCTCCAGCCGCGGCAGACGCCATTTTAAAAAGAAACTTTTTTCCTCTTTCTCTTCCTCTATTCTCTTAAGTAATTTTTAAAAGATAAGTAAAATACTTGCGCTTCAGTATTACAGGTCCAGCTCACATTTTCTTTGAGTAATCTGTCAAATTCGCAGGCTTGCTTTTGACGCCTGGCTCTGCATTAGCAGAGGTCTCCCAAAGCCCGGAGCAGCGGCTGGGGATATGGGGCATCTCATCCGCTCCATCCCAAAAGTAAAAGAAAAACTTTTGGGACTCTGCAGAGAGTTCTACCCACCCCTGCCGGCTCTATCTCCGTTTCCTCATGGGAACGGAGTTTTTTCGAGCCGCCGTTCCGTTGTGAAGGCGGCTCTAACAGGCAGTGGAAGCTGACGATCCCAAAGGAACGTCTGGCGGCGGCCAGCAGCAAACAGGAAGTGATTCTGTTTGTATTTCTATCATCAAAACCCTTCCGTCTTCATCTGTATATATTTGCTTTGTTTTCAAATATTTCTTGATGTATACGGCAATTCCTCTCTTTTTTTGATCAGCTAGTGAAGTGTATAGTGTTCCTAATCTTTGGTTCTCTAGTAGTTTTTGATGTTGTTTCTTGATGTGAACTTCTTGCAAATGTATAATGTTCATCTCCAATTTTTGTAGTTTTGTGAATGTGTGTGTTCGTTTGGTTGGTGCATTTAGTCCATTTATATTGATTGAGGTCATTTTTAATTCCCATTCCATTCTTGTTTTCTATCTATTCGTTGTTCTTAGCTTTCTTGTGTTTCTTGTAATTATTTGTGTTTTTCCCTTGCTCCCTCTCTTTCCATTCTTTCTCTCTCTAATCTTCTTTTTTCCTCTTGCTCTCTTTCTACTTCTTCTGTTCGATGTTCCTCCTGGCTCTTATTTTCTGGTTCTTCCCTGCTTTCCTGCTCCTCTTCTAACACAAAATGATGATCAAAAAATTCTTGTGCTTTTTCCAAACTGTCAATCTTGTATTTCTTTTCTTGCCAAGAAATCAATATCCCTTCCGGTATCAGCCAGCAGAACTATTTTATATTTGTTTAATTGTGACGTTAAGAAGTTATAGTTCTTCCTTTGATCTCTTATCCTTCTTGGGATTTGCTTGAGAGTTATTATTTCCTTTCCCTTATATCAGATTGCCTCTTCTCTCATCTTCCTATAAACATCTTCTTTTATGGATTTTTTGGTAAATCTAATATGTACCTCCTTAGGCAGTTTGTGCCTGCGTGCATAATTTGTGTGAACTCTGTAAATTTCGTCCATGTCTCTTCGAATATCTTCTTTATCTCTCTGAGTCGCTTCTGCTAATATCCCTGCCATTAATTCTCCTAATCTTCATCTTTTTGTTCCACTATGTTCTGGAACCTGAGGTAGAAAGACGCTTTCTCCAACTCTAAATAGTGATTGACTCTTCCATTTCTCTATTGATTGATGTTTGGTTTTGTTCCATCATTTCCATTTTCTTATCCATTTGTTCCATTTTTACCTCCACTTTTTGGATCCTTTGCTCATTTTTCATAATGTCCTGCTGTATTTTTTCAATTTTATCATCCATTTTCTTGATATTGTCCTTTATTTCTCCCACATCCGTCTTCAAATCTTCATGATTCCTTCTTGTCTTATTCTTACTATAGTTAATTACTATACTTAATATATTTAATGCAATATGTATAATTAATCAATCTAAGGTAGTAAATATATAATAAATATATAAATATATAATTCTAGACGTTATTAATATTTAAAATAGGTATCTAAATAGGTAAATCAATCACTAAGTAAATATGATACTAAACGATAGTTAATATATATTACAATAAAACCAATGTGTCCCAATCATTAATTAATGGGTGACAATCCAAATTCCCACAATTAATACTTCTTAATGACTAATAAGTAATTCTATTCAAATTAAACAGCTATATATATACTTCATTTTTTGTTTTCTGTTCTTCTATTCTGCAATCGTCTTTCACTTCTTTCACTCTTGCATCATCTTCTTTTCTCTGTAAATTGTTTTTAATATCCTGATCTTAAATGTCCAAATATTCAAGTATCAAAATATCCAAAAGATACACTTTTATGTAGTTAGTTCAGTCTTTTCAATTTAGTAGTTTCCAAAACTGTTTTATATATCACTCCATTATTTACAGTACTTTTCCAATTTCTGTTGTAGATCAATCACCCAATTGCAATTCCACTTGTAATAAATTCTGTCAATCTCACTGTCTACTTTCTTTGAAACACCGTCCTCTATGACAATCCATTTGTTTTAAGGTTTAAACTTCTTTCAAGTCCAAATTCTAGTCGTCAATATTATAAGTTTTCATATCTGCCGATCGTTCGTCTTTCACGCTGTCAAAACCACTTCTTGTTCCTTGGTATTTCTTCTAATCTCCAACTTCTTTCCTCACTCTAGCAGTTCTGATCCCAGATATTTTCCTCTATGTAGTCAATTTATTTTATAATCCACAACTCTTTTACTGGTTTATTTTCTAGGGTTTCTCTGTTTCCGCCGCACTTTCTCTTTCTACACTGTCACTGCCAATCTCAATTTAGCTCTTCCGCTCCTCTCATTGTTTGGTTGCCGCTTGCCTGGCTGTTTCGCCGCTTTCTTGGAGTCTCACTCTCTCCGCTCACTTTTGCCACTCTATGGTTGTACCACTTTCAATTACCTCATTCTCTCGTTCGTTTTCTTTCCAATGTGCTCTCTTATTTTGATTTTCACTTCCCACTATTCGGTTGCCAGAGTTTCAGGCCAGCCAAAATGGCTGGTTTTTTTTCTGACCGGAATTAGGAGGTTTCTCCTGAACCTTCAGTGAGATTGCTTTTCTCTCCGAGGTTCCCGAAGATTCCTCTTTTTTCTATTGATCTCTCCGGGATCAATAGCGTCTGGAACCGCTTGCTGATCAAAAATATTGGAACCTCAAGAACAGAGCCCCATTCTCTTCGTTCCAGACACGATGACGTCACCCCAGAAGTCCTGCACACTTTGACAATTTAGCATACAGCTCGGCCACCCTGAGTTTTTTCAGGACTGACTGCACTATTTTCACATTTTCGTCCATGGTCTCCGTATAAATAAGAATGTCATCTAGGTAGACCAGGACCCCCTTGTAAAGATGCTTATGTATTACCTCATTAATCAACTGCATGAACACCACCGGGGGCCCTTGTAGTCCGAAGGGAAGCACCCTAAACTGGAAACAACCCAGGGGGCAATTGAAAGCAGTTTTCCATTCATCCCCTTCTTTAATTCGAACTCTGTAATAAGCCTCTCTCAAATCCAGTTTAGTGAAAATATTCCCCTTGGCCAAGTGAGCTAACATGTCTTTCATAAGGGGCAGTGGGTAAACATTTTCTACGCAAATGGCATTAAGGTTTTTGTAGTCCACACACAGGCAAAGAGAGCCATCCTTTTTCTCCCGAAACAGTCCCAGGACGGCTACTCAATGCCTAGTGGTTTGGATGAAACCCCGTTTTACATTTTTATCAATAAAGTTCTGCAGTTCCTCCAGCTCAGGAGGGCTCATGGAGTAGATCTTTGGTTTAGGGAGCTTCACCCCTGGGAGGATTTCTATACCGCAGTCTGTGGGCTGATGGGGTGGGAATACATCTGACGCCCTCTTGCTGAAAGCCTCCCTGAGGTCCCAATATTTCTTAGGGATTTTCTCCTTCCCAGCAATGTATTCACTCACTGCCGCTGCCAGCTCCTTTGCGGCTTTGGCCATGCAGAAAGGTTTCCCCCCTTCCTTCCCCCCTGGGTGGAGCGGATGCATAACAACCCTTTCCTCCAATTCATCTGTGGGTTCCATTTCCAGAGCCAGGGCAGTCCAAAAAAGAGGGGTCGTTCTATACCAGGGGTTATGATAAAGCTCAAAGTCTCTCGGTGGTCCCCCATCCACATCTCAACTGGTTTGGTCACAGTGGGCTGCCCCCCCCAGCTACTGACCATCCAACTGACAAAACACGATGGGCACTTTGTCTTTAGTCTCTGCCCCATTTTTCCACCACCTCTCAGCTGATGACACACCTAGTACACCCCAGTGTAAGAGGACTAGCATCTTCCCCTGGGCACTGGATGATGGTACCCTTAGCTCCACCAGGATGGTCATGGGGCCCCCATGCTGACTTACCAGGGGGTCACCATCGGTGTTGGTTTCAGAGCTCCCAACTCCTCCAGGCCTGGGGGAGTGAACTCAACGACTTCCACACCCTTCAGGGATATTTCGCAGTTCTTTGCTGGTGGCTTGTCAGCTCTCTTCCCTCCAGCAGGGATCAGCTTGGAGCCGGCTCTGGAGAAACAATCAGCAGCCTGGTGCCCCTCCTTCCCACATCTGAAGCACACTGTGGAGAGCTTGGAAGCTGGCCCCCCTCTAGCAACTCTAGGAGCCTCTTTCTGGGAAGAGGGGGAAGGCTTGTTCCAGGCGCGGCCCCCACAGTAGCGATCTCTGGCCACACTGGCTGCCAACACCAGCATTCCAGGTCTCAGGGGGAGCCTTCGTGAACAGCAGTCTTTGTAGACATCCTCATTGAGGCCATCCTTATAACATTCCATCAGGGCCTCCTGGGACCACACCCTCATGTGGCGCACCAGCTTGCGAAACTCCTGGGTGTATTCGGCCAACGATCTCCACCCCTGATTTATGGACTTCATCCTGATTCTAGCCTTTCACTCAGCTAAGGGGTCATCAAAACACACTCAGAGGGGCCATCATAAACTGGTCACAGTTCTTCAACAGGGGAGAATCCTCATTATGGAGACCCACCATCCACCCAGCTGCTACCCCCTCCAGGGCCATGGTGACGTACCTCATGTGTGCTGCTTCTGATGTAAAATTCTCTCCATACTCTTGCATATGGTTCCACACTTGGGCGAGGAAGAATCCCAAAGCCTTGGGATCTCCTCCATATTTTACTGCCAGCTGAGGAACCTTTGGAATTCAGCACCTCTGGGGGACTACCCCCCCATAGGGGGGACCTGGGCTGCAGCTGCCACTTGAGTTCCAGCAGCCAGTGCTTGCTCTGGCTGAGCTCTAGGCATCTCTTCTGGGCATGCAGAGGCTTCTGCTTCTCCCCTGGGTATTCAGTCTCCCCATGAGCAGACAATGCATACCTTTGGCGTGTTTTCCAACGTTCAAGAGCTTCTTTCAAGAGATACAGAGCCTGGGTCACCAGGAGGTCTTCTTTATCCTCTTCCTGCCAGGCAGCCTCTCCATGCTGGCAGCTGTCACCCCTGGGGAGATCTCCTTCAAAACTTCCATCCTTCCCATGCCCAGCAACCATTTAGCTCTGACCAGCTTTTCTTCAAGCTGTAATTCAGACATCCATTCCAACGCTTCCCAGCTGCGGCGGGACTGGGGAGGAGTGGACCCAGCAGCCCCCATGTCCTCTTGGTCACTGCCTTGGTTAAACATTCTTTGCCCAGCCCCAATGGTAGTTTTTTTTCCTGGGATAGCTGTTAAAGCAGATCTTGCTTAATGTCAGATGTGCCTCCGTTCAAGACTCAAGAAAGAAAAACCCCAACTCCATGTTTGTAGAGAAAGGTACTTTTACTGAGTATGAATGGAATGCAATGAAAAGAAAGTAAGATCTGAGGCAATAGGCGTGAAAATTACATATTGAAAGTATTCCCTATATATATATATATATATATAGTGCAATTCAATGGTGGGATTCAAATTTTTCTACTATCGGTTCTGCGGGTGTGGCTTGGTGGGCGCGGCTTGGTGTGGCAGCACCTTGCTGTGACATCGAGTTGGCCATGCCCAATCACATGACCCCCACCAAGCCACACCCACAGAACCGGCAGAAAAGGCAGCTCCTGCAGCCTGTCCCTTTATGGTCCCCCCCCCACAGAAGTACCTGTCAAGATAATGAGAATATTCCTCCCTTTCAGTCACATCACAAGATCTCTCCACCAGCTCGCTTCCCCCTCCCAAATACCTATGCATCCCCCCACATTACTATGGCAGCCAATAGCAAGCAAGTATCATAGAGGCTGATAGTATCTTAAAGGGATACCGCAGTCTGGCTGCTTTCTGAGCAGCTCTGTTGTCCCTCCGGCACAGCAGGGCGTTCTCCTGGCTGGGTCTGGCAATAGGATGCAGCTGCGCATGTGCACCGGCAGACAATGGGTGCACGTGTGTGGGTGGTGAGAATAGGGCGGCTACAGGACTTCAGGCCTCTTTATTGGCCTGTAGTTTTCAGCAGTTTTCGACCCAAGAATCCTGCAGCCGCTGCCTCTTTTTCTGCGCGAGAAGCCTCCAACCGCAACTGCCGGCTCGGTTCCGGCTGGCAAAGAGGCATCTCAGACTGAAGGAGGTGGCGGCTGCAGGATTCTTGCGCCGAAAACTACAGGCCGAAAAAGAGGCCTGAAGTCCTGTCACTCCCCTGTTTTTTGAGCCATCCATGCACACACCCCATTGCCTTCCAGTGCCATTCGCAGCCAGACCCGTCCAGAAGAACGGGCTGCTGCACCAGAGGGATAGCATCGCAGTGGAGCTGCTATGAAGGCAGCTGAAAACTACTGGCGGCTGGAGGCTCGCCGGCTGTGCCGAGACCCCCACCAAGGCATGGATGAAGGTGAGCGAGGCAGAGGGCAAGCGGACGGCGGCCCTGGGGAAGGCCAGAGCCGGGGAATGGCACATTCCCCAACCTGGCCAAGGCGAACAGGTGAAGGCTCCGGGGCGAGACTAGAGCCAGGGAATGGCGTGTTCCCCGACCCGAACAAGGCAAACAGTGAGCGGGTGGAGGCTCCGATGAGGGCCTCAGGGAATGGTGCCTCCTTGGGCCCCAATCCAAGGTGAAGGGCGAGTAGGCAGCATGCTTACCTTTGGTGAGCAGAGCAGGCAAGGCTCGGAGGCGAAGTGATTAGCTGGGCCATGTGACGAAGGGAACATATATAGGGTGGGCGGGGGTGACCGGGTGGACGGGGGCGAGGCCAGCCAGAGGTAGTATTTGCCAGTTCGGTGAACCAGTTAAAATTTCCGCTACCAATTCGCCTGAACCAATTCAACCCTGCTGAATACCACCTCTTCTCTTTTATTAGGTTGATTTCAATTCAATTTAAATTCATCTAAGCTGTATGTTCTAGTCATGGATTTCATCCCACCAAGTTTTAGTAATGGCTACAATGTCATAACTGGCCTTGTGTATTAGGACTTCGAGTTTAGTTTCTCATACGTTGTGCGTTACTGTATAGACATCCGTATCCCTTTTGACTGATCCTGTTATTTGCTTCCTACATCTGTTTTGTATCTGAATTCCTATTCTTTCAGACTTGGTTGGTTTCCCTGAGATTTATGCTTGGAATTTGCTTCTGAAAGTTTGTCTCCCTTTCCATTTTAGCTTAAAGCCCTTTGGATAAAATGAGCTGGTTGGTTTCCAAGGCATTCTTCCTGGTTATTGTGAGGTGCAGCCCACTTTCTGTCAAGTATTGTAGACTGTATTCTGGGAATCCAAAGTTCTGTTGATGGCACAATCTACTGCATTTCCTCATTGGATGCCTCCCTCTCATTGAGAATACAGCAGAAAATAACACCACCTGGAAGCCATCTCTTTGACTTTCATGCCTAGTTGTTAATAGTCTCTTGATATTGACATCAGGCTCTTTGTTGTATCTGTCATCCACACATAAACGGGGAGAAAAAGATTACAAACTGTGGACTTCATTATAGACATTTTCAACTATTGTGGTTTCATTTTTAGCTGTATATTTTAATGTATTTTATTTTGGAAAATAATTACAACTCAAAAAAATTTGCAAGCTATTTTGGGAAAACATGGTGTCACATAACAATAAATATGGATTTGAGAATGCAACAAGGGAAAAATTAAAATAAAATTCAGTGGAGCAGATATATCAGCAAAATTGCACATTAATGTTTTTTAATATAAGATTGAGAATATTCTTATGTCATATTAATTAACTTCTCTCTGCTCCTCCCCCCTCATTATTCAGATTGAATTCTGAGAACATTTTTCTGTAATAAATAAATTTCCTTCTCTACTAGATATTTGTTGTTTTTCTCTAGGGGAAGCACTATGGCTCAGTGTTTAAGACTCCGGGCTTGTCAGCTGGAAAGCTGGCAGCCCAGGTTTGAGACCTAAGCTCCATGCAACAGGGTTAGTTAGCTCCCATCCTCATCCCACTGTATGCTTTTGAACTCCCATCCTAGCAATTCGAAAGCATACAAGTGCAAGTAAATAGATACCACTTCAGTCGGAAGGTAACAGTGCTCCATGACATCATGCTGGCCATATGACCATGGAAATGTCTTCAGACAGAACTGACTCAATAGCCTTGAAATGGAGATGAGCACCTATAATTGGCAATGACTAGCAAGGTTATTTCCACATGGATTCCTTTACGTTTTTTGGACGTTTGTTGGTGATGGGTGTAAGAGGTGTTGTTTTGTAAGGACTTGAAGAATTATAATAAATACACTAGAGATAAATCACTGAAACATAACTTCATCAATAATATATATTTAAAATAATACATTATCTGTATATTTGAGCATCCTTTTCATATTACTTTTATATATGAAAGAAACCTATTTTTGGAAAAAGGAAATATTCTATTAAATTTCTACAGTAAAATAAATTGAGAATAGCCATTATTAATATATTATGGGATTTTAGTTCAATTATTGCACAATCCATGGCAAACAACATCCCAGATTTTAGCATTAAATCCTTATTGCTACTCAACTCAAAACAAAATATTATCTTAAATATCTTAAAACATAATAATAACATTCAACAAAAAATGGTAAATCCACAATATCTTTCATTTTGCCTATAAGTTACCAGCATTTTTAAAACCATATCAGGCAACTCACAGGTCTGTTTGGGATTATACAAGCACTGAGAGAATTTTAAATCATTAGCAAAGTATTTGCACTGCATTGATAAATCCATTAACTAGACCTTCACAGTATTCTGTAATAATATCAAGCAGTTAGTAACCATATTGCTCATATCCTAGTCTTAAACTGGCTGAATTTAAAGTTCAAGCTAATTTGTACAGAGTGCAAAAGAAAATAATAAATTCTAGCATGATGGTGTTTCTGCCAGATAAAACTTCTAGTGGATGGCATAACAATATAGCTCTATGTTATAGTATAATCCACGCCTCACATAGTTTAGCATCTTTTCTGCCAATTGACGAATCAGAAATTTACCTTTATTCTCCTTCATAAATACTTACCATATTATTATTATTTTTAAGTCTATGCTTAGCAGATATTGGGAAATCTAATTGTTATGTCTGGGAATCAGGAATTCATAATACTCAACATTAATTGGAAAAGGCTGGAGTAAAGTATTGCTTAACTAAGTGCATCTTCTGCTCCTAGTTTCAAATTTTCCTTTAAGCTTGCGTTCAGCATCTTCAAGAGAAAATATTCAAAGCTTGTAAAGTCTATGTCTTGAGCAGTAACAATTTCATTTATATTAATTATCCTTCGCAAACATGTCACTCATATGATTATCAGGTTAAGTAAGTTACATACATACATATATATATCTGCCAAATATAGTAATGGATAGAAAGAAAGAATATAAACTGTAAAAATATTTTTTTAGGATTTTTTTTTTCTGGACTAAACTCAGTGTAACTAGCCTATTTGAACCAGATTTGTTCCCTCCTTTGTGAAAATGGGTAAAAAAATAATACATCAACCTTTTAATAGGTTTGTACTTGGTTGTAAATTGTGTTTTTCTGCAGGCAAAACTGATCAATGTAAGCCTACTTCTAGATTGCGAATTAATGTAAGTACTGCAGGCAATCCTGCATCATAGGCAACATGTCAACTGTATTAAGTGAGCACGCATTTGCAAAATGGAGAGATATCTTTTTGATACCAAACATAGCCTTTTTGCATGTTGAACTGCTTTTCCAAACTTATACCTGCCATACTTGTCGGGCAAAAACTCCCAGAATCCTTAATTATTATATAACTAGCAGGAACTATAGCCCCAAAATATTTGGGGAATACCATGAACAGGGCCAGATTTAGATACTGTAAGTATTGGAAACCTTGCTTTTTGGCAATTACTAACAAAGAATAAGGCTGCATGAGAATTGAATTTAGTAAGAGTATTGTCAAGATGCATATGATGGGGTGGAGAACAGTCCTTTAAATGAATACAAGCAAAATACAAGCTTGTATGAATACAAGCTTGTATGAATAAAAGCGAAAACAAAGCATATTTTCATTAATGAGGATCATTTGAAGCGGATAGGAGGACCAAACTGATAAAAACTTTAATATACTATATGAAATAATAAAACTATAATTGTTTAAAATCTGAAAATTTAAGGTGCCCCTTCAGATTTTGAGATCCTAAACCAGTGATGGCGAACCTTTTTGGCACCAAGTGCCCAAACTGGAACGCGTGTGCATGTGCGTACGCCGGAGCGCCAGAAACCGAAAGACCAGCTGGCTGGTGCACATGCGCACACTGGCCAGCTAGTCTTCTGGTTTCTTGCATGTGCGCCAGCCAGCTGGTCTTTGCTTGCGTTGGAGCACCAGAAACCTGAAGACCAGCTGGCCAGCGCGCGCATACCTGTTTTTTGGCTAATTTTTGGGCAGTTTTCAGGCCGTTTTCTGGTGCTCCGGTGCCCACAAAACCAGCTGGCTGGCGCATCAGAAACCAGAAGAGCAGCTGACGATGGCACACGTGCCCACAGTAAAGGCTCTGCATGCCACCTCTGGCACACGTGCCATAGGTTTGCCATCACGGTCCTAAACTGTAGCTTACTTGGCTGGAAAGTTAATTTATCAGTATTAATGTTTATGCAAAAGTGATTTTCTATCTGTTTGTCTGTTGCTGACTCAATATAACCAACAATAATTAGTGTTATACATATGTTAAATCTTCTATATTTAAAAATAAATGTCCTATTCTTAGCTCTTTAATAAAATGTATTTAGAATCATTTTTGGTATTAAATGCAGCAGAATATAACTATATTGACTATATTGACTAACAAAATGGCTTTTGAATAACTGGCACACAGAGTTTAGAATCATTATTGCTCTCATAAAAGCTATGCTTTTTTCTGCATGCATATACCATGTTTTCCCGAAAATAAGACCCTGTCTTATATTTTTTTGAACCCTGAAATAAGCGCTTGGCCTTATTGCCATGGGCTCAAAAGCCCAATTAGGCTTATTATCAGAGGATGTCTTATTTTGGGGGAAACAGGGTTTATTTAAGTATGGTTTCTGAATTATTGCATAAATCTTGGAGAATTTATATCCTTCTGTGATTTTAGTGCTTCATATGTATGTACGTGTGTCTATCCATAGACACACAGACACAGATACACATATGCACATGCACACAAACACGCTCATACAAAAATAATAGTGTTTCTTGCAAGATATTTCATACAGGAAGAACTACGGAAAATCACTTCCATCATAAATCACTGGTCGTTGAACAGAAAGATGGAAAAATACTTTTTTTGAGATAAACCTGTAAGAAAAACAACATAAGAAAATTAGTCAAAATGAAATTGTAAAATTAAGATCATCAAGGAGAAACAATAGAATTATAGGTAATACTCATACATTTAATGATTTAGTAATCATTAAATGACCTAAATTACAATGGCACTGAAAAAAGTGATTTATGACTGTTTTTCACACATGTTGCAGCATCCCATGATCAAAATTCAGATGCTTGGCAACTGGCATATATTTATGATGGCTGAAATGTCCTGGGGTTTTGAAACCTTCTGATCAGCAAAGTTAACAGGGAAACCAGATGTACTGAACAACCATGTTACTAACTTAACAACTGCAATGATTTACTTAACAACTGTGGCAAAAGAGGTTGTACAATGGAGTAAAATTCACTTAACAACTATTTTGCTTAAAAAGAACTAAACAATTGCAATTAAATAAAGTTCAAATTTCTTCCTCTGAATTGGATCAATGTATCCTAGCCACAGAATAGCTATTTTTTTTTAATGGCAAAATTGCCTCATACAATAGAATATCATAATATAAAAAACAGCAATGAAAGGCCAAATAAAATGATCTTTTAATTTAAAGAGGAACAATTAAAGCATCAACAATAAAAAATAAAATAATTATTACTGTAACCAAGAAGAGAAAAATATTTCAATATTTAAAACAATGTAATTGTGTATTAATTCTTTCTATGAGGTTTTAGAGAAACACGATTTTTATATTCGCTCCACTCAGAATGAAATAAGTGATAACTCCTAAAATCTCCATAACATCAAAACTATAAAAAAAATACTCTCTGCTCTGTAGCACACCAACCTAGAAAAAGTGTTGTCAAAAATAAGTGTGTAAATTCCAGCATTTCGGATTTTTACATTCCCTCTGATAGTTTCCTTATGAGAATTGCAGCGAGTCATTGGAATAAGAACCTGCAAAATATATATCAGTATATTAGCCAGAAGGAACATTGCCATTATTAACTTGGGGAATGAATGAATGAATGAATATGTTTTTAACCAGCCTGCCCAAACAAATGCTTTCTTTATATGTTGACCAAAGCTTCCATCACTATCAGCTAATAACCAGCCACCAATTGATTACTTATTTATTAAATTTATATATCACTCATTTCACTATCAAGCGACTCTGGGCAACCTACAACATACGGCCTACAATATACTAAAAACAACAATATTAAACACTAAAATGTTAAATATTACAGTTAACAAAATTAGTTAAGATAGGAACCAATATACAATGCGGTAGAGATGAAGTCTTCTTTTTAACCCACCTACTACATTATGGAATGCCCCAGGCCAATCGGCAGAGCCAGGTTTTGAGGCCCTTTCAAAGGGCCAAAATATTAATTGAAAGATACAGTAATGAGAAGGAAATAAAGAACAGAAGATTTTTCAGCAGCAAAAACCTTGTGCTTGATACTAACAGCGTAATGGATCAATCCGAACTTCTTTTGACAGGGATGGACAACCTAGAGCTCAAATGCCCCCACATTTTTTAACCCCAGATCCTCTTCACGCAGGGCAAATCCAAACAAAAATTAGCAGTATTGTTTCCTGCTATTTACAGATTAGAACTCTACTACAACTAAAACTATAGCATATTGTCTAATTATATTTTTGGGACAGAGATCTAGAATGGTGTAGCTCTGGTAGCAAATAATAGTTTTTAGTTGAACTGATTTGTTCATAATTATATTATGTGCAATGTTTCCATGGAGAAGAACAATTCTGTATGAAGGGCTAACTTACTTTGCATTGATCCAGAGAGGTTTCTTCTGATTGCTTGTACACTACGCTGAATGATACACTCTTTGGGTCTGATGAAAACACCCAATTTATTGTAAGGCCAGTCTCATTTATAGTGATTGGAATAATGCTGTAAGTACTTGACTTAATAAACAGTTCTCTGGTACCTTCTTCAAACTTTAAAATCTCCTCCACTGTGAGAGGTAGCTTTAGCCTGAAGACAACAAACAAGAACAAAAAGAATACTTGACCAACAAATGACACAAAATGTGGAAACTCACTTCTTACTTGCAAGAACACTTGTTATGAATCAATGCTGTTAAAAGAAACAATTGCTTAAAATTATTGTGCTTCTGGCCAATGGCAGTTTCTTCCAAGTAAATATGGGGAAATAAGCTGGGCTTACATCAATTCTCCTGACTTCAGCAAACAAATCTCTGCATCTTGGGTCATTTCCAAATCATCAGATTCATCAACAGTTGAGGAGCTATAGGTGCTGTTTCTGAGGACATAGAAAATCAGATTATCATAATCAGATATTATTCTCAAAATGTATATAGAAATCTTCTGAAAATCCAGAATACATGATGGTTTATGATAAAATTAAATTAAAATTATCAAAATTAGCTAAGGTAGGAACCAGGAACCTCTGGGAGAGAGATAAAGTGGTTATGGAGTGGAGGAGGTGGTTTTCCTGCATATCGTGTATGAAACAGATTATCTGGACCCTTTCAGTCAGGATTCAGGCTCAGATATGAGATGGAAATAGCACTGATCATGCTTTATGATATCTTGATGGGAGCAAGACAGGGATAGTTGTATCCATTTTTGCATGACTTGACCTCTCAGCAGCTTGTGATGCCACTGATCATGGTATCCGTCTGGAATGGCTCTAGTGGTTGGGTATGGAGGGCACTGTGTTATCCTGATTCATTTCCTTTCTTCAAGACATTCTCAGTTGGTGTTGATTAGAGGCAAAAGTCTGATCTCCAGTCCCTGTTTTGCAGAGTCTCAAGACTCAGATTCACTAAACAGTTCTATAAACAGCTTGCAAGTTCTTTTATTATTAGTGAAAAGATTCAGAGTTTGTCAGTTACACAAAGACAATAAATAAGAATAATTAGAAAGATTGTAGCTTAATGTATTCTGAGGACATACTGTTTGTATGTTTGAAAATATTTCGGTTGCCAGAATCCTTATAATCTCACCCTTCTTATTAGCTATACCAGTGTTGGTGAATCTTTTCGGCATCAAGTACTGAAACTGGAGCGCACATGCGTGCTGGATACCGGAAGAGCAGCCACCTGGCACGTGCATGCACACCGGGCGGCTGCTCTTCCGGTTTCTGGCATGCCTGCATGTGTGAAAACCAGCTGGCCGGCGCGCAGGAACCCGGAAGAGCAACAGGTGACGGCTCACGTGTCCGGAGAAATGGCTCTGTGTGCCACTTTTGGCATGCGTGCCATAGGTTTGCCATCGGTATACACTACTGTACAAAAGTGTTAGGCAGTTGTGCAAAAATGTTGTAAATTAAGAATGCTTTCAGAAATAGAAGTGCTAATAGTTTATTTTTATCAATTAATGAAATGCAAAGTAAAGGAACAGAAGAGAAATCCAAATCAAATCAATATTTGGTGTGACTACCTTTTGCCTTCAAAACAACATCAATTCTTCTAGGTGTACTTCCTTACAGTTTTTGAAGGAACTTGGCAAGTTTCTTCAAGTCTGTTTCAAACATCTTGGAAAACTAACCACAGATCTTCTGTGGATGTAGGCTGCCTCAAATCCTTCTGTTTCCTCATCTAATCCCAAACAGACTCAATGATGTTGAGACCAGGGCTCTGTGGGAGCCAAACCATTATTTCCAGAACTTCTTGTTCTTTTTTATGCTGAAGATAGTTCTGAATGACATTGACTGTAGGTATGGCCCATTGTGCTGCTGCAGAATAAATTTGGGGTCAATCAAATGCCTCCCTGATAGTATGGCATGATGGATAAGTATCTGCCTGTATTTTTCAGCATTGATCCTGACCAAATCTCCAACTGGTTCTTTGGCAGTGCTGCTCCCTGGTTTTGAATGGGATCACTTACGAATGACAACTTTTGGACGATCGTGGACCCAGTTAGGGAGGGAGTGAGTTCTTAAAGATTCTAATTCCTTCTGGAAGTGTTCGAAGTCATTGGACATATACATCCTCCTCTCAGCAGTTTCATTTCCTGAAGCATACATGGGTATTAACTTTCATTTTTTGAATTTATTGTTTTATTTTGTTTTCTGCTTTAAAAGTTAATTAGCAGTTGTATGCTGATTTATTTCAACCACTTGCTGGACTCTAAATAGTTTTTTCTCCCCCCCCTCTTTTTATTTTGATATATGTTGTTCTGGAAAGTCTCTATCCTCTCTGTATGGAAACACTACAACTATTCAGTGTGTGTGTGTGTGTGTGTGTGTGTGTGTGTGTGTGTGTGTGTGTGTGAAGAGTTTTTAGACTCTCACCACAGGATTTCTGTACTTTTTGAACTTGTAATATATCTGGAGTTTATCTCTATTGAATTTTTTATTTTAATCTGGGATTGAAATATAGAGAAACATATAGAAAACATCCCTTCTTTGTTCTTTGTCCCCTGATCAAATTTCACAGACTAAAAAGTGCCTGAACAGTGTCTGAAACCTAAGAAAGGAGGGTGGGGAACTATGAATTTCTCTTTAAAAAATTTGATGAGACAATAATGATCCTGCAAAATATGATGGGGCATGGAACTTTGGGTAAAGATTCACAAAAAGACTTTGATCCAGTTCCAGACCAAAGAGATATTCTCATGGCTGTAGAACTAATAGACTAGATTTCATATATTGCTCCAAAGTTCATCAGGGAACATCTTTCTATCGGAATTGTAGTTGCTCTATGCGTCATATTTACGTAGTACCTTGTTGAGGTATCATATGAGGACAAATAAAGCTTTGCAAAGATCATTTGGAGGTCAGAGATACTTCTGATGTAATCTACCGGATCCTTTGCATGGATTGCTCTTAGGATGGACAGGGAGGAAGCTAACTACCAGATTGCAAGAACACAAATGTGCAGTCAAAGATCCAAACTTGTTACAAGTCTCACATTGCAATGAGCAAGGACATATATTCAATTTTGCAGCTATTAAGATTATTGTTGGAACAAATACAAAGACAGCCAGGGAAATGATTTAAGCCTGAAAAACAGGTCCCTTGTCAGCCAACAGGAGTACTGATTTACCACCAGTGTATCAGGTACATAGGACCCAAGAACTTGGCAGCACAAGGAAACAACAGCCAATAGTTGGCAATCAACATACCAATCACCAACAGGAAGCCACACCAAATCAGGGCATCACATAAATATGATATATTCAGCAGCCCAAACCATATATTCTGGTAAAAAGAAGTTCCCTGAGGGTGGGCTCCAGCACGAGTTCAAAAGCTTGGAAGACTAAACCTCTGGTCCCAGTGTCCAACCCAGATTAGATCCTGCAACATTATCCTGGGACATGTATATTTGCTTTCATTCGTGGATTTATTACAGTTAATTGGTAGTCAATTCTATTTGGACTTTGATCATAAGACCCAAGTCAATTATATTTAATTAAATAAGTGATAAGAGATGGCATTAAGAAACAAACATGGATATTTGATCGAGGACAAACTATTTATAACTTTTAGAATAACTTGGGATAGATAAGATGCCGTGGTAAACATTCTACGAGTTGTTGTTGTAGATTACAATAAAGTTTGTTAACATAATATTTTGAAACTTTGATTTTTAGTATTATTATTCATCCTGTAATTACTTTGTCACTAATATAATATATAGAAGACAGGTCAATAATGTGCAAATAGGGTGATGTGGGTTATACATACCACCCCAAGAAAAATCAATACATACTCTATTCTAATAGACATAAATCTTGGTCTAGAATAGACATGGTATGGATGTCATCAGAATTGAAAAAATGTGTACAAGAGATAGAAATAGAACCCAATGTCTGGGCAGATCATAATCCTGTAAAAGTTATATGGGAAAAAAAGAAAATTGCGATGAACATTGAACCAAGTAATACTGCAAGCTAAGAAATTTATACAACGCATGGAAAAAGAACTGGACTTTTTAAAAAAAGAGAACAGGAAAGAAGAGACTTGCTTGCAAAATGTATGGGATACTGCTAAAGCGTATACCAGGGATTAGTCATAATTTACATGGGGAAGAAAAACAACAAGAAACAAAGGAAGAAAATGTTAGAAGAACATAAAAAATTAGAATAAGAACTACAGAAAGAACCACACACACACACACACAAAGAAACTGAAAAATCAAATAGACCTAATAAAGCTCAAAATGAATCTATTGGAAAAAGATGAACTAGCACAAAAAATAAAAAGTGTAAAACAATTTTTTTTTGAAAATGCAAATAAACCAGGAAGATGGTTGGCATATAAACTGAAAAAAGAGAGGGGAAAAATTGATTCATCAACTAATAGATGAGAAAGGGACCTTTTATTATCAGAATGAGGATAAAAAAAAATAATACAAGAGTATTATGGGAAACTGTACGATCAGGAGAAAATTCCTGAAAATAGAATACAACAATATTTGGTACAATCTGAACTTCCTAAAGTACCTGAAACAGTTAAAGCCATGTTGAATGTACGAATAACTATGATGGAATTGACAGAAGCGATTAAGAGACAAAAGAATAATAAAATGCCAGGGCTTGATTGGCAGAATTTTATAAACAATTACAAGATATATGGAAGTTTATAATGAAATTCTGCTAGAAGCAAAAATACCAAATTCATGGATGGAAGCAAATATTACTCTTATACCGAAAGATGATTCAGAATTAACGCAGATAAATAATTATAGGCATTTATTCAATGCAGATTATAAAATATATGCTTTGATAATAGCAGAGAGATTAAAAAGGGTTTTAAATGAATTTATAGATGTAGATCAGAATGGATTTTTGCCAAAGAGGCAGATTAGAAATAATATGAGAATGATTTTAAACACATTGGAGTATTATGAAACACATCCTGGAAAACAAATGGTGTTGATTTTCTTAGAGGGATAGAAAGCTTTTGACAATGTTAATTTGCAATTTATGTTATTACAATTAAAATACATGAATTTTGGAGAGAGATTTATTAATATGATTAAAGCAATATACCATAAACAATCAGCCAAGGTGATGGTAAATGGGGACATGACAGAGAACTTTTATATTAAAAAAGGCACTAGACAGGGATGTCCACTATCCCTCTGCTATTTATATCTACTTTGGAAGTGTTAGCCAGAAATATTAGACAAGATGAAGAAATAAAAGGAATGGAAATAAAAAACGAGAAATACAGGCTACAGGCGTTTGCAGATGATTTGGTCTTTATACTAGAAGACCCACTAGAAACTGGACCGAAGTTAATTAGAAAGATAGAAGAATACAGGGAAGTTGCAGAATTGAAAATAAATAAAGATAAGACAAAAATTTTAGTTAAAAACCTCACAGATACCCAAAAAATGGAAAAATCTGCAATTGTCATTAACAGAAAGAATAGCTACTATAAAAATGAACATTTTACCAAGATTACTATATTTATTCCAAACAATTCCAATAAAATTGGGGAAAATATTTTGAAGAACTAAATAAAATAATATTAAAATATATTTGGTTGGGGGGGGAAAGCAAGAATAGGTTTGAAAATGTTGCAAGACTCCAAAAAAAGAGGGGGCTTTGAGTTGCCAGATTGGGAATTGTATTATCAGGCCTCAGTACTTACATGGTAAAGAATGGACTAACTTGAGGCACAAAAGACTATTAACTTTAGAAGGACACGACCTTCAAGTAGGTTGGCATGCTTTTTTATGGTATGGGAAGAATAAGATACATAGCTACTTTCAAAGACATTATGTTAGAAATGCACTGCTATCAGTATGGGTTAAAATTAAAGAAAATAATTTGAAAATACCAGTCTGGCTTTCCACAATGGAAGCATTGATCCTAATGTTATTAATATGGAAAAAATTGTAAGATATAAAGATATTCTGAATGGAAAAGGGGAATTAAAAACGAAGCAGGAACTTAGTAGTCAAACACCTGGATCATATTGTCAGTGTTGGCGAACCTTTACCGCAACAGGAGTGAGCGAACGCACATGCATGCCAGAAACCAGAGGAGCAGATAATCTTCTGGTTTCCGGTGCGTGCATGCGCGCTTGCTACCTGATCTTTTAGTTTCTGGCGTGCATGCGTGTGCAAAGACCAGCTGTCCAGTGCACGTGTGTCAGCTCTGCCTCCCTGCCTGCCCCCTGCCCCCCGTTGGGGTGGTGGGACATCCCTACCAACAACCCGGTTCCACAGTCCTGGACAGGGAAGGTTGGGCAGGGAATGCCGCCTCCCTCCGCTGGAAAGCTGGAGCCCCTTTCCAGCCACTTCTGCCAAGGGAGCACGACCACTTCCCAACTGCTGCGCCTCTTACCCCAGTGCCAGTCAGACGTTCCTCCCGCGCAGACTCAGCTCCTGTGTCACCCCGCTGCCCCAGAAGAGCAGCAGCAGCAGTGGCAAAAGCGCACTTGGGTATGGAAGGAGGGAAGCCTTGTCCTGCCTGTCCTAGCTATCAGTTCTGCTCCCCTTGTTCTTCCGGGTTCCGGTGCGCTGGTGTTCTGTCCCCGTCCCACACGCACATACACCAACAGACGTTCAAGGGTTAAAGACTAAACCAGCCAACAAAATCCTTTTCCTTATGATAACGGAACTTGGCAACAACCTAGTGGCTGCCTGCCAAGAGTTTATTACTTACGAAGAAGAGAGATAACTTCTCCCCGCTTCTGGTACATCAAAAGAAACAGCTCAATAATTACAGAGTCAATCAAGTCCAAAGATAATTCAGCAAAGTCTATAGCAAAAGTCCGGCAATGCAGAATGGCGTGGAAGCTTTCAGCTTTGTTCGTCACAAGGTTTGACTGGCCACCATGCTCCCTTTTATACCCTGTGGGGTGTGGTCCAGTGACTTAGCCTAATCTCAGGCATGCCTTTTCTTCTGTTGCGCGTGCTTATCTCTGCGACGCTGGCGTGGATCCAACCAAGACTCATTACCCTGATCACCATCCACCTGTGGCTGCGTGGATGTGCTTGGCCCTGGCCGTATCTCTTGCCCTTCGGCGGACACCGAAGGCATTGCCAGAGAGGAGGGTCCTGGAGAAGGAGGCCTTGCCAACTCCTCTCCTTCACTCTCGGAGTCCTCTCCTGCTGATGACACAGGCTCAGGTAACGGAGCCACAACAGCTGGCCACTTGGTCTTCATGCATGCAGGAGCGCCAGAAACCGTAAGAGCAGCTGTCTGATCCACATGCACTGGCACCAGCCAGCTGGACTTCGCACATGCATGCATGCCAGAAACCGGAAGACCAGTTGGCCAGCGTGCACAGCAAAGATCATCTTCCCAGTACATGCATTCATGCCGGCCGGCTGTTCTTCCCGTTTCTGATGCTCCTGCGCACGTGAAGACCAACTGATCGGTGCACCGGAACCCAGAAGAGCAATGGGCAACAGCTTGCGTGCCCGGAGAGATAGCTCTGCATGCCACTTCCGGCACGAGTGCCATAGGTTCTCCATCACAGCCATATGTGGTGGACATGCCCAAAAGCTAAAAAATATTGCACGAATATACATACTTGGTTGGAAAAAATGATAAAGCAGCATATAGACTTGAAGCCAGAAATATTTTTATTGGGTATTCTGCCAGAAAAATATGATAAAAGGACTATATATTTGATTTTACATATACTAACTGCAGCTAGAATTGTATTTGAACAACAGTGGAAGAACGATAAGATCCTGACAGATGTGAGAGTAATTAAGAAAATATTAGAATGTGCAGAAATGGATAGACTAACGCTTACTATTAAGGACAAAGAAGAAACTGAATATTTTGTCATATGGGACCTATTTTACCAATGGTTGGACAATAGAAACAGAAGTTAGAAATGTGGGGACGTAAAAATGGAGATTTGTTAAAGTAGATAAGTTAAATATTATTGTTATTATAGTATTAATGTTATTGTGATGAATACTATTGTAAACATTTTGATTATGATTGCCTAAAAACAATTGTACCCAGACAACACAGTGTTTGATGAATTTGTATATGTTATATAAATAAAATAAAAAAAAACACAAAAAAATAATAATTTACAAATAGATTTAGCCATTTAAAATTTTTGGGAGGGCCTGTTTTTCAAGGGGTGGGAACTAACATCATAGTAATGTATCGATCAGTATTCAACTAGGGAGAGATAATACGTGTATACGTATTGGTCTTTTTTTGAGATATCTTTTCCTTTTTTAATGTTTTGATTGTTTTGGGGGTTTTGTGTTTTTTCTTTTTTGAATTTTTTTTGGATTTTGGGAGGGAGTTTTGCATTTTGTATTTGTCTTGAATAAAATAAAAATATATGCAAAAAAGTAGCAGAGTTGGCTGTTCCTTGCCCAGTTTTAAGCCTCCTACACTAGGGTTCCCCAACTCCCGGGCTGCGAACCAATACTAGGTCATAGTCCATTTGGAACTAAGCCGGATGCACATGCAGCTCCAATTACGTGAGCAGAAGCTAAATGAGCACTTGTGAAGCTCCATTTGTACAAGTGACTTTGGGGATATTCAACATTTCCTCTGGTACTGTTCAAATTCCCAGATCTATCAGATATTTTAGGTTTTGTTTCTGAACATGCCTACCACAGCAGTCTTACTGCTACAGCATGACTGCTTTTAAAATAACTACCACCAAAATTATTTCTTATGCTTGCCCTATATAATCTGCACAGAATTTTTATGAAACTGTACATAAAACAAACATCTCAACATAGTGTCAAATTTTAATAAAATTGTTGCAAACTGCAAATGGAGTCTTTGGTGTTCTCTGAACTTAATTGTTTGCTTGCAGTTGTTTTATTACTTGACTGGCTAATATTATCAATCCTAGTGAACATAGGGTTGTTTGAACAGAAAAGCAGAAAACAACAACCTAACAGAAAACAATATTTTAATCAAGAAAGTATACCCAGGAGAAATCCACATCCCCACCAATACCAGCAAGGCAAGACACTGTACATTAACAGCAAACAACTTAACCATACACACACTAGCACTGATGAGAATACCTAGTCAGGCAAGAAAAGTCTGCAAATAAATAATCAAGCTCAGAGAACACCAAGGATTCCATAGTTCAACCTTGAGCTACTATATATTTATTTATTAGTTAAATTTATTTGCCATCTATCTTGCTATGGGGTTATTCTAGGTGACTTACAATAATAAAATATATTCTATTAAAAAGTGCTGAATATAGATATATTTGCATCTTTTCCTCCAAATAGTCATAAGCTACTCATGCTTCTTGGGGAAAGCAATTCACTGTATTGGGAATGTTTTGAGCAGCTAAGGCACATGTAAAAAAAGTATTACTATTTCCAACATCTTCAAAACTATATAGGCATTATCCTAGATAAAGCCAATATTTTAAATTGGCCCAAACAATTATTTATTTGATCCTCAGTAACATTATTCCAGTAACATTACTTCCAATAAGATCATACAAGAAAATGTATAAGACCATTTAATTATATCACATGATACAAGTACCCAAACACACAAAACATATTTTCCCACAATTAGCTGGATTATTCAAGTTAGAGATATTTAACGGTAAACCAGATGCATAACCAACATAGTTGCTGTTCCTGTAAAATTGAACAGGAAGCACATGGTAACAAATAAATACATATTGTTACCCCAAATGTCAGCCTCGTGCCCTTTCTGATATTGAACTACAAGATAAAGATTGTACCACTGCAAGGTAAGCTATTATCTGCTTCAAATTTATATTTAAAATCTTTATATTTAAGAAAACAAGTTAAAAAAGTCACCCCCTTTTAAAAGAATGATGTTGAAAAGTTTATCTACTTCTTCAGATATGTTGCATTTTAAAAAGTAGATTACTTTTATTTTTTATAAATCCTACATTTTTAAATCTCACTTTTCATATCCACTTCTACAGTTTTAAATAATTGATTCATTTTCTTTTCCAAGAATATTAGCTGTAAAAATACCTCAGTGCTGCAATACATTTATTTGCAAAAGGGGAACAAACAAATCCAAGCATTATTATCAAAAGATGCCATAAATCATCAGTTAGCTCCAGCTTCCTATGGTTATTATACATATTCAATTTAAGAAATTCTTATTTTGTTTTACATATTAAAAGTAACTGATGAGTTTTATTTTTGTTTAGACACTCTGTAAAAGTAGATCAAAAACAGAGAAGCCAAGATAAAAACATAATTAAAGTGTAAAACGAAATATTCAATAGTGCATTCTCCCCTTCATTAGATATTTACACTTTGCTTTAAATGTTTAGAGTTGTTGTTTATATCTGTGTAAATAATTTTTCAACCCTGAATTATAAATTCTCTCCTCTTCGGTAAATAATTTTTTTCACCTTCTTTTTAACCACTTGAAAATCCTTTCTGGATGACTAATATTCTTTTGTAGCTTTTACTCATGTATACTGATGTATGTATATATGTATAATACAATTATTATATACTTATACATACTTGATCAGTTGCATGATTTCATACCTTGATTCAGGATTAATACAGTGGAAACATATTTCACTATTAAGGTTCAGATTATGTTTTGGGCTGAAGATTGTTGGTTCCTTTATGAAACTAAAATTTACCTATGATTACAGTCAAGAGATACAGATTTTAAAAAGTGAATAAATATATTTTCTGGGCAAACTGGGCATTTAGGATATTAGCATTTTGGATCAATTCAGTTCTGGGGGAACTGCTTTTAAAACGTCTATAAAATTAAACAAAAAGCTTGATTTATATTATTTTTTAACTTAAATCCTTGATAATTGGACTCTCTGGTTGTGATGCCATTACTGCATCTGAGTTTGTAGATTTTAGGAAATTCAATTGAAATTTAAACCATGTTTAAATTATAAACCAGGAGTGGGATTCAGCCGGTTCGGATGAACCGGATGTTAATTTTAATCTGGTTCGCTGAACCAGTTGTGCGAAGGACTGGCTGACACTCGCCCACTCCTCCCCTCCCCTGAGTCTCCATGAGGTCCATTTTGGAGGCCAGGTAAGTGCAGGGTGCACACGGATGCTCTGGGAGGGCGAAAAACGGGCCTACCGGAAGTCCGGAAACGGGCCTGTTTCCGGCCACCAGAGGACCTCTGGAGCCCAGGGGAATGCCATTTTCTACCTCTTGGAGGCTCGAGGAAAGCCTCTAGAGCCTGAGGAGGGCGAAAAACGGGCCTACCGGAAATACCAGAAGTCTGGAAATGGGGCCATTTCTGGCCTCCGGAGGGCCTCCGCTGCCCGGGGAAGCCTGTTTTTGCTCTCCTGGAGGCTCCAGGAAAGCCTCCGGAGCCTGGGGAGGGAAAAAAATGGGCCTACTGGAAGTACTGGAAGTCCGGAAACGGGCCCATTTCTGGCCTCCGGAGGGCCTCCGGTGTCTGGGGGAGGCCATTTTTGCCCTCCTGCAGGCTCAAGGAAAGCCTCCACCATGGTGTAGGACAGGGGTGGGCAAATGTGGCCCTTTTACAATCTGTGGACTTCAACTCCCAGAATTCCTGAGACAGCCAAGCTGGCTCAGGAATTCTGGGAGTTGAAGTCCACAGGTCATAAAGGGGCCATATTTGCCCACCCCTGGTGTAGGAGGCCGAATAGGCCATGCGCCCATGGCCATGGCCATCCAGCAACCAGGCAGCGAACCGGTTTTTCAATCCCACCCCTGCTATAAACTATGTTTTAGGAAGTTCAAAGAAAGGAAGAAGTTGACTTTATGTTATCTTTGGAAATAGTTTATTAAGATTTAACTGGTCAAAGGCTGTTTTCAAAGTATGCAATTAATTTCCATTGATCTTAATGGCATAAATGCTTTTATGTTTTGGACATTTCAGAGACTATTTAATAAGAGTTGGCTTCTGTTGCCTTATTATTGAAGGGCAATTTAAAAATTGGAACCTTAACTCAAATGATTTTAATTTATCCTACTGTTGTTACATTTGGGACTAAAATCAATAGAGTCATTAATATGATTTGGATCAATTAATATAATTAATAATCTGTATTAAAACTGCATATGATCTTTTCCCCTACGTTTCCTATATGTGAAATTTGACAAGCCATTAATAATTATGAACTTTCTAGATTCAGGACTGAATGTTACATAATACTGGAAAGATCCAATTCAATCTGCAGCAATATGTTGCTTGTAAACAACTGGATTCTTTATTTTTTTTTAATAGAGGACAAAAAAAGAAGACTTCTGAATAGTTTCCTCTTGGAAAAGAGAGGCAAAAGAGGTAATTTTATGATATAATCTTTTCTTTCTTTTCTTCAAATATCATTATTCTAGTGCTACTTTACATTGTTAATGCTATTATATGTATGTTTTTGTTGTAAGTTAGTTTGATACAACTATATACTCAAACTAAGGAAATTAAAATGAAGAACTGTAGCAGCCTTCCCCAATCTTTTCATCCCCACCAGTATCTAGACTGTAACTGCCATCTCCCCATCTATATATATATATCTTTTTAATAGTATTTTAATGTTTGTAGTTATGTTTTTATTTGGCTGTACACCGCCCTGAGTCCTTAGGGAGAAGGGCGGTATATAAATTTGATATAAAATAAAATAGATAAAAAAAATCTCCAAGCTGGTGAAGCATGATAGAAACTTTTCCTAATAATAATAGGGGAAACTGCATTGTACATTTATCATGTGAACCATTCTTCAATATATATTCTTACAGGTATTAAAGAACAGAAGGAACACAAACATGGAGGAAGATGATTATTATGCATTTCTTAGCAGCAACACTTCTGATGAAAGCTACTCATATGAAACCTTTTTGGGGTTCAAGCGAATTTTCCTTGTCTGCATATATTCATTTGCTTGCATCTTTGGAGTGACAGGAAACATTTTGGTTATCATAACTTTGGTTTTTTACAAAAAAGTGAAAATGCTTACAGACATATTTTTAGTGAGCCTGGCTATTGCTGACTTCAGCTTTCTTTGCACACTGCCTTTTTGGGCTTATTCTGCTGCAGAAGAGTGGATCTTTTATACTCTCCCATGTCAAATCATCCTTGGTTTTTACACCTTGAATCTGTATGGTTCCATGTTAACGCTCACCTCTATAACTATTGATAGATATTTTGTAATTGTGCAAGTGACCAAAACTCGTATCAGTGAACACAAAAGAAAATTTTGGGGTATAGTGGTCTGTATTTCGATTTGGGTAATCTCTCTGCTGCTTGCTTTGCCACAGTTCATCTTCAGTACAGAGAAAAAATTAGACAAAAAGATATGTTTTGCAAATTATTCTTCAGAGTTTATGTTGTTCACAGAAACAATTCAGATGACACTTGGATTCTTCTGTCCTATGCTCATCATGATTATATGCTATTCAATCATTATAAAAACTTTACTCAGTGCTAAGGGCTTCCAGAAGCACAAATCCTTACAAATAATATTTGCTATTGTTGCAACTTTCATTTTGACACAAATGCCCTACAATCTTTTGAAACTCATGCGGGCCTCAGACCGTAATATCATGCTCAGCTACAGGTTTGAATATGCTTTGATCATCACAGAAGCAATTGCTTATTTCCATGGTTGCCTCAACCCAGTTCTCTATGTCTTTATTGGTGTGAAGTTTAGAAAGAACTTAGCAAAAGTTCTAAAAAGTAATTGTTGTGTTAAACATCAAGTTACAAGACAATGGCAAGCAAATGATGAAAACATCTCCAAAAGTGGTACTGCTACAAATAATGCAGAAGAAACCAGCATGGTTCCCTTATAAGAGACCTGGGACATATACTCATGAATATCTTCAGGCTGATTTCTAGTTGCTCTGAGTGCTCATGAAAACAAGCAGTACATATTGCACATTTCTCAATATACCTATTGTCAGATCCCTATCATGATACTGCCATTCAAGTGGAGAGGGGACCCCGGATTCTTTTAGTCACTTACTGTTTCATCCTGTTTTCCTATGTATCCTGTAATTCCCTAGTTTATAACTTTTACTTTGGCACCTATTCTGCCCTGTGCTTTAATTTACCTTGGGGGATGTACAAGGGGGGAGGGCTATCTGTTTTCTCTCAGTTTGGAAGCCTCACAGAAGAAATGCATGGGAACGATTCCATCTCTCTTTCTCAGGACAACCGTTTCCACAACTTCCTCGCGCCTGTGTATTGGCTCATTCAACATCAAACTGAGGGGAGGGGTTTCTAACCACGTTATCATAATGGAATTGCCTGGGGGAACTCAAACCCTGCTTTGCATTGTCTTGCATTCACTTCCTTTCAATAAAAGTTTCCTTTTGAAATGCTAAAGTTTCGAGAGTCCATGCTTTCTTGAACAGGAGGGAGAGCAAGACCTTTCATAAATCAAGTTCTGAAAAAGTGGTCAACCCGGAGAAGCAAACTCACTCTACCGAGGGGACCCTGCACATAATGTCCGAGCAAAGCGGCGAGCAAGGAGAGGGAGAATGCTGGGATGAGACTTCCACCACCACCCAGCCAGAAGCCAGCTCCTTCTGCCCCATTGAAGACATCTAAGCCGGTTTGAAGACCCCCACGAAGCCCAGATGGTCGATCGGAGTGAGGAAGAATGATAATTGGGTCAGAAGAACCCGAGGAGTCACCCTCACCCGGGGCAGTCGACAACCGGGCTGGAAACACGATCTGAGAGCACTGTCTGACCAGGAAGAGCTGATCGAAGAACCGGCCAGAGATGACCACCTCAAAAGAAACATTATGCGGTTAGTGATGGAGGCTTTTGAAAACCTCAGAACCATGGGGGAATTAGATCTACACCAGAGAGGAGACAAGGGAAAATCCACAGTCTTTTACAGACAGTAGCTGAGCCTTCAGCACCCTGGAGAGAGATTTCTATGGATTTTATTGTAGAGTTACCTGAAAGTGGGGGGGGGAATACTGTTATCTGGGTCATAACAGACCTTTTCTTCAAGCAGGCCCACTTTGTTCCCTGCCAAAAAATCCCCACTGCTAAGGCACTCATCAAACTGTTCCTGCAGCATATCTATTGACTACATGAGGCCCCACAAAGGTTAATATCTGATCAGGGGGTCCAATTCACTTCAAAGTTTTGGAAGGCCTTTTTGGACCTTCTTGGAACCGGCCAGGGCCTAAGTTCTATTCATCATCCTTAGACTAACAGATCAACAGAGACTGAACTCAGTTCTGGAACAATATTTAAGATGCTTTATTAACTATTAACAAGATAACTGGACTATCTCCTGCCTTTGCAGAAATTGCCTATAAAAACTCTGTGCACTCTAGCACTGGCTTTACCCCATTTTGAATTGCCACTGGCCAGGACTTCATCCCAATGCCAAAACTACCAGTAGAACAACCAACCATGCCCTCCCTTAAGGAGTGGATACAACTACAAAATACCTGACTAGTAGTGAAACTAGCCCTGAAGGAGGCTATAGCCGCTTTTAAAGCCCAAGCTGACAAAAGAAGGACAGAATCAAACCCATTTAAAATAGGTGATAAGGTTTACCTGTCCACAAAATTCCTACAATCCTTACAGCCGTCAAAGACATTGGGACCCAAATTCATAGGGCCTTTCCCAATCACTAGAATCATCAACCCAGTAACAGTAGAATTATTATTCCCCAAGACACTGGCTGGCCCCATCCCTCGCCCTCCCCTCCCAGCCACTCCTTTCCTGGCCTGAGAAGGTATGGGCGACAGCAGGGGGTGGAGAAGCAGCTGGGGCTGATTCTATGGTGCCTCACTCTTGCTGGAGATTCTTCCAACCCTTGTTGGTGCTGGCCGTGCCTCAGTCGCTTGGGGAGATGTGCAACCTGCTCTCCACCCCGAGACACTGCCCTGACCTGGCCGCAACCAACACGAGCCTCGCTAAAACGAGGGCTGGCAGGGTGGGAATGAGATCCAGGAGGAGGGGACAATGGAAAGGGGGATGGGCCCACAGTGCCCAGCTGTGGCTTTAAGAAGCTCAGGGCAGCAGGAAAAGGGGGCTTGCCCCGCCCAACCTTGCACACCCACCCGGGGGTCAGGAAAACCAAGGCTGGGCCAAGCTGGCGAGCTCTCCTTGGGGTTCTTTGCTACTGCTTTTCTTTCTTCTTTTTGGAAATCTGGACTGGTTGAGGAATGAGCTCTTTGGCATAGCCGTTGGCTCACTTGAGAAGGGTCTCCCCGCTCATGTGCACACTCCCAGTCCTGCCATAGCTGGCCAGAGGGTTGCGAAAAGAGAAGGAGAAGAGTTGCCCGAAGGAAAGCCTCCACTGTGCTTCGTGCTTGTTCCTCAGCCAGCCCGGATTTCCAAAAAGAAGAAAGAAAAGCAGTTGCGAAGAGCCCCAATGAGAAGTCGCTGGGCTTTCAGAGAGTGAGAAGAGGCACAGACACAGACACACACAGAGAGAAACAGAGATACACACATACAGACATAGAGAGAGAGAGAGATACACACACAGAGATACAGAGAAAGGGGGAGAGAGAAAGGGAGAGGGGGAGAGATACAGAGAGAGACATACAGAAATACACACACAGAGAGACATAGAGACACACACACAAACACAGATATAGAGAGAGGAGGGGAGAGAGAGGGAGAGGGGGAGAGAGAGATACAGAGAGAGGGGGAGAGGGAGAGAAATACACACAGAGAGAAACAGAGATACACACATACAGACATAGAGAGATACACACACAGAGATACAGAGAAAGGGGGAGAGAAAGAGGGAGAGGGGGAGAGATACAGAGAGAGACATACAGAAATACACACACAGAGAGACATAGAGACACACACACAAACACAGATATAGAGAGAGGAGGGGAGAGAGAGGGGGAGAGGGAGAGAAATACACACAGAGAGAAACAGAGAGGGGGAGGGGGGAGAGACATAGAGAGATACAGGGGGAGAGAGGGGGAGATAGAGAGGGAGAGGGGGTGAGAGGGGAAGATAGGGAGAGGGGGGAGAGAGAGAGACATAGATACGGGGGGGGAGAGAGAGAGAGAGAAAGAAAAGGGTTTTGTGGTTCTTGATTCTCTGCCCTAATGACTGGCTGGGTAGGTGTGGCTAGGGGGGTCATGTGACTGGGAGTGAGTGATATCGAGTTGGCCACGCCCACCCAGGTTTTGTGGCTTCCGGTGTTATTTCTTCTGTGGGAAATGGGTCCAAATGGCTCTTTGAGTGTTTGAGTCTGGCCCAGACCTTAACCCAACTGAAAATCTATGGAGCCAAAGAAACTTGTTAGTTAGAAGCGACCCAGCAATAAAACCCAGTTAATAGAAGCAATCATTCAATCTTGGTTTCACATTATAACAGCTGCAGAACTAAAAGACTTGGTCCACTCCATGGGAAGATGTTATAAGGCCGTAATTCATGCTAAAGTTACCCAACTAAGTATTAACTGACGTGATAATTTTTGTATATCTGGTTTTTTTTATGGTGATAATCTTTTATATCTCATTTTTTCTATGTGTTTCACTTTTCTTCTTTATACTGTAACTGCTATTCTAATAGGAAATCCGTCATAAAAGTTATTGCATTACATTCTTGATTAAATTATCTTTCCATTGATATATAATTTTATGGTACTACTCCAAAAAAAGTGGTGTTATTAGCTAGTTTTAGAAAATACACTTTTCCCAAAAGGTTTCCACAATTTTGGCCACTACTGTATGGAGCTCACTACTGCCTTCTTTGTCCACAGAAGCTTGGCTTTGCAGCAGTCAAATCAGTACATTCATCCTCCCACCATTTATTACATTACAAAATTATTTTATTCTATGTGGAAAATGTCACCCATAAGGCATGAAATCAATGAAGGGGTTGAGACCTGTTATAAGTGAATAACACCAAACTGAGAAAGGTCAATAGCAACAGCGATAACACTTAGACCTATATACCACTTCACAGTGCTTTACAGCCCTCTCTAAGTGGTTTTACAGAGTCAGCATATTGCCCCCAACAATCTGGGTCCTCATTTTACCCTTGTAGGAAGATGGAAGGCTGAGTCAACCTTGAGCCTGGTGAAATTCAATCTGCCAAATTACAGGCAGCTGACAGAAGTAGCCTGCAGTACTGCATTCTAACCACTGCACCAGCGCAGCTCTAATAGAACCAATGACCAGTCTTGACCAATTAATTCTTACTACTCCTTTGGTCCAAAAGATTCTTTCACCAAACAGCCCTGAAAAAAGTGACTTATGATAGTCCCAAATGTGCTTTTTCAATGATGACCTCGATGACTGGGAATCTGCATAGACATGACTTATGATAATTTTTCACACTTACAAGTGTTGAAGCATTCCCGTGGTCATGTAATCAAAATCCAGACACTGGGCAAGTGGCTCATATTTATAACGCTTGCAGTGTCCCTGGGTCATGTGATCACCTTTTGTGATCACCTTTTGTGATCTGTCAAGCAAAGTCGATGGGGAAGCCAGATTCATTTAACAACCAAGTTATTAACTTAACAACTGCAGTGATTCATTTAATAACTGTGGTAAGAAAAGTCACAAAACGGGGTAAAACGCATTTAACAACTATCTTGCTTAGCAATGGAAATTTTTGGCTCAATTATGATTATAAACCAAGGATTATCTATATATAGGCTCAGATCTTAAGATCAAGTACAAAGAATTAAAAAAAAGTGATTCTTCAACTTAAAAATCTGTTAAGAAGAATATCTGATATTTATGAAAATAGTATTATTGTATAGATTAGCAGTTAATTGAGCAACAAATGAGGGCATGAAAGCCCAGGAAATAGAAGCTGTTTGGAAAAAAAGGAAGAACATTAGTCTGGTAAAATAGAAATTAAAATATCAGGTGAGCCTACAGATATCCATTAGAAGCATGATGACATCACAGTGAAGTTGCAAGTGCCATTCTGTCATCAAACAAATCACATGAATTCAGGGGTGAAATGCTCCCAGATCGTACCAGATCGCCCGATCCAGTAGTGATTTTTCCCTGTGGTTTGGTGATCTGGTAGTGATCGCCGCCCAGGTGTCATTACTTCCTGGTTTTAACCAGGAAGTAATGTTTTTTTACCTTCTGTGCATGCGCAAGTTTTGCACTTGCACAGGTGTGTGCGCGCACGTGACGCACAAGTGGTATGCACGCTTCCGAACCGGTAAGGAAGATAAGTAGATTTCACCCCTGCATGAATTATATATTTGCCTGATGATTTCATGATGCACACAACTTCATTTCTCTCTCTTGCTATTCCTGTAGATATCCATCTCATGAGCTCTCTACAAAAAGAAAAGAGAACTTTCAGAAGGTTCTGTCGAAGTTTGAATCTACAAATCACTGGTGGGATTCAAAATTTTTTTACTACCGATTCTGTGGGCATGGCTTGGTGGGCGTGGCAGGGGAAGAATACTGTAAAATCTCCAGTCCCTCCCCACTCCAGGGGAAGGTTACTGCAAAATCCCCATTTCCCCCCAATCAGCTGGCACTCGGGAGGCAGAGAATAGATGGGGGCGGGGCCAGTCAGAGGTGGTATTTACCTATTCTTCAAACTACTCAAAATTTCCACTACCAGTTCTCCAGAACTGGTCAGAACCTGCTGAATACCACCTCTGCTACAAATATAACAAGATATATGTGAAGACAGGTTCCCAGTCACAATTTATGAACTTTAAAGATCAAACACGATAGTCTGAACTGGGCCCAAAAGAATAGCTCCTCTCACCACTACTCATATTTCAAAGGAAGGGAAGAGAGACAAAAAGTTACACTTCTCTTATTTTCTCCATTGTTCTGACAGAAATAGTAAAGACTCATCTATATGGCCATGGGCAATGTGCTTTCCTCTTTTCCTTGAGATGAAGAGAAATCTGATGGTACAAAAAGCGCTATCCCAATAAATTCTCCTTCATGCATCTTGGCAATAAGGCTTGTAAGTGCTGCTACCCATACACTAGCTTCAGGGCAGTGATTGGTGGGTTGGCTGCCATTTTCTTATTTCCCTGCATCATTACTACCATTGCACTGAACGCCTATAAGGTGCTTGGGAGGCAGTGCCAGCAGTGCTTCTGCCTCTGAAAAAAGAAAAATAAGGCATTTTAAGAGCTATTTCAAGATAGTTAAAAATGCTGGCAATGTTTTCAAATTGTGACTTTTTTCCTTTTTTTATTACTTACCTGTCAATCTAAAGAACAGTTCCAAGTGATGGCTGCTCCCAATTAGCAAAGCATTTCATGGGTGTGGGAAGAGGGGTCAGGGGGAGAACATCCAAAAGAACAATGAATCACAGGCTGAAAATTGAGCTACTGGAGGGAAGTGGAGCAGTCCCACAGGAGACCTGCAAACGCAATTGGAGCCGAGTAGGTTGCTGCCCCCAACTGCATCACCTCAACCCCTCTCTTTAATGCAAGTTATAAGGCCTGCATGAGGGTTTCTTTCCTTTTCCTATGACAATCTAACATTAAACAGTTTAGGAACAGGCTGGATGGGAGATGGCGGGTATATTCTCTACAGTGTAGGTTGACACTGTGATGATAGCCTCTGCTGAAGGCAGTGGGTTAGAAAGCTAGAGATCTTGAGTTCTAGTCCCACCTTAGCCATGAAAGTCAGCAAGGTAACTTTGGGCCAATCATTCACAGTCCAATTCACCTCACAGAGTTGTTGTTGTAGAGAAAGTAGGAGGAAGGTGTGTTGGGTATGTTAGGTGCCTTGAGTAACTGCAGTTGGGGCAGCTTAGGAAGCATCTGTCTGACCCTGAAAAAAGGCATAGATGTTTTTATGATTTCAAGAGAATTGTTTTCTATTCCTTCTGAGCATTCTTTTCAAGAATTTGTACAGCCGAAAATAACAATTTGGAGATATAAGTAAGAACATTTCAAACTTTTTTATGGGCTACAAGCATATGCTAACTATCTTATTTGAGAAAGACAAGATAGCCTACTTAGTTATATCTTTTTGTGGGAGGGTGCCCTTAAGTCAGCATTGACTACTACAAACTGTCCGAAGAAGCTCTGCAATTTTCTTGACAAGATTTCAGAAAAGGTTTATCATTGCCTGCTTCTTAGGGCTGAGAAAGAGGGCTTGGCCCAAGGTCACCCAGCTGAGTTTTATCTTAAAATTTATTAGATTTATGATCCATCTCTCCTGGAGTTCAAGGCTGTCCTCCAATTTCTCTCCATAACAAGCCTGTGAGCTAGACTGAACCAAGAGAAATGGATTGGCTCAAAGTTACCCAAACAGCTTATGTGATTGAGGGTAAACCTAACTTCCCAAACCTACTCCAACAGCTATACTGCACTTTTATTTACTTCAATCCTTGCTGCAGACCTAGATCTTGTCCCATAATTTGGAGATATGTTCATTACTTTTTAGATGAGGGTTAGCAACTTTTCATGACCAAGAATCATACAGAATTTTTCTTCTTTGATTTTTGGCAGCCAAGAGCTTCAATAGCCAGGATGATGAAATTACCTTACCAGAAAAGACTGAACTTTGCTATTTTGGAGGTGGCGGGAAAGAATTGGTTTTTGTTGGTTTGGTACTAGGAATATGCGTTCAAGAAGTAACCACTGGATATACTGCCTATTTTGACAGAACGTATGTGTATACAATCCTGAAAGAAGGCCAAAGCAATCTCCCTCTATAATTATATTCTCTATGATTCTACAATGTTTTCGATTTTTGAATGTGCAAGAAATAATTTTCCTTTCCATTACATATCATACACATCCTTTTTCTGCTAATTAGTGGCATTAACATCCATTTTTTAAAGTTATATTTACTCACAGATCTGGCACACCATGGTCCAGAGGTTCTTCAGTTTGATTTTTGCTGTGAACAGAATCACCTTCCTGTATTTGACCCACTTCTTCCTCTGTTATTATATCAAACATTGCGTCATCTGTAGACTTAGAGGCCTCGTTTGTAACTGTGCCAGAAGGAGAAGATATAAAAATATTATTTGTGTAGCAGGAAACCTTCATTTTGGGATAATAATAGTAGGCTTGGGCTGCCAGAAAGGACATTAAACAAATTGCATTGACATTTCACCAACAATTTCTTATGTGCTATATTCCAAAAAGTAACTACTACATGCAGAATGATAGTCTCCAAGATGTTTCAAAAAGTGGCTGTTTCTAATAGCATACAGCACACATCCATTTCTGAATAGAATAGAATAGAATAGAATAGAATAGAATAGAATAGAATAGAATAGAATAGAACAGAACAGAACAGAACAGAACAGAACAGAACAGGAGTTGGAAGGGACCTTGGAGGTCTTCTAGTACAACCTGCTGTTTAGGCAGGAAACCCTATACCACTTCAGACAAATGATTATCCAACCTCTTCTTAAATCTAATAATTCACATAATCTTCCTAATTCACATAAAGTTCCATAAAGGTAGATTCTGATTTTTGAGCTGAACCTACTGCTTTGATGGATTTTGAGTGCTGCATATGTACTACTAAGGTTCTAATACCTACAAAACTACCTGAACATGAATGAAGCATGCATTTGAAAGGAAATCCAAAAGCTTTAGGTGCTTTTTTGCACACATTTCCACCGCAGTGAAAATACAACATTGCACTATTGTGGGGAAAGGAAATAGATCATTCTTGCATGTCACCATCCCAGTTTCACAGTGTAATTCTAATTTCCTCATTAGGGGTCTCCAAAATTAGGAAATATGTCCTGGATTATTTAACAAACTGACCAAAAATAGGGTAATATCTTTTTTTTAAAATCAGATTTTTTATTACATATCAATGCGTGAACAGTGTGACATCTGAGTGCCATACGTTACAGTACAGATAAAATTGTATTATTGATTATAGTTATCACATTCATCCAGTTTATATAGTTCTAATAGTAATACACATTTATATCAAATTATAATCTTTCATTATTTCATATTGTTTAAACATACATACTACCGCCATTCATTTTCTAAATCTCCCTCTTATCCTTGCACTTGTCTTATTTTATAAAAGTGTTTATTAATATTCCCCCTTTCTCTTATTTCTGTCTTTATTCATGTCACCATTATATTAAAAGAAGTTCCCTTTGTATTACAATACTATCCTTCATTATTTCATTGTTCAATATTTAAATATACAATTTTAATACCAATCACAATATTATTTAAACATGCAAATTAATTCTATTCATATTCTTTATATTCTTCCAATCTATATGATTCCACTATTAATCACCTGTTTATATTAAAAGATGTTCTTTCATCATTTTATTACTCATTATTTCACTTTATTATTCCACTGTAAATCATAATATTATTTAAACAAACTCAATAATACCATTATTTAATCTCTAATTTTCCCATTTTTAATACTTAGTCCTTATTTATATTTCCCATATTTCACTCTTCGAATCTATTTATATTAAAACACTATCCTTCATTGTTTCATTATTCAATGTTTCAATATACTATTCAATATATTATGGTATATACTATATCAATCACGATATTATTTAAACATACAAAATAACTCTATTCATATTCTTTGCTTTCATCCAATCTATATAATTCTAGTATTAATACACGTTTATATTAAAATATGTTCTTTTCGTTATTTAATTGCTCAATGTTTACCACTCACAATGGTATTTAAACTTACTTATCATTCAATTTCTAATTTTCTAATTTTATTACTTTTGTTTCATCATGTAGATAGATAGATATATAAAAGTAATCCCTCAATCTCTTATTGAACACATTCCTATCTCTGTTTTAATTTTTCCTCCTGCCACCATTATAAAAAAAGGAAAGAAAAAGGGAAAAAAAGTTTTTTTCTTTCTTATTTTTCCTATCCACCTTCTACCCATCATCAATCTTGCCTGCATTAATACTTTAATTCTTTTTTTAAACTTGCCTCCTATATTCTTCTCTTAAATCTTTATCTCTGTCTGTATCTGTGTCTACATCCTGCCTAGTCAATCTAAGATGGGGTCTGGATGGGGAGAAATAGACTCAGGCTCAACCCATCCAAGACCGAGTGGCTGTGGTTTCCGACGTCCCGATATAGTCAGTTGGTGCCATCACTGACTATTGGGGGCGAGTCGTTGGCCCCCACAGAGAGGGCTCACAACTTGGGTGTCCTCCTGGATTCACGGCTGTCTTTAGAAGAGCATTTGACGGCTGTGGCCGGGAGGACTTTCTATCAGGTCCGCCTGATCCGCCAGTTGCATCCCTTTCTGGATCAGGACTCCTTACGCACAGTCACTCATGCCCTCGTCACCTCCCGCCTGGACTACTGTGATGCTCTCTACATGGGGCTCCCCTTGAGGAGCACCTGGAGGCTCCAACTGGTTCAGAGTGTGGCCGTGTGGGTAGTTATGGGAGTGATGTGGCTTTCCCATGTAACACCTCTCCTGCGCGAGCTGCACTGGCTCCCGGCGGTCTTCTGGGTGCGCTTCAAGGTTTTGGTTACCACCTTTAGAGCGCTCCATGGCTTAGGACCTGGGTACTGCCTTCTGCCACCAGTAGCCTCTCACTGGCCAGTACACTCACATAGAGAGAGGCTCCTCAGGGTGCCATCGGCCAAACAGTGTCGACTGGCGGGCGCCCAGGGGGACAGCCTTCTCTGTGGGGGCACCTGCCATCTGGAATGAGCTCCCCCCGGAGATATGGAGGATCCCGGATTTATGCATCTTCCGCTGTGCCCTCAAGACCTTTTTATTTCAACAGGCTGGCCTGGCCTAACTTCCCTTTTAATTGTAAATTGTAAATTTGTTTTAAAACATTAGGGGTGTTTTAATTTGTTTTGGGCCAAATTATTTAATGGGTTTTTATATTGTCTTTTAAATTTTGTAGTTTGTGTGTTTTATCTTTTTGGCTGTTTACTGCCCTGAGTCCTTCGGGAGTAGGGCAGTATATAAATCCAAAAATAAAAAAAATAGAAATAAAAATAAAAAAATAAAATAAGTGTTTCTCCCATCCCTACCCTGTTCCACTGTCTAGCTTTGAAATTATTAGCCCAGACCCCTGTCTCCCTTCCCCAAGTATCTTCCTGCTCCTCCCATTCTCTTTTCAGATCTCTTAGAATGTTTTCCCCCTGGTTTGATTCATCAACATTATTAATTTTATTGATGACTCCTCGTTATCTTCTTTTCGTTGATTCCTCAATTCTGTTTTTCCCTCTATTCCTTCTGGTAGCTCCTTCCTTTCCTGGGCATCTTGGTCATTGCTCATTGTCCTTTGTATAATATTTTCCAATTTTTGATTTATGCCCTCCATTAATTCAATAATCACCTTATGTTCTTTCTGTATCATATTCTTTATGCTTTGAAACATCCAGTCCATCTTGTTCAAAGTTCCGCTCGTTTCTTATGTTGTATCTTATCTTATTTTAATAAATTCCACTTTTGGTCAATAGCCCAAAAACCATTTGTTCAAACCTGGGGTTACTCTTCAAAGTATACATTAATCACAGTTCTTTATGTTCCATAAGTAGTCAGTCAATTCCATTTACATAGTCCAGGGAGTTATTCAAGCCTCTTTAAGTCACCTTTATAGATTCAGTCATATAACTTAACATTCAGGGGTCACTTTAATTAAATGTCTTCCTTGTTCCCACATTTAAATCTCCACTGGTCATACAGTAGATATATATAATCCAGTAAATATTTTCAATGCCTTAAATGGGTATTCCCAGGCTTGTATATTTTCCTCTCACCAGCAGGTGGCACTCTCAGGCTAATTTTCAATATTATTACTAAAAATCTGGTTTTAATTATTTTAAATTGTAATTAAATTATAGAAGCAGTGTTAATTTTTTAAATCCGTAATTCCAGCATTTTAAATTGCCTTCCCAATGTCATGTCTTCCCAATTTGAGAGTCCAATTTCCTACATTTTGAAGAATCCCTCCCCCCCTTTAATCCTTTCCTTCCAGTCTGGTAGTTTTCTCAAAGTGTTTCTCAAAGTTTTCTCAAAGTGCCGCTTTAACACATAGTTCTGAGTAAATCCTAGATTTCTCTTTTGGGGTTAACTTTCAGGTAAAAAAAATCCTCTCACCCAGTTCCACACTGTTCACCAAAATGTACTCCAGCTCAAAGCTTAGATAGTCATCGGATGTCCCAGCTTCATGGTAGCCATCTTAGGCTGTCTCTTCTCATTGTGGCTGAGAGAGAAAGTAAGCCCCGGGTCAAGCAGGAGAGCTGCAATCTCTGAGACCTTGCAGGCCATCCCTCTTTGCTTCACTGTCCCTCCAAGGTGAGCTCCTTTCAGAGCCCACCAACAGGAAGAACTCAGCACGGAAACGCGGAGACCCGCTTTCCATGTCCGATCTCACCGTGACATCAACCGGAAGTCCACCACAGTGAAAATACAACATTGCACTATTATTTTTTTACATAAAAGTTTTTTATCATTTTTAAAACAAACAAACAAACAAACATTTAAAACATCAATCAGCCCTCCTCTGTGACATCTCGGTGTTAAATTCTTCACTTCATTTTATTCTTCTTGTACCAGCAATGTCTTCTGTTTCAATCATCTTCAAATCACTGTACGAATTGATTACTATGGTCATATTCTTACTATCAGGTTTTTTATACATATTTATACAATTAATCATTTATATCTCTTTTGCAACCAACAGTAAAAATAATTCCATGTTTTAAAATATTCTGATTCTTCCCTATTATTAATCAATAAAGTTAATTGATTCATTTCAGCGCAATCTAAAATCTTTCTTATTACTTCATCTTCCAAAGGTATTTTCTCCAATTTCCAATTTTGTGCATAAACAAGTCTTGCAGCTGTTATTACATGTATAATCAAATAAATATATTCATTTTTAATTTTGTCAGGTAGGATACCAATAAATACAACTCTGGTTTAAATTCAATACATATTTGTGTCATTTCTTCCAACCAGGATTTAATTTTATTCCAATATTTTTTTTGCTTCAGCGCATGTCCACCACATATGATAATAAGATCCTGGTAATTGATGACATTTCCAACATTTCGCTGATTTATCTTTAAACATTTTTGCTAACTTCTCTGGTGGCACATATAAAACATTTTATATTGATTTTCCTTATATGCGGTGGACATCGTTAATTTATAATTCCTCTCCCATAGTTGTTGCCATTTTTCAAGATCAATTGGATGTTCAAAATTTCTTCCCCAAGCTATCATTGTTCCTTTCACCTGTTCCTCCTCCAATTCAATATATAACAAAAAATTATAAAAAAATTTAATTAAATTTTCTTCTGTTCCTGTGAGTATACTGTCTAACTCAGTCTTTTCTAAATAAAAACCATGTAACTTTGCATCTTTTTCATATCTTGTTCTTATCTGCATATACATATACCAATCTATCTCAACCCCCTGTTCTTCCAGTTCTCGTTTCTCTTTCAATTCCCCCTTATCTGTTAACAAATCCTTAACAAGGATTTGAAAATACAACATTGCAGTATTGTGGGGAGAGAAAATAGATCATTCTAGCATGTCACATCCCAGTTTCACAGGATAATTCTAATTTTCTCATTAGGGTCTCCTAAATGAGGAAATACATCCTGGATTATTTGTTAAAACTGACCAAAAAATAGGGTAATATCTAATCTGAAATTTTTGTAAGGCCACAGTAAATTCTGAAAAATATATTGAAGCTTACCCAAAATTTTGTGGACCAGGGACAATGGTGAGGTCAGGAGACTTGATGATGAAGATGATTCTTCTGATGTCAAGTTTAACTCAGAATCAATGGGATTGGCAGTTACTTTTTTAAAACAAGCTCGACAACAGCGTTCTTTCTTTCCTGTTTGCTTTGAAAAGGCGTAACTGTTGCAGCAGTAATAGCAGAAAATGCATCCACACATTCTTAAAAAAACAAAGTAAAAACATATATTTAAAATTAAGGCATTAATGGGACACAATAAAATTATATCTGAAAAATATATTTTATTTTATTGTCAAATAATCAGAGCAACCAGAAATTATTTTGAACAGGTTCATCTTCTTTTCTTTCTTTCATTCTACACTTTTCAATATAGTTCATTTCTCAATAAAAGTGTAGAATGGATGAAAGAAAAGAAGATGAACCTGTTCAAAATAATTTCTGGTTGCTGTGATTATTTCACAATGAAATAAAATATTTCTTTCAGATATAATTTAAATATTTCTAATGATTTCAAGGAGATCTGGTTTTGAACTTTCTCTTCAGGCCATCAATTAAAAGACAACATCCTGCTACACAAATGATTTCCTAATAAAACATCTACACATACGTTCATCAAAATCTGAACCAATTCATTTTTTGCCATAAAGGGCAAAAACTTTGCTTCTGAGTAAAACATGCCTATAGCCCTTCTCACTTTACTCCTGCCTTCCTTCCCATATCTATAAACTATTGCTTTATATATAGTTTTGTAAACCATAACAATATAAATAAAAGACCAATAATGTTCTAGGAATGTAGGACGTAAGAGTTAAATGACAGTCAATGCTGTCATTTAATAACTGAACAGGATGACTGAGAATTCTATTTACAGAAATACATAGACTAGCTACCCATAACAAGATCTGCTACAACTCTCTGCAAAAATATTGCTGCAATGGTTGTAAGTGTGAAAAATGGGTCATAAGTCACTTTTTTCAGTATATTGTAAATTCAAACTGTCAATAAATGAATGATTGTAAATTGAGGACTTACTCTATGATCAAATATTGAATTCAAAGTAAAGCAACATTACTGAAGGTTCTGGACTCTTCCTACAGACTACTCTTCCTACAGACCACTTCTTGTATTTGATGAAACACATCTTACTAATAGTTTAATAAAATAATAGTTAACAATTTCTTTTGGTCTGAATCACTAAAACCTTGTGAGAGTTTCACACTAGAGATGGTGTGTATGGAAACTGTACTTCTGACTCTAAGAAAGCAATTGGTGCAAGTAACTCAGCACTTCAGACAAATTAGTCTTACCCTAAAATCAATCCACAGAGAATACAGAGTCCTTCAATGGACTCTGTATTCAATGACACTGACATCCATAGCAGATTAAGTGAAGGGTTAAAAAAAGTACCACAGATATCATGGCAGCATAACTGAAGCCCCTACCATTTGTATATGACATTGACACACATACAAAACACATACATTTGACTATGCTAATGTTATTGCAGTTTTGCCTTTAAAAAAAAAATCACACAACCACTACAAAATGCCAGTGTATGTAATTCTACTAGGATTAAGTCAAAATCTATCAGAATTGCTATGATAGATTGTGGATTGCCTTCCAATCTTCCTCGTCTGATTTATTTTATTATTTATTTATTTATTTATTTATTTATTTATTTATTTATTTATTTATTTATTTATTTTTGATTGATTGCAATTTATATGCCGCCCTTCTCCCAAAGGACTCAGGGCGGCTTACAAGATAAAAAATTCAACAATATGAATTAAATATAAATTAAAATTCAATTAAAATTAATTAAAATTATTACAATGTAAAATTATGTACAATGTAAATTATTACAATGTACAACGGGTCAGTCCATTTGATGAAAAAGCCACGTCTTCAGTTCGCGGCGGAAGGGGAGGAGGTTGGGGGCTGTCCTAAGCTCGGTGGGTAAACCGTTCCAGAGGGTTGGCGCTCCCAGAGAGAACGCTCTCCCCCTGGGGGCCACCAGCTGACATTGTCTGACTGATGGCACCCTGAGGAGGCCCGCTCTGTGAGAGCACACAGGACGATGGGAGGATGGCAGAAGACGGTCCTGCAAGTACCCCGGGCCTAAGCCATGTAGGGCTTTATAGGTGAGCACCAGCACCTTGAAACGAACCCGGAGGACCACCGGCAGCCAGTGCAGCTCACGCAGGTTACACAGGAGTACGAGAGACTCCCGTAACAACCCGTGCGGCCGCATTCTGGACTAGCTGAAGCCTCCGGGTGCATCCCAAGGGCAGCCCCATGTAGAGGGCGTTACAGTAATCCAACCGAGAAGTAACAAGGGCATGAGTGACCGTGGCGAGGGCATCACGGTCTATTATGACTTTACTAGAATACTGTCGGAAATGAACATGAAGGTGAGAAGAATCAGTTGAAGTTTTATCACACTAAATCAGACCATTAGTTCATTTCACCAAACATGGTCAGACTTTATAATGATTTAAGTTCTAGACCATGCTAGATACATACTTTTAGAACCGAAAAGGAGATTTTCTGCTGTTCCTTTTCCTTGAATATACACCTTTTCCTTGAATATTCACTGTGAAGACCGTAATTGCATTACACTATCACATACTGTAGGGAGATTTTGACAGTATATGAGTTGCTTATAGACATACTGTATATATATTGTGAATAAAACTCCTCTCATGAAGCATAAACAAAACATGAATATCTGAACTAACAGTATACTTCTGTCTTACAACCCCTGGAACTGAAACTCTAAATATCTTTCCAATAGTATTACTATTACTATTTGTCAGTGTGTAAGAAATTATGAGCTGGGATAGCCATAACAACAAGTCAGCCAATGAGAACTGTTTGGTGACTGAGAGCCATGTCAGACAGCGCAGAGCCTTGGCGTGGCTTAGCTTGACTGATCTGTATATATATAAGAGTGCTTCTGTGATTTTATTGCTTCTGTGATTATATAGATTCTGTGCTTCTGGATTCTGGATTCTGAGTTCTGGTTCTGGCTTCTACTGCATGGGTACATGCATCATTCTTTATATTACTGTATATAAAGAAGTTTCTTTTATATACGAATCCTGCTGAATTGTTTACTTGTGTGCTGGGGGGATTGCAAACTCTAACACTATTTGAATAGTATTTTGAATGGAACTGAGGACAACCCCAAATTTGTGTATAATACATAAGATAAAAATAATATAAAATTGTTCTGATTATTAAACATCAGGCTAATCATTACTGCTCGTATTTGTTCAATCCCTCCAAATACTGACCTGCAATGATGTCGGCGATTCATCCAGCCAAATTCTTTTTGACATTCTAAGCAACTGGTGACTTCGGCATCACCAAGCCATCTTTGTTCTGCTGTGAGCTTCTGCTGGAATTCCAGAGCATCTGATTTCTGCCAAAGAGCATCCTTGTCCCTTTCAAAGGCATGTATGAAGAATAATTTGTCATTCAATAATTTCTGTTTTAAAATCTTAAATCTGGTCCCCTATAGCAGAAATTCACTTTCTTTATTAAAAATTGTCTGATAAATTTGGAGTCCTGAGAGGCTACCTTGATTTTTTTTATTCCCTATATTACATAAAAAGTTTTTTATAATTGCCTAGCCTGGAAAAGAAAAAAAAATGAGGAAACTATTTCCTTATTACCACCAAAGCAAATTTTATGGGCAATCCATGGACTCACCAAAAGTCCAGCTCGACTTGAGGGAGACTACTTTTTAGCACGTGAGAAATGTAAGAATAAAGTGGATACACACATGCGTGCACACACACACACACACACACACTCATATCAATAAAAACAGAATTCTGACTTATTAGGGAACAAGGAAACTCAATGGTACCCATTTCTCATTCATTCTTCCTTGGTTCTAAGCAGAAACAAATAATAAACTATGATTTTGTGATAAATATTATGTGTGAACTAGAACCCGCATTTTGATCCTCTTTCAACATGTTATAATCATTAGCCAAGAACAAACTCCAGTTTATATCTTAGGTGATTAGGAGTATAATGACCCATATGAACATATTGTTAAACCAATAACAGAATCTTTCTGGTTTGTTTAGTCAAATTTCCTATACAATGCCATAAATTGATTATCTGTTACAATCCAGAAAGCTTTGGCTGCAGTTACTGCAATTAAAAGTGGCACAATCAGCTATGAAATGTAAGAGGGTACTTTTTCATAATGGTGCATCGCACACTGGATGACTCTGCTTTCAAACTGAATGAAACCAGCACCAATTTGTGGTGATTTGTTCATTCAGATTCCTTTTACATATCAATAGGTTATACATTATTAGGCTCTGATAATAATAAATGGCAAACATTCAGAAAATTTAAAAAAGGGTGAATATTTTTTGCAGAATTTCACATAGAAGAACATAGTCTAAGGAAGAATAAACTTATGAAAAAGAACCAGATAACAAGGCTACAAAACACCCAAGGAAGGTAATTTGTTACAAGCATATGGACAGAACTCATTGGGTCTAATGTTAAGTAAACATTATTAGAGAAGAAGCACTTTTTTCTCTGCAACTTTAAATGTCAAGCTATCACCTACAAACCACAGGATTTAACAAATAGTCAAACATGCAATGAAAAAAATTAGTCAACACCGCAGAGTATGATGCCACAGCCAGATAGAGGTTATGTTGCTTCCAATCAATTACACATGCACTGACCAAAGCACAATCTTTTCCTGTGTTGAACTTGTGATGCAATCAGACTGATCAGTACAAAGGTTTAAATATGGATTGCCTTATCAATATATCAATGAAATGGAAAATATGCAATCTGTCCATTAATATTTTCTAGTCCCAGAAGTGCTATTGATATCATGCATATTAACAGTATTAATACTACATATTTTGAGTTTGAGATAAGGTTTAGTATGTTTTGGAGGTTTATATTATTCTGTACTATATGTCCGTTATGTAGAAAATGATGGGCTGGGTAACAGAAATGGATTCTCTATGCCCTTATTGTTAAGAGGCTAAACTTTCAACACTAGAAAGATAAATTAATGGCCCAATTTACCCCCCAGGAATTGACTATTTGATAGAATTACAGAGTTGGAAGGGACCTTGGAGATCTTCTAACCCCTTGCTCTGGCAGGAAATCCTATACCATTTCAGATAAATGGTCGTCCAATCTCTTCTTAAAAACTTCCAGTCCTGGAGCACCCACAACTTCTAGAAATGTTGCTCCACTGATTGTTGTAACTATCAGGAAATTTCTCCTTAGTTCTAGGTTGGTTCTGTCCTTGATTGGTTGTTAATGTTCCTTAAGAATGAATTGTTTACAGATGTGGATTATAGGCAATCCTCACTTATGGACTATCATTCCATCATTAAGCAATACAGTTGCAAAGTAAAATATCATGTGACTGCCCTGAATTATTGTGTATCAGTTTTGGTTGCAGTTGAAGAAAATCACCCACAGTCATTAAGTGTGAAGTCACATGACCATGATTTGTGACTTCCTCCAGCTTCCTCCAGCTTCCCCAATGACTTTTTTATCAGAAGCCAGCTGTGAAGACTGCAAATGGCAAATACGTGCCTGCAGGATGCTGTGACTATCATAAATATTAGAAGAGCACTTGACGGCCGTGACCGGGAGGATTTTTCATCAGGTTCGCCTGATTCGCCAGTTGCGTCCCTTTCTGGATCGGGACTCGTTACGCATGGTCACTCATGCCCTCGTCACCTCCCGCCTGGACTATTGCAATGCTCTCTACATGGGGCTCCCCTTGAGGAGCACCCGGAGGCTCCAACTGGCTCAGAGTGCAGCCGCGCGGGTGGTAATGGGAGTGACATGGCACTCCCATGTAACACCTCTCCTGCGCGAGCTGCACTGGCTCCCGGTGGTCTTCCAGGTGCGCTTCAAGGTTTTGGTTACCACCTTTAAAGCGCTCCATGGCTTAGGACCTGGTTATCTACGGGACCGCCTACTACCACCAATAGCCTCCCACCGGCCAGTACGCTCTCATAGAGAGGGACTCCTCCGGGTGCCGTCAGCCAAACAGTGTTGACTGGCAGCCCCTAGGGGGAGAGCCTTCTCTGTGGGGGCACCTACCATCTGGAATGAGTTCCCCCCGGAGATACGGAGGATCCCGGATCTGCGCACCTTCCGCCGCGCTGTGAAGACCTTTTTATTCCATCAGGTGGGCTTGGCCTAATCTCTTCCCTTTTTTAAATATGTAAATTTTAATCTGTTTTTAAATTATTGGGGTGTTTTAATCTGTCTGGGTCAAAATGATTTAATTTGATTTTATCTGGTTTTTAAATTTTTTGTATCTATGTATTTTATTGTTTGGCTGTTCACCGCCCTGAGTCCTTCGGGAGTAGGGTGGTATACAAATCAAATAAACTAAACTAAATAAATGCAGAACAGTTGCCAAGCACACAAATCAAAATTATATGATTGCAGAGGGTGCTGGAACATCTGCAACTTCAAGGACCTGTCATAAATCTCCTTTTTCAGTGTTGTAGTAGTTTCCAACAGTTGCTGAACAAGCAGTTGATAAGGAAAGACTACCTATATATATATCCATACTTACAATGGAATATGGTCATCCTTTATTCAAATAACTGTATAAAACTTCAATGTATATCTATGTGAACCTATGATAGGATTGCTTCATTTTTCTCTTATTATTTCTTCTATTAAACAAAGCGAACAAAAGACCCCACAAACTATTATTGTGTTGCTGTTACAACAACACAATAATGTGTTGTTAATGTTATAATTGTTATAACAACATTATAACATTATCCAAATAAGGGATCTCCATAACCACTTCATCTCCACATCTCCTCAACTCACCTAGATACTCCTAATACAAAAAACACTGGGAAAATGTAGTAAGAAAATGTGGTATTGCCATATTCCAGAATATGAAATTGGACAGTGAATTGTGGAATAAGTTGGAGATTGGACTTCTCTAAGGCTGCAAATTTGATGAGTTCCCCTTTTATTACCTCATCTAAGTCATTTATGAAAATATTGGGGAGTATTGGGCCTAAGACGGAGCCTTGTGGTACCCCACTACTTACTTCTCTCCATGTGGATGTAGTACCATTAAGGACTACTCATTGAGTACTGTTTGTCAGCCAGCTACAAATCCATCCGGTGGTGATGTTGTCTAAGCCACATTTTTCTAGCTTACCAAGAAGTAGGTTGTGGTCTACTTTGTCAAATGCCTTACTGAAATCTAAGTACGCTATATTCACAGCATTTCGCTGGTCTACTAATTTATTGACTTTATCAAAAAATGAAATAAGATTGGTTTGGCATGATCTGTTTTTTAATAAACCCATGCTGGCTACTAGTTATAACTTTATTTGCTTCTAGTTGTTCCCAGATCTGTTTTTTGATCATCTTTTCTAGAATCTTCCCAAGTATTGATGTTAGACTGACTGGTCTGTAGTTTCCTGGGTCTGTTTCTCCCACCCCTTTCCTGAAGTTGGGAACCACATCAGCCCTTTTCCAATCCTCAGGTACTTCCCTGGTTCTCCAAGATTTTTTGAGAGATACGGTACAATGGTTCTGAGATAACATCTGCCAGCTCCTTCAGAACTCTGGGATATAATCCATCAGGTCCCAGTGATTTATATTCATCAAGGTCAGATAGATGTTCTCTTACCATTTTCTTGCTTATTTTAATTTTTATTTCTAGTTTGTCTTTTATAATAGTTTTTTGGTACGTTGGGCTATAATTTCTTTTTGTGTGATGCAAAGAACAAGTTAAGCAGCTCTACTTTCTTGCCATCTTCTCTCTTTAGTGGATTTACTGTTTCCTTGACTTTTTTCTTGTTATTTATATGTTGAAAGAAACTTTTTAAAATTATCTTTGACTTTTGTTGCAAGTCTTTGTTCATTCTGACCCTTTGCTTTCCTGACTTTATCTTTACATGTTCTGGCTATCTACTGATAATCAGCCTTAAGTTAAGTGTCCCTCTTTCCATTTTTTGTACTTGCCCTTTCTGTCTTTCACTTTGTTGGAGAGATCTTTGTGCAGCCATGCTGGTTTCTCAAAGTTCTTGTTTTTCTTTTTTAGTGGTATTCAGCTACATTTAGGCAGGAAAATTAAAGGGTATAAGAACAGATTAGGAGAGAGCTGGCTCAAAAACAGTAACTGTGAGAGGAACCTTGGAGTCCTAGTCGATGATCACTTGAATATGAACCAGCTGTGTGCAGCAGCATCCAAAAAAGCTAATACAATCCTGGGTTGTATAAACAGAGGCATAGAATCAAAATCACGTCAAGTATTAGTATTACTTTATAAAACCCTAGTAAGACCACACCTGGCATACTGCAACCAATTTTGGCCACCATATTAAAATATGTTGAGACTTTGGAAAAATGTTCAGAGAAGAACAACGAAGATGATCAAAGGCCTGGAGACTAAAACATATGAAGAATGGCTGCAGGATTTGGATTTGGCTAGTCTAAAGAAAAGGATTGGTGTGACATGATAGCAGTATTGCAATATTTGAGGGGCTGCCACAAAGAAGAGAGGGTCAAATTATTCTTCAAAGCACTGGAGGGGAGGACAAGAAACAATGGTTGGAAACTAATCAAAGACAGAAGCAACCTGGAATTAAGGAGAAACTTCCAACAGTGAAGACAATTAACCAGTGGAACAGCTTGCCTCCAGAAATTGTGGGTGTTCCATCACTGGATGTTTTTAAGAAGAGTCTAGACCCGTGATGGCGAACCTACAGCACGCGTGCCACAGGTGGCACACAGAGCCATATCTCTGGGCACGCGAACATTGCCGTGGCTCAGCTCCATCGCGCATGTGCATGCCAGCCAGCTAATTTTCAGGCCTTCTGGACCCACCGGAAGTCGGATAACGGGCTGTTTCTGGCTTCCGGAGGGCCTCCAGGGGGTTGACAAAGGAAGTTTTTGCCCTCCCCAGGCACCTAGAAAGGCTTTGGAGCCTGGGGAGGGCGAAAAACAGGCCTCCCAGTCCCACTGTGGCATCGCGTGCCAAAAGCGGGGGGAGCGCGGGGGAGTGTCGCACATGCATGTGCGGGGGACTGGGCGCATTGAATTATGGGTGTGGGCACATGTGCGCACAACCCCCCCGCACTTCCCCCGCCTTTGGCACACGACGGCAAAAAGGTTAGCCATCACTGGTCTAGACTGTCACTTATCTAAAATGGTATAGTTTCTCCTGCTTAAGCAGGGGGATGGACTAGAAGACCTCCAAGGTCCCTTCCAGCTCATTCTATTCTAAGGCCTGGAAGCAAACTCCATTCCTGAATGGTAACACACTTCCTGGGTAAAGGAGAGAGAAATATTGTTCCTTCTAGAATTCCAAATGGACAAAAAGCATGATTAGTGCTGCAGAGAAGAGTACAATATATTTAGAATATATTCAATTGAAGATTTTAAGAGAACTTTGTGGGGCATTGCCAACTATAAATATGGCTTTAAATTCTGTAGCAATAAAATTTAGAAGTGAAAAATAATTTTTCCACTTGATTGTGAGGGTACCTAAAAATAAATCTACCAACCTGAGAAGTTCAATTAACTTTTCTTCCAGGAACTGCTTTGTTCTAGTTAAGTCATCCAGTTCAGCTAGTAACTTGGCCTCATTGTTGTCTTGCTCCGATTTCATCTTGTTGAATTTACCACAGTAGTCTTGAATTTGTTCATTTGTTCTGCTAACTTCGGTCTGGGCTCTGTTCAAAAACATATTCCATTTTCCTTAACTGCTTTTATTATTATTCAGATTACAATTAACATTAGAAATAATACTGTTAATCTTCACAACATACTAAGTATGAAAATGATTCTAGCACTCCTTTATGTTCAAGTATAGATAAGACTCTTCTTTCAAAAAAAGTTATCAAACTATCAACCTAGTAAAAAAATCAGATATTGTGAAACAGCAGTCATCCTTATACTTACATATATTTAGAATGCTCATAGAGATCAGAATGCAGATCAAAATTAAATATTTATAATTGATAATCGATTCCAGCCTGAAGAACACAGTTAACCTCACTCACTTAAGAGAAATTTGCCCTATCCTGGCTCTCTGCAGCTATACACATAGTACTCTAGTTACAAATGTAATGGAGCCTGACAATTACATTCATAACCCGAGGATTCATAGGACTGAATTGCATAATTTGACTGTGATTATTCCCTGCTTTCGGCCACTCATTCACTAATCGAATGCATGTGTCGTTAACTGCACATGAGGTATCTCAGGGTAGGGAAGGCCATGGGGAGCCTAGGGATGGACAGGCCATCTGCTTAAGACCACCCAAGGCCTCCCTGACCCACTGAAATACTTCATGCTCCCCACAATTGCTTCCCCCCCCCCATCCTGCCGCACCAGATCACTTATCTTGGAAAGGTCTAAAGAGCTGTCTTCTCTCCAGCCTCTCTGCCGCATGAGACCATGACGCTCATAAACTTTCAATCTCAGCCCACAAAGTTTTTGGAAGATGATGGTACACTTTTAGGCAGTGAAATCCACTTCCTAAAAGTGTGCCATTGGCTTCCAAACACTTCGGCAAGCTGTTGTAAAAAAACCTTTGCCAGCACGAATGGAGCTTGGGAAGAACATGCCAGCCCCTGCCAAGCTGCACTCTTGCAGACAAAGGCTTTTTGCAAAGGGCTGCTGAAGCCTGCAAGAAAGACTGTGTCTCTGTATGCTTCGGCAGCCCTTTGCAAAAAGCTGTTGCCAGTACGAATGGAGCTTTGGAGGGACGTGCCTGCCCTGCCCAAACTTGGCTTGTACTGGCAAAGGCTTTTTGCAATGGGCTACAGAAGCCTATAGGGACACAATCTCCCTGCAGGCTTCAGCAAGGAAACAGCATACGGAAGGAATGCTGAAGGATCAAAGCCTTCCCTCTGTTTGCAAAGCCTTTTGCTGCAGATCTCATCCAGGCTTCAATTTGCAGAGAGCATAGGCCTAAACTAATGTGAGATCACATGAGATCAGTAGCATGAGTATTTTAGGCAGTGGTGAAATCTAAAATTTCTTACTACCAGTTCTGTGGGCGTGGCTTGGTGGTGGGGGTAATGTGACTGGGTGGGCGTGGCCAATTTTTTTTTTTTACTTTTAAAACCATTTTTTCTACAAACTCTTCAGCAAAGACGTTGTAAAAAGATGCTTTCAAAAGGCTCTGACGATCCCAGCTGAGTTGCCTGATCGGCAGAGGCTTTTTTTTTTTTTTACTTTTAAAAGCATTTTTTAGAAGAGGTTGTAGAAAAAATGCTTTTAAAAATAAAAAAAAAGCCTCTGATGATTGTGCGGCTCAGCTGGGCATTGGGGGGGGGACACAAGGATTTTTGCTACCGGTTCTCTGAACCACCCGCCTCCATCACTACCGGATTGGGCGATCCAGCCTGAACTGGGAGCATTTCACCCCTGACTTTAGGCCTCTGTTTTCTGTGAATGCACCAAAGGCCTGAAGTAACGAAGCAGGCAAAGAAACCGCAGCAGAGAGGAGTAGAGTATAAGTGAGTCTATAGGTGGAATGCCTGAGACGACCCGGCCAGGGGAGAGGAAATAGAAAGGGTGAATGTGGCAGCACTTCTGCCATTGTTTGTAAGTGTGAATGACGGCTGAGGTGCTGCAACATTCGTAACTTCAGGACTGGGTCATAAGTACTTGGGGGGGGGGGCTAGGTCGTAATTTGAATGGTCGCTAAGTGAACTGTCGTAACTGGGGGATTACCACTTACAGAGTTTTAGGAAATATTGGAAGGGAATTCTCAGAGTTGATTTCCAACATATTTGAAACAAATTTGCAGTGGGTAAACAATACATGAAAATCTCTTATCCTTAAGAAGGACAAGAGATTTTTGGGCACCACCCTAAGGCCTCAGAAAATTCTCTTTTGTGCACAAAAGATGTAACAGGGCTGTAACAAGGCAATTATTCTGTACAAGGTAATGCAAAGGTTAATTTTAAGTTGGGGAGGGTACAAAGTATCACTTGACAGCATACTACCCTATCTTAATTTTGTTAGCCCTGATTTTGTCTCCGTCCTTATTCTGTTAAACAGAACTATTCATTTCTGCCACTGGGTCCTGGCTTGCTTGCTTGCTTATTTATTTTATTCACAACCATGTAACTGCCCGTCTCACCAAAACCGAGTCTTAATATAATTCTTGTGATGGTCAGGTATAGCCTACAAGTTTTGATAAACTATTTATCTAATCTAGAAATATATTGTATGAATACATTGTATTCACATATAAATGGTGTTATTGGTTCATTTTTAATTTTTTTTTCTTATGATGAAGTTATTTTTATTTTTTAAATAATTTCATTTAATTTTATTTATGTGCATTCTAATAAATATCCACATTAGAAACTTTTGAAGAGCAGAATATTTGCAAACATAAAAACAATTAATACATGTAGTCTTCAACCTACAACTATTCATTTAGTGACTGTTCAGAGCTATAACAGCACTGAAAAAAGTGATTTATGAACATTTTTCACACTTAAAACCATTGCATCATCAAAATTCGGATGCTTGGAGAAGTCAGATTCACTTTACAACCATATTATTAACAACTTCAATGATTCACCTAGCAACTGTGGCAAGAAAGGTCATAAAATGGAGCAAAACTCACTTAACAATTGTTAAGTGTACTGTTCCTTTGCTTAGCAAGAGAAATTTTGGGCTCAACTATGGTTGTATGTTGTATGTTGAAGACTATCTGTACAATTGTACAATACAATAAAGTGAAACACATATTACTATATATATACATGTACTATATCACTGCAGTTCTTACAAGAGCTCTTTTGAGCAAGCCTGGCACTTTCATAATGCCATTTCTATTCCTCAAAATTATATTGAAATGGGCCCTCAGTGATTTTTATTACATCTGACTCTTGAAATGTTGAGAATATAAGAACTAAGAGGTTGCCTCCTGCAGCTAATGGGAGAATGCAAAAACAGCATTCAATTAGTGTTTTGCCTTCCTTCATGTTATGTGCAATGATTGGTGATTCTCTCCATTACTGAATGGAGAGGGATTGCTTTCGAACTCTACAGGCAAAATGATCTTGTTATTATTTCAAAAAACTATGAAGCAACAGCTTCTCTGCAAAATATGATAGTAGCTGATCCTCTTGTGAGAGGAAAAATTGTGTTGATTCAAGGAGTTAAAATTTCCGGAGGCGGGGCTAGCTGTCAGCCCGAAAGGGTATGCGAATGGGCACTCTGTGAAGCACAACCAATTTCCAGCTGTCCTGTGGGCTTCTCAAAGCCAGAGTTGCCCTGAAGGGGTGACTTGGGAAGAAGGTGACCGATTGATCGAGTTCAGGCAGCGGCCCGTGTCAGAAGGCAGTGGAATCTTCGATGAGAGCAGACAGGGAAGAAGACGGCCCATAATGACTGAACCACAGAGCTGACAGCCAGATGAGGAAAGCAGTGGTGAAGTGGAACATCGGTGGACCGGAACTGGCTGAAATCAGTTCTGATTTCCAAATAGTGAATGGAACGGCAGGGAGAAGAAGCTGAGCAAAACCCCTAGCTGATTGAGAAAAAGAAGGGGCTCTTCTTAGAAGGAGAGGGGGGATGTTTGCCTTCCCCCAATGATAGCAGCGGCAAAGGAGATTGTGGAGCTTTTTTCTAAGACCCAAAAGGATAGAAGATAAAAGGAGAGGGATAGTGGTTGCTAATTAGACAGAGTGGATCTGGATCGGGAGATTTTCATTGGACTGCATGGAAAAGTTGAATAGTTTGAAAGTTGGAGAAGATTTGACAAACGTGGGAGATAAAATGGCTGTGCTACTCTCCCTTGGATTCTGACAAGGCACTTTTTGTTTTAGAACTGAAACAAGGCCCAAGGGTTGGTTCCTTTGAGAAAGTTCCTTTTAGTGACACTAAATTAGGTTTGCTTTATTGTGGATATCTGGGAGCCTCGCGATGTGACATCTTATAATCTTGCAGTGGTGGCGATTAGGGGTTATATACAACAGCAAGAGATATACTTGAGTTCTAGTGCATAAAGATACATGATGAAATAATGAAAAAAAAGACCTTTGGAGAAGACCTAAACCTAACAGAAGGGCAAGGTTGAAAAGTTGCTGAACTGAACTGAATTATAATAGATTGCTAGCTTGCTGGAAATCACTGGAACCTTGGGTGTCACTATCAATATCATTGTTATCACCAGGAGGTAGACTAATAGAATTAGAGTAAGTTTGATATTTTGATATCTAGTGGTTAACATCGATAGCCTAAACCAGGGGTCCTCAAACTTTTTGAACAGGGGGCCACTTCAGGGTCCCTCAGACTGTTGGGGGGCCGGACTGGCTAGGTGAGTGTGGCTGAGCCCCCCATGTGATTGGGCGGGCGTGGCTAGCTGGTCATGTGACGGGGTGGGCCTGGCTATGTGCATAGGGACTACTCAGAGGGCTGAAAAAAGTCATTTCTGACTGGTCCTCACACTTTTGACCGGTCCTCACACTTATGACCAGCCTCACATTTATGCCTGTTGCAGCATTCTTAATAACCGTGTCACTCATTTCACAACTACTTCTCTTCACCACGGTGACAAGATAGGGCGCAAAACGTGAAATGTGAGGACAGTCGTAAGTGCAAGGACTGGTCAAAAGTGCGAGAACTGGTCAAAAATAACTTTTTCAGCCCTCTGAATAGTCCATATGCACATAGGGATTACCCAGAGGGCTGAAAAAGTGATTTCTGACAGGTCCTCACACTTTTGACTGGTCATCATTTATGCCAATTGTAGCACTTAATTAAATTAATTAAATAAAAATGACCTACTGGAATGGTCAGAGGCAATCCAAGGCGGGCGTTTGGGCCGGCTACACGGCAAGGTGATACAACCAGGGTAGGTATGCCGCTGCTGCCCAGGTGGGAGGCGGGCGCAGGCCTGCAGGGCTGGCTGCAGGGCAAAGCGATTGGATGGGGTAGGTCAGGGTTCTGCAACTTTAAACACTCAACCTTAAAAACATGTAAACACTTAAACACAACCTTAAACCTGAGTGGGCATTGCCAACTCCATATCACTTACTCCCACCCAGGTTTTGTGGTTCCCAGTATTTTCTTTTAAACAGGTACCTCTGTGTGTCTCTTTCATCTCTCTTATCTCTTTCTTTCTCCCCCCTCGCTTTCCCTCCTTCATCTCTCTTTCTCCCCCCTCTTTCTCTCCTTCATCTCTCTTTCTCTCCATCTCTCTTTCTTCCCCCCTTTCTCTCCTTCATCTCTTTTTCTCTCTATCTCTTTCTCCCCCCCCTTTCTCGCCTTCATCTCTCTTTCTCCTCTCCCGCCCAGGCGGTAGCAGCAGCAGCACACCTACTGCACCATTGGGTCGCAATGGGTGGGCGTGGCCAACTTTTTTTTTTTAACTGTTAAAAGCATTTTTTCTACAATAAGAGGTTGCAGAAAAAAAAATGCTTTTAAAAGCCTCTGACGATCAGGTAACTCAGCTGGGATCGCCAGAGGCTTTTAAAGGCATTTTTTCCCCTACAACCTCTTCGGCCAAAGAAGTTGCAGAAAAAAATGCTGTTAGAAGCCTCTGCTGATCAGGCAATTCAGCTGGAATCGCCAGAGGTTTTTAAAGGCATTTTTTTCTCTACAACCTCTTCGGCCGAAAAGCCAGCCATGCGAGGAGTGGGAGTAGTGGGGCGGGGAGCAGGGCAGGGAGCGGCCCAGATACATTGTGTACATTGTGAATCCCACCACTGCGCGGGCCAGATACATTGTGTCAGCAGGCCGTACCCAGCCCGCAGGCTGTAGTTTGAGGACCCCTGGCCTAAACCATTCTCGGAGCAGTGGAGGGTTATACTGGTGTGAAAAGGAGGTGGGAGTGTTGGATAAAGTCTAATTTTGTGGAAAAACTCTTAGAGATGACAAGCACTACGAACTTAACTAAAATAGGGATGGGGAGAAGACCAACTGCCCAGACAGCATTGGCTACATCGAGTCCATCAATACAGGGATCGATAGAAGACATGCTTCAAAGGGAGAGGTCCAAGTCTTTTAAAGATCTGCAGGCTATGCTGCAATCAATGCAGGAAGCAATGACAAAGAACCATGATGAAATGAAAAAAGATAGGAGAGGTAAGAAATGATACGGGAGAACTTAAAGAAAAAATGCAAAAGATAGATCATAAATTTGAATTTTTTCAGCAACAGATTATCAAAAACGAACAGAAACTGCAGGAGATGGAAGAGAGGATGGAGAGAGAAGAAAAAAGAGTGGACGAAATGAATGATAAATTATTCCAGGCAAATAAAGAATTAGAAACTACAGTAATTTTTCTGGAATCAGAAAAAGCAGCGTACTACATACATTTTCAGAATATAAGAGTGGAGAAAGGAGAAGACTTACCGGATATCATGGCAGAAATAATAGTGAAACCATTAGGAACAGAAAAAGAGGAGATGTCGACAGAAATAGACGAGACCTATAGAATCCATATGAATTACGCAAGGAGACACAATCTTCCAAAGGAAGTACATATCAGATTCGTGAAGAAATTGATCTGGGATGAAGTGCTTCACAGGACAAGAGATGAACCAATAAAATACAGAGGGAAACAACTAACAGTTTTTAAGCAGGTCCCAAGAAGAGTTAGAGAATTGCGAAGACCATACCAGTGGTAAGTTCTAAAAATTTTTACTACCGTTTCGGTGGGTGTGGCTAGGTGGGGGGGTGACTAATTGGGCGTGGTCAATGTGACATCACTCACACACTCAGTCACATGACCCCCTCCCAAGCCACGCCCACCAAAAAGGTGGCTAAAATTTTTGGGACTTTTTGAAACTTTTTTTCTGACACTCCAGCCCCATATCCAGGTCGGGACATGTTGGGTGGCTGTGGTTATCTCGGTTTTTCCTCCATTGCCCTTCCTGGCCGAAAAGCGCCCCTTCTCACCTCTGACGGGCCTTCCTTGTGGTTGCAGCCAGAGCAACCCACTCCGCCAGCTCAGAGCAGTGGACTCAGCTGCAGCCCAGACGAGCCAAGGAACTGCGGGGAGCCTCCCATGTGTTGCACCCCCTCCCAGCCTTCCCCCCGTGCCTCCGCACCATTTTTGGGCACCCAGCTTACTGGGCTGCCCCCATCCCTGTCACGGCTTCAACAGTGCAGCTTCGGGAGATGCTGGCAGCATGGAGGCTCAGGTGAAGGCTGGGAGGGGGATGCAACACACGGGAGGCTCCCTGCAATTCCTCAGCTCATCTGGGCTGTAGCTGATTGAGGTGCTTTAGCAGCCATGAGCTGCGCTTTCCTCCAAGTCTCACAGAGAAGCACCTGTTTCCCTCTGCCGCCCACAGCGCTTAGAGGAAAGCACGACTCATGGCTGCTACCGGGCTGCCCCAGCCCCTATCACGGCTCCAACGGTGGCGGCTTCGGGAGATGCTGGTGGCACAGAGGTGCGGGCGAAGGCTGGGAGGGGGGGTGCAACAGGCGGAGGCCATGTCCGCTCCCCTTCGCCTCCCTACAGTTGTTTACCTGTCCCAGAGAGCTCGGGCTACGCCTCCCTCCGACACAGCCGCCTTCCTTGCTGGCATCGCTCCTGAGCGAAATCTTCCGTCCTTGGTTGTTGTGAAGAAGCGGCAGCTCTGGGTGCGCCACGCCCGCTTCATTCTCTTTGAGAGCTGCTTTGCACCTTGTTTGCAAAGCGGCTCTCAAAGAGAAAGAAGCAGGCCTGGCGCACCCAGAGCTACCGCTTCTTCGCAACAGCTGAGGACTTCTTCCGCTTGGAGCTCCAAGCTGTGGGGGACGGGGGGGCAGCTGCAACGCCGGCAGCTTCGGTGGGCTCCTTCCCTCAGTGGTTTGTTTTCTTTTACTTCATCTAGGCGACTTTGTCATTAAAGGCTGCTCTGTGCCTTTTGATCTTTCTCGGGCACGGAGAAAAGCGACCCTGTGTGAAGGGACTGAGCCTTCTGCTGAACTTGGAAGCCGAGAGGCTTCTTTTCCACCCAGCCACTGGCACACAGCGCCAGAAAGACCTCCGGTTGCTGCCGCCATCTTCGCGCATGTGCAGCTTTCTTCTCACCGGCTGAAGGACTTTTCAGCATCCTGCAGCCAGGCGGCTGAGAGGCTTCTTTGCTCCGGTCAGGTTCGGGTGGGTGAGCAAATCACGACCGGGGAACCGGTTTGGGGGCATGGCCTGGCTGCCGTTACTAAAGGTTCGGAGAACTACTTCCTAAAGTTACTATCTATTCGATAGAACTGGGACAAATCAGGAGCAACCCACCACTGGACCATACCAATTCCTAATATCATTGTTGACTAAATACATTATCAATTTTAGATGGCTGACACCAGAAGGTATTATGATCTCCTGGCGAGAAAAGAGATACAGTGTGGATACTTTGGACAAAGCGGAGGAATTCTATAACCAATATTTTGGTAATGAGGAAGAAACAGAAGAGAGAGAAGTAATAGGAGAAAAAGATCAAAGAATACCAGCCGTGGAAGAAAGGGAAGTACAACTGAAAAAGAGGGAGAAAGAAAAAGGAAAAGGCCGGAGAGTAACAGGAAAAGACCTAAGGAAGAAGAGCAGCCCCGAAAAAGTAAAAATTAAAAATGAAAGTTAAAAGATAAGACAAATAAAAAATAATGGATAAATGACTGTACATGTAAATGTGTTTATGAGAAATAAAAATAAAAACTGTTTTGAAAAAAAAAGATAAGGGTGTCCGCTATCACCGTTGTTGTTTACATAGACTTTGGAAGTATTAATGAGAATAATTCAAAAAGATACTCAGATCAAAGGATTGGAAATTAAAAGAGAGAGTTATAAATTGCAAGTTTTTGCAGATGACTTAGTCTTCATTTTAGAGGAGCCACTGAAATCAGGCCTGAGAATTATGGAGGTATTGGAGGAATACGGAAAAGTAGCCGGACTAAATGTAAATAAGGAGAAAACTAAAATGATAGCCAAGAACAAGACAAATAAACAGAAAGATGATTTGACTAAGGGAATAAATATTCAATTAGCGAAGAAGGTGAAGTACCTAGGGATTTACTTGACGGCAAGGTGTACAATTAAGGAGGACAATTATATTAAATTAATAAATCAAATAAAGGCAGATCTGGAGAGATGGAAGACCATTGGTTGTTGAGAGTGTGGTTGCGCAACAGCTCCCCCAGCACCTGGATGAAACGACGTATCTGGATCCGTTCCAGTCAGGCTTCAGGCCCGGGTACAGCACGGAAACGGCATTGGTCGCGTTGGTTGATGATCTCTGGAGGGCTCGGGACAGGGGATGCTCCTCTGTCCTGGTCCTGTTAGATCTCTCAGTGGCTTTTGATACCATCGACCATGGTATCATGCTGCACCGGTTGGAAGAGTTAGGGGTGGGAGGCACTGTGTTGCGGTGGTTCTCCTCCTTTCTCTCTGACCAGTCGCAGTCTGTGTTGACAGGGGGATAGAGGTCGACCCCGAGGCCCCTCATATGTGGGGTGCCGCAAGGGTCGGTCCTCTCGCCTCTCCTGTTCAACATTTATGTGAAGCCGCTGGGCGAGATCATCCGTGGTTTCGGGGTGGAGTACCATCAGTACGCTGACGACACCCAGCTGTACATCTCCACCCCGGATCACCCCAACGATGCCCTTGAAGTGATGTCCCGGTGCCTGGAGGCCGTATGGATCTGAATGGGGAGGAACAGGCTCAGGCTCAACCCAACCAAGACCGAGTGGCTGTGGTTTCCGACGTCCCGATATAGTCAGTTGACGCCATCACTGACTATTGGGGGCGAATCATTGGCCCCCACGGAGAGGGCTTGCAACTTGGGCGTCCTCCTGGACTCACGGCTGTCTTTAGAAGAGCACTTGACGGCCGTGACCGGGAGGATTTTTCATCAGGTTCGCCTGATTCGCCAGTTGCGTCCCTTTCTGGATCAGGACTCGTTACGCACAGTCACTCATGCCCTCGTCACCTCCCGCCTGGACTATTGTAATGCTCTCTACATGAGGCTCCCCTTGAGGAGCACCCGGAGGCTCCAACTGGCGCAGAGTGCGGCCGCCGGGTGGTAATGGGAGCAACATGGCGCTCCCATGTAACACCTCTCCTGCGCGAGCTGCACTGGCTCCCGGTGGTCTTCCGGGTGCGCTTCAAGGTTTTGGTTACCACCTTTAAAGCGCTCCATGGCTTAGGACCTGGTTACTTACGGGACCGCCTGCTGCCACCAGTAGCCTCCCACCGGCCAGTACGCTCTCATAGAGAGGGACTCCTCCGGGTGCCGTCAGCCAAACAGTGTCGACTGGCGGCCCCTAGGGGGAGAGCCTTCTCTGTGGGGGCACCTACCATCTGGAATGAGCTCCCCCCGGAGATACGGAGGATCCCGGATCTGCGCTCCTTCCGCCGTGCTGTGAAGACCTTTTTATTCCATCAGGCGGGCTTGGCCTAATTTCTTCCCTTTTTAAATATGTAAATTTTAATCTGTTTTTAAATTATTGGGGTGTTTTAATCTGTCTGGGCCAAAATGATTTAATTTGATTTTATCTGGTTTTTAAATTTTTTATATTTATGTATTTTATTGTTGGCTGTTCACCGCCCTGAGTCCTTCGGGAGTAGGGCGGTATACAAATCAAATAAACCAAACCAACCAAACCATTCAATTCTCCCTTATGGGCAGAATACCAGCAATAAAAATGAATGTTCTGCCCAAACTACTCTTCCTATTTCAAAACATACTAATAAAATTAGAGAGAAAATATTTTGATAATTTGAATAAAATAGTGTCAAAATTTATATGGCAAGGGAAGAAGTCAAGAATTAAATTGAAATTACTCCAAGAGTCCAAAGAAAGAGGAGGGTTTGTTTTGCCTGACTGGGAATTATATTATCAAGCGGCAATGATCACCTGGGTGAAAGAATGGATAACTTTAAGGAACAAGAGATTATTAATACTAGAAGGTCATGATATTCAAACAGGGTGGCACGCATTCCAGAGGAATGCGTGCCACCCTGGAAGATAAGTGGCCTTGTCTTCCACCTCTGGAAGACAAGTGGCACACCAATACTTCCAAAGACACTATATACGACAGCCCCTATTGGGAGTATGGAATAAAATAAAATTACAGTACTATATGAAAATACCAATTGGCTCTCCACTCTAGAAGCGATGGTTCATCTGAATCTTACCAACTGGGGGGAAATTGTTACATACGACGATATTCTAGATGAAAAAGGGTGACTAAAAATGAGACTACAATTAAAAGAACAAGAGATAGAATTGGAATGGTGAGCATATTTACAAATTCAATCATGCTATATGAAAGATTTGAAAGTGTTAGGTATTAATAGAGATTTAAAGATATTAGATAAACTTCTACTGGGGACAGATGAAAAAATGATTAAAACAATGTATAAATACTTATTAGACTATAAAATGGAGGAAGAGCAAGTTTAAGAAACAATGGTGATATGGGCAAAAATTGTTGGGGATATTATTGAACTGGAAAAGTGGGAAAAATTGTTGGAAAGGAATAGGAAATTAACCGTGGCCACATCATATAAGGAAAACTTACATAAAATGTTCCATAGCTGGTATTTACCACCAGCAAGATTGGCCAAAATGTATAGAAATCCATCACCGAAATGCTGGAAATGTGACCAATTACCAGGCACCTACTACCATATGTGGTGGACATGTAGAAAAGCAAAAGAGTATTGGCAAAAGATTCAGATGTGGCTGGGAAAAATGATTGGACAAAGATTGGAATTTAAACCAGAAATATTTTTATTAGGAATCATAACAGAAGATTACAGTAAAGGGTTAACTTATTTAATATTGCATATCATAACAGCAGTGAGAATGATATATACCCAACAATGGAAGAATGAGAATATCCCACTAGAAAGGGAGATATTAAAGAAAATATTAGGCGTGCAGAATGTGATAAATTGACGCTAGAAGTAAAAAACAAAGAGACGGAATACTATGAGATTTGGAATAGATTTTACCAATGGTTGGATTTGAGAAATGGAAGTCAGAACAGGAAATAACTAAGATGTGTAGACCAAAAGATGATGTAATATATGTAAATATAAGGGTATATAGGAGGTCAACTATATGTATATAATTAGCAAGGTATGTTGAGTATATAAGATACTTGTGTTATACTTTAGTGTGTATGGCGGAGATGATGCCAGGATGGTCGCACCATGTCCAATTTCTTTTTTAATATGATATATATAAAAAAATAAAAAAAGTCACAAGAATTTCCATCAAGCAAAAACAGCTGCCCATATGCTCTTCACAATAAATTTAGCATAAGCAATTCACAAAATATGATTTGAGATCTAACACAGCTAGAAATAAATCAGATCTGCTGACAAACACAGAATATGGATGTCCAGAAATGCAAAAACCAAGAGGGGAGTATCTTCAATATTATTGTCCTTCTTGATGCAAATCATGGGGGCAGTGAAGAACAGCAAATTATTTTCTCCCAGTTACTTGGCAATCATTGGCATCACTGCTCATGATAAAGGAGCAATGCAAACAATAGAAGGAATTTTTTTAATCCCTGAACTACAGTTAGTCCTCGATTTATGACCACAACTGAGCTCAACATTTTTGTTGTTAAATGAGTTTTGCCCCATTTTACGACCTTTTTTGCTACATTTGTTAAGTGAATCAGTTGATAAGTTAGTAACCCAATTGTTAAGTGAATCTGGCTTCCCCATTCACTTTGCTTGTCAAAAGATTGCAAAAGGTGATCAGTTGATCTTGGGACACAGCAATGGTCATGAGTATGAACCCTTTGCCAAGCATCTGAATTTTGATCACATGATCATGGAGATGTTACAAAGGTTATAACTGAAAAATGGTCATGTCACTTTCTTCAGTACTGTTGTAACAGTGAACGGTCAGTAAATGAACTGCCATATATCAAAGACTCCTGGTATAATAAAATATTTATAAAATCCTATTTATTTATATTATTTGTTCCATTATGTATATTTATACACACATACATACTGAAATAATTTCAATTAAACTCCAACCTTTTAAGATCTTCTTTAAGCTCTGCAATTTCTTCATCTTTTTTTTGCTGGGTTGCTTTGTACTCAGTCACTTGATCCATGGAAAGGTTCAGTTTTGCATGCAGGTCTCTTTTCAGAGTCTAGAAAAATGATATTTTCAATTGCATAGAAATAGAGCAGTATTTAATCTCCTACTTAGAATAAAACAATAATAAAACAGACAATTTAGGGTTTCATTGTGATCATGGTGTTTAGGGACTATAGAAAATACTGTCCAAGTAGATGTTCAGAGAGGAAAAATTTGACGAAATATTAAATTGATAATCTATGGAACATTGTTTTCTAGGTTTTGTTTGGCATTGAAATAGCTATAAAAAAATAAGCAATCTCTGAGAGCATCAAGGACACCACAGCTCAACCCTGAGCTACAAATATTATCTTCAATACTATATCATATGTTTAATGTTGGTCTGAAGAGTTGGTTAATTGTTATTAATGCTGTATGCCACCAAGAGTCACATTGTTTATGTTGGGCATTTCAAATCATATACCAAACATTTGGAATGTATCATTCTAGGACTATAGATTTATCAGCCATGGGGTATAGCAAAAAGATTACTGTTACAATCCTCACTTATCTTTTATTATACCACAGCTGTCCTGGAAGGTACACAGCTCTTGTTGGAGAAGGAAAGCAAGCTATGCCAAATGATGATGGAGTTTGCTCTCCTTTCCTCGGCATCCATAGATCACATGGCTGCATCCAGGAAGTGACTGCCATTTTTCAAAGTGGCCACAATGAACTTAGCTGCGTTAAAATAGCACTTGCCAGTTGTGGAGGTAAATGTGTAGCTTGAGTGCGGTGAAGGAAGCATGCCTAGCTTCACCCAGCTGACTGTCTGGCTTGAAAGCAGGTGCTTCATGCAATCTTCTCCTTCCCCAATGCTTCTTGTTCACAAGCCATACAATCCGCTAAATAGCAGGATTGCAAATGTGCAGTATTGGGGAAGAAGAGCAACCCTAACCCTAGGCAACTCTAGGCTGCATTGCTAGAGAGCGTTGCTAGCCAGCATCCCTTGACCACTCCAAAAATGTCTACTGGGACTGGGTCACATGGCCTAAGGATAGAGCAGTAATCTCTTCTTTCTCAATGCAATCCACGGAGCTTCCAGAACAAGATCTACAATAAAAGAAAATGAGTGATTGGGGATGGGGAGGAGCATGTGAGAGAAAGGCTGAATGCCTGTGGGTCCCAGTGAGATAGGATGGAAGAAAGTAGGGGGAGGGGCATGCTGTAGTGCAGGGGTGTCAAAATCAATTTCATTGAGGGCTGCATCAGGGTTGTGTTTGACCTCGGAGGGCTGGAGGGGGGGCATGGCCATGATAGGCATGACACGGGACCATACTCCCCACACATTGTCATGTTCCCGTCAGAGTCTGAATCTGTGGGGGAAGATGGGCTGGAACAAGAACTGGCAGAGATGGAGAGGCCGGCTCCGTTGTCCTTGGAGGAAACTGGGGAAGGGCAGAGTCAGTCCAGGCAAGGCTTTTCTGAATTAGTAAGGCCTGCAGACAGGGAGAGATCAGGAGAAGAGCAAGGACTACCCCTCCTGATCTGAGAGCAAGGAGGGAAGAGAGATGGCAAGATCTACGCAGATTGAGGAGCATTTGTCAGGAACAAGCACTGAATCTGTGGAGTCTCGTGTGCATTTGCCAAAGCCTGGAGATTGCTATACAATTGTCTTGTGGGGCTTGCCAGTTTGCCTGCTTCGCTGAACTTCTTGCTCTGGTTACTGTTTAGCTAACCTGGCTTATTGGACTGCTGGCCCTGGTTAATGTTTGGGCTAACTTGTTTTATTGGACTGCTGGCCTTGGTTGCTGTTTGATTTACCTGTCTTATTGGACTGCTGGCCCTGGTTGCTGTTTGATTAACCTGTCTTACTGGACTACTTGCAGCCAGAAGCTTCTGAAGATGCATGTGAGAGTTTTGCTCCAGGACTTGTAGTGAATGTGAGAACTTTTGGGGGCACAGTTGGAGCAATAAAGGGGAGTTAGACCTGTTCTCTGGTTGTGTTGCTTTCGTGCCACGCTCCGGGTCATCACACACATGGTTTTATATACTTATAAAAATAGAGAGGAATAGATTTCTGTGATTTTGGTTTTTTAATACTTACTACTTGATCTACTTGATCTCCTTATGAGAGACCAGATCAAGAAACTGACTCCATAGGAAGACTAGAACTATAAATTATTGACAGAGGCTATAGTAGCAGACTCCTGAAAGCCTGAAAGGTAAAATATTTTATCTTTCCTCCCTTTTATTAAAAAGAAGAAAAGGGAACAAGGGAATCAGCCATATTGGACTTAATTCTCACTAATAGAGACAAAATGATAGAAGGTGTTGAAGCTACAGGAACCTTGGGGATCACGCAATATTGGAATTCAACATTATGCAAACTCAAGTACTAGACCAAAGTCAAACTAGAGTCTTGGACTTTAAGAGAGCTAATTTCAATAAACTTAGAGAGAGCTTGAGAAGGATTCCATGGATGAGAATCCTCAAGGGGAAAACAACTCAAGAAGCTTGGGAAACTTTGAAAAGTGAGATTATAAAAGTCCAGTCTAGCACAATACCAATGAAGATGAAAAATAATAGATCTCAAAAGAAACCAGCATGGCTGCATAAAGAACTCTCTAACAAATTGAAAGACAAAAAGGACAAGTATAAAAAGAGGGAAAGAGGGACAAATAACTAAGGCAGAGTATCAGCAAATAGCCCGAGTCTGTAAAGATGAAGTGAGGAAAGCTAAGGCTCACAATTAACAAAGGCTTGCGACTAAAGTAAAAAATAACAAAAAAAGCTTCTTCCAACATTAAAAACAAGAAAAAAGTCAACGAAATAATTGGCCCATTGCTGGGAGAAAGTGGCAAGAAGGTGACAAGCAACAAGGAGAAAGCAGAACTACTTAACTCATTTTTGGCATCTGTCTTTACACAAAAGGAAAAACAGTCCAACCTATCAAAAACAGCACCACAAAAAACAGATTAGGAACACAAGTTAAAATAGGGAAGAAAATGATAAGTGAACACCTGTCTAACCTAAATGAGTTCAAATCACCAGGACCAGATGGATTACACCCCAAGGTTCTGAAGGAACTGGCAGACGAGATCTCAGAACCACTGAACTATATCTTTCAAAGATCCTGGATCACAGGGGAACTGTAAGAGGATTGGAAAAGAGCTGATGTAGTTCCCATCTTCAAAAAAGAAAAAAATAATAATTCCAGGAAACTACAGACCTATTAGCCTGACCTCAATACCAGGGAAGATTCTGGAAAAGATCAAACAACGAATCACCAAACACCTAGAAGCAAACCAAGTAATAACCAAAAGCCAACATGGGTTTGTCAAAAACCCATCATGCCAGACTAATCTTATTGCATTCTTTGACAAAGTGACAAAATTAGTGGACCACAGGAATGCTGTCGATATAATTTACTTGGACTTCAGTAAAGCATTTGATAAAGTAGATCATAACCTACTACTAGATAAAGTAGAAAAATGTAGGTTAGACAGAATCACCACCAGATGGATTTGTAACTGGCTGACCAACTGCACTCAATGTGTAGTTCTCAATGGAACTGCATCTACATGGAGGGAAGTATGCGGTGGAGTACCCCAGGGCTCTGATTTTAGGCCCAGTGCTCTTCAACATCTTCATCAATGACTTGAATGAGGGGATAGATGGGGAACTCATCAAATTTGCAGATGGCCAAGCTGGCAGGAATAGCCAACACTCCAGAAGATAGGCTCAAGATACAGAAGGATCTTGACAGACTTGAACATTGGGCGCTATCTAACAAAATGAAATTCAACAGAGAAAAAAGCAAGGTTCTACATTTAGGGAAGAAAAACAAAATGCAAGGTACCGTATATGTGGTACCTTGCTCAGTCGGGCTTCAGGTCACGATACAGCACGGAAACGGCATTGGTCGTGTTGGTGGATGATCTCTGGAGGGCTCGGGACAGAGGTTGCTCCTCTATCCTGGTCCTATTAGATCTCTCAGCGGCTTTTGATACCATCGACCATGGTATCTTACTGCACCGGCTGGAGGGGTTAGGAATAGGGGGCACCGTGCTTTGGTGGTTCTCCTCCTTCCTCTCTGACCGTTCGCAGTTTGTGTTGGCAGGGGGGCAGAGATCGACCTCGAGGCACCTTATTTGTGGAGTGCCGCAAGGGTCAGTCCTCTCACCCCTTCTGTTCAACATTTATGTAAAACCGCTAGGCGAGATCATCCGTGGTTTCGGGGTGAGTGTTCATCAGTATGCTGATGACACACAGCTATACATCTCCACCCCAGACCACCCCAATGATGCCCTTGCTGTGATGTCCCGTTGCCTGGAGGCCGTGCGGATCTTGATGGGGAGAAACAAACTCAGACTTAACCCCTCAAGACCGAGTGGCTGTGGCTTCCAGCGTCCCGGTATAGTCAGCTGGTACCATCACTGACAATAGGGGATGAGATCTTGCTCCCCACAGAGAGGGCCCGCAACTTGGGTGTCCTCCTGGATTCACGGCTATCTTTAGAAGATCATTTGACGGCCGTGGCCAGGGGTGCCTTTTATCAGGTTCGCCTAATCCGCCAGTTGCGTCCCTTTCTGGATCGGGACGCCTTGAGCACAGTCACTCATGCCCTAGTTACCTCCCGTATGGACTACTGTAATGCTCTCTACATGGGGCTCCCCTTGAAAAGCACCCGGAGGCTCCAACTGGTCCAGAATGTAGTCGCACGGGTGATTATGGGCGCAGCTCGTTACGCCCATGTAACACCTCTCCTACGCGAGTGCACTGGCTCCTGGTGGTCTTCTGGGTGTGATTCAAGGTGTTATTTATCACCTTTAAAGCGCTCCATGGCTTAGGACCTGGGTACCTACAAGACCGTCTTTTGCCACCAATAGCCTCCCACCGACCAGTTTGTTCTCACAGGGAGGGACTACTCAGGGTACCGTCAGTCAAATTATGTCGACTGGCGACTCCCAGGGGGAGGGCCTTCTCTGTGAGGGCTCCAACCCTTTGGAATGAACTGCCCCCGGAGATACGGAATATCCCTGATCTCCGTACTTTCCGCCGTGCCCTCAAGACCCTGATGTTCCAACAGGCGGGGCTAAACATATGAACATGTGAATGATTTTTTAAATGTGATCTAATTCTGGGTTTTATTTAATTGACCAAACTAAGTAATAATTTTAATTAGCAATTTTATGATGTTTGTGTATCTATATTTTTCTTGGCTGTACACCGCCTTGAGTCCTATGGGAGAAAGGCGGTATAGAAATATAATAAATAAATAAATAAATAAATAAATAAATAAATAAATAAATAAATAAATAGTAGTAACTGTGAGCAGGATCTTGGAGTCCAAGTGGATAACCATTTAGATATGAGCCAGCAGTGTGCAGCAGCTGCCAAAAAAGCCAACACAGTTCTGGGCTGCATAAACAGAGAGATAGAATCAAGATCACATGAAGTGTTAATACCACTTTATAATGCTTTGGTAAGGCCACATTTACCAACTGAATATTGCATTCAGTTTTGGTCGCCACGATATAAAAAAGATGTTGAGACTCTAGAAAGAGTGCAGAGAAGAGCAACAAAGATGATTAGGGGATTGGAGGCTAAAACATATGAAGAACGGTTGCAGGAACTGGGTATGTCTAGTTTGATGAAGAGGACTATGGGAGACATGATAGCAGTGTTCCAATATCTCAGGGGTTGCCCCAAAGAAGGAGTAAAACTATTCTTAAAAGCACCTAGGGTAGAACAAGAAGCAATGGGTGGAGAGGCGGGGCCAGCTGTCAGGGAGAGTGGGTGTGTGAAGCAGCTTCTCTGGCAACGGAGGCTGTTTCTACAGTTGCTACAAACTGCTCGGCTGACCTTTCGGGGTCTGCTGTTTCCTGGAGGGAAACTGGAAATGGAGGCAGCCTGCTGAACAGTTTTGACGGCGGTCAGGGCTGAATCCAGTGGGGAAAGCTTCGGAGAAGCCGGGCAGAGAGGGAGACGGCCAAACATTGTGGCTGTGAAGACCTGATAGCGGATGAAGATTGGCGGTGATTTAGTGAGACGGCAGTGCAGCTGAGACTGGGAGAAGCAATCCCAACAACTCTGTGTGGTGCTCGGGGGCAAACATCTCTCCGGATTCCAGGGCAGTAGTAAAGAGAAAAGGAGCCTGAGGAGGAAGGAGGGGAAGATGTCTCTCTGGGTGGAATAGTGGCAAAGAGAGACACACAGGCAAAGAAACGGCGCTCCGCAGAACTGTGGACTAATTTGGTTGGAAAAGGAAAAGGAATAGAGGAGTAGAGGAGGTTCTCTTTTGTGCTAAAAACTTTGAACTTAAAGAATCTGGACAAAGGAAGTTATACAACGGAAGGGGGAGAGTGCTGATGAAACTGGGAAGGTGGACATTTTGAATGCCGAGTAATCTGTCGGAGTTGAAGGAGACATTGGCTGGTCAAAGGGAAAGTGATACAATGAGAAGGGAAACTTGTAAATAAGAACCTGCCTGACTGTAAGATCTAACTTCAATATAACAAGACTGTGTGATTCTAAAAGAATAAAAGAATATACTTAATATTTGAATAGAACCATCCAAGGTTTATATACTTATATACCTACATACCTATATATATTTACACATAAAGAATTTATATGATTATGTAATTATACTTGATCATTAATGGATTTGGACTGAGGGGTATTGTAAGATATTGGTATTTATAATATTTACGAAGTATTTAGGACATAGAAACCGAAGTAGGATAAGATAGCCATCGCTCTTTGATAAGATTGTTCGATACTGATTTATATCTATCGTATCTTATACCTCAGGTTAAAATGCAAGAGATTTGAGTGGTAGTTATTGTTTTTTTTTTTTTTATTATTATTATTATTATTATTATTATTATTATTATTATTATTATTATTTTAAATTTATTGAAAATTATTAAAAAATACAGAAAAAAATATAATAATATGGATAGAATTGCAGAGAGTAATATAATACATATAGAGTTTTAAAGTATCAATTTTCGCCTGGAGAAAATACAAACTTCCATTAAGCTAACTCATCAAAAGAAAGAAAAGTTTAACCAGAAAAAAAAATTCTCAATTGTCATGCAATACTCCTGGAAATATTTACCCACATTCACATTAAGGTTAATATTTTCATTCTTCTTAAGATTTCTTTTTTTGCAGCCAAGCATACCATCTGTCCCAGCTCCTATATAACCCCGATTCTTGTCTATCTCGCAAAAGTCCAGTAAGCTTGTCTGCTTCTGCACAGTCCATGATCTTTGCAATTAACGTAGCCTCCGATGGGATATTTTTGGATTTCCATTCTTGCGCGAACGAGATCCTGGCTGCAATGATGATGTGGAGAGCGAGATACCAATTAGATTTGTTTAAGTTCTCTGGTTTCATGCCTAGTAAAAACGTTTCCGGGTTCAAATCTATTCTACATCCTATGATTTCTAAAATCCATTTTTGAATTCTAGCCCAATATTCTTTTGCTCGGGAACAGGTCCACCAACTATGAAAGTAAGTTCCCATAGCGGCGTTGCATTTCCAGCAAACCGGAGAGGTCCCCGGGAACATCTTCGATAATCTAGCCGGGGGCAGGTGCCATCTATACAGCATTTTGTATATATTTTCCTTATAGGAAACTGACATTGTTAATTTTAAGGTTGTCCCCCAGATTTCTTCCCATTTTTCAAGTTCAATCGAGTATCCCAAATTTCTCCCCCAGGCAATCATTGAGTCCTTGATGACCTCCTCTCCAATCCAATCCATTAAGAGGAATTGATACAGTTTGGATAATACCTTCTCATCCTTCCCCAACAAGATCTTATCAAGTTCCTGTAGAGAATTATAGATTCCTCCTTTATTTTTATCCTGAGCTGTCCTAGATTGGATCTGATTGTATGACCACCAATCTAGCTCATAGCCTAATTCCAGCAGCATATTTCGAGATTTTACTTTGCCTGAAGGATCCAACAGAGCTTGGTAAATTAATGGTTTATTTCTGTTGTAAAGAGTCGGGTGTGTCATTGCCTCTAAAGGGGAAAGCCAAATCGGAGTCATCAGGTAAAATTTATTTCTTATTCGATCCCATATGGTCATCAAAACCTTTCGAATAAAGTGGTCCATAAAATATTTATGTTTTTTGGGCCTTTCCTGACTCAGATAATAGTGCCACCCCTGTTGCAAATTGTGGCCTTCCAAGCTAAGGATTCTCCTCCTCCTCAAGGCAATCCAGTCTCTGATCCAAGTTAAGACAGCTGCCTGATGATAAAGCTCCCATTTAGGTAGGCCAAATCCTCCCCTGGAAGGGGATTCTTGAAGCATTTTCAATTTAATCCTTGGTTTTTTGTTCTGCCATACAAATCTACGTATACACTGATCTAAAGAATGAAAAAAAATTGCATCTACTAAAACTGGGGCTGTCTGAAAGAGAAAAATCCATTTAGGCAGGATATACGTCTTAACTACTGCAATTCTACCTAATAATGATAACTGTAAACTTTTCCATCCTTCCAACATTTCTTTAGTTCGACTAAGTAATTTTTGATAGTTGTCTTCTTTAATGGTCGAGCATTTAGATGAAAGCCAAATTCCTAAGAATTTTAGTTTTTTGACTATCTGGATCCCTAGTTCTTCCTCTAACTGCGCTTTTTGATTCTTCGTCATATTTTTAATTAGGATCTTGGTTTTATCTTTATTTAATTTAAATCCCGCTACTTTCCCGTAAGCCTCCAACTCCTGTAGCAAGATTGGTCCCGATTCCAAAGGTTCTTCCAAGACAAATATCAAGTTGTCCGCAAAGGCTTGGAGCTTAAACTCTTCCCCTCTGGTTCTTAGCCCTCTAATTCCTTGATTTCTTCTGACCTCATTCAATAATAACTCTAGGGTTAAAATAAATAAAAGTGGAGATAATGGACATCCCTGTCTAGTACCTTTACTTATATCAATTTTTTCAGACTCCTCCCCATTAATAAGTATTTTCGCTGTCTGTTTTGCGTATACTGTCCGGATTGCCCTGGTAAATCTTTCCCCGAATTCCATTTCGTTCAACTGTGCAAAGAGAAATATCCAGCTCACTCTGTCGAAGGCTTTTTGTGCATCCACGGAGACCAGGGCCACCTGTTTATCAGAATTACACTCATAATATTCTAATATATTCATTATAGTTCTCACGTTATCTTTCAATTGTCTATGAGGTAGGAAGCCATTCTGGTCTCCGTGGATGTACTCATTCAGGAAGATTTTTAGTCTCTTCGCTAAAATCGCAGAGAATAATTTATAATCGGAATTAAGCAGGGAAATCGGTCTGTAATTTTTAATCAGAAGCGGATCAGTGCCTTCCTTTGGAATTAGTGTAATATATGCTTCAGACCAGGAGGGTGGCATTTGACCAAAGACCAGAACCTCATTAAATACTTGAGTCAAAAATTCCCCCAAAGTCTCAAGGAGGGCCTTATAAATTTCTACTGGCAGACCATCCGTACCTGGGGTCTTTCCCCCTTTTTGTTCCCTTAATACTAACTCTACTTCCTTCAAGGTAATCTCTGCATTCAATATTTCTCTCATTGGGAGTGGGACCTTCCGGGAATCCGCTCTAGCCAAATACTCTCTAATCTCCTGGTCCTGTTCATCTCCAGCTGAATACAAAGCAGTAAAATATTCTTGTATTATTTTTCCTTTCCCCTCCTTATCCGAAACACATCTTCCCCTTTGGTCCTTCAGACAAACTATCCTATTTCTCTCCTGTTGCTTCTTCAGTCTATAAGTAAGCCATTTTCCTGCTTTATTTGCATGCTCAAAATGCCTTTGTTTTGCCCATCTAATTTTAGTAGCCAATTCTTCTTGATCTAATAGGTTTAACTGGTGTCGGGTTATTTTCTTCTTCTCAACTAATTTTAAGTTCCCTGGGTCTGCCTGCAACCTCGCTTCCACTTTCTCCAATTCACACATCAATTTACTCCGTTTCAGTCTTTGGGTCTTCCTCTTTCCAATTATATGAGATATACCTGATCTTTTCCCTGACTCAGACGGCTTCTTTTTCTGCCGAAACCGCCCCTGGAGGGAGCGGGGAGAGTGAGGAGTGCAGGGCGTGCGTGGATGTGGCGATCCCGCGCGCTGAAGGCTTGATCCTCCTTCGGTCTCTGAAGTCAAGGAGAGGGCGCCGAGGAATGGCGGCCCCAAAGGAATGACTCATCGTGTTGGATAGGAAGCCGATTGCAGAGAGCTGGAGAATTGGAGAACTCGGATTTATGAACTCGGAGGTGAGGAACGTGGAGAGAGAGAGTGTGAAGCTCTAATTGCCGGGACAAGTTGTGAGGCGAAATAGCCTCACTTGATCAGCGGCTGAGTGAGAGTAACCCGGATAGTGAAGAAATCTGCCTATTTAATAGGGGAAGAGCTGGTAACGGAGTGTAAATTTTCTCTCTTTTGCATCTGCTATCTCCTTGATTGGATTATTGGATTTGGCTGTGGACTTTTCTTTTTCTATCATAAACTTATAAATCCGGGACAAACTATTAATAATCTCCCTTATCAAGCTGAATCACTAGCTTTCTGATACTTTATGTTTGTAGCTGAAAACGTCTTTGCTTGGAACTGTCGGCAATATAAGATCAGCAACTCCATATAGTGGCAGACTTGGAAACTCCAAAAGAAACTCCGCGCTGTACTTAGAGGAAATTTAAAATCTAAAGATTTGGTCCTCCCCATTTCCTCTTTCCTCCCCTTTTTGGTTAATCTTTGACAGTACTCTCCCTCCTTTCTTCAACCTTTATTTACTGATTAGGCCTGAGTGATATATCAGGCTGAATAGAAACTTAAACAAGATTTACTATTGTTACAGTAGAAAATAATTAATATATCTATATACTTAGCTGATTTAAATTAATTGATAAATAGAGAATTTGAGGAAGAGAAAAACTAAGTAAGCAGAAAAGTGGAGAGAACTTAGTGTGTATGCTGGGTTGGAAGAATTTTTGGTCTCCAAATAAAAATCAAGGAGGACCTCAAGGAGAGATGTCCATTACAGCAGTTACAACCGTTACTAAAGGGAACAAGAAAGTTTTATTGCCCCCCTCAGCGTCATCGCCAGTATTACCATTCCAAATGTCATCTAAACCTATAGAAGATGCAAATACATTGCGAAAGTCCCCCTCATTACAGAATTTACAGGGAATGATGCAGACGATGCAAGAGGTAATGATGAAAAATTTTGAGGACTTAACGATGAATTTGAGAAGTGAAATGGGAGTGGTGCGGGGAGACATTAAAATATTAAATGAACAATTGACAGAAGTGCGAGAGGTAATGGTTAAACAAGAGGGAAGACTTCACGAAGTGGAAGCCCGTACTAATAGATATGAAGAACGCTTGGCAGGATTGGAACGTGAACAGGCCGCACCTACGAGGATTATGGAAGAAGAAATAATTTTCTTACAGATGGAATGCTCCTCCTTTTTCCTAAGAATGCAGAATGTGGTTCAAGATAAAGAAGAATGTGTGACAGAAGTAGTTGGAAGTATTTTAACTGAAATCTTGGAAAAAGATAAGGAGTTAATAATGAAAGACATTGATGAGGCCTATAGGGTATTTACGGGATATGCAAAGCGACATAATTTGCCTCAAGAAATTCATATTCGATTTTGTAAGAAGGATATACAGGAGGAAGTTTATAGGAAGGCAAGGGACCAGGTGATATCATATAAAGGACAACAAATTATGATTTTAAAGCAAATCCCTAGGAAAGTTAGAGAGCAGCGGCGAAGATACCAATTTCTGACGATGCAATTAAGGAAAAATGCAATTCTATATAGATGGTTGATACCGGAAGGATTATTGATAACTTTGCGAGATAAGAGGATTAAAATTGAGAACTTGAGAAATGCACGAGATTTCTATGAACTAAACTTTAAGGTGAATGACTTGGAGACTGAGGGGGAAGCGGAAAATGGAAGCTTAGAAGACCTACAGGAGGATGAAGAATTTAAGGAACGAACAGATGGGTAGGAGAGAAAGATAGAGAGGGAAGGAGTTGGTGGAAGGAAAGAACCCCTTTCCCCAAGGAGAACCCGACAGACTAAAAAGAAAACAGAGAGCAAGTAATAAGTAAGTAGTAAGGAGGATGATAAAGGGAAAGGTAGGGGTATCTTTATTTTCAGCTAATATTAATGGTTTAAATAATCCATGTAAGAGAAAGAGAGTGTTTAACCGGTTGGTAAAAGGAAATTATGATATGATATGCCTGCAGGAGGTTCATGTAAAAGGAAACCAGAAAGCGATACTGGAGAATAAAAGACTGGGAAATTTGTATGCCTCCCTGGCAGATCAGAAAAAGAAGGGTGTAGTGATATATGTAAAAGGACACTTAGAATCTAAATTAATTTATGCCGGAAAAAAAGGTAGAGTCCTGATGGTAGAGGTAACAATGGACCAAAGGAAATGTTTGTTGGTTGGAATCTATGCCCCAAATGGATGCCAAGTAAACTTCTACAGGAAATTATATCAGAAGCTATTAGAGGTAAACTATGCCAATATTTGTTTGCTCGGGGACTTTAATGCGGTAATAGACCCAAACTTGGATTATATACCAGAGAGAGGTAAAGCCGGGAAAAAGAGGAGGAAACTTCTGCCAAAAATTTGTAAACAGATTAGAGAGGTAACAGGGTTGAGAGATATATGGAGGGATAGAAATCCGGGAAAGAAACAGGGTACTTATTTCTCCCCCAGACATCATTCCTGGTCCAGATTAGATATGGCCTGGATGACTGTAGGATTATGTGACCAGGTGTTAGATGTGGCAATTGAGGTTAATGACTGGGCAGACCATAACCCGTTGAAAATAGTATGGAGAGGAGCCCGCAGAATGAAGAGATGGAAGATGGATATAGGAGTATTAAAAGACAAAGATCTACTCCAAAAGCTAAAAGAAGAGATGGTTTTTTTCTTTAGGGTCAATAGGAAAGAGGATACTAGTCCACAAATTATCTGGGATACGGCCAAGGCGGTGATCAGGGGAGTAGTATCATCTCATATAATTGAGTGGTAGTTATTGTTAAGAAGCAAACTGTGAAACAACTAAGTACGAAAGAGAGAATTTGGGCTTAGGAGTGGTGGAGGAAAATTCAAGATTTGTAAATAAGTTTTAGTTTTAGTTTTATTTGATTTGTATACCGCCCTACTCCCGAAGGACTCAGGGTGGTGAACAGCCACAGAATAAAACACCTAAATACAAAATTTAAAACTTAATAAAATCGAATTAAACAATTTGGCCGAAGACAGATTTAAAACACCCCAATAAATTAAAAACGAATTAGAATTTACGTTTAAAAAAGGGGGGAAAGGGAAACAGTTAGGCCAGGCCAGCCTGATGGAATAAAAAGGTCTTGAGAGTGCGGCGGAAGGTGCGTAGATCCAGGATCCTCCGTATCTCCTGGGGGAGCTCATTCCAGATAGTAGGTGCCCCCACAGAGAAGGCTCTCCCCCTGGGGGTCACCAGTCGACATTGCTTGGCCGACGGCACCCGGAGGAGCCCCTCTCTATGAGAGCGTACCGGCTGGTGGGAGGCTACTGGTGGCAGCAGGCGGTCCCGTAAGTAACCAGGTCCTAAGCCATGGAGCGCTCCAAAGGTGGTAACCAAGACCTTGAAGCGCACATGGAAGACCACCGGGAGCCAGTGCAGCTCGCGCAGGAGAGGTGTTACATGGGAACGCCATGTCGCTTCCATAACCACCCGTGCGGCTGCACTCTGCGCCAGTTGGAGCCTCCGGGTGCACCTCAAGGGGAGCCCCATGTAGAGAGCATTGCAGTAGTCCAGGCGGGAAGTGATGAGGGCATGAGTGACAGTGCGCAAGGAGTCCTGATCCAGAAAGGGACGCAACTGGCGAATCAGGCGAACCTGATGAAAAATCCTCCCGGTCACGGCCGTCAAGTGCTCTTCTAAAGACAGCCGTGAATCCAGGAGGACGCCCACGTTTCGAGCCCTCTCCGTGGGGGCCAGCGATTCGCCCCCAATAGTCAGTGATGGCACCAACTGACTATATCGGGACGTCAGAAACCACAGCCACTCGGACTTGGATGGGTTCAGCCTGAGCCTGTTTCTCCCCATCCAGATCCGCACGGCCTCCAGGCACCCAGTGAAGTGAGAGGATTGGTTCAAGACATTATTAAAAATGTCAAGTATTCCTAATTTATCCAAAGTTAGTGCAGGAAGAAAACAAATATCACATGTCTCATCATTTGAATCAAGTCCATTAGGCCAGAGATCAATAGAGGAAATGATGCAGAGAGAAAGAGCCAATTCGTTTAAAGAACTGCAATCAATGTTACAATCGATACAGGATGTGATGTTAAGGAACCATGAAGGTCTGAAAAAAGAAATTGGAAAGTTAGAAGCGATACTGGAGAATGAAATCAATGGATGGGAGGTTTGAGACCTTCCAGAAACAAATTATGAAGAATGAACAAAAATTATTAGAAATGGAAGAGAGGATGGGCAAGGAGGAGAAAAAAGTTGACGAAATGAACGAGAGATTAATACAGGCCAATAAAGATCTGGAAAACACCATTATATAGTTGGAGACAGAACGAGCAGCATTTTATCTGCTCTTTCAAAATGTCAAAGAAGAAAAAAGTGAGGACTTGCCAGAAATGAAGGCAGATCTATTAGCGAAAGCCCTAGGAATTGGGAAGGATGAAATGCTGAACGAAATGGACGAAACTTACAGAATTCATACTAATTACGCAAGACGCCACAACCTCCCTAAAGGAGTCCATATTAGATTCGTTAAAAAATCAGTGAGGGATGAGATACTTCATAGACCCAGGGACGACCCACTAGAACCGTGATAGCGAACCTATGGCACGCATGCCACAGGTGGCACGCAGAGCCATATTAGTGGGCATGCCAGCTCAGCTCTGTGGCGCATGCGCGTGCTAGCCAGCTGATTTTCAGGCCTTCTGGGCCCACCAGAAGTAGGGAAACAGGCTGTTTCCTGCCTCTGGAGGGCCTGGGAGGGGTGGGGAAGGCCCGTTTTTCTTTCTTACCTGGCTCCAGATCCTCTCTATGCATCTAGGAAGGGCGAAAACAGCCTTTCCCACTCCCTTGGAGGCCCTACAGAGGCTGAAAGGGCCCATTTCCCGACTCCCGGTGGGACAGGAAGTGACTTTTTTCCTGTCCCCAGCCTCCAGAGACTTCTAGAGAGGCTCCTAGAGAGGCTTCTAGAGACTCCTAGAGAGGTTCTGGAGGCTGGGGACAGCAAAAAATGTCACTTCCTGTCCCACTGAGAGTTGGGAAATGGGCTCTTTAAGCCTCCATAGGGCCTCCAAGGGAGTGGGAAAGGCTGTTTTCACCCTTCCAGATGCATAGAGAGGATCTGGAACCAGGTAAGAAAGAAAAATGGGCCTACCAGGCCATCATGTGCCAGGAGTGGGGGGGGGGGTTGCGTGCGCATGCGCGTGGGAACGTGCGCGCGCGACCCTCCCCTGCCCCCCCTCTCCTGCACGCGATGGCAAAAAGGTTAGCCATCACTGCACTAGAACATAGAAACAGTAATATTAAAACAAGTGCCATGCAGGTGCGAGAATTAAGGAGGTTGTACCAATTTTTGACATCCAAACTAATTAAGCACAATATTAACTTTAGATGGCTGATGCCGGAGGGTATTGTGCCACATGGTATTGTGGCAGGAAAAAAGATACAGAATAGACACTAGAGACAAAGCAGAGGAATTTTATAGCCAGAACTTTAGCAGTGAAGGAAAACTAGAAGAAACAGAAGTAAGAGTAGAAGGTGATATTAGAATACAAAATACAGAAATGAGAGAGCCATTAAATAGGGAGAAGGAAAATGGAAGAGGAAAGAGAAAGATGACAGCAACTACGATGAAAGCAGACCCAAAGAGATCATATCAACAAGAGCTACAAGACCTAAATATAAGTAGATACTTGCAAGAAGAAATATCGGCTATATCTTTAAATGTGAATGGATTAAATTCCCCCTCTAAAAGGAATTTTCTTTTTAGCAGACTCTATAAGATGAAATTGGATATAATAATTCTGCAAGAGGTAAATATAAAGAAACAGCATCAACATTTTTTAATTCAGCCCAAGTTAGGAAAGATGTTTGCAGCACTATCACATCAGAAGAAAGGGGGAGAAGCAATGTATTTTAAAGAGGGAATTCCGACAAGACAAATTTATGAGGACGATGAGAGTAGGATGTTGATAGTAGAAGCAATTTTGAACTATAAGAAAGTAGCTTTAGTGGGAATCTATGCCCCAAATGAAAAACAGAATCAATTTTACAAGAAATTATACATGATTATCGGAAAGATGGAATACGATAACATTTACATTTTAGGGATTTTAATACAATAGTAGATAAACATCTGGACTATAAAACCGATAAGATACGAAAAGGAACTAGGAAAACACTGTCCAATAACTTTTTCAAAATGGCAGAGGAAATGAATATTTCGGCTGGTGTTATAATTGGCCTTAATGTTTGTTGATGCGCAAAAGGCCTTCGATAACATCAAATGGGACTTTGTGTCAAATCAATTAAAACTAATGGAATTTGGGGAGAATTTCATAAATATGTTCAACGCAATCTACTCCACCCGAAAAGCCAAAGTAGTTGTTAATGGTGAAACGACACAGAGTTTCAAAATTCAGAAAGGAACTAGGCAGGGATGCCCATTATTACCGTTATTGTTCGTTCTATCCCTAGAAGTACTCACTAGAATTATCCGAAAAGTAAAAGGTCTGGAAATAAAAAAGGAAATCTTCAAAGTGCAAGCATTCGCTGATGACCTTGTGTTCATTCTAGAAGACCCTTTACAATCGGGTGAGAGGTTAATGGAAGTATTGGGCGAATATGGGGAAGTTGTAGGTTTGAGGGTAAACAAGGAAAAAACCAAAATTTTAGTCAAGAGTATGAGTAAAATGCAAGAAAAAGAATTAGCTGAGAAAATTAAAATACAGACAGTAAAGAAAATGAAATACATAGGTATCTATTTGATGTCAAGATGTGCTACACTAAAGGAGGACAATTACAATAAATTAGTGGATCAAATAAAGGTAGATTTGGATAGGTGGAAAAACCTGCAATTTTCCTTTATGGGGAGAATCGCGACAGTCAAAATGACTATATTGCCAAAGATATTCTTTCTATTTCAAACCATACCAATAAGATTGAAAAAGGATTTTTTTAGAAATTGAAATAAAATAATAACTAAATATATTTGGCAAGGGAAAAAACCCAGAATTAAATTGAAATTATTGCAAGACTCGAAAGAAAGAGGTGGATTTGGACTCCCTGACTGGGAAAAATACTACCAGGTGGCAGCACTCACATGGATCAGGGATTGGATTAATTTAAAAAACAGGAGGCTGCTAGTACTGGAAGGACATGATATGCAAACTGGGTGGCACACAATCCTCTGGGACAGGAAACATAAAACACACCAATACTTCCAGAAACACCTCATCAGAAGAGCTCTATTGGATATTTGGATTAAAACTCAGCAACAAAATTATATAGAAATTCCCAATTGGCTGTTGACTTTGGAGATGTTTGTACATCCAAATTTCATGAAATTAGGAAGAATGATTACGTATAAAGACATATTGAATGAAAAGGGAGAACTGAGGTCTAGATAGGACTTTCAAGAAGAAGGGATAGAACTAGAATGGTGGGCATATCTTCAGATTCAATCTCGATACGTGAGAGATAAAAATGAATGGGGAATAAGAACTGAACCGATAGAATTGGATGAAATCTTACAAGGGGCAGATGTGAAAATGATTAGGAAATTATATATTTACTGGATTACGACATGATAGAAGAGCAAGTGAAAGAGACCATGCTCACCTGGAGTAAGAATTTTGGGTATAGCTTAGATCTAGATAGCTGGCAAAAACTATGGGAGAGGAATAGAAAGCTTACCCTACCCACTGCATATAATGAAAATCAATACAAGATGTTTTACAGGTGGCATTACCCACCCACAAGACTGGCCAAGATGTGCAAAAATTGCTCACCGAAATGTTGGAAATGTAAAGCAACATTAGGCACCTATTATCATATGTGGTGGGGGTGCCCGAAAGCCAAGGACTTTTGGTGCCAAATAAAACAGTGGCTAGAAGAGATGTTAAACAAGACGATAGATATGACGCCAGAACTCTTCCTTCTAGATATAGTAAGGGATAATTACAAAAAAAAAGAAATATATCTTATGGTACACATACTAACAGCAGCGAGGTTGATATTCGCACAAAATACCAAGCCGCAGGAGATAGAGATAATTAACAAAATATTGACCTGTGCAGAAATGGAAAGGTTAACAATGGAGCTCAAAGATAAAGATGAATCGGAATTCTATGTAACCTGGAATACATTTTATAAATGGCTAGAGAAAAGGAGGAATGTAGGGATAGAGAATTAAAAACAGAGTGAAAGAAAGGGGAGAAAAATAAATAAAATAAAATTAAGAAATATTAGATAGGAATAAACTGGATTTGAATAGATACGAAGGGAATATGTATGTAACTGAAGTGTGATTGAATGTACAAAAAGTATATATGGAATATGCATGATATTATATTGTAATATACACGAAAGAAAAAGTGCTAGAAAAGTATGTACCAGACAAGTCGCACCAAGTCTAATGTTTTTAAATTGTATATTTAATAAAATTAATAATAATAATAAAAAAGCAATGGGTAGAAACTGATCAAGGAAAGAAGCAATTTAGAACTAAGGAGAAATTTCCTGACAGTTAGAACAATTAATAAGTGGAACAACTTGCCTGAAGAAGTTGTGAATGCCCCAACACTGGAAATTTTTAAGAAGATGTTGGAAGTGGTTTTTGTCTGAAGTGGTGTAGGGTTTCCTGCCTGGGCAGGGGGTCGGACTAGAAGACCTCCAAAGTCCCTTCTAACTCTGTTATTCTATTCTATTCTATTCTTATATAGGGGAATTAGACCTGTTCTCTGGTTGTGTTGCTTTTGTGCCATGCCCTGGGTCATCACATTTTGTTCCCGACCCAATTCCAACTTGCTCCTCCGTATCACGTTGGATAACAATGGATCAGCTCCGAGTAGACAATGTTCCGTTAGTCCAGCACGTGGCCCTCCTGACTGTGCAGGTTGCATAGATGCAAGCAGCCAGGTCACACCATAAATGCCTGGTAGGTATGCCAGGTAAGCTTAATGGCTTGCTGGCCCAATTTCCAGTGTTTTTTGGGCACTGCCAGCTTTACATGAGCCTGAGGACTTCTCCACTGACTGGGATAAGGTGGGGTTTTTGATCAGTCTTTTGCTGGGATCAGCAGCGTGTTGGGCAACGCCCCTGTTGACCCAGCCCAATCTGCTGTTGGATAATTATGCCGAGTTTAGCCATAAGCTAAGGGCCATATTTGAGGACCCTGCTAGGGCCCAAATGGCTAACAGGCGGTTGAGAGTTGCAGCAGGGACGTGGCTTGCTCGCTGACTATATCACTGACTTCCAGGTGGTCTGCCAGGATCTGCAATGGAACGAGGCAGCACTCATAGACCAGTTCCAGGAAGGTCTTTTGTTGGAGTTCCTGGATGAGTTGGCATGCACTGAATTCCCTCAAACACTGCAGGAGCTCATGCATCTGTGCCTCCACATAGATGCAAGGCTCCAGCAATGATGGGCGCAATGATGGATGGAGGCCGTGCCCGCACCCGTTAAGGCAGTGCTGCTGTTGGTACCGCCACCTGATGAGCCAATGCAATTGGGGTCTGCACGACCTCACCCAAGCCAAAAAGGATTGGTGCCACCATGAAGACCTTTGCCTGTATTGTGGTGGCCAAGGCCATATGGCAGCCAAGTGTCCTGCTAAGGCACCCAAAGCAGTGGCAGGAAACGGGCATGGCCCGGCCTGGAGGCCTTAGTAGGTCAGGCTCAAGGGGCAACGGGACAACCACCTCTGCCAGACAGCTTTTTTGAAGCACCTCATTCTAGCAGCGAGTGTATTTATTCCAGGTCAGGGAACGATGGAGATTCAGGCTCTGGTGGATTCGGGGGCCACAGCCAACTTCATCAACTCGGCAATTGCTGCACAGTGGTCCATCCCCCAGCAGCAGGTGTCACCACTTGTCTTGGTGGAAATGATTGACAGTTGGCCCCTTCATTCAGGCCCTGTGGTTGCTGCAACCAGACCCCTTCACATGTGCATTGGACCACATGTGGAAGAAGACGTGTTCTATGTTGCCACAGTGCCTCACTGCCCAGTGGTGCTGGGACTGGAGTGGTTACAGGCTCATGATCGGCAAATCGTCTGGGACAGTGCAGTTCCCCAGCAAGAAATGTGCCACCCATTGCCTGCATGCCTGCACAGAGAGTGTAGCTATGCTACCCGTGGAGTTGGTACCTACTACCTGTGGAGTTGGTAGATTATGCTGACGTGTTCAGGGAAAAGGAGGTGGATCAGTTGCCCCCGCATCGGTCGTATGACTGCCCGATTGATTTGGTGCCCAATGCCAAATGGCCAGAGGGTCGGATTTATTCCCTGTCAGAACCAGATTTGGCGGCGTTATGGGACTTTATAGAGAAGAATCTCTGGAAAGAGGTTTATCTGGCCTTCTATCTCTCTGTTGACTGCACTGGTGCTCTTTGTCAAGAAGTCAGTGGAGTTGCGCGTGTGCTGTGATTATCGCAAGTTGAGTGCGATCACAGTATGGAACTGGTACCTGCTTCCCCTCATCCCTGAACTGATCGAGCGGCTTCATCAGGCCAAGATCTTCACGAAGTTGGACCTGCGGGGGGCCTACAACCTGGTCCAAGTTTGTGCTGGCGATGAGTGGAAGACAACCTTCTGGATGCATTACGGTCACTTTGAATATGATGCTGTTCAGATTGACCAACGCATCCGGCATGTTCATGCATTTTATGCATGATGTCTTCTGGGACTTGCTAGATCAGTTCATGGTTGTCTACCTTGATGACATCCTGGTCTACTTATTATCCCCACAGGAACACTGGAAACTGTGCGGCTGGTGTTACAACGTTTGCGGGACAACCACCTATTTGCAAAGCGAGATAAATGCCAGTTCACACAATCCACAATCGACTTTCTGAGTCATCGTATCTTGTCTGCTGGAGAATGGACCAGGAGAAAGTTGAGTCATTGCAGGCGTGGAAACTTCTGCGGTGGGTCAAAGATGTGCATTGACTGTTGGGGTTTGTGAACTATTACTGCACATTTGTTCCCCATTTTGCTGTCTTGACTGCTCCCCTTTATAATCTGCTCAAGAAAGGGGAAATGTTCTGTTTGGGTGCTGAGGAGCAGGGAGCTTCAATGCCCTGAAGGCCATCTTCGCTTCTGAGCTTGTCCTCAAGCATACTGATCTGTTCCGGCTGTTTGTGGTGGAGAGGGACACATCAGATGTGGCCATTGGGGCGGTGCTCCTACAGGCCTATGCCCCTGCAGACACCTTATTCCCATGTGTTTATTATTCCCGAAAGCTGTCGACTCCAAAGCGCAATTATACTATATGGGACAAGGAGCTGTTGGTGGTTAAGGTCGCTTTCGAGACACGGAGGCACCATCTGGAGGGGGCCCGCCACTAGGTTGAGGTTCGGATGGACCATTGCAACCTGGAACATTTATGGACGGCCCGGACACTGAACCAGTGCCAGGTGCAATGGTCGCTATTTTTTGCCCAATTTGACTTTCGAGTCACTATGTTCTGAGCAGGCGGAATCAGCGTGCTGATGCGCTGTCCCGGAAGCCTGAGTATACCCAAAGAGAGGACAAAATCCCACATCAAACTGTGATTCCATTGAGTCGGTTCATGGCACTGAGGAGCCCATGGACCTCTGGGTTAGGATTTGGGAGACACAGCAGCAGGATCCATTTGTGCCAGCTCATAGTCAAGAGTTAAATGGTAACAGAAGACCCCTTGGGTGTATACAGAGGTCTTGTTGCGGTTCCGTGACTGCATCTACGTGCCTGGAGGACCCCTTTGTGGCCTCATTCTGCGGCAGTGTCATGATAGCCCGGCAGTGGGTCACTTTGGAGTCTTCAAAATGTTGCACCTTGTCTCCAGGAAGTTTCAGTGGCCGCGACTCCGGCATGATGTGTCGGGATATGTGGTGTCATGCGGATTCTGTAGACAGGCCAAGTACACTACCGGTGCATCTCCTGGTCTCTTGCAGCTGCTACCCACACCAAAAAGACCCTGGGGACTGGTCTCATTGGACTTCATAACTGAATTGCCCCCATCGAAGGGCGCCACAACCATCTTGGTGGTGGTGGACATGCTCATCAAGATGGCTCATTTCATTCCGTGTACGGGTCTTCCTACCGCACAGGCGATGGCCCAGTTATTCATTGCCCATGTGTTTCGGCTGCATGGGTTTCCAGACTGAGTAGTGTTGGACCGGGGGGTGCTTTTGGCAGACCCCACTCACAGAATTGCAGGTACAGGCATGTCTGTTGTCTGCCCATCACCCCAAAACTGACGGGGGCACAGAGAGAATGACTGCCATTTTGGAACGGTAACTCCACTGTTTCAGCAACACTCAACAGGACAATTGGGTGGAGGGCTGGCTGTGGCGAAGTTTGCCTACAACAATTCTCAGCATGCATTCACCTGCATGTCCCTGTTCTTCACCAGTTACAGCTTCCATTCACGGCTCTTCTCGTTGGCTCCGTCTGACTCCCTGATTCCGGCTGTGGATACGTTCCTCCAAGAGCTGAAAGCCATGCACCAAGTGGTTCGGACCCAGCTGCAGAAAGTCAAGGAAAACCAATACTCATTTTACTCAAATAGACATATGTCTTGGTCAAGAATAGATATAATATAGATGTCAGCAGAATTAAAATCTAATATACAAGAAATAAATATAAAAACAAGTAATTGGGTGGATCACAATCCGATAAAAGTTATATGGAAGGAACAAAAAAAAAATTAAGATGGACTTTGAATCAATCAATACTAAAAGAAAAGGAATTTATTCAATTTATGGAAAGAGAACTGGACTTTTTCTTTAAAGAGAACAGAAAAGAAGAAACGTCATTACAACATGTATGGGACACAGCTAAGGCATATATTAGACGATTAACTATAACATATATGGGAAAGAAAAACAAAAAGAAGAGACAAAATCAAAAGATACTAGAAGAAGAATATAAGAGACTAGAGATAGAACTACAAAAAGATCCACAAAATAAGAATATAAAAAACCAAATGGAATAATGAAACATTAGCTGAATCTAATAGATAAAGAAGAACTAGCACAAAAAATTAAAAGTGCTAAACAAAATTTATCTGAAAATGCAAACAAACCTGGAAGATGGCTGGCATATAAATTGGAAAAGGAGAAAGAAAAGACATTGATACACTAACTAATGGATGATGAAGGAACTCTTCACCATCAAAATGACGATAAAAAGAAAGTGATTCAAAATTACTATGAAAAACTATATGATCAAGACAGTCAACCTCAGAAGATAAATTAAAACAATATTTAGAAAAAGCGGAGCTACCTAAAATACCTGAAATGTGAAACAATGCTAGATGAACATATATCAATGATGGAATTAACAGAAGCGATCAAGAAGCAAAAGAATGGCAAACACCAGGTCCGAATGGATTACCAGCAGAACTATATAAAGGTTTACAAAATATTTTAAGTATTCCAATGTTGGAAGTATTCAAAGAACTTTTGTTAGAAGCGAAAGAACCAAATTCATGGATGGAAGCATATATTACTCTAATACCGAAAGACGATGCTGACCTACAATGGATAAAAAACTATAGACCGATATTTTTACTGAATGCTGATTATAAATATTTGCTTCAATAATTGCAAAAAGACTAAAAAGATTTTTAAATCAATTTGTTATGACCTAGGCTCCCTTAAAAAGCAGGAAGCAGGAATTGGTCCCAGGAAAACCTCTTTTATTTACACGACTTTGAATTACTTTCATTCACGGTTAGCAAGCTTTGTCCAAACAGTTTTTCAAAGGAATATTTATCAACACACTTATTTCATTTGGCAAGCTGCCACATAACTTGTTTCCAAACACAGAATAAGGCAAAACCTGCCACAGAGTCTCTTAGAGTTACGAACAGAGCTTTCCACTCTTGAAACTACCCCATGAATGAATTGTTTCCTGCAAAAGCCCCCTCCCCATTCGTTCCTCTTTTGTTTCCTATGGGAGGGACCAATCATCACCAAGGTGTGGCTTTACTCCCAAGTCGACCCTATTTTCTGAGTTGTTCTTGTCTTCTGGCAGTTCTGCGCATGAGCACATTGGGAAAGGGCTCCAGCTGCTCCTCCACCCCACTGCTGTCTATCTCCCTTTCTGCCTCCGATGCAGAGCCCTCGTCTGAGCTTTCCCCAGGTTCCAGGACTGGCCCATGTTCCTCCCCAACCTCCTCACTGTCTGACTCTGCTGCCAGCTCTGCTGGCTGTCAGCGGGCCACAACACAATTTATACATCCAGATCAAAATGGTTTTTTTATCTAAGAGACAAATTCAAGACAATATGAGAATAATTTTAAATACATTGGAATACTATGAAGCGCATCCAGAGAAGCAAATGGCGCTGATGTTCCTAGACCAGTGATGGTTAATATTTTTGGTGTTGAGTGCCCAAAGCGCGCACCTGCGAATGCACACGTTTGTGCCCCAATCCCCAAAATGGATGTGAGCGTCCCCCGTGCGTGCACCCTGGTCCTGCACATGCATGCGTATTCCTTGCACATGCAGGGGGCCCCGGTGCATGCATCCCACCTCTGTTTTGGCTTCCAGGTTGGTTCTTCTGCATTTCTGCCTCCCGTACCTTCCCCAATTTCTTCAGTTTCTTACTCCCAGTGCGCGCTAGCTTTCTCCTGCATTTTTGCCTCCTGTGCCTTATCCGATCTCCTCAGTTTCTCCTTCCCAGTGCGTGCTAGCTTTCTCCTGCGTTTCTGCCTCCTGTGCCTTACCCGATCTCCTCAGTTTCTTCCCCCAGTGCGCACTAGCTTTCTCCTGCATTTTTGCCGCCCATGCCTTCCCCAATCTCTGCAGTTTCTCCCCCCAGCATGCCCTAGCTTTCTCCTGCATTTCTGCCATAGAGAGGCACCTGCGAAGGGTGGAACCTGCGGAGATTGGGGAAGGCACGGGTGTCAGAAATGGAGGAGAAAGGTAGGGCGTGCTGGGGTGAGAAACTGCGAAGATCGGGGAAGGCTTCGCCCCCGCGCATGCGCAGCAGAGACCCAAAGACCAGCTGGCCGGCGGTAGGCACACAAGCATTCATGGTGGAGCTGGGCTGGGGCGATGGCTGGGTGCCTGGAGAGAGAGCTCTGCGTGCCACCTTGGCACACGTGCCATAGGTTCGCCATTACAGTTCTAGACAACACAGAAAACATTTGATGTGAACTGACAATTCATGCTAGCACAACTAAAAGATATGGACTTTGGGGAGAGATTTATTAATATGATTAAGGCGATATATTATAAACAAACTGCAAAGGTGATGGTAAATGGAGATATGACTGAGAAGGCTAGTATTAATAAAGGTACAAGACAAGGATGCCCCTTCTCTCCCCTATTATTTGTATTGACGTTGGAAGTATTAAATAGAAATATTAGACAAGATATAAGAGATAAAAGGCATGCAAATAAAAAAGGAAAAGTATAAACTACAGGCGTTTGCAGATGATTTAGTTTTATTTTGGAAGATCCACAAGAAACAGGGCCTAAACTAATAAAAAAATAGAAAAATATGGTGAAATGGCAAAGAGAAAACTAAGATTTTAGTGAAAAACTTTACAGATAAACAGATAAAAGTGTTAATGAAGAGAATAGATATTCAGATTACTAAGAAAGTAAAATATTTAGGGATTCAGCTGACAGCAAGATGTGTAACGATTAAGGAAGATAATTATTACAAACTGTTGCAACAAATTAAAATAGATCTGGAAAAATGGAAAACTCTGCAATTATCATTGATAGGAAGAATAGTTAGAATTAAAATGAATATATTGCCAAGATTATTGTAATTATTTCAAACAATTCCAATAAAATTGGAAAAAAATACTTTTGAGGAATTTAACAAAACAATATTAAAATATATATGGCAAGGGAAATAAGCAAGAATTATCTTTAAAATGTTGCAGGATTCAAGAAGTAGAGAAGGTTTTGGATTACCAAATTGGGAATTGTATTACCAGCCGCAATATTAACATAGATGAAAGAATGGATTGTATTGAGGCATACAAGATTATTTACTTTGGAGGAACATGACTTGGTTGGCATGCTTTCTTGTGGTATGGGAAAAATTAAATACATGGTTACTTTCAAAGACATTACATAAGAAATGCATTAATGTTAGTATGAGAAAAAATTAGAGAGCAACATGATTTGAGCATACCAATTTGGTTTTCATTTAAGCCAAATGTTATTAACATGGGAAATGTCATTAGATACAAAAATATTTTGAATAAAAAAGGGGAACTCAAAACTAAACAAAAACTGAGTGATCAAGGGATCAATATGGCATGTATTCACAAATGCAGATACATTCTAGATATGAGAAAGATGCTAAATTATATGGTTTTTATAAAGAATTAACAGAATTAGATAAGATATTAACAGGGACAGAAGAAAAATTGATAAAGAAATTGTACAGCTACTTATTGGGCATAAAACTGGAAGATGAACAAGTGAAGGAGACAATGATAGCAAGGGCAAAAATTTTTGGTCATACAACAGAATTAGATAAATGGCAGAAATTGTGGGACAGGAACTACAAATTATAAGATGTTTTATAGATGGCACTTTGCACCGGCAAGGTTGGCAAAGATGTTCAAAGATAAGTCAGCCAAATGTTGGAAATGCCACCAGATACCTGGGTCCTAGTATCAGATGTGGTGGACTTGTGTAGAAGCAAAAAAATACTGGACAAAAACACATATAGTACATGGTGGAAAAGATGATAAAGCAGCACACTGATTTAAAACCAGAAATATTTTTGGGGGGATTTTACCTGAAACTTATAGTAAAGAGAACACATATTTAATTATCCATGTATTAATTGCAGCTAGAATTTTATTTGTACAAAATTGGAAAAGTGAAGAGATCCCTACTGATGAGAATGTGATTAGGAAAATATTAGAATATGCAGAAATGAACAGATTAATGCTTGCAATTAAGGAGAAAGAACAAACTGAATATTATATGATATGGGAATTATTTTATTGATGGTTAGAGAATAAAAATGGAAGTTGGAAATAAAAGGAGATTGGAGAAGAATAGAAAATATGTTAAAATAGAGATGTAAACAATATGATTGTTATTATTATGACTATTAGGATTATTATGCTTAATATTATATTCTTATTAGAAGATATGTTAAGAGGGAAAAATGAACAGGTTTACTATGTTCAATACTACAATTGTAAGATCAGGTAATTAATATCAATGTAATGAATGCTGTTGTAGATCTTGGTTATTGCACAGAGATGTTTGTACCCAGACGACAAACTGTTTAAGGGAAGATGGAATGTTTATATTATAAAAATTAAAAAATATATTAATAAGAGAAAGCCAAGGAGGACTACAAATGCTTCGCAGACAGGCATCGTCGAGACATCCCAGCGTTAGATGTGGGAGATTGGGTTTGGCTTTCCACACGATACCTGCCGACTGTGCGGCCATCGAAAAAACTTGATCACCACTACTTGGGCCCATTTCCGGTCAAAGCGGTGGTCAATCCTGTGGCTTTTCGCCTATCCCTGCCATGGACCATGTGGATTCATCGGTCTTCCAGAGGTCGTTGCTAGTACCAGTATTGGCCAACAGTCCGCATTGGCCAGCTCCATCGCCACCGGACTGGTAGCCCCTCAGGAAGAGGTGGAGTACGAAGTGGACAGCATTCGAGATTCCTGCTGGTTGCAGGGCCGGTTTCAGTACTTTGTGGCGTGTAAAGGTTATGGACCAGAGGACTTCACCTGGGTTGATGCCGCAGATATCCACACCTGTCTGGTCAGGGACTTCCACACCCGGTTCCTGCAATGATCCAGTCCACATGGTCCCAGGGGAGGGGCCCCTGCGGGGGAGGGATAATGTCATGCCCCAATCAGAGTCTGAATCTGCAGAGGAAGGTGAGCTGGAAGAAGAACTGACAGAGATGGAGAGGCCGGCTCCGTTGTCCTTGGAGGAAACTGGGGAAGGGCAGAGTTAGTCCAGGCAAGGCTTTTTTGAATTACCGTGTTTCCCCGAAAATAAGACCCTGTCTTATATTTTTTTTGAACCCTGAAATAAGCGCTCGGCCTTATTGCCATGCGCTCAAAAAGCCTGATTGGGCTTATTATCAGGAGATGTCTTATTTTGGGGGAAACAGGGTAGTAAGGCCTGCAGACAGGGAGAGCTCAGGAGAAGAGCAAGGACTACTTTTCCTGATCTGAGAGCAAGGAGGGAAGAGAGATGGCAAGATCAATGCAGATTGAGGAGCATTTGTCAGGACAAGCATTAAATCTGTGGAGTCTCGTGTGCACTTGCCAAAGCCCGGAGATTGCTGTACTCTGTCTTGTGGGGCTTGCCAGTTTGCCTGCTTTGCTGATCTTCTTGTTCTGGTTACTGTTTAGCTAACCTGATTTATTGGACTGCTGGCCCTGGTTAATGTTTGGGCTAACCTGGCTTATTGGATTGCTGGAGTCCATCCTCAGGAAAGTTCTCTGTGTGCTTTGGGATGTTCTGTATATAGTATTTACAGTATATGGTGCCTGTTGTGTGTAGCTTTTTAGATGTAGACTGGGGAGTTGATGGCTGGCTATTAAGTAGTTGGCTGTTATAATTTATATTTTTTCTGTTTTTCTTTCCTTTAGTGTTTTCTTTGTGTTAAAGAAATAAAAAACTTCTTTTCTATATTGTTTAAAAATGGTGGCCACAATCTCAATCTAAACATTCTCAGTTTAATAAATACCCATGGAAGTGTACAGATTCTAGGAGCTACATGCATAGGCACAATTGAACTATGCGCTGGAGAATTTTGCATCCTTGTCTCTCTAGCTTTCCAAAGTTTTGGTCTCATTATGGCCAGAAAACAGGAAATCAGTTAAAATTTAGAATTAGTTTATACTATGATGTGTTCTCTTAAGTAATGTACAAGATTGATGCAATTTACAAAGCATTTACAGAGAGACTTTAGGAAAATCATAAAAATACATAGTATAAAGTATTGTACATTTCCTGACAATAATCATGTTCTAGCTGCCACACCAAAATTTCAAAATCAGATTTAGCTTGTTTGCTTTTAAACCCTGGAATATAATTTCCATTTACTACTTAATCAAAAATGTAGGGGGAAGAGAACACAATGAAACTAATTTAGCAGACTAGATGTTTGTTAAAGGGTAAATTATATTATTTACACAATTTATAACATTTGAGTATTGACATAAATGACAGAGATGATGCAAAATTAATGTAAACTGAACTGCCTTATCCAGACTATGTTGGATGCACTATCCATAATTTGGGGGTAGATGTCCAGACAAAAATCAGATCCATTTGTATCCTCAGTTTGCTTAATGGGAGAGAGGTGTTTGATCAAGATTTCATTGTGCTAGTAGAGAGTGTACCTGCTGGATGTCCAACATGCTTAAAACATCAATAATTAGTTCAGTTGAAATGGTTCTGTGAGTTTAGTTAAATATCAACTGAATATTAATATTAAATATTAATATAATTAATTAAATTAATGATTTAATTAATTAAATAAAGTTTTAACCTGCGTTTCCTTGAGTGCCTCTTCTGCAGCATTTGCTTGTAGGTTCTGTTCTGCAAGTTCTTCCTTTAATTTTTCACATTCTTCACTGAGAGCCTACAAAGGTAAAATTTAAAACCGGAACCAATGAAAATGATCTTTTTCAAAGATTATGCAGTTTTCTGTTGATTTCAGGAACCAATTAGGGATGGGCTTGTAAATTGTCATCATTACAAGTGCAACAAACAAAAGCTTCTATAATGAGATTTACAGTACAGGCAGTCCTTGCTTAGTTACCACAATTGGGATTGGTTAGTAACCACCATTGACCTTCACTAAGTACCACAATCACTAAGTTGAAAAATCCTATGACCATGGTGGGTTTATGTTGTCATTTATGAGTTAATGCTTAAACAAAACATCATGTGATCATGCTTGTGATTTTGCTTCCATGTTCTCTATTAACTCTGCCTGGTCACTAACAAAGCAGTTGGAAAACAAAGACTACCTATAGTGCCATATTTAGTCAGGGAAATCACAGTCATATTAGCAAATGAAACCTGAGGATCAAAAATATCAGTGTTATCATTTGGACCATCTATCAGCTCACATAGGGTCAGAATCCACATGTCAGCACCAATTCCTCTGTCTCCTATAGTTATTTTTCCCCCCACCTCTGGGCTTGCTCAAGTTTCACCATTAAGGGGATAGGTAAAAGGCTGTGTGCATGGGTCAAAAGCTTGTGTATATCCTCTCCTATCAGGTCAAGAGATAATAAACCAAATCAGGTTCTCTCTCTAGTTCCAAGTCTTTCTATATACATAATACTTCAGACTGAAGTATACCAAGGATTGGTATGCAAACTTCCTGAAGTATTCCTGGGAAAGGTATTGCAGGATCTATTTCCCCCTAGAACACTGCCATACTTACAGTTGAGTATTATTATGCTGTCAAGTTGGGGTAGAACAGACGATGGGAACTGAATTTTATCCAAAGGCTAAATTAATTCTCCTGACAACATTCAGTGGACTAGATGATATAAAGAGGAAATCTTTCCTCCTGAAATAATTATCTTTTCTTTTGATCAAGTGACTTCCAATCTTCATTTAACTGGAAGAAACTGGTACTTTTTCTTTGGGTACTAAGGCTGCAGAAGAATCAGCCGTTGCAATTGGTACACTTGTAAGAACAGCTCTGTGTTCAAATGAACATAAAATTGCAACTTTATCTGATCAGAAAAGGAACCAAAATTTACCTTAAATTTTGTCTGATAGTTTAGAATTTCTGTGCTCAGCTGAAATTTGATAGTAGCTACCTCTTCTTTACTGGTTTCCTGCAAACTTTTTGTTTGTTTCTCTGTCAATTCCAGCTGAGTTTGCAGGTCAGGTATAATGGCAGCACAAACATTTGAATCTTCCAATTTCTCTTTCTCTTTACTGAATCTTGTCAGCTCAAGTTGCACCTTCTCTTGTTCTTTGATTGATATTTCTTTGGTAGTTCTGAGCACTGTGACTTGGGCGATCTTCTCTTCCATTTCTGTCTTTTCAGATGTCAGAGAGCAAATCTGAATACCCAGCTCAGCCATGTCCATGTTGGTTCTTTGGAGAAGGTCCTTGATTTCCATGTTTTCCATATTAACAACTTCCAAATCATTCCTGACTGTGGACAATTCATTTGTCAGGCACATCACATTCTTTTCCAGTTCAGCTTTCTGTTGGGCTACTTTTTTCCATTCATTTTTCTGCATTTCCTCTTCTTCTTTACATTGAAGTAATTGCTGTATATGGTTTCTGTTCAATATTTCATTTTGCTCTTTCAGCTGCTGAGACAATAATTTTTGCTCACTTAGAACAGATTCTGTGACATCCAATTTGCCCTGAAGCTTTTGTTTCTCTGCAGCTGTCTGCTGAAGCTTGGCTTGAAATTCTATAATTTCTTCCTGGAGTCTAGATATCTCTACCCAACTGATATTCAGCTGTTCCTCAGAAACAGCCAGTTTTAATGTCAAATCTTTAGCTTCTTTCTTTTGATAAGATACCAATTCCAATTGGGCTTTCTCTACAGAAATCTTTTCAGAAGTAAGAGATTCAATTATTTTTGCTTGATGAAGGCAATTTTTCTCAAGAGTTTCAATTTTAATTCTATATCCCTCAGCCTGTTCTTGAAGTTGACTGCATTGGCTCTCCAGGCCTTCTAATAGCTCCATTTTTTCTGTGAGCTGTAACTTCAGAGATTCTTCATTCTGCCTTGAAGAAGACAGATACTTTTCCATTTGCAGATTATGTTCTTTGGCATTCTGGAGCTCTGCTTGGACTACACTTAAGAATTCTGCAATCCTATTTTCATTTTGTTTCAATTCTTGGTAATCAGCTTCCAGAGCTTTCAGTTTTTCATCAAAAAGCTGACTATGTCTTATAGCATTTTGCAAGTTTTCATCCAACAGCTTGTTCTTTTTTGGAAGTGATTTCTCTTTTTCATCCACAGATACCATGGCATCTATCTGACTCTGGAGCTGTTTCTCAGAGGCTCTTAATTGAGCAACTTCTCCTTCTAAAAATGATTTAGACACATCTAACTCTCTGCATTTTTCTTCCAATTTCTGATAGGTTTGCTGCTGTTTTGTATTCTGTGATTTGAGGTTTTTATTTTCTTCAGAGGAATTTTTCAATGAGGAGCATTGTTTTGTGATCTGGTGTTTCATTTCCAATACTTTTGTCTTGAGTTGGTCTCTTTCCACAGCAACTTCCTGTTTTTGCTCTTCTAAACTTTTCACCATGTCACTGAGTTTTGCCAATTGCACTTCCAGCAATTCAAGATGCTCCATTAAGTTTTTTATTTCTTGTCCCATTGTTGTTTTTGTATGACTTAGTAGCCTCTCAGATTCTGCCTTTTCTTTTTTTTCTTCCTGAAGCTTTTGCTCTAATGATTTTACATAATCCAGTATATCTGCCAGCTGGATTTGAAAATCAGCTATCGTTTTGTCTTTCACTGCTAGCTCATTCTTAAATTCAGCCCTTTCAGTAGTCATGGCTTCCAGATTAACAAGCAATTTTTCAGATTCTTCCTTAGTGCTAATGGTAAGGCATTTCAGTTTCAATTCAAATTCTTTCTGTTTCTCTTCTTTCACATGGAGTTCCTCTTCCATAATTTTAAAATGAGAAAGAAGTTCACTATGCAGTTTCTGAGCATCAGCCTTTTCCTCTTCTGCCCAACAAAGCTTTTTTAATAACTCCTCAATCTTTAGTATTGACTCATATTGGCTGATGGCCTGGTGACTTTTTTCATCCATAAGACTATTTGCTTTTGTTGCAAGCTCCTCAGTTTTTTTCTCTGCTGACTTTAGTTTAGCAGTAAGATCATCAATCAAGAGATCTTTCCTGGCCAACCAGATTTCCATGGTCTTTAGCTCTTGATTCAAAAGAAGGATTTTGGGATCAGGAGCATTTTTCAAGGACTCCAGGTCGTCAAGTTTTGCAGAGCATTCTTTCTGCTTCTCAGTTGCATTCAGTTCTAGTGTCTCTAAACATTTCTGGAACTCCTGAATGGTGCCCTGAGTATAATGGGAAATCTGTTTTTCTAACTCCCCTAGCATTTTTCTTAGCCTGTCATTCTCTTCTGACATATCACTGTTCTTCTCTCTTTCCATTTGCAGTTGCTGCTTCTGAAGGCCAATAGTGGCCTGAAACTCTTGCTTTTCTTTTTCCAGATGCTGGATTCGATTCTGTAGTTCCTTCTGCTGCAGTTCTGCCTGGTCAAGATCCATGTGCAAATCATCTAGACTTTCAAGAGATTCAGTATTTAAAAAGCTATTCTCATTTGGGCTAGAAAGGTTGTCTGGAGCCTAAAAGGAGAGAAAACATCTGAGTTAGCAAGAAAGCTGTTTATAAAAGGTTTTTCAGTGCCTGGATAATCCTTATAATAGTCTGGTAAAGCAGACCAGCAGATTTTAAAAATATTATTACACAAAGCTAAAGTACAAATGAGGAACACACATGAATTCTGATAATAGGGCAACCATCTAAAATAAAAGGATATTGGTTCTATGATAAATATTTTTAAAAACAGCCCAGAAGTGAGAAAAGGTGATGAATCACCACAGCGAGGCTATTCATCAGAGAAGCTTTCAGAGAGATAATAGCATTACTGCTTCCCTCATAGTTTATACATTTATTGGCCAATACAATTACCTGCACCGAACTGCTCACCAAACTGCTCATGCTTGAACTGCGGCTTGGAGGCTTCCATAGGTAAGCTGAGGAGCCAAGCAAGCACAACATTTTCCTAAACATGGAAGAAGGATTGTTTTAAGAAAAATATGTTTTCAAGAATTTTATCTCAGCGAAATACTAAAAAGGGCAAGAGATGATGGTTAAATATAGAATATTTCTTAATATGGTAATTGCTTCATGGACTAGAAAATAGAGGTAGAAGGTAGAAATTGGGAAAATAGTATTATATATATTGAGACATAATAGAATATAATTACTATGTATACATAAATGTTAGAAGTTGAAATATTATTATGTATACCCAAATAGTATTATTATTGTTATTAGTATTGTGTAATGTATAATATACATCAACCCAGACAATTCACTGTTCACTAAGCACTTATGGATGTTAAAGAAAAAACTATAAACAAAATTATATATAAAAAAGAATTTTATCTCAGCAACTATCCACCTGCATCTAAACTGGTATATTTTTGCTTATCTTCAGTTTTGGAACAAATAAATAAGACCAAGAGAGGTGATCTAGAATTCCTGTGAGCATCTGAAGCAAAACATTTCAAGTTGAAACTGATATTTGTTCATATTTTTAAGAGGGCTTCCTATTTTAATTTCTTCATAATTTTGAAGTAAATGATAAATAAGGGTCACCTTCTACATTTCTTATCCCACAAATTATAGATTAATACAGCGATGTTTTATCACTTGCTTCCCATCTTCTCCTCCCATGTGGATCCTTTGCATCAATTGCTTCTTTTTGTTTTTATTACAACTTGGAATAAGAATTTCAGAATTCAACTCTTCTTTGAGCTCTGCCTGAGAGTTATTAGTTGACTCCTTAATTGGTCATGTTTACTAGGATCCATTTGGTTTAAGAATTGAATATGCAGATAGTTGACTTACAACTAGTTGCTTAATGACCATTCAACGTTCCAACAGATCTATCCGGGGATACTTATGACTTGGATTCCAATGGTTGGGTCCTTCTGCAGTCATGTGACTACACCCTGGGTGCTCAGCATTTACAGCTGTTTGTAGTGTTCCATGGTAATGTAACCATGTTATGGTTTTGCCCAAAATCATCATTTACAGCTGACTTTTGGCAAAACCACACTTGAAGCAAACCATTTGTTTGCTTAATGATCACAGATTTGCTTAATGACCACTGCAAAAAAGATCATAGAATTTTATGACTGTCACAACTGTGATGGGCAGGCTCCATTATGCCCATAATTTAAGGAGAAACTATATGCCTTTAATGTTGCAATATGTGTTTTAAAAATGTTGGATGGTAGGTATATCTCTGATGGTCCTTCTCAATGTCTGATCTAATCTGGAAATATTGCAAAACTCTGAAAAGTTAGTATTATTTGACCACTGATTTATATAAAGAAACTTTAATACAGCCTGAGACAAAATTGCTTTATGAAAATTATAGACTTTCTAGAAATTTTCCAATATAGTTGCAACAGGTTTGTATTACCTGGCAAATGTGGGCCAACCAGCATCTAAATCATAGCCTCTTGATGCCAAATCAAATTGAATTTCTGTTAATTCATAGAGGTGACCAATAATATCAGAACTCAGTTTTGGATTGAGGAAGGGACTTCTTGCATAGTACCAGTCACTTTAAAAAAAGAAAAAGAAAATAAATTTTTTTCAACAAGATATATAATAATTACACTGTGATATAAATTCAATTAAGTAATCACCACTACCAAGAAGAACAAAAACAGCCATGTTTACCTTGTTACTTTGGTATTCATAAAACACTGTTGTAAAGTGTCTGCAAGCCTTTGGTGCACTAAGGAATAGCGGATAAATGCCCTGCCTTTACCAAGAGAAGTGCGGAACTAAAAAATAAAACACATTTATTAAAAATGCTTGATTTCTATTAATACAGTATGTGTAAGGATTTTTTGTCCAGCCAATGTTCATCAAACCAGCAAATAACAAGATAAATTGTTGTCTTGTTATATAAATATTTGAGCAGAACTGCTTTGCGATGAGAAATTCAAAGTAAGTTTTTTCATATATGAGCAAAATGGGCCTGGTGAAGAATTCCATAGACCCATGATGGCGAACCTATGGCACACATGCCACAGGTGGCACGTGGAGCCATTTCTGCGGGCATATGAGCTGTCGCCCTAGGTCGGTTCCACTGCGCATGCCCGCGTGCCTCCCACCAGCCAGCTGATTTTCGGGTCACTGCCACGCATGCAGGAGATACACGCACATGTACATGCCACCCCGCCCATTGCAGGAGTCTTCACATGGCCCATTTTGGATGCCAGGTTAAGTACAGGGCTCACACGGAGGCTCTGGGAGGGCGAAAAACGGGCCTACCAGAAGTCCAGAAACAGGCTGTTTCCCGCCTCCAGAGGGCTAGGGGAGGCGCATGGGGTGTGCACGCATGTGCAGGGACGGGTCGTACGTGGCGGGGCATTGCATTATGGGTGTGGCCACGCACACGTTTTTGGCACCCGAGGAAAAAAAGATTAGCCATCACTGCCACAGACCAAGCAAGCTGCCCACCACCGCCTCTTTCAAGGTGGCCGGCAGGACACCCTCACTCAAAGAATCCGCTGGAGCCAGCCTCGTGTAACCTCCCGTTCACCGCGGATGGGATGTCCATCTTTCAGGGCCAATAGGGCCAACCACTGTGAGATGGTGGTTTTGGACTTTTCCATCTTGCCTTGACTAGGATGGCCAACCGCCGTGAGAGGGTGGTTGGATAGTTCCCCCAGTTGGACAGAACGTGAGGACTCCTACCCATTACCGTGAGAGGGTAGTGGTGATTCTTCCGATTAACTTAGCCTTGCTTCCTGGACATTGAAGACCATCATTATAGACCCCTAGGCCATGTCTAGGCCAAATTTGTATTATCACTCCAGTGTTTTTAAATGTATTCTAGGGCAAAGCTTCTTGCGTTGCGAGATTCCCCCCTCTTGCAGGCTTGGCCCTCTATGTTATCAAGGGCCCACCTTAATGACGGGTTTTGGGACCCCGAGAGGTGGCATGTCGCAAAAAGGGGATTGAGGGGTTTTTTAAGGACATTTTTAAACAGACTTTTAAGGGGTTCTGAGGGATGGGGAGGTTATGTGGGTTTGCGGGAAAACCCACGGGGGATGGGGACTAGCCCGGCAGTTAATGGTGCCATGGGGGATATGGACTCTGGGGGAAAGGGGACTGTTAGAATGCCCTCTATTGAGGGCTTCTCCATTAATACGCTGAGTGGGAGGGGCAGGTATGGCGGGAGCAGGGGGCCGTATCATGTGGTGGGGACACACACTCGCTATCTCCAAGCAATTGCGTGCCCCGGTCCCCTTAGCTCTTCCCGTTCCCCAGGTTGCTCAGAGTCTCAGGGCCTGAGTCTCCGGCTGATGTTGTGTAATGCCAGGTCTGTAGTAAATAAAGCCCCCCTCATTTGTGACCTTTTTCAGGAGGGGGGAGCGAACCTGGCAGGTATTACGGAGACCTGGTTGGGCCGGGGGGGGTTCCCCTCGTGGAGATGTGCCCACCAGGCTTCCATGCATTTCATCAGCCGAGAGCTCAGGGTACGGGCGGGGGGTAGCGGTCATTCTAAGAGAAGGTCTTGATCCGAGGGAGACCACTGTACCTCAGATAGCCGGATGTGAGTCCCTTTTTGTGAAGTGGGGTCGTGGGGTGCAGATGGGTTTGTTGATCACGTACCTGGCTTCCTGCCACGTGGCAATGACCCTGCCCGAACTCCTCAATGTCATAGCCGAGGTGGCGGCTGATACCCCCAGACTTGTGGTCATGGAGGATTTCAACCTGCCATCTATCGGTGAAACATCTGAGGTAGCTCAGGAGTTCATGGCTTCCATGACGGCCATGGACCTGACCCAAATAATTCACGGCCCTACTCACATAGGGGGACACACTCTGGATTTAGTTTTTATCTCTGGTCAATGGTTGAGTGGCCTTGATACAGGGGATATAGATATTGAACCCGTGTCATGGTCTGATGACTCACTTCTTTGACTTGACTTTCTGACCGCCACACCCCGTTGCAGGGAGGCGGAGCCGACCAGGTGGTTCCGCCCCAGGCGCCTGATGGATCCTGATAGGTTCCAGATGGAGTTTGGGCCATTTCCTGAGACTCTAGCTCATGACTCGGCTGAAGACCTGGTGGCTGCCTGGGATAGCGCGGCTGCCAGGGCTTTGGACCGGGTCGTGCCTTTGTGGCCTCTGACCCGGCACCAAACTCACTTAGCTCCTTGGTTCTCCGAGGAGCTGAGAGAGATGAAGCGCCAGAAAAGACGCCTAGAGAGCAGTTGGCGGGCCAGTCGTTCCGAATCTGACTTGACACTAGTAAGGTCTCATATTAAGACCTACCTAGTGGCAATAAAAGCAGCGAAATCTAGCTATTTTGCCGCTCTTATCGCATCATCAGATAACCACCCAGCCACCCTGTTCAGGGTGACCCGCTCCCTTCTCCATCTGGGAGCGTGGGATGACCCCTTGCAGGGCCGAGCTGAGGATTTTGTACAGTATCTGTATGATAAAATAACTCTCGGCTTGTCGTTCGTTCAGAACTGCGATAGGAAATAATCACCAGTAACACACAGAGAATCAGGGTTTACTTTGGCAATGATAAGCTTGCAGTCAAAAGTAAAGTACAAGTCGGTGTTTTGGTTCAAAGTCAGCGCTGGGTGTAATCACACCACAGCGCTATTTAACAAAAACTCAGCCCCTTAAACATACATCCGGTGATTATCAATCAAGCACCCCCCACTCCCTTAACAGTAACAGCTGCGAGCAGCGAGGACAGCAGAATCGGAGAGGCCCAGCAACGTCATCAATCATTGCCCTGAATGCTGCTATCCAGGAACTGTTTGTGTGTTCTCTGCGGCTGCTTATCTCCACTCCTTCGTCTCCCACACACCCCATCGATGGCGAGCTCTGGCAGGACTCGACAGGGTTTTATCACACCTAGTCGATCAGAGATGGCTGCCCCTGTCCTGTTTCGTGGGAAGAAAGACGGGGGTTTACGCTTATGCGTTGACTTCAGAGGTCTCAATGCAGTGTGTGTGGAGCCCCTCTATCCACTTCCCTTAATGAAGGACCTGTTAGCTGCCCTAGCCACCGGTCGTATCTTTACGAAACTCGACCTACGCACAAACAGTTCCTGGAGTCCTGCTCCGGCAATAACTCAGATTCGGGAAGACTTGGCCGCTGACTGCGTTAGTTCAGACGAGATGACTGAGGCAGGCCTTGAGAGTGTTATCTGGGAGGAGTTCGATCCTGTGGCTCCCGAGGACGTGGACAGGATCTTGGGACGGCTGAACGTGACATGTTTATTGGACCCGTGTCCCTCGTGGTTATTGCTGGCTTCCCGGGAGGTTACATGAGGCTGGCTCCAGGGGATTATCAACGCTTCTTCGAGTGAGGGTGTCCTGCCGGCCGCCTTGAAAGAGGCGGTGGTGAGGCCTCTCCTCAAGAAGCCATCCCTGGATCGGGCTGTTTTGGCTAACTATCGTCCAGTCTCCAACCTTCATTTTATTGTGAAGGTTGTTGAGAGTGTGGTGGCGCGACAGCTTCCCCAGTACCTGGATGAAACCGTCTATCTAGACCCGTGCCAGTCAGGCTTCAGACCTGGGTACAGCACGGAAACAGCATTGGTCGCATTGGTGGATGATCTCTGGAGGGCTCGGGATAGGGGTTATTCCTCTATCCTGGTCCTGTTAGATCTCTCAGCGGCTTTTGATACCATCGACCATGGTATCATGTTGCACCGGCTGGAGGGACTGGGAGTGGGGGGCACCGTTTTGCGGTGGTTCTCCTCCTATCTCTCCGACCGGTCGCAATCTGTGTTGATAGGGGGGCAGCGGTCGACCCCAAGGGGCCTTGTTTGTGAGGTGCCACAAGGGTCGGTCCTCTCGCCACTCCTGTTCAACATTTATGTGAAGCCGCTGGGTGAGATCATCCGTGGTTTTGGGGTGGAGTTCCATCAGTACGCTGATGATACTCAGCTGTACATCTCCACCCCAGACCATCCCAACAATGCCTTGGAAGTGATGTCCCAGTGTCTGGAGGCCGTGCGGGTCTGGATGGGGAGAAACAGGCTTTGACTCAACCCTTCCAAGACCGAGTGGCTGTGGCTGTGGCGTCCCGGTTTAGCCAGCTGACGCCATCGCTGGTTATTGGGGGCGAATCATTGGCCCCCACAGAAAGGGCCCGCAACTTGGGTGTCCTCCTGGACGCACGGCTGTCTTTAGAAGAGCATATGACGGCCGTGGCCAGGGGGGCTTTTTATCAGGTTCACCTGATACTCCAGTTGCGCCCCTTTCTGGATCGGGACTCCCTACGCACGGTCACTCAAGCACTCGTCACTTCTCGCCTGGACTATTGTAACGCTCTCTACATGGATCTCCCCTTGGGGTATACCCGGAGGCTCCAACTGGTGCAGAATGTGGCCGCGTGGGGGATTATGGGAGCGACGGGGCGCTCCAATGTGACTCCTCTCCTGCGCGAGCTGCATTGGCTTCCGGTGGACTTATGGGTGTGCTTCAAGGTGTTGGTGATCACCTTTAAAGCACTCCATGGCTTAGGGCTGGGGTACTTACAGAACTGCCTTCTGCCACCAATTGCCTCCCGCCGGCCAGTTCGCTCCCACAGAGAGGGCCTCCTCAGGGTGCCATCGGCCAGACAATGTCGGCTGGCGACCCCCAGGGGGAGAGCCTTCTCCGTGGTGGCACCTACCCTTTGGAACAATCTCCCCCCGAGATACGAGTGATCTCCGATCTCCGGACTTTTCCTTGGGCCCTAAAAACCTATTTTTTTCAGTTAGCCGGACTGTCCTGATTTTATGGTTGGTTTTAAAATTTGATATGGATTTTAATTAATAAATTTTAAATTACGGGCCAAATTTATTTAATTATTTTAAATCTATTTTTAACTTTTATGTATAAATGTTTTTTATCTCGGCTGTTCACTGCCCTGAGTCCGAAAGGAGAAGGGCGGTATAGAAGTTTGAAAAATAAATAAATAAATAAAGTAGTCATCAAGAAAATTCAAGTCGCCAATCAGTATGTATACTTGAATAGATCAGGTTCCCTCGATTTCACATGTGCAGATTGAAGGGGCCACATTATAAGTCACCCCCAATTAGCTCTTCTTGTTCTGCTATATATATGATTAATGATACGATGTGTCAACTTGCAAAGCTTTCCTGACCTGCTCCTGAGTTGCCATAAGCAGGGGGATGGGAAAACGCGCCTCGCAGCTACACCAAGGAATTCACACCTCAGTCAAAACAAAACACATCCTAGTCAGCTGAAGTCAAGGCCATCTCCATGAAGACCCACAATGGCTGAAGGGAGTGACTTCTATGATCTGAGAAATTGCCTTGTGAGGCAATGTGACTGGTGACACAACAGTCACATGGGGGCCCGAGCCACACTCACCTAGCCCAGCCCTCCCAACAGTCTGAGGGACCCTGAAGTGGCCCCCTGTTCAAAAAGTTTGAGGACCCCTAATCTAGATCATTATGGACACCTTTACCCATTGCATAGAGCCATGGTGAACACCATCGCCATGGGATTAGAGGGTTAAGCAAATGTATGACTAGCAGCCTGCCATGGGAGGAGAGCTCCCCAGCTGCAGGACATTGACGATTTCCTGCAAGACCTAGAAGCCAGATTTGAGGAGGTGGAGGATATTCTGACCTCGGCTTCCTTAGAAATTAAATAGCACAAACCTAGTCCCGGCAAACCTCTTTAATTCATATGGCTGTAAATTACTTTCATTTACAGTCTGCAAGGCTTGATGAACAGTCTTTCAGAGGAAGGTTATCAACACCCACCTATCTTACATGGAACGCTGCCAAAGAGCTAATTTCCAGACGCAGGGCAAGGCCAAACTTGGCACAGTCATAAACAGAATTTTCAAATCTTGAATCAGCCAGATGAACTAATTGCTTTCTGCAAAAGCTCACTTCTCTTTTATGTCTTATGGGAGAGGCCAATCATCTCCAAGCCTTACTTCTAAGTTGGCCCTGTTTCCTTAATTGTTCCTGTCTCCTGGCAGCTCTGAGCATGCGCACTGGGAACAGGCTCACACTGTTCTTCTGCCTTGCTGATGTCAGACTCCGGAGACTCCGGAGGCACCAAAGAACTACCAGATGGCCTTGGCCCCCTCTCTGCCTCTGACTCAAAGCCATCGTCCGAGCCTTCCCCAGACTCCAGGACTGGCCCACGTTCCTCCCCAGCCTCCTCTGTCCGAATCTGCTGCCAGCTCTGCTGGCCACAACAGAGGAGGATCAATATGCAGAGGATGAGTTTCGAAATTTAAAGCAGAGAGGTCAACCCATTAAAGAATCTGTGAGTTCAGAAGGGTCATGGAAAAGTTACTGCCCTGGCCGGAGGAGCTACTAGTCCATTTCTTCAGAGAAAGCCTAGACAAGCAAACTAGCCAAGCCACCATTTATCGGGACATTCCCAACCGACTTTCTGACTGCTTTCGAGTAGCCATAAAGATTGACTGCGGTTTGTGCACCAATGACATGTGGAGGCAACTGGGTCCCAGAGAGAGAGGACAACCAGAGTGGAGACCACCTGGTAACCCAACCAGCCCCAAGACCAACCCTTCCCAGAGGCCAGATGAAATCCTACAGATGTGGAAGGACAGGCCACTTTGCGTCAGCTTGCACAACTCCAGCTCTGAAACCCAAGCCAGAGCCACCATCCAGATTGCGACCAGAATGAAGCCCTAGGCATGCCGCCGCCAAGTCCCGAAAAGCTCTCCAGGCTGTAAAGATCCCTGCCCATCCAGCTGAGGGAGGGGGGGAATTCCAGCTGATAAGGACCAATCGCCGGAATCCTATGACAGTGAGGATGAGGGGGAAAACGACCTGTTGGTGAGTGAAACTATCCACCCTTCCATCTTCCTGATACATCTTACAGCCCCAAAAACAGGGACTCAGGGCACGTTCGAAGTCCTAACAGACTCAGGCTGCACTAGATGTCAGATTAACTTACCCACGGTCCTGAAACTGGGGATCAGAGCACAGAAATTAGCCCACCCAATTAAGTTTAAGCAGGTCAATGGGTCCCTATTGGGAGGGCACACGCCACCCACCTGACCAAACCAGTGAGGCTAGAGCTAAAGGACCATTGGGAATCAATTCGAGTCGTAATAGCTCCCAAAATGACAGAGACAGTCATACTGAGACTCTTATGGCTAGACAAGTGGGGCCTGACCATCTGGTGGCAAGGCGGAAACCGGAGGCTGAGGATAGCAAGAGGCCCCCAACCCCCTCTGCACCAGCAATTAGAGGTATCACCCACACAGGAAAATCCCCCTACAGCCCTGTTGTGGTCCGCCAGCAGCCTGTGGAGCTGGCAGCAGAGTTGGACAGTGAGGTGGCTGGGGAGGAACATGGCCAGTTCTGGAGTCTGGGGAAGGCTTGGACGAGGGCTCTGCGTCGGAGGCAGAGATGGGGCCAGGGCCGTCTGGGAGTTATGTGCAAACTCTGGAGCCTCCAGAGTCAGACATCAGAGAGGCAGAGGAATAGGGGGAACCTGTTCATAGTGCATGCATGCGCAGAGCTGCCAGAAGGCAAGAACAGTTAAAACAAAAGGGACGACTCGGGAATAAGGCTTGGAGATGACTGGCCTCTCCCATAAGACATAAAGGAAGAGCAAAGGCACGTGGGCCTTTGCAGGAAGCAACATTGTAAATGGTGTCAGTTTGTACTTTTAAGCTCCCTTTTTGACTCTGTTTCTGTGGGGCCTTGCCAAGATAATTGCCAATTAGGTCTTTGGCAGTGTGTCAAAGAAGATAAAGGTGGGTGTTTACCAGCCTTATCCGAAGGACTGTGGCAGACTTCTGTGGGACTATTTATAAACTCTTGGTGATTCAGCACATGCTGTGAATGAAAGGAATTCACAGCTGTTAAAACAAACAAAAAAAGGGATTTTGGGACTAATTGTGTGCTTTTTACTATATCAGGAAGCCTAGGTCAGAACAAGCCCCACCAGAACAACTGACGGCCATTGCTGAACAACCTCAGAGGCTGAACGGATCCCTGTAGAATACCATGACCTCGCTGAAGTGTTCAGTGAAACCAAGTACATGTCTTACCCACCCCACTCCCCACCGTGCAACGGATTGTGCCATCGAAATAATCCTAGGTGCCTAGCTTCCCAAACCCAAACTGTATGTCCTGGCATCCCGGGAAATGCAAGAAATGCACAAATACATGGACAAAAACCCAGCAAGAAGCTGGGACCTAAATTCATGGGGCCATTCCCCATAGTAAAGATTATCAACCTGGTCACAGTGCAATTGAAACTGCCCAACTGCTGAGGAAAATACACCCGGTATACCACAGCAGCCTCTTGAAACCAGTGGTCGGGTCGACCATGAGACCACCACCCCATCAGCCCCTGGATCCAGTGGTCATAGGGGGCCAAACCCATTATGAGACACAACGCAATTCTCGATTCTAGGTGGCACAGGTGGCAACTCCAATACTTAATCCAGTGGAAGGGCTACCCTCTATCAGAGGCGTCCTGGGTAAAGAGCAGAAACATCCAAGCTGATGGTGTCCTGGGTAAAGAGCAGAAAAATCCAAGCTGATGGCCTCAGAACCCAAAAGAACCCAATCAAGCCGGGGGGGAGATCATACCCTTGTTTTTGCTCTACACAGGAAGCAAATAAGGTAAGCCAAATGTCAACTTGCGAAGCTTTCTTGACCTGGTCCCAAGTTGCCATAGGCAGGGGAATAGGAAATCGCACCTCGCAGCTGCACTAAGGAATTCACACCTTAGTCAAAACAAAACACATCCTAGCTGGCCGAAGTCAAGGCCCTCTCCAGGGAGACCCGCAACAGCCAGAGGGAATGACTTCTACAACCTGCGAAATTGCCTTGTTGGGGAATGTGACTGGTGACACACCTTAGGGGGAGGGGGCAACAGGGTCAGAGGCAAGGCGCAAACTGAGTGAAGTCAGAGCTGGCTTCACTTAGGTCATGCCGACATGGCGCTTCTAATAAACAACTGGATTTTTCTTGCAAAGTGGCTTGAGGCTCCTGATTTGATTAGGGTATTGGTCAGAACCCTGACACGATTCCTATGTTAGCAACAAATCTAGCAGGATGGAAATATAAACTATGTGATCTACCTAAATTTCTGTTCAATTTTGATCTGATTGCAGTACAAGAGACCTAGTTAACAACTAGCGATGAACAGATTTGGATAGCTGGCTTTAAGTATTGAGTCACCCTGACATGGAAAAATAGAAGAAAAAGTCTGGGTAATACGGAGTTTAGCCATATTAATCAAGGAAGAACTTGGATGGCACAAAAATTATCATAGTTCCCTCTTTGTCTTTTTGCTTAGCTGTTAAATTCCAATATAAGGGCTCTTGGTTGTGATGTTGAATGTGTATATACCTCCACAAACGTCTACATATTATTTCTCTGACATGTGGGTGAATTTAGAGCAAATTCTGATAGAGCTAATTATAAAAACTCCCAATACAGTTTTCATGAAGTTGGGGTCTTCACATATTAGTAATCTGAATATTCCCGAAGAATTTCACTCCTTTATTATCTTTATGATCCTTTAGGGACCAGAAAAGGAATACTGCTGGTATTAGTTGTACAACCTGGTAAGTGTAACTTGCAAATTCTAGCAAAGAGCAAAGAGCTTTTACTTACATTGATTTCTTGATTGAAAGAAATCAAATTGTATTTTAAAGTACATACGTGTCTTTAATAGTAATGTGTCCCTTCTTTCAAACTTCTAGGTTTATGTAACAGATAGTGACTACCAACTGTGGCTGTTAATTTCTACTTTGACCACACAATTGATAGATGGATTTCATTTCATCTACGAGTCCACCAGAACAGAAGGATAAAATGGACCAGAGTGGATGTGAAGCCTTTAATTGAATATATTAAATCTGATCAAGCCCTGACTCTGGTAAACATAGTTACTTCACTTTGCACAGATGTCAACTCTATATTTACAGTCTATGAAAATCTAAATGCAGAACTAAGAAAATTCTTAACTGAAAAGGCCCTTTATAGAAGGTAACAGATAAAAGACCATCATTGATTTGGTTTAAGAGTATCACTCCCTGATAAAAAGATTAAGGCTAGCTATGCATTCAGCATAGCTCACTAAGCATAGCAACCCAGGTTGTCTAATTCCGATCATAAAGATTTATAACAGCAAGAGTTCCAATGATCATATATGATGCAGAACTGTGGGAATATATAAAGGCCCTCTTATTGGAACAGATACATCCCACTTTTTAAAAATGTATTCTGGGGTGGACAAGTCTACATTAGCTCCAGCTGTAAGACTATACCTGCTACCTAAAGTCTTGTAGTAATTAAAGTATTTAATTACTGGTTGAAGATGCTGTCTATGGACCCAAACAGATTACCCAAGTTATGTTTTGAAGAGTAGCTGCACAAGAAGCAACCTCAGATTTGGGCCTCCCAATATTCAAATGTTGTCTCACAATGTCCTCCATCCAATTCCCAGTCAATCAGATCTAAAGGCCAAGAAGCTTTGAAACAAAGGGTTATTAATGTGGGTGCCCAGGATGATATTGTGGCTCTTAAATATGTTCAGTCTTTGAAATGACTGACTCAACACAAACCAACTTCTCAGTTACAGAAATATCAAACATGCCTCAACATTTCACAACAGCTTTTTCTAAAACTTATTTCAAACAATTGGACTCCATAGTACGACCTGGGAGGCTTCATGGAGCTCCACTTGAAAAAAAAACTGTGCATTTATGAGCAGCAACCATTGAAGATTATTTTTGTTGATTCCAAACTACAGCCTGCAGAAGGAGATGCTTATTTAGATCCTTATTTAAAAAAAAAAATGGGGCACCCGGGGGAAACTGTTCTCTGTTTGAAGGAAATGAATCTGCATATCACTAATAAAACTACAATCTATATTATAAAAGCCATTTCAAAGACGGTAGAATATTTAGATCAGATTGGGGTTAACTGTAATGATGACGACTTACTATGAACATGTCCTATTGTTTTCTTTGTATCTGTTTTTATAGGTTTTATATATTTGATATGGAAAACTTTAAGCACAAGCTTTCTGCTAAGTTAGCTGTGGTTATAAGATAACTACGCATAAATCATATTATCCCTGCAATTATAAGACATTATCAGTCAAATATATTGTTCAGATTTTACACCACACACAGGTCTAGATCAAGTGATATATTTATATCAGGCTGAATCTGTTTTTAAAGTAGCCATCCATTAGAATTGGATAAATTCCAGGAAAGAGAGAGATTGGACACTGTTGATCAGAAGTGGAGTAAAGGCAAACAAAAGAAAACATGTCTGTATCTCATTAACTAATAGGATTCACGGACAACTTATGTGGCTGATAGCTACGATGGCTTTAAAAGGTGAGCAGATAAATTCCTGGAAGATTGATTTATTGAGAGAAATCAGTTATCACAACTAAATCAGTCTTCCAGCTTCAGAAGTAAGATTTTGCGGAAAGCTAGTTATAGGAAGGAGGGAAAGCAAGGCAAAAAATATCCATTTGTTACTGCTTTCCTAAAGTTTTTTCTGATATAGTGAGGTTATTCATTCAAATAGAAAGATGTCAATTCCAATATGAGGATCCTATTGCAGTATAGTTATTACAGTTCTACACCACATTTTTAAATTTAATTTTTAAATTTTTCTTAAAAAAGGATTTATAGACCCAAATATAACTAAAATAGTTTCCTTGATTTGGTAATGTATACAGAATATAACCAGTCCCTCCTAGACCCATTCATAAGATCTTCAGAACTCCTTCACAAGATCAGTTACCTAAATTAGGCAACAAAAAGGCTATTTCCAGTAGCATAAGTTTTTTTTAAAAAATTTATTTTTAAACACAAACAAACATAAAACACAAATACATATAAACACGCATACATTGATACAATACAAAGAAAAAAAGTCTATCGACTAACTCCTAAGAAACTATCACATCGGTGGTTGCTTTCTAATTCACCTGTTATTTCTTTATTTAACAATTTGCATATTTGCTTGTTTGCACTTTGACACATTTATGCATATCCAAGTGTAGCTTTCTACGAATCATACTAACTATTTATATATACCCTCCTACAGTTTTCCTCATGTACCAATTTCTGTGCTTCTTATTTAGGTTCTCCTAGCGTCTTATTTTACTGGTCCTATCTTTCCCTCCAGACATGAGTATCATCTTTGCCAGACTATGTAATAATCGGTATCCTCCTTCTCTTGGAGCTCTTTAGTGAGTCTATCCATTTCTGCACATTCAGTTATTTTTGCAATTATTTTTCCTTCTGTTGGTAATAGTTTGGATTTCCAATTTTGAGCGTACACTATGCGTGTCACTGTCAGGATATGGATAATAAGGTATTTTATCTCTTTAGTATATTGTGGTGTGGTCATTCCAAATAAAAAAAAATCCAGTTTCATTTCGACCTTTTGCTTTGTTATTTCTTCTTGCCAGTAGTGTTGTGCCTTTCTACACGACCACCAGAGATGGTAGTATGACCCCTTTTGTGACTTGCATTTCCAACACATTGGTGATGTATTTGGAAACATTTTAGCCAAGCGTGCCGGTGGGAGGTGCCATCTGTAGAATATCTTGTATAGATTTTCTTTGTATGGGATCGACATTGTCATCTTATGATTTTCTGTCCATAGCTTATCCCATTTATCCAATTCTATGCTGTGACCTATATTTCTTGCCCAGCTTATCATATTTTCTTTCACCGTTTCCTCCTCTAATTTATACTGTATTAAATATCTATAAATTTTAGTTATCATTTTCTCGTACGTGCCTTTTAATATTTTATCCATTCAGTTCGGTTTGAAATCCATATTGTATCCGGTCTGCTGTGAATCTTGACTCTATTTGAAGGTACGGCCACCAATCGATAACTATATCTCGCCTTTCCAATTCTTGTCTCGTGTATAAGTTCCCTTCATTGCTCAGTAATTCTTGATATTTCCTCATCTTTCCTATTTCTATGGTATTTGGGTAAATTAGGGCTTCCATGGGTGACAGCCATCACGGGATTTTATTATGTTGCTTTCTGATGTCTTGCCACGTTTTATATAGCGAGCCTCTGATTAAATGTCTCTGGAAATACCTATGTTGCTTGTCTATGCCTTCCCACAGAAAGGCATGCCAACCTTGACTCAGATCAAATCCCTCTATAAATATAGCGTTCTCCTGTTTGTTAAGTCTATCCATTCTCTGATCCAATTTAGCGATGCTGCCTTGTAGTATAGCTCCCAGTCCAGTAAACCAAGGCCTCCCTTCTCCCTAGTATCCTGTAAACATTTTATTTTAATTCTGGCCTTCTTTCCTTGCCAAATGTATTTCATTATTGTCTTGTTGAGATCCTTGGAAAAAATCTTTTCCTGGGCCAATTGGTATCACTTGAAAGAGGTAGAGGAGTCTTGGTAGTATGTTCATTTTTACTGACGCTATTCTACCTAGGAATGACAGTTGTACCTTATTCCATATTTCCAAGTCTTTTTTAATTTGTTTCATCAATTTAATGTAATTATCCTCTCTAATCGTTGTTGCTTTTGTAGTGAGCCAAATTCTCAGATATTTTATTTTCTTTACAATTTGTATTCCTAATTCTTCTTCCAATTTTATCTCTTGTGTCTTTGTCATGTTTTTGGTCAAGACTTTGGTTTTTTGCCTGTTAATTTTGAGTCCCGCCACTTTGCCGTACTCTTCTATCTTCTCTAATAATTTAATTCCTGCTACTTCTGGTTGTTCCACTATGAACACCACATCATCGGCGAAGGCCTGTAATTTATAGTTCTCTTTCCGTATCCTCAGTCCCTTTATGTCTTCTTCCTTTCTTACTTCATTTAGTAGGACTTCCAATGATATTATGAACAATAGGGGCGGTAGTGGGCATCCTTGCCTTACCCCTTTTTGTATATTTATTTTTTCTGTCATGTCCCCATTAATTGTAATTCTCGCTGTCTGGGAAGAATATACTTTCTTAACCATTTTTAAGAATTTATCACCGAAATCCATAAATTCTAGTTGTGCTATGAGAAATTTCCAATTCAAATTGTCGAACGCCTTTTGCGCATTGGAAAAACTAAGGCTACCTGTTTGTTGATTTTTTGCTCATAATATTCTAAGACGTTTATAATTGTCCTCGTATTATTTTTTATCTGTTTCCTTGGGACAAAGCCGTTTTGATCCGGGTGTATATAATTATGTATAATTGTTTTTAGTCTTTGTGCTATAATTGTCATGAATAATTTGTAATCGACGTTTAACAGCAAAATCAGTCTATAGTTTTTAACCTTAGTCGGGTCCATATCTTCTTTGGGGATAAGTGAAATAATAGTTTCTGCCCAGGATTTAGGTGTTTCTGCTTCCAACAATGCATCGTTAAGCACCTGAAGAAGTAGTTCATCTATTGCAGACTGACAGTTTTTATAAAATTCAGTTGGAATTCCATCTGGGCCTGGGACCTTGTTGTTCTTCTGTTTCTTTCGGGCTTCCGTCAACTCTATCATCGTGATCGGTTTATTTAATATGTCTCTGTGAGTTTCCTCCAATTTTAGGATGTTTGCTTTTTGCAAGTAGTTCTTAATATCTTGGTCTTGAATCTCATCCTGTGTGTAGAGTGTCAGCGTTCCAAATTATGATCTCTTTCAGCGCTGACATGAAATCAATGAAAGACATAGAAAGACTTGCTTTAATGCTGGGATGAACTTTCACCTAGTTCCTGGCTCTTCAGCAGATAGCGTTACTTGGGCAACAGAGGGAGGGGGGAAATTCCTGTGAAAAGAAAGTGCATGGGACGAAGAGATGGATCTGCATGGTGGCCAATGAGACATTGGGGTTGAAGAACGGAAAGGGAGGGGTTTGGAAGGAGGTGCCAATCTTGGCTGCAGCAGAGTTCAGGCATGTCGTTTTCTATTCTTAAATAAAGAAAAAAGATTCATTAGAGACTTTGTGTTTGAGAATGAAGTTTATTTAAGATAGCAACGAAACCTGACAGACAGCCAAGATTCCTCCAAAGCCAGGCTGGCTGACTCTAAATCACCCCGTTCCCTCCCAGATGTGTGGTCGGACTGGAGGTTATCTCCAGACACTATGGCTGAAGCCAAGCTCTCGGAGGAAAGCCTGCTTCGAGCAATGGGAGGAGGAGAAGCGGCCGTGATCCCAGCCAGTTTGGAAAGTACGAAGGCTCAACTCTCCCCGCCTTCCCCATCGGCAGAACGTCAAACAAAGAAGCGTGAGCCAGATAAGTACCCGGGGACTGTGCCAAAAGCCTTCAAGGCTGAATTTCCCTTTCCAAACGTGAAAGACAAAGGGAAACCCCTAAGTGAATTGGGCAGGGCATCCTGGCTATGGGAATGGGAACAAGCCAGAAAACAAACTAAGCGCCAAGAAATTCTAAGGAAGCCACTCGAAAGCCCCATAGATGAGTTGAAAGAGAAATTTGACCGCGCCACCCTTCAGGGGGAGGGGCCATCCTGCAGACCCAAAGAAAAGAGAGAACCAGTCTGGGCTGTTGCTCCAAGAGGCCGTAGGCCAAGGCGCAGCCCTTCGCCCCTCCACAGCAGGAGGAGGAGGAGCCCAACGACGCATCCATGGGTCCCCCCCTCCCAGCAAGCAGCGAAGCCTAGACGAGGCAGCACGTCCCTACCCCAGGATGAGAGACGAGGCAGATGACTATCAACACCAAGGCTGGCCCTACAGAGCTCAGCACAGAGAGGACAGGGTAGAGAGAGAGGAACCACCCCAGTTCAGAGGGAAGTTCGATGGTGACCCAGACAACCTCGCCCAATTCCTCGATTCAGCTGAGATATACATAGAGCGTTTTGGACACCTCTATCCTTTCCCCAGAGCCCTAGTGAATGCTATCTCGGAAGGGCTGGAGGGAGAAGCAGAGAGGTGGTCAGCATCCCTCTACAAAAACAGGGCCCCCCAGCTGCAAGATGCGAATGGGTTCTTGCAACTATTGAGAGCCCGTTATGAGGAGGAGGAGGACCCCTATGTGGAAGACGAGTTAAGAAACCTAATGCAGAAGGGGAAGCCTATCAGAGAGCATATCCGTGAATTCAGGAGAGTCACTGGGACACTGCCTCCCCTACCAGAGCAATTGCTGGTGTATTTTTTTAGAACAAGCCTAGATAAGAGAATTTCCCAAGTGACTGTCTATCAAGACATCCCAAACCGACTCTCTGAATGGTTCCGGATAGCGATAAAAGTCGACAGAGGGCTGCGGGCGAACGACATGTCGAAACCACCAGATGGAAAGGAGAGAGGCCGACCGGACCAGGGGCCACTCAACAGACGAGAAACCCCAACATCACAACCCACCCAGAGACCAACTGCCCCACGGAACCCATTGAAATGCTACAGATGTGGGGGGAGTGGCCACATAGCAGCAAGATGTGGAACCCCTAGACTGGGACCAGCTCCACCGCCCAAAGCACGACCGGAACGAGGGCCCAAGCGCGCCACCCACGTACCACGAAAAGCTCCCCAAAGCCCGGAGTTTTTTGCTCACCTGACCGAAACCAGAGATATCCCAGATGAAGGAGACCAGTCCCCCGAACCCTATGACACGAAGGACGAAGGCAAGGACGACCCAATGGTGAGTGGACCCGTCCATCCTTTTCTTTTCCCCATACGCCTAACAGCCCCCAAAACAGGGCCCAAGGGACTTTCCAAGCCCTAATAGACTCTGGTAGCACACGGTGCCTAATTAACCTAGCCACAGTTCTAAAATTGGGGATCCGGGCTAAAAAGCTCAAACAACCAATTCGCTTTGAGCAAGTCAATGGGTCCCTAGTGGGGGGAGCGTACGCCACACACTTGACTGAGCCCGTGAGACTGGAACTAGCAGATCACTGGGAAATGATCCGCTTCATAATAGCCCCCAAGATGACAGATCCAGTCATATTGGGACTCTCGTGGTTGGACAAATGGGGCCCAATCATTTGGTGGCAAGAGGGGACCCGCAGTCGGAGGATAGCAAAGGGCCCCCAACCCCTGCCGCCCCGACCAGAAGAATTCCCTCCCACGCTGAGACCCCAAAGCCGCCCGCCACTGCAGAAGAAAACACCACCAACACAAGGGTCCCTCCCAGAAGGTACAGCTAAGCAATTGGCAGCCGCACCCGCCAGCGCTTGTAATGCAGAGCAGATCCCAGGGGAGTACCAAGACCTTGCAGAGGTATTCAGCGAGGCCGAGTGTGACACTCTGCCCCCCCCACCGCGAAACCGATTGTGCCATCGAGATTATCCCGGGAGCGAAACTACCCAAACCTAAAATGTATGCCATGACGCCCCGTGAAATGCAGGAAATGCGGGACTACATAGACAAGAACTTACGAAGGGGATTTATTGAGCCAGTAAAACCAAGGGTAGCGGCACTGGTCCTGTTTAAAGAGAAAAAGGACGGCTCTATGAGACTGGTAGTCGATTTTTGAAATATCAACGCCGTTTGCATACACAACTTATACCCCCTTCCCCTCATGAAGGACATGCTAGCCCACCTAGCTAAAGGAAAAGTTTTCACCAAACTAGACCTTCGAGAAGCTTATTACCGAGTACGCATCAAGGCAGGAGATGAATGGAAAACAGCATTCAACTGCCCCCTGGGTAGTTTCCAATTCAAGGTAATGCCCTTTGGATTGCAAGGAGCCCCGGCAGTGTTCATGCAGTTGATAAATGAAGTCCTACATGAGCACCTATACAAAGGGGTCCTCGTCTACCTGGATGATATACTCATCTACACGGAGACCATAGACGAACACATACCCCTCGTCCGCCAAGTACTGAAAAAACTGCTGAGGGCAAAACTGTATGTCAAACTGTCAAAATGCGATTTCCATCAATCACGGCTAGACTACCTAGGCTACCGAGTATCAAACGAGGGGATAGAAATGGACCCAGCCAAGGTCCAATCAGTTCTACAATGGCAGCCCCCTCGCACCCGCAGACAACTGCAAAGCTTCCTAGGCTTCGCGAACTTTTACAAACAATTCAACCCCTCGTTCGCGAAAATTGCCAAACCTTTGACGGACCTCCTAAAAACAGGAAGCCCAGCGATGAAACCCCGCCCGGGACAACCCCTGCAGTGGGACCTGACCTGCCAACAGGCATTCGAGACGCTGAAGGGAATGTTTGCGAAAGAACCTGTCTTAAAACACCCTGATCCTGAACAACCTTTCGTCATCCAAGCAGACACAAGTGATGTGGCAGTAGGAGCCGTATTACTCCAAAAGAACAGTCAAGGTTATCTACAACCCTGCGCCTACACCTCCCGCAAACTCAACGACACAGAGAGGCGATGGGAGGCGTGGGAGAAGGAAGCATTCGCAGTAAGATGGACGTTGTTGACCTGGCAGCACCTACTAGAGGAAGACCAGAAACCGTTTGAAGTCTGGACTGATCATAAAAACCTCACGGAAACTGTCACCCAGGCAAGTCCGGTGGGCTCAATACTTCAATCGTTTCAATTTCGACCTTAAGCACATCCCAGGAGGGAGGAATTTCCTGGCTGACGCCCTCTCCCGAATGCCCCAATACAACAGTGAGCGGGAGCAGGTAGTGAATGCCATCATCCCCTCCACCCAAGCAGCGGCTCAAGTGATCACCAGACGGCAACAACGTGACCAGCAGGGCCAACTTGCAAGTGACTTAACTGCAAAATTAAAAAATGAAACACTGACAGACCCCTGGTTCCGAGACAATCAACATCTCTTGACAAAAAGAGATGACCTAGCATGGAAAGGGACAAAGCTCTATGTCCCACAGACTTTATGCACCCTGATCCTCAAGAGGAGTCACGATGTTAAACCAGCAGGACACTTCGGGTTCCTAAAGACCCTGCACCTAGTACGAAGGCAGTTCTGGTGGCCCCACATGAGAAAGGACGTGGACACTTATGTAAAAAGCTGCACCATTTGTGCCACGATGAAAACAAGACCAGGTTGCCCGCCTGGATTGTTGCAACCAGTAGCTGAGCCGACAAGACCATGGGAGGAGATTGCGATGGACTTCATAGTAGACCTACCGAGGAGCAGTGGGAATACAGTGATCTGGACTGTAATAGACTTATTCTCCAAACAGGCACACTTCATTCCTTGTAGTGGACTGCCCTCAGCCTGCCAGTTATCCAAACTGTTCCTGAAACACATCTATCGCCTGCATGGAGTCCCCAGGAGAATCATCTCCGACCGAGGGGTCCAGTTCACAGCAAAGTTCTGGAGGGAGTTCCTACGATCCATAGGGTCTTCCCAAGGGCTCAGCTCAGCATTTCACCCGAGCACCAATGGGGGGGCAGAAAGACTGAACGCTATGATAGAACAGTATTTAAGATGCTACGTCGACTACCAGCAGTCCAATTGGGCAGACCTCCTATCTTTTGCGGAGGTCGCATATAATAATGCTGTCCACAGCAGCACGGGGCTAACCCCGTTCAAAGTAGTGAGTGGCATGGATTTTGTACCCATGCCAGAGTACCCAAGGGAGCCCCCTTCCTCAGTCAGCTTGACCGACTGGATGGCAATGTTGAGAGAAACTTGGGAGAATGTTAAGAGGGCGTTGGCCAAGGCGGCTCAATCTTATAAGAAACAAGCAGACAAACACCGAACTCCCCAAAGACCATTTCAGTTGGGAGAGAAAGTCTACCTTTCCACCAAGTACTTGAGACTTAGACTCCCGAGTAAGAAATTAGGCCCGAAATTTATAGGACCATTCTCTATAGTAAAAATAATCAACCCCGTTACAGTACGACTGCAGTTGCCATGGCTCTTGGGGAAGATTCACCCCGTTTTTCACAGTAGCCTTCTGAAACCTGTAGTGGGGTCTAACTTAAGGCCGACGCCACGTGAGCCCCCTGGGCCCCTGGTTATTGGGGGCCAAACTCACTACGAAGTGCAGCGAATTCTTGACTCAAGATGGCACGGGGGGGGGGGGCTTCTAATACTTAATTAAATGGAAGGGCTATCCGTTGTCAGAGGCTTCCTGGGTGAAGAGTTCAAACATCCAAGCTGATCGCCTTATAGCAAAATTCCATGCAGACCACCCGGGAAAGCCGGGAGGGGGGGTTCGCAGCAAAGAAGGGGATAATGATACTTATCTTGTTGTGTTTTTCCTATGGGGCAGGTTACGTCGGAGAAGTGAAGGGAGAGGGGCCGGATGTCAGCGTTCCAAATTATGATCTCTTTCAGCGCTGACATGAAATCAATGAAAGACACAGAAAGACTTGCTTTAATGCTGGGATGAACTTTCACCTAGTTCCTGGCTCTTCAGCAGATAGCGTTACTTGGGCAACAGAGGGAGGGGGGAAATTCCTGTGAAAAGAAAGTGCATGGGACGAAGAGATGGATCTGCATGGTGGCCAATGAGACATTGGGGTTGAAGAATGGAAAGGGAGGGGTTTGGAAGGAGGTGCCAATCTTGGCTGCAGCAGAGTTCAGGCATGTCGTTTTCTATTCTTAAATAAAGAAAAAAGATTCATTAGAGACTTTGCGTTTGACAATGAAGTTTATTTAAGATAGCAACGAAACCTGACATAGAGGTTTTGGTAGAATTCCTTAACTATACTCTTTTTATCTAGGTTCATATTGTATATTTGTCCTGATTCATCTTGTGATTGATATATTATTCTCCTCTCCCTCTCTTTCTTCAGTCTATACGCCAACCAACGACCTGTTTTGTTTGCGTGTTCAAAATATTTCTGCTTTGCCATTTTCATTTTCTGCGCGATTTCTGTTTGCATAATTAAATTCAACTTATGTTTAGTAAGGTTCAATTTTGCCTTTATTGTTTTATCGTCGGGCTGTTTCTGTAATTATAACTCGTATATGTTAAGTTCTTCTAATAGGTTTTTTCTTTTTTGTTGTTTATCTTTATTTTTTTTTGTTATATATGCTATGGTGAGGCCTCTTATATAGGCTTTTGTAGTGTCCCACAGATTCTGTAATGAGGTCTGTTCCTTTGTATTTATTTGGTAAAATATTTTGAGTTCGTTCTCCATCATCCGTACATACTCTTTATCTTTTATTATTCCAGTGTCCATCATCCACCTCTTTTGCTTACGATGTCCTTTCCATATTATTTTTATGGGATTGTGGTCAGCCCATGTATTCAGTATGATTTCAATATCTTGTAATTCCTTTCTAAGATCTGGCGTCATCCACGCCATGTCAGTCCTAGACCATGACTGGTGCGGATTTGAGTAAAAGGTATATTGTTTAGATTGTTTGTTGGCCTCTCTCCATCGATCATATAGTTGCAATTCTTCGGTCATATCTTTGAATGTATCCGGTAGAGTTCTCTTTCTAGTTTTACTTTATTACTTCGATAATCGTCTTGTAAGTTCACAATTGCGTTAAAATCCCCAACAATGCAGATGTTCTCATACTCCAAATCTTTGATTGTGTCGTGTAATTTCTTATAGAATTCCCTCTGGTTTCCATTAGGTGTGTATATGGATGCTAGTAGTATTATCTTTGTTTCTGTTTGTATTTTCGTTATTAAGATACGTCCTTCCGTATGTGTGTATATTTGTTTAGCTTTTAAGTGATTTTTGACATATGTTGCCACTCCTCTCTTTTTACTATCTCCTAAAGATGTATAAAGTCTTCCTAATTTTTGGTTCTCCAGAAGTTTTTGTTGCTGCCTTTTAATATGTACTTCTTGTAGTGTTACAATGTCAAAGTCCAATTTTTGCAATTTTGTGAATATATATTTCCTTTTCCTTGGTGAATTGAGTCCTTTTATATTAATCGATATAATTTTTAATTCTCCTTCCATCTCTATTGGATTTATCTGTTTATTATTTTCAACTTTGTTGTGTTTCTGGTAACTCTTTGAGTCTTTTCCCTCATTCTCTCTCTCTTCATTCTTTCTCTCTCCACTCTTCTTTTATCTTCCTGATCTTTTTCTTCTCTCTCTATCCGCTGTATCTCTTGTCTCCTGGGTTCCGTTTCTCCTCTCATTCCTCTTCACAGGCGAAATGTTGTTCAAAAAAATCTTGAGCCTTTTCTAAATTATCAATGCTATACTTTCTTTCCTCCCAAGAGATGAGTAGGCCTTCCGGTAATAGCCAGCAAAATTTTATTTTGAATTTATTCAGCTGAGTAGTTAGGAAGTTGTAATTTCTTCTTTGGTCTCTTGTTCTTCTCGGTATTTGTTTGAGAGTTAAAATTTCTCTTCCCTTATACATGGTTGTCTCTTCTCTCATTTTCCTAGAAATCTCTTTCTTGATAGATTTCTTCGTAAATCTTATGTGAATTTCTTTGGGTAGTTTATTCTTTCTTGCGTAGTTCGTGTACACCCTATATATTTCGTCAATTCCGTTTCGCAGTTCTTCCTTATCCATCTGGGTTGCCTTTGCCAATATCTCAATCATTGTTTCGCCTAAGTCTTCATCCTTTTGTTCTTCTACATTTTGACATCGTAGATAGAAAGATGCCTTCTCCATTTCGAGGTAGGTTAATGCGTCTTCAGTTTCCTTGTTAAATGCCCCTTGGTCTTGTTCCATTCTTTCCATTCTGTTGGTCGTATGTTCTATTTTTTCTTCCACCTTATGGATCCTCTGCTCGTTTTCCACTATATTTTGTTGAATTTGTTCTATCTTCTCGTCCATATTTTTGATATCATCCTTTATTTCACTTACATCTAACCTCAATTCTTCGTGGTTTTTTCTTGTTTCTTCATGGTTATGTGCCATCGTTTCCTGCATTCTGTTCATACCTTCCTGGATCATTGCTAATGCAGAATGGATGTTCTGTATGTTAAGGGCAGGGCTCGTCTTTTCCTTTTCTGTAGTTTCAATTACTTTTTGTTGAGCTGGCGAGGCCATGAGTATCATTTGGCTCGATGGTATTTTCTTACTTGTTTTGGTTGTTGTTGCTGTGCCTGTAGTTGCCATTAGTATTTCTTTTTTTATTATTTCCCAGAATTTCATATACTAATCAATATTTATAAATCTGATTCTTGGATTTGCACCCAGATGTATTTTTCACTTTTCAATATTCTTTCAATATTCCTCAGTGTTTATGAGACAACAATGAGGGAAACTAAAGGGGAAGAGTTGAGGAAAAAGTGCAATATTCTAGCAATCCATCAACTAATTATCCTTAATATTAAATATTTAAATACTTACTATAACTCTTATGCTATTAAATAAGAATCAATTGCTATTGGTTTCTGATTTGTCTAAGAAGGTAAGGAGGTATACTTTATATAAATATAGTTAATATGCTATAAACTAAGTCTTTGACTCTAACAATATAAGAACTGGCTAACAAATTAATAATTCACTTAATATAGATAAAATTATACTATGCAATCATATATAAAAATAAGTTTCCAGAACAAATGTATATATATGTATCTTACTTCCAATCAGGGTGGATTTGATTTAAATCGAGTCGATTTAAATCATGATTTAAATCATGATTTAAATCACTAGTAAAAAGACTTGATTTAAATCAACTCGATTTAAATCATAATTTTTAAAGGGCAACTGTCATCTCTGCTACTCCTTTGACTCGCTGTTGACTCACCGATAGTCCCAGTGTTGCAGTATATACAGCCTTGTGCTACATAACTAAGCTCCATTTCATGCTGAATAAACTAAATTATTTATGTATCTTAACTAGAAAACTATCTTACGATAGATTTTTACCCCAAAAGTTTTTTATTAAAATAAATTCAATAAAAATAAAAAAAATCTGATTTAAATCAAAAAAATGATTTAAATCAAAAAAATCCGATTTTTTTTATTTTTTTAAAAAAATCATTGATTTTTATCCACCCTGCTTCCAATAAATATCAATTGCTATTGGTTTCTAATTTATCTAGCATACATATATAAATATACTTTATGTAGTTATAATAAATATGCTGTGATCTAAATCTTTGATTCTAACTATATAAAGGCAAGCTGACAAAACAGTAATTCACTTAATAAATACAAGGTTATACTATGCGATCATATATAAGAATGAATTTCCAGAACAATGTATATATATATATGAATATTACTTCTTGATATCGCCCGCTTGATCGACCAACTTCCCTCTGGATTTCTTCGGATTTCACTGACTACCAGATTACGCGCTGTCACTTTCAATATGGATTCCTCCCTCCACTCCGTTTATCAGTCACTGATACACACCGAGTATGCACCACGATTGTCAAACGTCTGCTTCTCTAAGTAACTTAATCCAATTATGCAGTTATCTTATTCTCCAATTATCCAATTGTCTCAATCTTATTAAAAAAGCCTTTGTCCGAGCTATCCGGTAGATAAAAGTAAAAGTATTTATTTATTTCCCAAACTCGCCGTGTTCTCTCTGCTGTCAATCAATATGGCTTCTCCGTCTTTTCTTCTTTGTATATCCGAGGGCCTAGTAATCCTCCCATCAAGTCTTTTCCACTTTCTGAAACTTTCACTTCTCACAGATTCTTGTTATAAAGTTCTAAATATCGCCCGCTTGATCGACCAACTTCCCTCTGGATTTCTTCGGATTTCACTGACTACCAGATTACGCGCTGTCACTTTCAATATGGATTCCTCCCTCCACTCCGTTTATCAGTCACTGCTTCTCTCTCTTATCTCTTACTCGGGGGTTCCTTCCGCCAGCTTTCTTTCGACAATTAGAAGATGTAAATGTACCTTTTCAATCCTTTATTCTCACTTTCTATTTCCACCGATGCTTTCTTTTTCGATCTTCGCTTCCCTCTAAAAAGCTGTCACCGTTTCTGGCCAGCCTGGGTGGCTGGTTCTTCCTCGGTCCAAGTTAAGGGGGTCTTCCTGAACCTTTGGGGGGATTGCTGTCCTCCCCGAGATCCTCGGAAGTTTCCCTTCCTTCTATCAACCTCTACAGGGTCGATAGTACCTAAATCGGCGCCCGAAGCGAGGATATTAAGGACTTTGGGAATGGAGAGCCGTTCCTTTCGCCCCAACACGCTGACGTCACCGCCGGAAGTCAGCATAAGTTTTTTTTTTAATTTATTTATTTATTTATTTTATTTTTAAGATTTCTATACCACCCTTCTTTCGGTTTCAGGGCGGTGAACAGCCAAGATAAAAAACATTTATACACAAAAGTTAAAAATAGATTTAAAATAATTAAATAAATTTGGCCCGTAATTTAAAAATTTTCAATTAAAATCCATATCGAATTTTAAAACCAACCGTAAAATCAGGACAGCCCGGCTAACTGAAAAAAATAGGTTTTTAGGGCCTGACGAAAAGTCTGGAGGTCGGAGATCACTCGTATCTCTGGGGGTAGATTGTTCCAGAGGGTAGGTGCCACCATAGAGAAGGCTCTCCCCCTGGGGGTCGCCAGCCGACATTGTCTGGCCAACGGCACCCTGAGGAGGCCCTCTCTGTGGGAGCGAACTGGCCGGTGGGAGGCAATTGGTGGCAGAAGGCAGTCCCGTAAGTACCCGAGCCCTAAGCCATGGAGCGCTTTAAAGGTGATCACCAACACCTTGAAGCGCACCCGGAAATCCACCGGAAGCCAATGCAGCTCGCGCAGGAGAGGAGTCACATGGGAGCACCCCATCGCTCCCATAATCCCCCGCGCGGCCGCATTCTGCACCAGTTGGAGCCTCCGGGTGTACCCCAAGGGGAGACCCATGTAGAGAGCGTTACAATAGTCCAGATGAGAAGTGATGAGTGCTTGAGTGACCGTGCGTAGGGAGTCCCGATCCAGAAAGGGGCGCAACTGGCGTATCAGGCGAACCTGATAAAAAGCCCCCCTGGCCACGGCCGTCATATGCTCTTCTAAGGACAGCCGTGCGTCCAGGAGGACACCCAAGTTGCGGGCCCTTTCTGTGGGGGCCAATGATTCGCCCCCAATAACCAGCGATGGCGTCAGCTGGCTAAACCGGGACGCCACAGCCACAGCCACTCGGTCTTGGAAGGGTTGAGTCAAAGCCTGTTTCTCCCCATCCAGACCCGCACGGCCTCCAGACACTGGGACATCACTTCCAAGGCATTGTTGGGATGGTCTGGGGTGGAGATGTACAGCTGAGTATCATCAGCGTACTGATGGAACTCCACCCTAAAACCACGGATGATCTCACCCAGCGGCTTCACATAAATGTTGAACAGGAGTGGCGAGAGGACCGACCCTTGTGGCACCCCACAAACAAGGCCCCTTGGGGTTGACCGCTGCCCCCGTCAACACAGACTGCGACCGGTCGGATAGGAGAACCACCGTAACACGGTGCCTCCCACTCCTAAACCCTCCAGCCGGCGCAGCATGATACCATGGTCGATGGTATCAAAAGCCGCTGAGAGATCTAACAGGACCAGGATAGAATAGTAACCCCTATCCCGAGCCCTCCAGAGATCATCCACCAACCCGACCAATGCTGTTTCCATGCTGTACCAGGTCTGACGCCGGACTGGAGCGGATCCAAATAGACAGCTTCATCCAAGTACTGGGGAAGCTGTCGCGCCACCACACTCTCAACAACCTTCACAATAAAACGAAGGTTGGAGACTGGACAATAGTTAGCCAAAACAGCTGGGTCCAGGGATGGCTTCTTGAGGAGGGGCCTCACAACCGCCTCTTTCAAGGTGGCCGGCAGGACACCCTCACTCAAAGAAGCGTTGATAATCCCCTGGAGCCAGCCTCGTGTAACCTCCCGGGAAGCCAGCACCAACCAGGAGGGACACAGGTCCAATAAACATGTGGTCGTGTTCAGCCGTCCCAAGATCCTGTCCACGTCCTCGGGAGCCACAGGATCGAACTCCTCCCAGATAACACTCTCAAGGCCTGCCTCAGTCATCTCGTCTGAACTAACCCAGTCAGCGGCCAAGTCTTCCCGAATCTGAGTTATTTTATCATACAGATACTGTACAAAATCCTCAGCTCGGCCCTGCAAGGGGTCATCCCGCGCTCCCAGATGGAGAAGGGAGCGGGTCACCCTGAACAGGGCGGCTGGGAGGTTATCTGATGACGCGATAAGAGCAGCAAAATAGCTAGATTTCGCCGCTTTTATCGCCACTAGGTAGGTCTTAATATGAGACCTTACCAGTGTTAAATCAGATTCGGATCGGCTGGCCCTCCAACCGCTCTCTAGGCGTCTTTTCCGGCGCTTCATCTTCCTCAGCTCCTCAGAGAACCAAGGAGCTAAGTGAGTTCGGTGCCAGGTCAGAGGCCGCAAAGGCACGACCCGATCCAAAGCCCCGGCGGCCGCGCTATCCCAGGCAGTTACCAGGTCTTCAAATGAATGGATTAAGCTCTAAAATGGACATGCTCAATTCTTGTATATGTCTAACTTTCTTCTCTACTCCCTGAACACATGTTGGGCCAAGTCCAAGAAAAAAGTCCCTTTTTGTTGACTGTTTTTTGGAAAAGAAAGTAAACCTCATCTAGATCCTTGAGTTGAGGAGCTCATTATGGATCAGACAAAACAAATGTACATATGGCACACATACTCAAAATGTGTAATGATAGGACTTCCGGTCTGGCGCTGCAGCGCTACAGTCGGGGCTATGGCGGGCTCTAATGAGCCCGCGGAAACCCCGACTAACAAACCACCGATCGATCGGTCTTCGGACCGAGCCTGTCTCGGAGGGATAGTGGGAGACGAGGAGCACCTCGGAAGGCTTAGAGGAGCAGGCAAGTTCCTCGGAAGCCAGAGGGAATCCTCGAAGTCAGCAGTGGGGGTAGGCAGCCATGGCGGCTGCCGCAAAGCCGCGGCGGACCGTGAAAAGAATGTGCAGGAGAGAAGAGGAAAGGAAGAGTTTTTCGAAGCCGGGTGATTGACACCGACCCAGAAGAAACAACGGAATTTTTTTTTTAAAGAAAAAATAAGAACCCCAAATTTAAAATGCAGCTAGAGCTTTGGGGCTTGAAAATTTGACACAGAATAATTAACTGGAAATAAATGACCCAGGTTAGAATTTTTTAGTATAATTGATTCGGAAGAATTGACTTTTACTGAATTAGAAAATTGGATTTTATTTTCCCTATTTTTCTAATTGGAATGGATTGGAGAAACCTTTTTTTTTTGTGCCTTTTTTTTGGGAGTTAACAACTTTGGAAAGTTAATGAAGAAAGGCAGATGAACGGCTACATTGTAGCTATGGAGTCTGCAGTGACTAGGCGGAAATGTGGATTAAAGAATTTCCCTTCTATTTGGAAAAGAAACACTATGAACGGATTTTGACTTTGGATTATTTTGAAATTAACTTTAGATTTAAGGATTTTGGAGATTCCTGTTCTGTCGCTGGGTGATTTTAAAAAGAAGAAAGAAGAAACACTCTGGATTACTAGAAATGAAACTAACTGGCCTAGCAAGAAAAAGGTGCGGGGGGTTTGATTGAAGAGACTTTACTTTCTGCTTGTAAAAGAGATAGTCTAAATGACTTTCTATTTTGGATTATTATGATCACTTTGGAATTAACATTAGACTAATGGATTTTGGAAATTTTTATTCTGTTTTGGGTGATTTTAAGAAGAAAGAAGAAAGATTCTGGACCCTTTCTATAATGGAAATTTACAGACTTAGCAAAGAAGGTGTGGCGTATGAATACAAGATAGGAAGTGGATACATCACGTTTGGAGCAGACATTTTAAGAGCATTAAAGTGATATATAGCACTTTTAATTTGAATAGATGAACTTTGAAGTGGAACAGGTAGACAGGCAGGAAAAAGAAGAAACAAAATAGATTTAAGCTAAATGTAATTAAATTGTAACGTAATGCTTAAAAGCTTAAAGGAATAAAAGGTTTTTATTTTTCCTTTTTTTGGATTAAAACAGGAAGGTTTTTGGAATAATAAAGAAAGAAAATAATAAATGGCGATTAAAATAGGGATTTATATACTAAGTGCTTAAAAATTACAATGAGAAGTGTATACTAACGTGAGATAACTTTAAGAAAACCTATTATTTGTTGTAATACGCTATACCCTGAAGACCTGGCGACCCTGGCCCGGTTGGGGGAACATCCTGCCAATCGGGGGATGGTTTTCTACTCCCTTTTGAACATCGCGGTGGGAGCAGAGAGCACAGCATCGGCGAGGCTCAGAAGCCTCAGAACAGCTGAGAGGCGGCAGGGTGGCATTTTTCCCCTCCAGCTGGAGCTCGCCGGGAGTGGGAGTGGCGGCGGTGGCATTGCGCTGGGGACGCCTACCACGTGGACATTGCCCCAGGCCCTGGCTTTGTTAAGGTGCTGTCGGGCTGTTGAGGCTGCCGGTTCCCTGGAAAAATCTCAGGGACGCTGCCGGGATTTCTGTATAGCAGTGGGGGATGGCGATGACGGCAGCAACCGCGAAGACTTCCGGCTGGCTCTTGGCAGGGAGATGAGCGCCCTATGGCCTTGATGAGGGGCGCTAATGTGGCCTGAGGACCATCTTTTCGAGCCAGGATAGACGATGACTGGGTGTATTATTGAGGGGGGGCCTCCGTTTGGGTGTCTTAGAGTGCCCTCGTGGGCTGGGGGGGTTAAAGTGTAACCCCCCCTCTTTCCATCTTTCCCCCTTGGAACACACCCTTCTCGGACTTGCGCCCTCTTTTGTCTTCACCTCACCGACACAAATAGTTCGCTCATTCCACCTGAGCCCTTCCCCGACTTGTGTGGAGGACTAATATCATCTGAACAGGAGCTGGTATATGACTCCATCCCACCAGCTGAGAAGACTAGCCAAGAGCCTAACCACCGTGAGACGGTGGCTTGGGCTCTAGGCCCCACAGGCTGAGCTGGGATGGCATTAGCTATTTTGCGCTTTGCACTTTGTACCTGCTGGCAGGGGAATGACCATCGGACAAACCACCGTGAGAGGGCAGATTGGGGATTTATATCCTGGGTGCTGCATTGTTTCTGTTGTACCATCATTCGGCACCTGCACTTTACACCTTGCTGGCAGAGGGACGGACCATCGAATCCGCCATGAGAGGGTGGATTTTGGACCTATATTATGGGTGCCGAGTGCACACGTTGGACCATTACTTCCATCTCACCAATAGAGAGGGCAGACCATCAGGCCAAGCGCTGTGAGAGGGCGGTAGGACTTTTCCCTCCCCCCCTTGGACTGTGTCGACCTGGAGACGGACTTGGCCTCTGTTGTGAGAGAACAGCGGACTGGGTCTTGAATCCTTTTGTGGCTCCCGTCTTCTTATGTTCTCCCTCGGACTTTTCTGTATGGACCCTTTAGGAGACGGTCACCCCATCCCTGTGGCAAGATGTACGCAGCAGCGGAGCTTCTTGGTCTGAGAGATTCCCCCCTCTCACAGGCTTGGCCCTCTACGTTATCGAGGGCCTACCTCAATGATGGATTTTGGAATCCTGAGAGGTGGCATGCCACAAAGAGGGGGCTGAGGGTTTTTTTAAAATTGTCTTTGTGTAAATTTTTAAGGGGTTTGGGGATGGAGGTGGGGAGGGGAGGGAAGGTGATAGGTCAGGCTTGGCACAGGGGCATGAACTGGGAGGTCTGGAGCCGGGTGTGGAGGGGCTTAGTGTAAGTATGGAAGAGGGCGATTCCATCAGGACCATGGTTGGGAGGGGCAGATACGGCAGGAGCAGGGGACCGTATCATGTTAGGAGGGCGTGCACCCGCTGTCTTCAAGCGGTGACATGCCTCGGCCCCCAAGGCTCCTCTCATTTCCAGGGCTGTCCAGAGCTTCAGAGCCCTGATGCTGTGCAACGCCAGGTCCGTGGTTAAAAAGGCCCCCCTCATCTGCGAGTTAATTCAGGAGGGGGGAACGGACCTGGCGGGTATTACAGAGACCTGGTTGGGCCAAGGGGGGGGGTCCCCCTCATAGAAATGTGCCCACCAGGTTTCCGAGCATTTCATCAGCCGAGGGCCCAGGGCAGGGGTGGTGGCATGGCGGTTGTCATTAAGGAAAGTCTTGATCCGAGGGAGACCACTGTACCGCAGATAGCCGGATGTGAGTCTCTCCTGGTGAAGTGGGGCCATGGGATGCAGATGGGCCTGCTGATCACGTACCTGGCTCCCTGCTACGTGACAGCGGCCCTGCCCGAGCTTCTCAACGTTATTGCCAGAGTGGCAGTTGATACCCCCAGACTGGTGGTCATGGGGGACTTCAACCTGCTGTCGGCCGGTGAGGCGTCTGAGGTGGCCTGGGAGTTCATGGCTTCCATGACGGCCTTGGACCTGACACAACTAATTCATGGCCCTACTCACACGGGAGGACACACTCTGGACTTAGTTTTTGTCTCTGGTCAGTGGTTGAATGGCCAGGTTATAGGGGATATAGCTATTGAGCCCCTGTCATGGTGTGACCATTCTCTCCTGAGGCTGGATTTTCTGACCGCTGCACCCCACCGCAGGGAGGTGGAACCGATTAGGTGGTTCTGCCCCAGGTGCCTGATGGAACCGGAGATTCCAGAGGGAGCTTGGGCCATTTCCTGAGGCTTTGGCTCACGACTCGACTAAAGATCTGGTGGCCGCCTGGGATAGGACGGCCGCCGGGGCTTTGGATCGTGTCATGCCTTTGCGGCCTCTGACCCGGCGTCGCACCTGCCCAGCTCCTTGGTTCACTGAGGAGCTGAGGGGGATGAAACGCCGGAAAAGACGCCTAGAGAGTGGTTGGAGGGCCAGTCGCTCCGAATCCGATCGAACACTAATTAGGTCTCATATTAAGACCTATTTAGTGGCGATAAAAGCGGCAAAGTGTGATTACTTTTCCGCTCTTATTGCATCGGCAGATAATCGCCCAGCCACCTTGTTTAGAGTGACCCGCTCCCTCCTACATCAGGGAGCGCGGGAGGACCCCTTTCAAGGGCAGGCTGAGGATTTTGCACAGTATCTGCATGATAAAATCACTCAGATTCGGGAAGGCTTGGACTCTGACTGGGTAGATTCCGGCGGGGTGTCTGAGGCGGGTCTTGAGAATGTTATCTGGGACGAGTTCGATCCTGTGACTCCTGAGGATGTGGACAGGATTCTGGGGAGGTTAAACGCAACCACATGTTTACTGGACCCGTGTCCCTCCTGGCTGGTACTGGCTACCCGGGAGGTTACGCGAGGCTGGCTCCAGAGGATTATAAATGCTTCTTTGGGGGAGGATTTCCTGCCGCCTGCTTTGAAAGAGGCGGTGGTGAGGCCTCTCCTTAAGAAGCCTTCTCTGGATCCGGCTGTTATGGCTAACTACCGTCCTGTCTCCAATCTTCGCTTTATTGCGAAGGTTGTTGAGAGTGTGGTTGTGCAACACCTCCCGCAGTACCTGGATGAAACCGTCTATCTAGACCTGTGCCAGTCCGGCTTCAGGCCTGGGTACAGCACGGAAACGGCATTGGTCGCGTTGGTTGATGATCTCTGGAGGGCTCGGGACAGGGGTTGCTCCTCTGTTCTGGTCCTATTAGATCTCTCAGCGGCTTTTGATACCATCGACCATGGTATCATGCTGCACCGGCTGGAGGGATTGGGGGTGGGAGGCACCGTGTTGCGGTGGTTCTCCTCCTATCTCTCCGACCGGTCGCAGTCTGGGTTGGCAGGGGGGCAGAGGTCGACCTCGAGGCGCCTTGTTTGTGGGTTGCCACAAGGGTCGGTCCTCTCGCCACTCCTGTTCAACATTTATGTGAAGCCAACATTTATAGATCATCCGTGGATTTGGGGTGCGATGCCATCTGTACACTGATGACACTCAGCTGTACATCTCCACCCCAAACCACCCCAACGATGCCCTTGAAGTGATGTCCCAGTGTCTGGAGGCTGTGCGGGTCTGGATGGGGAGGAACAGGCTTCGACTCAACCCTTCCAAGACCGAGTGGCTGTGGATGCCGGCATCCCGATATAGCCAGCTGGCGCCATTGCTGGCTATTGCGGGCGAGTCATTGACCCCCACAGAGAGGGCTCACAACTTGGGCGTCCTCCTGGACACATGGCTGTCTTTAGAAGAGCATATGACGGCCGTGGCCAGGGGGGCTTTCTATCAGGTTCGCCTGATACACCAGTTGCGCCCTTTTCTGAGTCGGGATTCCTTATGCACAGTCACTCATGCTCTCGTCACTTCTCGCCTGGACTACGCTAACGCTCTCTACATGGGGCTCCCCTTGAGGAGCACCCGGAGGCTCCAACTGGTCCAGAATGTGGCCGCGCGGGTGATCACGGGAGCGACATGGCGCTCCCATATAACACCTCTCCTGCGCGAGCTGCACTGGCTCCCAGTGGTCTTCCGGGCGCACTTCAAGATGTTGGTTCTCACCTTTAAAGCGCTCCATGGCTTAGGGCCAGGGTATTTACAAGACCGCCTTCTGCTATCGATAACCTCCCACTGGCCAATACGCTCTCACAGAGAGGGTCTCCTCAGGGTGCCATCGGTCAAGCAATGTCGGCTGGCGGCCCCCAGGGGGAGAGCCTTCTTTGTGGGAGCACCCGCCCTCTGGAACGAGCTACCTCCCGGAATACGGCTGATTCCGGATCTCCGCACTTTCCGTAAGGCCCTGAAGACATTTTTATTTCAGCAAGCCGGCCTGGCCTGAATAGGTTTTATGGGTTAGTTTTTTAATTGTATTGCTAGGGGTTTTAAATTGGGGCGGCCGTTTAATTTAATTTATTTTTAATTATTTTAACTTTTATATTGTATGTTATTTTAATTCTCGGCCGTTCACCGCCCTGAGTCCCTTTGGGGAGAAGGGCGGGATATAAATTTAATAATAAATAAATAAATAATAAAATACTCTGCAAACAAAGTTAGACTGGTGACTATGATTGATTAACATATTATTGAATGAAACTATGAAATACACAGATGATAGAGATAAATTGTGATTTAATTCAACAAATATTGGAAATGATTACTATGAAATATAATGAGAATTAATTTTGATGAATATGTTGAGACATAAAGATCAAATAGATAATTATGATGTAAGGGAAAGCTAAAATAATGAGATGAAGGATACTAACTACATAAGAGTTAGAGACTCGGAGGAAATAAGTGGGAAAATAACTAAAATGCTGGAAATCAGCCAAACAATGGTAGGAGAGTTGGAGGAGACTATGCTGTAAATCAGCCAAACACAAAATGCTGGAAATCAGCCAATAAAATGCTGGAAATCAGCCAAACAAAAGGAGGAGAGTTGGAGAAAAATATGCTGGAGATCAGCCAAATAACGGAAGGAGCTCTGGAGGAGACTATGCTAGAAATTAGCCAAATAAAATATGCTGGAAGTCAGCCAAACAATGGAAGGAGTTCTGGAGAAGACTATGCTAAAAATTAGCCAAATAAAATATGCTGGAAGTCAGCCAAACAATGGATGGAGTATGGGAGAAGATTATGCTAGAAACTAGCCAAATACAATATGCTGGAAATCAGCCTATAACATGGGGAGATAGGGAGGAGATAATATTGGGAATAATCTCAAAAGAGTTGATAACTTGGGAAAGAATAAGTAATATGTTCTTGTGATAAAACTGTGTAATAAGTGGGATATTAAATTGGAAAGTTTAATATACTGTGATTTGATAAAAAGGATCAAATAATTAAGATGTTGATAAAATTGTGTTTTATAAATTTTAACAAAATGGAGTTGTATTGAAATTGAACTTGATAATTCTGGTGATAAAATTGTAAGGTATATAATTAGAATAAGAGACTAGAATATTGTTAACAATTAATTGGATATTGATGAGATATAGATACAGAGATAATGAGCTAAAATTTAATTTGAAGCTAAAACTGTATTGATATATTAGATTTGTTTAGATGAAAATGTTAGAATTTTATATTTAATTTTTTTTTTCCTGTTTTAAACTTTTAAAAGATGTAATGGAAAAGTGGAATAGAGCATGTTAAAAGAATGTAAGCATGTTAACTATCTATGACCGGATCGAAACTCTGTTCTTGAAAGTTATATTTTATGTTTATATTTGGAAAAAAATAAAAAAATATTTACAAAAAAAAAAGTGTAATGACAGGATTAGAGGCGATTCAATAGAAAACCTTCAAGAAGGACAAAGGAACAGTGTACTGGATGGTTTTTTTAAATTTATGAATAAGTGCATGTTTTCGTGTTGTTTTCCTCCATATTTGGGCCCATGTTCACAAGGATATATGTTCTTACTGGATATGGATCATCAGGATATGCTGGTGTTAACTAAAGTTAGTAGTAGTATTGATCCCTCCAGTTTTTTCCCTAGACAAGATTGTTTGGTGCAGTGTATTCATTGCTTCAATACCAAAACTTGCTGAGCAGCTGTCAAGTTGGCTTATATCGCAGAAGAAAAAAAGAAGTACTGAAAGAACTAGTGTTGGTCTACTTGTTGACAAACAGAAAGTGATCCTCACATGCGTTGTTGGATTGGCCTCCCAGAAAAATAAGTTACCCGTATTTTTCAGAGTATAAGATGCACTGGACTATAAGATGCGCCTAGATTTAGAGGAAAAAAATAAACAAACAAAAGTTTTGGCCTCCACACGTGCCGTTTTCACCCTCCCCGCCCCCAGAAGCACTTTGCAGGCCAAAAACAGGCCCATTTTTGGCCTCCCGAACCCTCCGCGCGACACGTTTTTGCCAAAAACACACCCATTTTTGGCCTGCAGAGTGCTTCTGGGGTTGGGGAGGGCAAAAACATGATGTGCCGAGGGTTCGGGAGCCCAAAAACAGGCCCATTTTCTGTCTATACGACACACCGAAATTTTCATCCACTTTTGGGGGGGGAAGGGCGTCTTATACTCTGAAAAATACGGTATATGGTTGTAATGTAATGCAATGTACTTTACTTACTTCTGAAATAGACTTGACGAAGCGAATCCCATCATTTGCACCTTTAACCTTACCCAGACAGTCACAAAAATAATCCCAGTAGTCCTTCGGATTTCCTAGTAAAGTGGATTTTTCCTTCTGGTTAAACTTTGAAACAGAAAAAGGGGAAAAGGTACTTTTAAAGCAGTGGTGTACAAAACATTGATTCTAATTTGCAATTTGTGATCTGTAAATAAACCACTCAGATAGCCATCAACCTCATTCTGTTGAACTTTAGTATGAGGAGTTAATTATGTTACAAAAGTCAATGATAGCCATGAGAATAGACCCTGCAGTTACCGTATTTTTCAGACTATAAGATGTGCCTGTGTATAAAACGCACCAAGATTTCAAAGAGGTAAGTTAAAAAAAAAAGGTTTTTTTCCTTCCCCGACCCCAGGAGCACTCTGCAGGCCTCCCAAACTCTCTGCGCGCCCCGTTTTTCACAAAAATGGGTGAAAAATGGGCCCATTTTTGCAAAAAATGGGGCACATAGAAGGTTTGGGAGGCCTGCAGAGTGTTTCTGGGGACTGGCAAAAACGGGGGCGTTTTTGCCCTCCCCAGCCCCTAGGAGCACTCTGCACGCCTCCCAAGCCTCTGTTCACCCTGTTTTTGTGAAAAACGGGCCCATTTTTCGCAAAAATGGGACAAGCAGGACAGAGTTTAGGGAGGCCAAAAATGGCTGTATTCAGTGTATAAGATACATGAACATTTCCACCCTCTTTTTTGGGGGGGGGAAGTGTGTCTTATACTCCGAAAAATACAGTATTTTTATTTTATAACTTCCATTTCCTGCTTACAGTTGAATTTCTGAGATTTTCTTTGTTTAAATACAAAGCAAATTGTATTTATTTTTACTCAGTTTTTGATTCTGCTTTTCTATAAATGGTATTTAAAATTCACAATACTTGATATTAATTCTGTATAATATATTAGTTTCCTCTGAGTCCTTACCTGCAAGAGGTACTCAAGCTTATAAGAAAACTTATGCAAAATGAGAGAGTCATCTGTGATTGGTTCTCCTGCTTCTAAAAATTCTTTGTTCAATTCTGTCACAGCATCTTTTGGAAAAAACACAATGCAATCATTTGTAGTTAATTAAGAACAAGGAATGACTGTACAATTGTCTTTTTTCCTCAGAGAAATCTTGATCAGTTGGCAATGTCATAAGCTAGTATAAAACAAAATATCACACTGAAAAAAACACAAATGTTATTCTATTACAATTTATTAAAAATTAATATAGTATCAGCTTGGGCCATTTCCTGAGACTCTAGCTCACGACTCAATAGAAGACCTTGTGGCTGCCTGGGATAGGGCGGCCGCTGATGCTTTAGATCGGGTCGTGCCTTTGCAGCCTCTGACCCGGCGTCGAACCTGCCCAGCTCCTTGGTTCTCCGAGGATCTGAGGGAGATGAAGCACCGGAAAAGACGCCTAGAGAGTAGTTGGAGGACTAGTCGTTCTGAATTCGACCGAACATTAGTGAGGTCTTATATCAAGACCTACTTAGTGGCGATAAAAGCGGCGAAGTGTAACTACTTTTCCGCTCTTATCACGTCGGCAGATAACTGCCCAGCTGCTCTGTTTAGGGTGACCCGCTCCCTTCTCCACCTGGGAGCGCGGGAAGACCCCTTGCAAGGGCGAGCTGAAGATTTTGTGCATTATCTGCACAATAAAATTGCTCAAATTCAGGAAGGCTTGGATTATGACTGGGTGGGTTCAGGCGGGATGTCTGAGGTGGGTCTTGAGAATGTTATCTGGGATGAGTTTGACCCTGTGACTCCAGAGGACGTGGACAGGTTGCTGGGGAGGTTGAACGCAACCACATGTTTATTGGACCCGTGTCCCTCCTGGCTGGTGCTGGCTACCCGGGAGGTTACACGAGGCTGACTCCAGAGGATTATTAATGCTTCTTTGAGTGAGGGTTTCCTGCCCCCCACCTTGAAAGAGGCGGTGGTGAGGCCCCTCCTCAAGAAGCCCTCTCTGGACCCGGCTGTTTTGGCAAACTACTGTCCAGTCTCCAACCTTCGCTTTGTGGCAAAGGTTGTTAAGAGTGTGGTTGCGCGACAGCTCCTGCAGTACCTGGTTGAAACTGTCTATCTAGATCCGTTCCAGTCCGGCTTCAGGCTTGGGTACAGCACGGAAACGGCATTGGTCGCATTGGTCGATGATCTCTGGAGGGCTTGGGACAGGGGGTGCTCCTCTGTCCTGGTCCTATTAGATCTCTCAACGGCTTTTGATACCATCGACCATGGTATCATGCTGCGCCGGATGGAGGGGTTAGGAGTGGGAGGCATCGTGTTACGGTGGTTCTCCTATCTCTCCGACCGGTCGCAGTCTGTGTTGGCAGGGTTAGGGTTAGGGTTAGGAGAGGTCCTAACCCTAGCCCTAAGGCACCTTGTGTGTGGGGTGCCGCAAGGGTCGGTCCTCTCGCCTCTCCTGTTCAACATTTATGTGAAGCCGCTGGGTGAGATCATCCATGTTTTTGGGGCGCAGTGCCATCTGTATGCTGACAACACTCAGCTGTACATCTCCACCCCAGACCATCCCAATGATGCCCTTGACGTGATGTTCCGGTGCCTGGAGGCCGTGCAGGTCTGGATGGGGAGGAACAGGCTCCGACTCAACCCCTCCAAGACCGAGTGGCTGTGGTTGCCGGCATCCCGATATAGCCAGCTGGTGCCATCGCTGGCTATTGGGGGCGAGTCATTGACCCCCATGGAGAGGGCCCGTAACTTGGGCGTCCTCCTGGATGCACAGCTGTCTTTAGAAGAGCATATGACGGCCGTGGCCAGGGGGGCTTTTTATCAGGTTCGCCTGATACGCCAGTTGCACCCTTTTCTGGATCGGGACTCCTTATGCACGGTCACTCATGCCCTCGTTACTTCCCGCCTGGATTACTGTAATGCTCTCTACATGGGGCTCCCCTTGAGGAGCACCGGAGGCTCCAACTGGTCCAGAATGCAGCCGCGCAGATGATTATGGGGGCGACATGGCGCTCCCATGTAACACCTCTCCTGCGCGAGCTGCACTGGCTTCTAGTGGTCTTCCGGGTGCGCTTCAAGGTTTTGGTTCTCACCTTTAAGATGCTCCATGGCTTAGGGCCTGGATATCTACGAGACCACCTTCTGCCACCAATAACCTCCCACCGGCCAATACGCTCCCACAGAGAGGGTCTCCTCAGGGTGCCGTCGGTCAAGCAATGTCGACTGGTGACCCCCAGGGGGAGAGCCTTCTCTGTGGGGGCACCCACCCTCTGGAACAAACTACCCCCAGGGATACGACTGATCCCGGACCTCCGTACTTTCCGCCGGGCTCTGAAGACTTTCTTGTTTCAGCGAGCCGGGCTGGTTTAAGATTTTAATTGATTAATTTTATGGGTAAGGGGTTTTAAAATTGGGAAGCCAAATTGATTTAATTATTTTTAAAATTATTTTAATTTCCATACTGTATGTATTTTAACCTTGGCTGTTCACCGCCCTGAGTCCTTCGGGAGAAGGGCGGTATAAAAATTTAATAAATAAAATAAAATAAATAAATTTAATAAATAAATAAAATAAAACAACTAAATAAAACCAGCTACATATTATGGCCAACTTGCAAAGACTACTTAAAACTGAACACAAGTTATGCAAATGTTCTTCCTACTTGACTATAAAATTAATTTCTGAGGTGCCTGGTGAGCATTTATGTACTTAGTACAAGTCACTTTAAGTACAAGTCAAGTGTAGAATTTAAAGAAGATTCCATGGGATACTTGTAACATTCAAGAGCCTACATAGTCTTATTCTTTGTATCATGGGAATATTCTTGTTTTCCTATAAAAGGATGTGACATTCGTCATGGAATAAATAAATAGATAAATAAACAAGTGACATTTACCCTGCATATCCCGGATAATCCTCTGTAACTGAGTTTCACCACTACTTCTTGCCATTGCTGAAACTAAAATGTGGAGATTGTTCTTTTCAATTTCTCACGTAGCTAGGTGAAAGTTCATGTTGTCAGTTAAGTTAGTGGTAAATAGTCACCTCTTCAGAATCTTTAAGTCTAGAAAAAAACAATATTTAGAGTTACAATTGCTAACATTCTAATTTTTAAAAGTCATGTTTAATGTTGTTTTTTCCCTTCCTCAAATTATAAATTTCTCAAGGTTAAGACAAAAATCATCAAGGTTTTCATCTTAGGCGTCTGCATTTTTAAATGTTTAACTGTTAGGCTTCTGAAAGGTCCTAAAAACTTATTTCAAAATATGGTGACATAAGAAGTCTTTTTAATTTTCTTTTAAAGTTTGAAATGAGTTTAAAACTACAAGTAGATATGTATCCATTAGCACCCTTTGGGAGGAAGAAACAAAAAAAACCCCATCACTAAAATTAATGCCATAGATTCAGTTTGCGGGCCATGACAAAGTTAGGCATAGAGATACACCATAAATAAAACATCTAAGTATCATTTTCAATGCTTTCATTGCAACCCTATGAAGTGTCAGCATATTTCTTGACTGCTAGTTCCTTTACAGTTGACAGGCAGAAAATACAGTGTGTTTGAGTATCTTCATTGTCAATTCTAAGATCATATTGTGGAATGAATTGGGTTTGTAGTTCAGGTTTAGGTGACTTGGAACTGGCACATAAATGGTTTTTAATGTGTTCTATATTCAGAAAAGAAAGGAATAATAAAGTTGTCTGCACACTATGGAGATGTATACTGAAATGACAAATGCAGCCCAACATAGTCAATTCTAAGTAACTCAAACTGTTGTAAAATATGTGGTCTGAGCTAAGAAGTATTGTGGTCCTTCAGTTGTGGTCAATTTTGCCTGAGTGACAAAAGCCAATCCTGTGATGAGGATCATTACAGAAAGAATTAAAAATAAATTAAGCATAACTGGTTGAATTCAGATCTGCTAGCTCACATTTCAAAAATAATTGTAGAGTGAATAAATTTTGAAAAAAATACCCAAAGTTGTGAAAAGGCTAGGGAAAATTCATTGTGTGGGAAGCCTGCAAGTTTTTCATTCTATTAATTGGGCACTAGATCTGTGTTCAGAAATAGCCCAACTGGCAAGTCACAGGAGTGGAACATGTCCATGTCAGCAACCTGATAAGCAACTTCACAGGTAGCTAAATATACCTGTCTCTCTTTGCCCAACTTCACCCACCCAAGGGAGATTGATTTGTTGTTGTCCTCTTGTCAGCACATGATATTTAGGTGAGAAAACAAAGCAGCCAAGGGAATCCTGACTTTTCTTTAAACAGCAAATTTCCTTTCCACATTTCTGCTGTCTTAGGGCCATTTGATCATACTTTTACTCACAATTAATCCAGCCCACTGTTTATTCAACAGCCCAGTTGTGCCCCAACATGTTTTATCACAAGTTAAACACCAGGTACACTCCAGCAAATATTTTCTCAACCAAAAGAACTGCAGCCAATAGTTTGACTTAAACGGAAGCAAATGAGAGAAGAATCCTGCTCGCATTAATTAGTTGCTTCCCTAGAAATGCAAAGGCCCTGCAAAGGCACTTTGCAGAACGATAACTGCAAAGTGACGAACTAAAATGACCAGGACGTCGCTTGGAACAAGGCGAAAAAGAAACTAAGGTCTGTGTGAACTAAGTTATGCTAAAAAGTAAAATGAGATTCTTTTTCCCTGCCATTTTAGTTCTATTAAGTCTCGCCGCTCAACAATCATCACAGCTAGGACACTGCAGCGCATCCAGGAAAAAAAAGCAACAAGTGAAAATATTAAAAAGTTGTTGCAATAAGGAATTGACACCCAAAAACAAAGTAGATAGATCAGCTTCCACCAGTCATCTTCTGGAAAAGAAATCACCTTTATCGGGGCGCTTGCGCGAGGTTGTGGATGGAGGAAAGGGGGTGGCATTATTCCAACGAAAGACAAACGCACGTTACCTCAAACTCAAGGCAGCCATAATATCGCTAGTATCTCCATATTTTCCTACGATTCCCATGATTCACAGAGGCAAAATAACTCCCGTTGCTCTTCCGGGCAAATTTTTTTTTAACCCTTTAACTGCAAATCATAAGCACTTTACTGAAAAGCTAGTAGTTTTTGTGTGTGTGTCACTGCAAAAATCAAAGTTCTTGAATACTAATATACTAATATATATTTTTATGATTGAGACTTGGCTTAATAAATGCATTGGTTCACCAAGGTTTGGGAATTTCACTGGAGTTTTGTGGTAATGTTAATGTTTGTTTAATTTCAGTATTTATCCCATTCCAATCTTTTCCCAAGTGTTGCCTACAAACTCAGGCATCTTGAACTTGACATTTGGTTCGAGCTATCAAGAATTTGATCCCCAAATTTGAGAGAAAGAGACACTTTGTTTTGCAAAGAGGCATCTTTGTCAGCGGGAAAATAGAAATCACTAAGTAATTCAAGCAAAGCAAAAAGCATTTATTATGGGAACATCAAATCCTTTTATCAGAAACAGAAACAAATGATGTATACATTTGTATATATAATATATCAAAAAACAAGTGATCAAACAATAAAAACAATGGGCCAAGCATATAGCTGGACCAGACACCCATATACCTCCTACAACATGGGAACTTCACTTTCAGAGAATGTATGAAGACTCCTCTAGTGAGAGTATAAGGTGTACAGTGAAGGATTTATCTAAATGGCCCCCAGTTTCAGAGTCCGAAATTAAATCACTCATTGGCCAACTTAGAACTGGGAAGGCCCTAAGACAGTGATGGCTAATCTTTTTGCCATCGCGTGCCAAAAGCGGGGGTAGTGGGGGGGGAATTGCGTGTGCACGTGCCCACACCCATAATTCAATGCGCCCCATCCCCCCACGCATGCACACATGACCTCCCCGCTCTTCCCCCGCTTTTGGCACACGATGGCACGTTTGCCCTGGTAGGCCCATTTTTTGCCCTCTCCAGGCTCCAGAGCCTTTCTAGGAGCCTGGGGAAGGCGAAAACAGCCTTCCCCTCACCCCGGAGGCCCTCCGGAGGCCCGGAAACAACCTGTTTCCCGACTTCCAGTGGGCCCGGAAGGCTCGAAAATCAGCTGGCCAGCGTGCACATGTGTGCTGGACTGAGGTAGGGCAAAGCTCGCGTGCCCACAGATATGGCTCCGTGTGCCACCTGTGGCATCCGTGCCATAAGTTCGCCATCACGGCCCTAGGAGCTGACTTCATTTCTGCTGAATTATTAAAGAACAATTCGGAGTGGTGGATACCAGTTTTGACGGTGCTATAACTTATATCGACTCCATTGGCCATGTCCCAGAAGATTGGGGCTTGGCAATTGTCCCAATTTTTAAAAAGGGAAAAAGAGATGACCCTGTCAATTACACACCAATAAGTTTGCTAAATACAATCAGCAAACTCTACACCAAACACCTCCAAGATAAATTAAAGGAGTTGTTGTATCTTGAGAATTTGATCGTTGAGCAAGCCAGGTTTAGAGAGGAGAGAGGCACCATAGATCAGTGCTTAGTCCTTCATCATCTGATTGAAAAATACTGAAAGGATTAGAGCATGCTAAGCATGCGTAGATCGCCTATTATGACTTCAGGGCAGGTGGACGAAGCCTCCCACCACTTTTACTACCGATTCACAAGAACCGGACAGAACCCGGAGCAACCCACTACTGGTCTAGCTTGAATGCCATTTAGCTACCTTGAGTTCAAAATGAGTTTGGAATGTTAACTTTTTGAAAACTAGCAAAGTGTTTCAACTGTAAGAAAAACCAGAACCTCCTGGAGTTCTCTAGAACTTCCCAATCTTGAAACATTGCTTTTTACACATCCTCATTTAGAGGTAATACTGAAGCTATTCTTCCAATTATTTTAACTATTTCCTTGTGTTTTTTTTCAACAAGCATCATAAAAATAAAATTCCCACAAACACTTCCTTTCTTTTCTTTCATTTTTTACTGGTCAGAGTCATTTAACATTACTCTATTCTCTTTTTTAAAATAAACTTCTCTCTTTTTTTTTCTGTTCTAGTCAAATTTGTGTATGTATATGCTTTTGTTGTTTTCCCTTTTTAATACTATGCTTTTATGGCTATTTGCCTCTTAATACTTGTGTTAGTATTGTTTTACACTATGCCAATACTTATTTCTCCTAGAGTGACACTCTATGAAAGCAAAATATGACTTTAAAAGCACTGATTTGATGGCATTTAATCAATCAATCAATAAGCAATACCTTTATTTATTGTTAAATCATTTTATAATTGTACCTTCATCCCTTCATCTTCATGTGAGTCAAGTGTTGCAAGCAATCTACATGTTGGTTATGTACTTCCTAATTAAAAAAAAGAATGCAAAATGACTACTGTATGTTCCACTCTCCATGGATCAGGTTCTAGGAGATGAGTAGACCCACTACTTCAATGATCTAACTTACTATTTTCCTAGAACCACCCCTCATTAGGGAGGGCAATTGATGGATGTTTTCCCAGGCAAAAAATTCCTTTTTTAAAAACCCCATTTATTTCTCTTTTTTTATAATAAATTTTATTTATTTTAAATACAAGTAATGCAAACAATGCAAACATACATATATACATCTAAATACAAGAAAAAGAAAAGAAAAAGAAAAAAATTACAAATATTACAGTGTACCCCCACCCCCGGAGACCATTCCCCCCTCCCCTTATATTTCTTCTTCTATAACAGTTAAAAGATATACAATATATTCTAATTGTGCCCTTATCCCCTCCAAAACAACATATATTCTTGAGTAGGTTTATTCCCTTTGCCTTCCATCAACACTGATTTTATAAAATCCCCCCATATTTCATTATAATTGTTTGCTTTAATCATCCCTTTTTTAAATTTAATTTTTGTTGTTAATTTATAATTTGTTGCCTTACTCCAAATTTCATCATACCATTCATTTCTTTGAATATTCCAATTTCGTCCCCAATATTTAGCCATCACTAATCTAGCTGCCATTATCAAATTTACAATATTTCTTTTTTTGTTTCTTTTATATCCCGTTGTTCCACCAGCAACAATAATGCAATTCTTGGTGACATATGTAAATTTACATTCAAAAGTGCTCTAATTTCTCTAAACACCGTGTCCCATATTTTTTGTGCACTGTCACAATTCTACCACATGTGTTTATATGTTCCAATCTCTTTCTTGCATCTCCAACAAATATTTATATATTTACCATCTATTTGATTTAGTTTACTTGGTGTTAAGTACCACCTCCATATCACTTTATATCCATTTTCCTTAACTCTAATTGACATATTCTTACATACTCTTCTATTCGAAATATTTTTTTAAAGTTTTTTATTAATAATTCAAATTTAAAAAACAATGGACATGGTTTGACATCTCCGGTTTCTAACATTTCTGTCTAATTCAAATTAATAAATAATATATTCCTTAATCTATATACAAATTTACATATATCTTACTTCATTATATGTCAAGCATACTACATAATTCCTCCTAAACAACTATATCCATATCCAATAAACCTATATCACACACACAAGTTCAGTATACATTGACATATATATTTCTAGACATTCACTACACTTTCTTCTTAGCATTCTTCCTCTTGTCTAACCATTCATAAAATTTAGTCCAGATTTCATAATATATTGATTCGCTTTTATTTTTATGTTCCAAAGTGAGTCTGTCCATTTCTGCACAATTGAAGATTTTACATAACACTTCTTCTGAAGGTGTTTCTTTATTCTTCCATTTCTGAGCAAATGCTATTCTTGCAGCTGTATCTAATATTAGGTAGGTTACATTTTTATTATATTTGCCATCTGTCATTCCCAATAAGAAAAATCCTGGTTTGCCTTTTATTTTAATTGTTAAAATTTCTTCTAGCCAGCTTTTTGTTTGATACCAAAAACTTTTTGCTTTCGAGCACTCCCACCACATATGGTAATAGGACCCTAGGACCAAGTCACATTTCCAACATCTTGAAGAATATTTTTTACTAATTTTTGTCAATCTTGTGGGTGGGAAGTGCCACCTGTAAAACATTTTATACAGGTTTTCTTTATATGAGGTTGCCAATGTAATTTTAATATTTTTTCCCAATAGATTCATCCAATTATCCAAATCAATACTATGACCAAAACATTTACTCTAGGATATCATAGTCTCCTTTACTTGTTCTTTAAGCATGTCTTGTTCTAATAGATAATGGTATAATTTCTTTATGGCCTTACTCTCCGTACTTAGTAAAATTTTATCCAATTCTGTTTATTCTATTTTTATACCCCCATTCCTTTTTATCCTTCATAAATTTGGATTGTATTTGTAGATATGCCCACCATTCTAATTCAATTCCCCCTTCCTTTAAATAATTCCTTGATTTCAGTTCTCCTTTCTCATTTAGTAGTTCTATATATGTAACAACACCTCCTACTTCGATGAGATTCGGATGCGTGAGCATTTCTACTATCGATATCCAATTGGGGACTTCTATATAGCTATTTTTTTAGTCCTGATCCAAGTATCTAAAGTGCCCTCCTGATGTAATGCCTTTGGAAGTACTGGTGGATTTTATACTTCTCCCAGAGGATAGTGTGCCACCCTATTTGAAGATCATACCTTCTAATGTCAATAATATTCTATTTTTGAGATGTAACCAGTCACTTACCCACAACAAAGCAGAGGTGAAATGCTCCCGATTTGGACCAGATCACCCGATCCAGTAGCGATGGCTGCAAGTGGTTCGGAGAACCAGTAGCAAAAATCCCCCCCCCATGCTCAGCTGAGCTGCGCAATCATCAGAGGCTTTTTTTTAATTTTTAAAAGCATTTTTTCTACAACCTCTTCAACTGAAAAAATGCTTTTAAAAGTAAAAAAAAAAGTCTGATGATCACGTAGCTCAGCTGGGATCGTCAGAGGCTTTTAAAAGCATTTTTTCCACAAACTCTTCAGCTTGGGGGGAAAACACAAATGAGCAAGAATTGAAAAATCAATTAACAAAAAGAAAATAGGTACTGTATTTTTACAAGAAACACTTCAAAAGAAGGAAGGGGTGAATGAATTTAAGTTATACTATTGGGGGCGAAGCATTGGCCCCCACGGAGGGGGCTAGCAACTTGGGTGTCCTCCTGGATTCACGGCTGTCTTTAGAAGAGCACTTGACAGCCGTGACCGGGAGGATTTTTCATCAGGTCCACCTGATCCGCCAGTTGCGTCCCTTTCTGGATCGGGACTCGTTACACACGGTCACTCATGCCCTCGTCACCTCCCGCTTGGACTATTGTAACGCTCTCTACATGGGGCTCCCCTTGAGGAGCACTCGGAGGCTCCAACTGGCGCAGAGTGTGGCTGCGCAGGTGGTGATGGGAGCGACGTGGTGCTCCCATGTAACGCCTCTCCTGCGCGAGCTGCACTGGCTCCCGGTGGTCTTCCGACTGCGCTTCAAGGTTTTGGTCATCACCTTCAGAGCGCTCCATGGCTTAGGACCTGGCTATTTACGGGACCGCCTGCTGCCACAAATAGCCTCCCACCGACCAGTACACTCCCATAGAGAGGGGCTCCTCCGGGTGCCATCGGCCAAACAATGTCGACTGGCGGCCCCCAGGGGGAGAGCGTTCTCTGTGGGGGCACCTACGATCTGGAACGAGCTCCCCCCGGAGATACAGAGGATTCCGGATCTGCGTACCTTCCGTCGCGCGCTTAAGACGTTCCTATTTCATCAAGCTGGCCTGACCTAAATTTTTCCTCTTTTTAAATGGAAATTTTAAATTTGGTTTTAGTTTATTGTGGTTTTAAAATTGGTTCAGCCAAATTTATTTAATTAGTTTTATCTCTATTTGAAATTTTGTATCTATATGTTTTATTTTATGGCTGTTCACCGCCCTGAGTCCTTCGGGAGTAGGGCGGTATACAAATTTAATAAAATAAAATAAATAAATAAATAAATACTGGGCTGATGTATATGAAAAGGCATTTGGTACATCAAAAGCAAAAGGAGTAGCAATCGTTGTAGCTAAAAGATGTGAATTTATGATAAAAGCCATAAGAAGGTATAGTAAGGGAAGATTTCTTATAATTCAAGGCTTGATTTATGGACAAGAAGTTACCTTAGCAAACTTGTATGCACCTAATATAAACCAAAGAGAGTTTTATAATAGGGTATATAAAGAAATAAAAGAAGTCAAAAAAGGGCATGTGATAATGGCAGGTGATTATAATATAGTTATGGATAGCAAAATTGACAATCCAACCCATTAAAAGCGGAAATAAAGTATAATAATACAGATTTAAGAAAATTTATTCATAGAAATAGACTGAAAAATGTTTGGAGAGAATTACATGGTTATCAAAAGAGTTAAATACGTTTTTCTGGTAGACATAAAAATTTTACAAGAATAGATTATATATTTGTAACACCGGAAATATTATCTAAAATAATGAGAGCAGAGATAAAAATAATTAAGATATCTGATCACGCAATGGTAACTACCCTGTTTTCCTCAAAATAAGACATCCCCTGATAATCAGCCCAATCGGGCTTTTGAGCGCATGGCAGTAAGGCCAAGAGCTTATTTCAGAGTTCAAAAAAATATAAGACAGGGTCTTATATTTGGAGAAACATGGTATGGATATGGAAATAGATTGAGATTATAAACCCCATTTATTTCTTAGTAAACTATTTATTTATTAAATTTATTTGGTTATAGAGAGATAGCAAAGTAGCAAGATAGGGATCTTGACAGATAACCATTTGTTTAGTGACTATTCAAGTTATAATGGCGCTGAAAAAAGTGACTCATGACTCCTCACACTTACAATTGTAGCATCTCACAGTTATCTGTTTAACATTCAGATGCTTGGAAATTGACATGTATTTATGATGGCTGCAGCATCCCAGGGGCACATGATTGCCGTTTGTGATCTTCCCAGCCACTTTCTGATAAGCAAAGTCAATGGGGGAAATCAGATTTACTTAGCAACTGCCGGGTTTGACTTAAGAATTGCAGTAATTTGCTTAACAATCACGGCAAAAAAGGTTGAAAAAGCGAGCATAATTCACTTAACAACTGCCTTGCTTAGCAATGGAAATTCTGCTCCCATTTGTGGTCAGAAATTGAGGACTACCCTTATAATGGTTTGTCTTCACAGATGGTGCTTGGTGCTTCACAAATAGGAGGATGAGAGCACTGAACCAACTGACTGGATGTGCCCTAATTTGGTAATCTTCTTTATTTTATTAAAAAGGATTAGGTGAAAGAATTATGTATATCTAGGTAAAGATTAGCTAAGAATATACTCTTCCTTTATTCTCAAATAGTGGAAAAATAACCATGAGCCTTTTAAAGCCCTATGCTAGCCTTCCTTGACTAGCTATTCTCCAACTATGTTGAGATCGAACGTCCCACATCTGCTAGTTACGATGTATCTTAATGCAGCAGAATGGACAAGAGTACTCTCTATAAGTAAAATACTAGTATCCCAAAAAGCCAGTTCACTCTTCCTACCCCCCTCAAAAAAAAAAAAAAAAGTAATCAGGGAAAATAAATGGCAGTTTGGCTATGGAATTTTGGGGGAATCAGAATGAGTCCATAATAGAGGTATAAAAAAAATGTTAGACCTCTGAGTCAGTGGTAGCAGAGATGGTGAGGTGAGAGCAAACTGGTTCTCTCTGACGGTTAGTTTGGCCCTCCTGCCCGCCCCTTCGTTATACATACTATTGAAATGAAATACCAGAGTGTTTTAATCTGTAATAAACATCACCAATATAACATGTTCTATTTAAACTACATGTCCCATAATGCAATGTTCCACTTTCCTCTCCCACCTGATATAAAAGGTACTCACCTTCTCTTTGTGCTCCACTTTCATTTGTGTTCCAACAAATGTACCTAAAAAGAATATCAAAGGATAGACTTATTAGTTTAGAAACAAAATAAAACATATATTTTGATTCTATTTATATGGAGTTGTTTGGCTTGATCCTTTTTAACATAACACATTGTTAGATCCGAACAAACTCAGCATGAGGCGACTAGATGAATCAACAGAACTGTTTATTACTTCAGAATACACAACTGGGAAACGAATCGCCTCAGCCGGTGTTTGAGCTCTTATATAGGGAGAGCCCGGCTGCCCTAACCAATCAGAGGTGAGGAATCTCCCGCGCGTGTGACGTAACGTGGAAGAGGCAACAGTAACAAAAACATCAACTCATTTAACCCTTGCCAAACAGAACACCCCTCCCCCCTTGGATCGCACAAGCATAATCATTTAGGTACGCCGGGCGCCTTCGCTCTTGCTCGGATCGCCTTAATACTGGACTGGCCACTTGCAGGCCCAGTTCCAGTATTGGTGGAGGAGTGGCTGGCTCAACAGGTGGAGTGTGTTCTGGAACGGACCCCCGGGCATCTGTCTCAGGTAAGTCAGGCGACTGCTGCATTTCTTCAGGGCTCCACTGTAATCTCTCAGTTGTATGTGGGCTTGGAGTTGGACGAAACACGGGGGTTGGTTGCCCACCTGGTGACGGTCTCTCCACCCCTGCTGGAACCTGGACTAACGAGCGTCTCCGTAACTGGTCCACATGGCGCCGCCACATTCTGCCATCAATGAGCAGGACCCTGTAAGAGCAGGAGCCCGTTATTTGTAAGATCTGTCCTGGTAACCACCGAGGGTCGCCCCCATAGTTCCGAGCAAAAACCAGGTCCCCCTCTGTAAACACCCTGGGTGGCAAGCAGCCTGTCATGGGCCATTCCAGTGTGTACAAGGGGTGCAGACGGTCTAGCGTAGTGTGTAATCAGCGGCCCATCAGCATCTCAGCTGGACTTCGGTTAATATTTGGGCAAGATGTCGTATGTTGAGACAGTAGGTAGGTAGACACCCTTTCCTGCCACCACCGTGGCCCAAGCCTGGCCAGGGCCTCTTTAGCTGACCTCACGGCCCTTTCCGCTAAACCATTACTGGATGGACAATAAGGGGTGGCCTGGGCATGGCGGATTCCTAGACCGGCCAAGAATGCCTGGAATGGGGCGGACATCAGTTGTGGGCCGTTATCGGACACCAAGACATCCGGAAGGCATGTGTAGCAAACAGCTTATTCAATACATGTATAACAGCCTCCGAGTTAGCGGATGGCATTATTTCACCTCGACCCATCGCGAGTAGGCATCCACCACAATAAGAAATTGGCGACCCATGAAAGGACCTGCAAAATCTAAATGGACCCGCGACTATGGAGTCTTCGGAAATTCCCACTCCCTGGGTGGGGCGGATGGTGCCACTGGCCTTGAGAGCTGGCAAGTATGGCATTTACCCACCCACTCAGTTATATCCTGATCAATTCCAGGCCACCACACATAACTTCTGCCCAGTCCCTTCATCCTAACAATCCCTGGATGGGCTTCGTGTAGACACTCTAATATAGACGTACGTAACCTAGGGGGAATGGCCACCCTATGCCCCCACAAAAGACAACCCCGGTGGACAGAAAGTTCATGTTGCCGGAGCCTGTACGGCTTGAACTGTTCGGGTACACGTCCCAATGGCCACCCCCTACCCACCCAGTCAAGCATCTGAGCTAGGACTGGGTCGTCAGCTGAGTAGGCCACAACGTCGGTTGTGGTCAACGGAAGAGGCAGGTCCTCCACAAGGAGTACCGAGGATGCTGGCACAGGGTCCACGACGGACAAGGGTAGGGGACAACAACACACGCATCAGCATGTGCAATTTGCTTACCTGGCCTGTAGACCAGGGTATAGTTATAAGCTGCTAAAAATTCAGTCCAACATGACATTCTAGGGGAAAGTATCAAAGGTGTTTGGTGGTCCCCCGCTAAGAGTCCTAGAAGGGGTTTATGGTCGGTAACCAATTCGAAATGGCGGCCATAAATATAATCATGGAATTTCTTGACAGAGGCCACAGCAGCCAGTGCCTCTCTGTCCAATTGGCTATACATACGTTCTGCAGAAGATAGAGTGCGTGAATAGTAGGCAATAGGTGCTTCCAAACCATTTGGAAAATGATGACTAAGGACAGCACCAATGCCAAAAGGGGATGCGTCAGCCGTTAGAATTAATGGCAATTGGGAGCTGTACTGTACAAGGACAGCAGAGGATGTTAGTAATTCTTGGACAGCTCGGAAATAGCGGGATTCAGCCTCCCCCCAAGACCAGGGTGTGTTTTTCCCTAGTAGACGGTGAAGGGGTTCAGCAACAGTAGCCTTATGGGGCAGAAATACACTATAAAAATTGAGGAGCCCCAGAAAGGCTTGTAGGTCAGCCTTGCACATGGGAATGGCAGCGTGCTTTATAACTGCCACCTTGGAAGGAGTGGGGTGAATACCCGTGGCATCAATTAAGTAACCTAAAAATTCAACTTGTGGCACTCCAATTTGACATATAGTTTTTTTCAATTTGAGTCCAGCCTTCCTAAACCGAAGAAGGACAGCCCTAACACGCCTGACGAGCTCACTCCGCGAAGAAGCGGAGATGAGCACGTCATCAAAATAGGGCACAACCCCAGGGAGTCCATGCAGGAGCTGTTTAAGTTTTGGAACAACCCCGGGGCAACACTGATACTGAATTGTAAGCGCTTGCATCTAAACACTCCCCGGTGGGTTACAATTGTTTGAGCCTCAGCTGAGGCATCATCCACCGGGAGCTGCTGATAAGCTTGAGCTAAATCTAACTTAGCGAAAATGGAGCCAGAACCTAGGGAGTGGAGCAGGTGTTGAACCACTGGAACCGGATAGGGGTTGGCTTGTAATGCCCTATTTAAGGTACTCTTAAAATCAGCGCAGATTCAGACCGAGCCATCTGGCTTGATAGGAAGGACAATTGGTGTTTCCCACCTGAATGGTTAGTGGGTTTTAACACTCCCTGAGCTTATCCAGCTCCGCCTCAACTTTTGGACGGAGGGCTAGAGGAACTCTCCGGGGTTTGAGCCTAATGGGGGCAACGTTGGGGTCTAAATTTAGCAAAATTGGGGAGCCCACATATTTACCCAGGGTATTGTTGAAATCATCTCCGAATTCACGGGTTAACACATCAAACTCGCTCTCTGACATTGTTGAATGAATACCTGAAATAGCAAGCCCAAGGGAACTAAACCAGTCTAACCCTAACAAACTGGAGAGAGAACCGTCTACCACAATTAAAGGGAGGCAGCCAGTAAAATTATCTTTTTCCACTAGGAAACGACCCTGCCCGATAATTGGAATCCTATTGCCCTGATAGTCTCAAAGTTTAACTGGGCAGGGGCGTATCTGGTTCTTCTGCAGACTAGGCAACATTTCTTTGAGGGTGGTCCAGGAAACAATAGATTTAGATGAGCTGGTGTTGACTTCCATGCGACACGGAACGCCTTAGATCTTCACAGTCAGGAACAACTTGCTCAATCGCGCAGCAGAGCCATGGTGGGTGGTCACTTCCGTGACCCGCCGGCCTCGGAAAATCGCAAAATAGTCTTCACTGCTGTTGACCGCCACACCCTTGGGTCGAAAAGTGGGTGGCCTCTGGTGTCCTGAGCGGCAAACCTTTGCAAGGTGGCCCAGTTTGCCACAACGTCGGCAGGTCACTGAATGGAAACGGCAAGTCGCTCTGGGGTGTTTCTCGCCACAACTTAAACAGGAGGACGGAGGGTTTTTATTCTCAGTTGGCCGCTTCCCCTTTCCAGCGAATGCCTTAAGGCGGCTGACCTCCGACTCTCCTGCCTCGTCCTCAGAAACCACCTCCTCAGAATGGACAGCCCCAGCTTGGCTAACAGGGGCTTGGAACTTCCGAATGTCCACAGCAGATTTGTCTGACATTTCTGCCACCTGAGCCACCTCGATGGCAGTTTGAAGATCTAAGGTTTTCTTCGCTAATAAACGCCTCTGCAACTCTATGTTATGCACCCCACAAACCAACTGCTCAACCAAGGCATCGTCTAGATCCCGAAATTCACAGTCCAGGGTGGCCATTTGCAATCGGGCAACGTACCGGTTAACAGGCTCACCTTCCTCCTGCAGGATTTGCCTCAAGTTAAACCTATGGGCTATTCGTAAAGGGGTCGGAGCATAGTGAGCCCTCAGTTTTCCCCTTAGAACGTCCCAGGGTGTAGTATGTACGGGCTGTGGAGCGACTAACGCTCTGGCGGTGGCAAACATCTCAGGGCCACAAGCATTCAAAAAATGAGCCCTTTTCTTACTGCTAGAGAGGTCGGTAAAATCGTTAGCCTCTAAAAAGCATTCAAACCGATCCTCATATGCATCCCAAGTTTCGGTGGCAGCATTGTATGGGGCGAAAGTTGGAGGAGCCATCCTTACTTCAGCGGCTTGTGTGTGTGGCTGACTGTTTATATACTCGATGGGCGCCTCAGAAAGATCCCACCCTCGTCGCCAGTGTTAGATCCGAACAAACTCAGCATGAGACGACTAGATGAATCAACGGAACTGTTTATTACTTCAGAATACACAACTGGGAAATGGATTGCCTCAGCCGGTGTTTGACAGCTCTTATATAGGGAGAGCCCGGCTGCCCTAACCAATCAGAGGTGAGGAATCTCCCACGCGTGTGATGTAACGCGGAAGAGGCAACAGTAACAATAACATCAACTCATTTAACCCTTGCCAGACAGAACACACATACTTTATATTCGGCTGTTTTTAGCCCAGTTGAAATGCACGACAAAGCGGATTGCCGCATCTCAGCTGTTCCTTAATACACTGCGTTTGTGCAAAGCACATGCATGAAGCAAACTGGTGGTAACACAGGTTGAAACCCACCACTGCTCTGAGTGCATAGTTACAACCATGCTATTTATTTTTAATCCTCCCTATGAGGTTCTTAAGATATTTTGCCTCCTTTAAACAAATGAAGATTTAAAATGATTACTGAATAAAAGTCAATGCAGTGAGTTGCTGCATTTCAGCTAATAATGGAAAATAAAGATGTATCAGTTAAAAAAAACCATCTCTACATTTTGAGGTCTTCAGATTAAAAATGTTTGCAAATATAGTTTTGGCCTGTTGAAGTGTCTGTGTCTCGGAATAAAGATTATTGTACAAGTTACTAGTATGATCTACAGGAATCAAAATTCTGGGACAAAGTAACAACTGATTTCACAGTCTGAAAAATATAAATGCTGATTGAAGTTCAATTCTATCTCCTGCCTTATGAGTGAAGTGTGGACCCTACACATAGGAAAATAAAAAGACCCTGCTGGATTAGGCCCAGTTAATCCAGTACTCTGTTTCACACAATGGTCAACTAGATTTGTTTGAGAATTTCCACTGCTCTTCTTAGCAGTCAGTATTTAAGGCAAACTGCCTATAGTTCTCAAGACAAGTAGTACTAAAGATCCATCAAAATTAGTAGCCACTGATAGCCTGATCTGGTTTAACAAAAAAGAGAAGTAATTAAAGTAATTAACAAATCATATTTTCAAAGCTCAATCTTTGAATCTCAATGCTTAATTTCAATACTCATGGCAAAAAGAAAAACAAGTGGCTAAGCTAAATTGAGGGTAATTGGGGCATCAAAATATGAAGTTGAGATTTTAGCCAATTTGACTCTTTCAATTTCTGTTATTCCACATGTAAGACATTAAAGTTATAGAACTGCTAGGCCATTTAAGTTACCAGATCCAGCTCTTACTCTTGAAGAGAAATTTATATTCTTCTTCTTATTGGCTGGTATTAAAATATTTTTATATGCTGCATTTCAGATTGTATATAATTTTTAGGAGTATCTCTTGATCCTTGATTAGCTCACCACTTCTGTACACTAGGTGGGTTCCTACATTAACCTCATAATCAAGTTATTTGTCTTTGCCTTAGTGTTGTGCAAACCTAACTGTTATGGTTTGTAGAGCTATGGTTTAAAGTTCAGTATTACTTGTAAATCCAGCAAATTCAGATTTCTTTTTACGAGATATGCTAAACCAACCACTGAAACAACCAACAACATCTGTCATTAAATATGTATGTAGTGGGGGGGGGAGAGAAGGGAATAAAAGGAGGATGTTTTGGCGGGAAGAGGAGGAGACAGAGGGAGTGCAAGAGAAGGAAGGAGGCATTTTTCTGAGGGGAAAGCTGGATGGTAAGGATAGGAAGGGATGCCTGGGGAAAAGGAGGCATGAGAGGATAGGAAAATAAGCTTAAGGGGGAAATGGAGAAAGAGGCCTGGGGAAAGTGAGAGGGAGTGAAGGCAATAGGGAGGATAGGAGAGGCTTCTGTGGGGCAAGTAGAGGAATCCCTGAAGGAGGAGAGGCGGTAGAAAGAGAGCCCAGCAGGCAATTCAATAGAGAGAGGGAGAGAGGGAAGGAGAGAGGGAAGAAGACGTGCCAACCAGCCATATAAATACCATCTCATCACATGACCCACCTGCTGGGAAAAGACTGACCATTACTCCTCCAGGTGACCTGCCTGCTGAGAGGAGACTGACCACCACGACACTATATGACCTAGGCCAGTAGAGGTGCCTGAGAAAGGGACCAGTGTGGACTGGCAGCCATACCAAGAGGGCCAGGAGAACTTGGACTCCAGTAGCCCTTTCGGGAGTAGTGCTACATGTACATTTAAATAAAGACTGGGAACCTGTGGCCTTTCAGATATTGCTGAACTATAATTCTAAATTCTATAATTTGCATTATAGCAGAAACTGGAGAGACAGACAGATTTAACTAAAGAAAAGTAGCAAATATGAAAACAGGATGCAAAATTCTTTGCTTGGATAATGTGTGTACATATTATTATATACAGAAATATTTTAACTGTAGCAAGATAGAATAAAATAATCACATCACACTTTCTAATGTGCTTTGTTTTTCAATAAGTCTGATTGAAATTTTTGTGCATTTTGCTTCTTCCCAGAATAAACTGTTTTGCTGTTTAGATCTTGAAGTATGAAATACAATCCTATATTCTTACTTAGGTTGGAGTGCTGTTGTCAGTAATTGTGACAAGAGGAAATACTTTTGCCAAAATAGCTATTTGGAAGTCTTTAAAATCACACCAATTAGTTCCATGCTTATGAATAACTTTATTAGGTACATGGACAAATTAGCATTTCATTTATTGATAATACAACAAAGAAATTATTTCAGAAATCATAAAGACAGAAATGATTAATGACAGAAATAAATATTAAATGATTGTAGATTTTGAGATTCATAATAAAAAGCATAATTTAAAATATATAATTGTTATGGATTCAAGAATGGTCAATGATCATCGGTCATGTATATAGGATCACTGAGGACTTTTAGAATTAAATCCTTTAAAAAATATTATAATGCTTTCAGGTTGACATGCCTATTAAAAAATCAGTAAATTGCACATCATGTCAGTGTTATATATTTGTGACTAATTATCAGATTTTGTTTTAAGCACTTTTAAGAAAAAAATTCTCATTTGGAAATAAATCTATTTCTTTCACTGAATTTTAATGGAATTTGGGGAGGGAAGTTCTATTTATTATCTTCTATTTATAACTATCCTATATTCATTCAGTGTTCCCATTTCTTATGTCATCATGCTTTCCCTAAACCCATTAAGATGAAAAGGCAGTTCATGCCTTTGGACAGTAGTACTTTTTCTCATTCAACATACATTTCAAATAATGTTGGCAGGTCAAGTTCTACATAACAGTATATTGATTTGTAAATCATTATAATATTGGAAAGATTAAAACACCATTACATTATCTTAAAAACACACATATTTACATAAAATAGAATGCACCTTTCATTTCTAATCTGAAAAAAGGCTGAATCAACAGAAAACTTCTGATCGTCTATTTTTTGCTAGAAAGGCAGAAAACTTCAGTGAAAGGAAGACTAGATGCACATTGCATATCTGAAGAGCTTGTCAGTTATTCTGGTTAGCTTCTCATATTGGTTGTCCTGCTTTGCATCTCATCCAGTCCAGGAATCTTTGCTTCAGTATATGGATGCATCATCATGTGGACCGAAATGAGATAAATGCATTCTTGGGCTGGAGGGAGAGATTCTGCCATGACAAGGGGACAATTGCTTGTACAGGAGTTTTAGGTGCCTTCTGAATTTCACTCCAACAAAGACGTACAGGATTGGGTTGATGCAGCAATGACAGTAGGCTATTTTGCGACTGATATCAAAAGCAAAAAAGATATGGTTGCGAGTTTGACATTCTGTCTTGATGACATGCTGAATAGACAAAACGTACACAAAGTTAAACACATTGTAAGGAGCCCAACTCAGGAAAAAGACCACCACAATAGCAAATATGAGTCTCACAGTTCTGTACTTCCTTTGAGACCGTGATCTAAGCAAAATTTTAAGCATCCCAATGTAACAAGCTATTATAACAAGAAAAGACAGGAGAAAAAATGTTACTTGCAGGCTCATCTCTATCATTTTCCAGATGAATCCCTCTTTGTACTCACAGTGTTGTTTGCCATGATTATCAATTATGACTTCAATAAAAATGATCTCAGGTACTGCAACCATTATGCTGCTACTCCAAATGGCCATGCTCACCAGAATACTACATTTTTTGTTCTGTGTTCTCATGGTTGATAAGGGATCAACCACAGCCAGGTACCGCAGAATAGTCATGATTGTGAGAAAGATGATACCACCATAGTAGCTGATAGAAAAGATAGCACTTACTGCCTTGCAGAGAAAATCACCAAAAATCCATCCATAATAATGATATACAATCCAGAAAGGCAGAGTGCATGAGAAGGTCAAGTCAGTGATGCAAAGGTTCAGGATGAAGAGGTTTGTTAAAGATTTGAGGTTTTCATATTTCATCACGATCCACAAGACAAGGCTATTTCCTAACAAGCTGAAGAAGAAGATCAGAAAATAAAGGATGCAAGTAAATATAGCACTGAATCTGGAGGTCTCATCCATATTACAATAATTTGTTTCTATTGGGATGTAATCGTAAAATGTTGAATTTGAGGTCCATTCATTATCATCTGTTAGGTTAGTCATTTGGATTTGTTGCAAGTTTTCTCACTTCTGCAACTGTGAGGAGTGTTTCTGAAACAAACAAAACTAAAAAGTATTGGTAATAGCAGAACAAAGAAAAGAAGAAGGAAATTATTCAATCATCTGCTATCCACTCATCTTTGAATTGCTAATACAGTGTTTCCCTGAAAATAAGACCTATCCCAAAAATAAACCCTGGGATGTTTTTTGCGTGAGTGCCTAATATAAGCCCTACTCCTAAAATGCGGGGCTCGTGAGGCACCTTTCCCCTCTTGCCTCATGGCTGTGGCACCGGTACATTACTCAGCTTGCTTCCTTGCGGCTATGAGCAAGCAGAAGAAGTGGGATCTTGCTGGATAGGGCTGCCAGAGCCACCAATGTGATGTGAGGCAGGTGTTGGGTGTGGATGGCCTGGCTGCAGAAGCCCTGAAGTAAGTTGATGTGGGGCACATGGGGTAGCTCCACCCCCAACTTCACCTCCTGGCCGCAGCACCAGAGCATCACTTGGCCTCCTGCTCTGTTGTGGCCATGAACAAACAGAAGTGGGCTAGCAGCTATGCGGGGTCCTGCTGGATGTTGCTGCTGGAGTGGGTCAATTTAATGTGGCCACTTGTTTTTGTTTTTGTTTTTTTTGCTTTAATTTATATGCCACCCTTCTCTGGAGACTCAGGGCGGCTTACAATGCGTTAAGCAATTGTGTTAGGTGGCCAAAGATGTCTGCTAGTCTGAGATTCAGCTAACACTCACCACACTAAAGACATGAAGTTCCTTGCAGGGAGAAGAATAGATCAAATAATGATTCCTGCAGGAATGACTGCCCATCTCCAGATTCTTGATATTGCAATAAAGAAGCTATTTAAGGACCGTTTGCACTGTTCCTCTTGGTCTTCCGAGGTGCCTCTCTTTCTTCTCTGTCCCTACAGGACAGATCTGGTTCCTCGGAGGTCAGAGGAAATTCTCTCTGATTCTGCAGTGGGAGGTGGCAGCCATTATGACCGCCAGTAACTAGGGCAACCAGATTAAGTGATGTGCAGGAGCGGAGAATTGAACGGAATATTGCTGCCTGGTGAGTGATATCTAACTCATAGGCAGAAAAGAAAAAAAAAAGGAAGGATTTTTAAAACAATTGCAAATGTCCTGGCATCATAATAACGGCTAATAGGCGTGGGAAGGGACAGAAGAAGAAAAGTAAGGCGGAAGTTACAAAGTAACAGAACTCGACTAGAAATTTGTTTGTTTTGGATTTAAAATACTTGGAGAACTTTGGAAAAAAAATTAGAAAAACCAAGAACCCGAAAAGATTTTTTTTCAATTTGGAAACTTTAAAGGGAGAAGAAGAAGAAGAAGAAGAAAAAGAGGAAGAGGAAGAAGAAGAAGAAGAAGAAGAAGAAGAAGAAGAAGAAGAAGAAGAAGAAGAAGAAGAAGAAAAGAAGAAGAAGAAGAAGAAGAAGAAGAAGAAGAAGAAGAAGAAGAAGAAAGAAAGAAAGAAAGAAAGAAAGAAAGAAAGAAAGAAAGAAAGAAAGAAAGAAAGAACTGGTTAATGTCTCTAAATTGGAACCTAATTGGAATGTAATGTGGAATTTGGACTATATAAATCTGGACTGAATTTTAAATTGAGTTGGTGTAAGTAAAAACTGTTAAAACGGACTGCATCCAAAATGGATGCCTTTTAAGCTCGCCAATTGTAAACGTGGATTGTAGAGAGCCATCTTCAGGAAGGAAAAAAAATCATTATAGCACTGAACTTTTTAGAAAGAACAAAATGGCGCAGGAACTGAAGGAAATGATGATAACGATGTACCTATCATTGAAAATGGAAATAAAGGAAATGACTACAATGTTGCATGGAAAATTGAAACTTGATGACCAAAAAATTGATTTAGGATACATTCAATCTGACAAAGAAACAATTAACGAGAAGCAAGGAAAAGAGACTGAAAATAAAGACAAAGACAAGGAGATTGATTATGGAAAATTAAATGATTATTACATTGGGTTTAACAATAGAAAAAGAGGAAAGGAAAAAAGAAAAGAAAAGAGGACGGAATAGAAAGAATATAAAAAACTTAAATGATTACACTGGGTTATCAATGAGAAAATAAGAAAAAGGGAAAGGGGATAGAAAATAATGGGAAAGACAGCAAAATAGAAGAGTTTATGATCTTAAAAAACAAAATGATTATATTGGGATTAGAGAAAAGAGAGATCAGGATTTTAAAATACAAAAAAGAAGAAGGAGTAAGAAAAAGAAAAAGAAAGTAAAATATAAAGATAGAAAAGGAGAAAGAAATGGAAGGAGAATATGGGGTAAAGAAAATGAATACTAGGGAAAAGATGAAATTGTATTTTTAATGAAGTGATTTTAAAACTATAAATAATTGGAATATTTTTAATTAATGAAGGGGACTGTAATAAATGAAATATCCTTAATTATATAGGTGATATTTAACTAAATAAGAACAGAAAGCTGAAATAATATTGGATTATGAATTAATTAGATATATTTAACTGGTCTTTATAAAAATTATATAAAAATGTTACAAAAATGTTAAAGCCTATTAGTTGGAACAGTTGACAAAGAAAAAACTATTTGAGATTGGAACTAAAGAATTTAAGAAAATAATTGGGAATGGTATTATGTTATAAATTTAAGAATAATTGGGAATTGTATTATGCTATATGAATGTAAATGTAGAAGTATTGGAGTAAGATTGATACTTAATTGGTTTTTTATTGAATATGTTTATTGTTGAAATCTATTATTTGGAATAATTGATAAAAGTATCATTGGTGATTGGAATAAGAGAATTTAAGGTAATAATTGGGGATGGTATTATGTTATATGAATTTAAATTTAGGGGTTCAAATTTTAAAGAGGGAGAAGAAAAAATGAACTATATTAGGATGAAGGGTAATATTGGTTTCTTAGAATCAGAGAGAATAAATGATATGAAAAAATTTATATATAAAATTGTGTTAAAATTGTGTTAAAGATGAACAAAAATCTGTATAAATCTAAAAGCGGGCCAATATTCTGTTCAGAAAAGATGCATTTTATGTTTGTTTGTGTGTTTAAAAAATAAAAAAAAACTTTATTTTTTAAAAAAAGACCATTTGCACATGGAAATCAATGACTACATTGAAAATAGAATGGAGATCCCAAAAGTGCTGGGAGCTCTCCTGCCCCATCATCTAAATAAGTCTGAGTCCTAAGGAGGTCACTGTCCCTCAGATAGGCGGGTGTGAGTCTCTTCTATTGAAGTGGGACCCTGGAGTTCAGTCGGGCTTGTTGGTCACATACCTATCTCCCAGCTATGTTGCCACAGCCCTGCCCGCACTGCTTGATGTCTTGACTGAAGTGGCACTCGAACTTCCCAGCCTTTTGGTTGTGGGAGATTTTAATCTGTCTTCGATCGGTGAGTCATCTGAGACAGTCCGGGAGTTCATGGCCTCCATGGCAGCCATGGACCTGACTCAGGTTATTCAGGGCCCAACTCATAGGGGAGGATACACACTCGACCTGGTTTTTCTCTCTGGGCAGTGGATAAATGGTCATGGTAAGGGGGAACTTTCCATCACTCCCCTGTCATGGACTGACTATTCCCTCCTTAGAGTGGACTTTCAATCTGCCAACCCTTGCCGCTGGGAGATGGGACCCATAAAATGGTTCCGCCCCAGATGCCTGATGGACCCAGAAAGGTTCCTCTCAATCCTGCGATTCAGCTGAGGCTCTGGTTGCATCCTGGGAATGGGTGGCTACCGACGCCTTGGACAGAATTGCACCTTTGCAGCCTCTAACCCGACGCAGATCCTGGATTGCTCCTTGGTTTTCTATGGAGCTCCAGGAAATGAAACGTCAGAAAAGACGCCTAGAGAGAGTTGGAGGTCCTCCCGATCTGAATCTGACCGAACACAGTTAAGAACCCATATTAGTTCTTATCTAGTGGCGATGAAAGTGGCAAACGAGATTACTTTGCTGCCCTCATTGCATCTGCAGAAAACTGCCCAGCGGCCCTGTTTCATGTGACCCGCTCCCTCCTCAATCTGGGAGTGAGGGAAGACTCTTTACAGGGCAGAGCTGAGGATTTTGTACAGTTTCTGCATGATAAAATCGCTCAGATCCGGATCGGATTGGACTCTGACTGGGCAGAATCCAATCGGGAGACTAGGGTGGGTCTTGAGAATAATATCTGGATTGAGTTTGACCCTGTTTCTGTCAAGGAAGTGGACAGGATTATGGGCAAACTTAGTTCCTCCACTTGCTTATTGGACCCTTGTCCCTCCTGGTTGGTTTCGGCTACTAGGGAGGTGACTAGAGACTGGATCCAGGCAATTGTCAATGCTTCGTTGAGAGAAGGGAACTTCCCCGCCTCTCTTAAGGAGGCGGTGGTTCGACCTCTCCTCAAGAAGCCTTCCCTGGATCCAGACTCACTTAATAACTATTGTCCCGTCTCCAACCTTCACTTCATCGCGAAGGTTGTTGAGATTGTAGTGGCGCAACAGCTCCCACAATTCCTGGAGGAAACGAAATACTTTGACCCGTACCAATCGGGCTTCCGATACGGACACAGCACGGAAACGGCATTGGTCGCTCTGGTGAATGATCTCTGGCAGGCTCAGGATGGTGGTTGTTCCTCCATCCTGGTCCTACTTGACCTCTCAGCAGCTTTTGATACCATCGACCATGGTATTCTACTGCAGCGACTTGTGGGGTTGGGGGTGGGAGGCACTGTCTTACAATGGTTCTCCTCCTATCTCTCGAGTCACTTTCAGTTTGTATGGGCGGGAGGGCAGAGATCCACCCCGAGGCCCCTAAATTATGGGGTGCCTCAGGGGTCGGTTCTCTCCCCCCTACTCTTTAACATCTATATGAAGCCACTGGGTGAGATCATTCGTGGCTTTGGGGTGAGATATCATCAATATGCTGATGATACCCAATTATACATCTCCATCCCAGACCACCCCAGAGATGCCCTTTCCGTGATGTCCCGTTGCCTGGAGGCGGTACGGGCCTGGATGGACAGAAACAGACTCAAACTCAATCCCTCCAAGACTGAGTGGCTGTGGATGCCGGCATCTTGGGTTTCAGAGGCCCTATCACTTTTGATAGATGGGGAAAAACTTGCCCCCGTTGATAGGGCTCGCAACTTGGGTGTCCTCCTGGATGCTCGGCTGTCCCTAGAAGACCATCTAATGGCCGTGACCAGGGGAGCCTTCGCACAGGTTCGTCTGGTGCACCAGTTACTTTCCTGGACCGAGATGACCTTCGCACAATCACTCATGCCCTGGTTACTTCCCGCTTGGATTACTGCAATTCCCTCTACATGGGCCTGCCCCTAAAATGCACCGGGAGATTCCAGCTGATCCAGAATGCAGCCGTGCAGGTTGTTACGGGAGCTCCTCGTTACTCCCATATAACACCCTTCCTGCGTGAGCTGCACTGGTTACCAGTGGTTCTCCGGGTCCACTTCAAGGTGCTAGTTCTCACCTATAAGGCCCTACATGACTTAGGTTGGGATATTTGCAGGACCTTCTCCTGCCTGCCTCTCATCGTCCTGTTCGCTCACATAGGGCCGCTGTCAGCGTCTCACTGCTGATATAGAAAGGAAGATTGTACAATTGCAATTACAAGATAAGCCCTGGACTTTTACCTGCTAAATCCCTTTGAAGCTCGGTCACCATGGAAATGAAGGGAGGGGGGACATTCCTGTGAAATGACGAGACAAGAAGTCAGGAGAGTGACTTGGAAGATAGCCAATGAGAAGCAGATAATTGGGGATTGGAAAGGGAGGGATTGGGGGGCAAAAGGTCAGTCTTGTCCGCATCGAGTCATGATCCGGTTGCTGTGCTCGAATAAAGAAAAGATTTCCTTAAAGATTGGCAGTTTGGAAATTCATTTATTTTGAGATAGCATCGAAGTCTGACAGCCACTCTCCTCAGGGTTCCGACGGCGAGCCAATGTCATCTTGCTATGCCCAGGGGTAGGGCGTTCTCTGTGGGTGCTCCCACCCTCTGGAATGAATTACCTATCGAGCTCCGGACAGCTCCTGATCTCTGTTCCTTCCGTCGGGACTTGAAGACTTGGCTGTTCAAACAAATAAGCTGACTCTGATCCCGGGTTTTATTATTTACTATTAATTAGTTATTTGGTTTAAAATGGGATTTTATTGTACTTGTTTCTTAACTTGTGTTCGCCGCCTTGAGTCCTTCGGGAGAATGGTGGCATATAAATACATGTAATAAATAAATAAATAAATAAATTGCAATCTTTGTCAGCCCCAGTAGAACCACAAGTTTTAACACTGGAAGCATTGCAACTAGCTTTAAAGCTACAAGCCTTTACTTTAGAGGGGAAAATTACCTCTGCCTTTGAGGAAAAAATGAAGGAGGTGACTGAAAAAATGAACGAGGTGACTGAAGAGATGGCAGAAATTAAAGATGTAATCCAAGTTCGAAATAAGGAAATTAGAGAAGACATTATCTTTACATTTCAGGGTTTGGCAAGCCATATTGAAAGGTTAGATGAAAGATTAGAGGAAATTAACCAATCCAACGTGAATCTGGAGAATAAAATGGGGGAGGTTCAGACACAGATGGAGAGGGCAGACTTAGAGGTCATGATGATACAATACAGGTTGATGGAATTTGCCATAAGAATAAGAGGTTTGAAAGAAAACAATCAAGAGAATCGGAGACAGATTTTTGCAGAAGCCTTTGTACAGATAACTGGAGAAAGAAAGGAAGACCTGGAATGGCAAATTGACAAAATTTATCGTGTAAATTCATGGGTGGCCAGACAGAGAAATTTACCAAGAGACATTGTAATCTACTTCACAACAAGGAGGATAAGAAATGAAATTTTACAGGCTTCTTATAAAAACAAACTCCAAGTGGCAGGACAGGAGGTTTTAACATTGAAATAAATCCCCCCCCCAAATGTTGAGAACAAGGAAGGACTATGCCTTTTTGGTGGAAGAACTCAGAAAGTGCCAGATACAGTATAGATGGGAGGTTCCAACCAGATTGGTGGTGAATTACTCAGGACAGAGATATCATCTTAATACAGTATAGAAGGCAAGAGATTTTTACTCCAATGTATTAAAGGAGGTTCATTTTCCCCAGAAACTAGAAGAAGAAAGGAAGCAGATGGAGCAAGAAAGGGAGAGAAAGAACTTACACAGGCCCAGGCCCAGGCCCAGGCTCAAGGAGGGGTCTTGATTGCTGAAGAAGACTTAATACAACTTACGAGCTCTGCCCAAGACCTGGAGCTATTTGGCAAAACAGAGGAACCAAAGGACCAAAGACAGACTCGAGCAGCAACTAAACGCAAAGAGGAATTAAAGGTGCAGCAGGCTCAGATAAAAACACAAGAAATCACAAAAACAGAAGCAGGGGGGGGGCAAGGCCGAAGATCAAAGTGAAAGATGACCTTCAGCTAATGCTTCAAGAGCTTCAAATTGCCAAAGATGGCAAATAAATTCCTAACATGGAATGTCAATGGTTTAAACTCACCGCAAAAGAGGAGGAAAATATTTCATTACCTGAAACAGTATAAAAATGACATTATTTGCTTACAAATAATGTGTCTTACAAGAGACACATATTATAATGAAAGATCAAAAATATTTAATAAATGCAAGGTTGGGGACACATTTTGTAGCATCTGCATCAGAAAAGAAAAACAGTATAGTTATATACCTAAAAAAAGGCTTAATAGCTAAATTAATTGAAGCAGATGTGCAAGGAAGATATATTGCAATTGAAATCTTAATAGAAGGCAAAAAAACACTCTTGATTGGAATATATGCACCAAACCAACAACAAGAAAAATTCTACAAGATCTTACATGCTAAACTAACACAATGGGACTACAAATCGCACATATTGATGGGAGATTGGAATGGGGTTTTGGATACTAAAAAGGACAGAAAAGGATCTTTGCAAAATATTCAAATGCGTGCTAGACTGCCTAAATCCTTTTTTGATATGATGGAAGACATGGAGCTGAGAGATATCTGGCGAGAGCAGAATGTAGAAGTCTAGGATTGACTTTATACTAATTACTAACAACTTCCTTTCCAGGGTGAAGAAAACGAAGATATGTCCAAGAACATTAACAGATCATAGCCCTGTTTGGGTGGAATTAGAGCATGAAAAGGGGCCCAGGAAGTCCTGGAGGCTGAATGAAAATTTGTTTAGATATGAGTAAAATGTGAAAGAATGTAAAAAATTTATGAAATAATTTTTTGTTATGAATATGCATAAAGGTACATCTATGGAAATGGTTTGGGACACAAAGCATATATGAGAGATATTTTAATATATTTGAACAATAAATATAGACATAGACAGGAAAGGAAACGGAAGGAACTAGAAGAGGAAATAAAAAATAAAGAGCAAGTATTAATATTAAATCCTACAGATAAGAAAATAAAAGAAGCAATTAAATTATTGCGAGGGCAATTTAACATGTTGATGGCAGACCAGGTGGCAACTAATTTGCAATATGCCAAACATAATACTTTTTGTAATGCTAACAAACCAGGTAGATGGTTGGCATATTTGCTTAGAAAAAAACAAAAGTCACGCACTATAGAGAAAATAGAATATAAGGGTAAAGAGGTTTATCAGCAAAATATGATTAAAAAAGCATTTTTAGAATTTTATACGAAGTTGTATACTAGAGAGAAATTCAAGGTACAGATATAGATAAATATTTACAGCAGGAGAATATTTCTATAGTTTCAGAAGAGCAAAGGGAAGGTTTGAATCAATTGATAACTTCTGAAGAAATTGTTTTAGCAATTAAACAATTGAAAGTGGGAAAAGCCCCTGGGATAGATGGATTGCCAGTTGTTTATTATAAAAGTTTGCAGACAGAAATGGTGGAACCACTTAAAGAATTATTTAACAAAATACAAATTGGAGGAGAAGTACCTCCTTCCTGGAAAACAGCATTTATTTCCTTGATCCCAAAGGAGGATCAAGATCATACTCAGCCAAAAAACTATAGACCCATATCACTTTTAAATACAGATTATAAGATTTTTACTAAAATATTAGCAAATAGGTTGATGCCACTTATGCAACAAATGATTCATAATGATCAAACTGGTTTTATCAATAGGCGACATGAAAAGCAATGTAAGGCAAATAGTTAATATTTTGGAGTATTTGGGAAAGAACAACCAGGTCCCTGCGGTGCTTATATTCTTAGATGCGGAGAAGGCGTTTGATCAATTGAACTGGAATTTTTTACTGAAAATAATTGAAAAGATGCAGTTTGGAGAGTACTTTATACAATCTATTAAGGCAATATATCAGCAACAGGTAATAATCAATGGTAGTTTAACGGAAACTTTTAATATAGAAAAAGGAACAAGACAAGGATGTCATTTATCTCCATTACTGTTTATTTTGACTTTGGAACTTTTGTTGAATAAAATACGTGGCTCAGATAAAATAAGGGGAATTAAAATTAGGCATGATGATTACAGATTACGAGCATTTGCAGATGACCTGGTTGTGACTTTGACCCAACAGTACAATCGTTTAGAGGTCTAATGGATATAATTAATCAATATGGACAAGTATCTGGATTTAAAATAAATGCAGGGAAAACAAAGATAATAACCAAAAATATGGTTACAAGTCAAAAAGAAGAAATAGAAAGAATAACGGGATTTGAAACAGTTAAGAAGGTTAAATATTTAGGAGTTTATATTATGACATCAAATGCGAAATTATATAAGTATAATTATGAATTGTTGTGGCAAAAAATACAGAAAGAGATGGAAAACTGGAAAAAAATTGCAACTATCATTGCTGGGAAGGATAGCTGCAGTGAAAATGAATATTTTGCCAAAGTTCTTATTTCTTTTTCAAATGATACCAATATTGAAAAAAGATCGAAATTTGAATGAATGGCAGAAGGGTATTAATAATTTTGTGTGGGCAGGAAAGAGACCGAGAATAAAACAAAAAATAATGCAAGATATACGTGAAAGAGGGGGTCTCAAATGCCTAATTTAAGATTGTATTATGAGGCAGCTACCCTCTCAGCAATTAGTGATTGGATTAACTCAACAGAAGAGAGAATATTGAATATTGAGGGATATGATTTGTTGTATGGGTGGCATGCATATTTACTATACAATAAAAAGGTGGACAAGAATTTTAAAAGTCATATATTAAGGAATGCATTACTACGTGTATGGAAAAAGTATCAATATAAATTAAATAATAAAGTACCTATATGGGCAATACCTAGACATACGATAGAGAATATAAGTGTAGAACAGAAATAAGATGTGATTACTTACAAAGAGCTTCTTATTATGGAAAGAGGTACATTGCAGTTAAAGCCTTTAGAGGTATTAAGAAGAAGAAGAAGAAGAAAGGATAATTCAAACTTGGTTTCAGTATGGACAGTTGTACAATAGATGGAAAGAGGATCAGAAAATTGCAAAATGAGGAAAATTTGATAAAACAAATTAGGGATCAAAGTCCAATGCATATCAAAAGGTTGTATAATGCATTGATAGAAATAGATTCAGAAACTGAGTTAGTGAAGGACTGTATGATAAAATGGGCACAAAATATTGCGGAACCAATAATGATGGAAACATGGGAAAAAATATGGGTCAGAAATGTAAAATTTACTCAAGCCCAAAACTTGCGAGAAAATTTTTACAAAATGTTTTATAGATGGCATTTGGATCCCAAAAAGTTAGCTTGTATGTATCCAAGCTTACAACCTACGTGTTGGAGATGTAAATGTGATGATGCAACGTATTATCATATATGGTGGACATGTAAAAAAATTAAAGCATTTTGGATTAAAATATGGTGGATTATACAAAATATTCTTAAAAAGAAGATAAAATTTACTCCACAGTTGTTTTTATTGGGTATAATTACAGACTGTACGGTAATAGAGACTAATTTGATTTTGAACTTAATAACTGCAGCCAGACTTTTGGTGGCGCAGTACTGGAAGAAGGAAGATTTACCTACTATTGAAGAATGGACATTAAAAGTAGCTAATTTGGCGGAGATGGCTAAAATCTCTGCATATTTGAAGGACTGTTCGAATGAAAGATACATATTGGAATGGAGAAGATGGATTGATTATATTCAAAACAAATATGGGACTAAAAAGTTGCAAATAGCTTATGAATGAAATATTTAGATGACTTTTCTTTCTACTTTGATATTTTGGTACTTATGGGGGAGTTAAAGTGTAAGGTAAGGTGACCAGATTTTAACATTGGTAAAGAGGGACACCATTGACCGGGGGGGGGGGTCAAGCCATTGACCATGGCTTGGAGGTCATGTGACTGGGTGGGCGTGGCTAGCTGGTCATGTGATCAGGTGGCCATGGCTATGTGTATACTATAGGGACTACTCAGAGGGCTGAAAAAAGGCATTTCTGACAGGTCTTCGCACTTTTGACTGGTCCTCACACTTATGACCATCCTCACATTTATGCCCATGCAGCATTCTTAACAACCATGTCACTCATTTCACAACTGCTTCTCTTCACCATGGTGATAAGATAGGGCAAAAAACATAAAATGTGAGGACAGTCGTAAATTCGGGGACTGGTCAAAAGTGCGAGGATCAGTCAAAAATAACTTTTTCAGCCCTCTGAGTAGTTCCCGTGCACAAAAGGACTACCCAGAGGACTGAAAAAGTGATTTCTGACAGGTCCTCGCACTTTTGACCGGTCTTCGCACTTATGACTGGTCATCATTTATGCCCATTGTAGCATTCTTAACAACCGTGTCACTCATTTCACAACTGCTTCTCTTCACCATGGTGACAAGATAGGGCAAAAACGTAAAATGTGAGGACAGTCGTAAGTTCGAGGACTGGTCAAAAGTGCGAGGATCAGTCAAAAATAACTTTTTCAGCCCTCTGAGTAGTCCATATGCATAAAAGGATACAGCAATAGAGAGGGATGAAGGAAGGGAAAGGAAATTAGAGTAGGAGTGAGGGTAAGAGAGGGAGGAAGAGAGGAGGAGAAGGAGAAAGGAAGAGGAAGTAGGGAGGAGAAGAAGAGGGGGGAAGAGAAAGTAAGAAGGAAAGAAAAGAGAGAGGTGGTAGGTTTGAGGAGAAAGATTGCTGTACAATAAAAAAGATGAAAGGAAAGAAAACCAACCCCAAACAAATATAAAGATATTAAGATAAAGAATGAATTGTTAAACTTTAAAGAATAAAAGAGAACAAATATGAATAAATAGCAATAATTAGAAACACACATACAAACATACAATGTATTTTCTTTGAACAGAGTATTTGGCCGCTTCACAAACTTAAACAGTGTTTAGTCATTTGAATTAAATTTACAATTTCTATATTTCCTTTTTGCCATATTTATTCCTCATCTATTTTTTAAAAAAACCAATATTACTCTTCATCCTCATCTCTAATCTTAATCAAATTCAATTTTTCCCTTCTATTTTATATTATACCCCTTCCTATTGTCATCTATTTTTATATCCATCCTCACATTGGTTAATTATGTAATTATGTAATACAGTTGTTTAATACAAATTCAACATTTTAATATAAATCAATTAGTTATATAACTATCTTTTTTGTATATTAATCAATATGAACATGAATATTCCAATTATTTCCATGCAATCCAATTTCTTACAAATTAATTAATTATATTTACCAATAATAATAAACCAAATAATTTATCCCATATATTCCTCCAAACCACAACTTAACCATTTCTGCTTTCAACAGAATATACAATTAATAGTATCTCAATTATTACAATTCCCTAGTTAAATAGGGAATATTTTCTTTTGTGTTTTAAAATCTTGAACCTCCTCTTTTGCCCTAAATTTCCCATTGTTTGCAGTTTTGCACCTACCTTTTTTGGTGAGGAAAAAGAAAAAGAAAAAGAAATCTCTCTCTGCCTCATTTTGTCACGTTGCAGCAAAGACCCTGCTTTACTTTCAGGTTCGTTTTTTCAGCATAGCTAGGGAAAAAAACATCTGCTCCAGCAATTTACCTCTTTGCAGCTACCTAGCAACAGAGCCCTCCGCAAAACAGCTGAGAGCAAATCAGCTGAGAGTCGGGAGGCTGATCAAATCAACTTATGGTAATTAACCTATGCTGAATGTTGCGATCATCCTGGTGGGCTCCTCATGAGTAGTCCAGATTAGAGAAAGCACAAGGACAGGTGTTTCTCGGGATGAGAAAAAGCCTAGAGCTGACTCCGTGACCCTCTTTTATTATACAAGGGTATAGGGCGTATCAGAAGGCATGATTACAGCTATACATTCTCATATTACATCTGTGATACAAAGGATTTTCTCCATATCTGGACATAACTTTCACATCCTACCATATTACAGTAAATCACGTGAATTCTAGGAAAGCGATACCTAATGTGAAAACAAAACTTAACTCTGCCATGTTATCATATTTGGCTTCGTTCCCAGCATCCCATCACCTGCCAACCGAGAGGCCCCGTTACCAGAGATTTACCTCAGTTGTCAGGAATGTTCTACAAGGAGATGTCTCTGCTATGCAGGCACAGCTTATGTTATGAACAAAGAGAGAACGAATAGGGCCCTTCAGAGAGTATCCAGCTGAACCCGCTTTTCATTGTTCAGTGCTAAGCTCCATACATGTGTCCAACCAATTAAACTGGTCTATACATGTACTATGGCCACTTGATTCCCACAGCTGAAGCTGAAAGGGGCTGTTTTTTCTATTTTTGCAGGCACCAGTCTACTCATTTGTTTTCTTTTAACACTGATCAGCTGTAGGGCGGCCCTTTGAAGCCCCGCAGCAAGAATTTAAACAGTTTTTTTCCCTCTAGCCATCAGCTGGGACTCAGCAATAGATTGGGAGTGGGCGGGGTAAGCGAACAGAGACCAGCGATCCAACAGAGGCAGAGGGTGAGGGTGAGTGAAAACCGTATATTTCCTTCCCGTTCTCCCACCGTTCCCTAGCTTGTCCTGCATTCTTTCAAAAAATCAGGGACAAATTGCTAAAAATCCGGACTGTCCCGCCAAAAGCGGGACGTCTGGTCACCATAGTGTAAGGGGGAGTGAAGAGCTTATAGTTAGTTTGTTTATGCTTGATTATGTTTGTTAAATGCTATACCCTGTATTTTGCTCTGGGAAGTTGGGGGGGAGGGAGAAGGGAAAGGGCAGGGGGAGGAAGGAGGGGGAATTTGTTTGTAAAAATATCTTAAAACTTTTCAATAAAAAAGAGAAAGAAAATAGAATGGAGAGAAATAAGTGCAGAAATGTTATGAAGCCTAGCTTGACAGAGGTTGTGACTTGGGTGAAGAATTCATGGGATAAAATCACTGACACCTGTGTTGCCAATGCACTATGAGCAGGCTACATGGACAAGAAGTCTAGCAATTGCTAGACATGGGGCTAATGGTTTTACAGGAAATAGAGTCACAAGACATTCAGGCTGGAATTCGGGGTTTGGAGAGTTATGACAATGTTCCAGAAGAAGATGACATCACTGTATTTGAATAAATGTAGATTGTTATATACCATCATTGTGGTTGCCCTATGTTGGGGGTTAGGTTTGACATTGTGGTTGCCCTGTATTGGCAGTTAAGGTTTGGCATTGTGGTTGCCCTGGGGGAGGGTTAGGGTTTCACATTGTAGTTGCCCTGGGGGGAGCTACGGTTTGGCATTGTGGTTGCCCAGGGTGTATGTGTTGGGGTTTGGGCTAGGGTTAGGCATGAGTAGCCTGGTTGTGGGGGCCCTGAAATAAGCCTTTGGGAAGCATATGAGGCAGCTTCCTCCTCCTCACCTCATGGCTGTGGCACCGGCACATTGCTCAGCCTCCTGCTTCCTTGCGGCTGTGAGCAAGCAGAAGAATTGGACCAGAGGCCATCAAGGTCTTGTTGGAACGGGCTGCCAGAGCCACCACCATGAGTGAGGCAGGTGTCAGGCCATGGATAGCCTGGCTGCGAGAGCCCTGAGTGGGGCATGAGCCCAGTGTGGGGGGTGTGGGGTAGCTCCACTCCCACCTCATCTCCTGGCCACGGCACCAGAGAGTCATTCAGCCTCCTGCTCTGTTGTGTCTATGAACAAGCAAAAGTGGGCGGGCAGCCACGTGGGGTCCTGCTAGATGGTGCTATCGGGCCGTTGCTGTGAGGCGAGGCAAGTGTCGGGGCCTGGATGCAGTGGTGAGATTCAAATAATTTAACAACCAGTACTCTGCTGGATAGGCATGGCTGGGTGGTCATGTGACTGAGTGGGCGTGGCCAACTTGACATAATGCACCACACCTGGCCCTGCCTTCCTTCAAGGATCTCAACAAGATACAATCTCTATTTATTTAGTATTACTGAACATCACTTAACAGTGGCAAAGAAAATCACAAAACGGAGCAAAACTCACTTAAATCTTGCTCAGCAATGAAAATTTTGGCTCAGTTGTGGCTATAAATCAAGGACTACCTTTTGGGGTGACTTTCAAGAAACGTTTCAAGACAAAATGTTTGGGCAAAGCTGGTGTTGGTTAGTGGGGGAGACGTGCTCAGCCGTGCTGCCAGATGGAGGTGGGAAATCTGAATGAGGGCAACGCTTCCTGCAAGAAGGCCCTTCGGTTGCTTCTCACACAAGGAGATTTGTGCTACCCAGCTGCCTTGGGAGTGAGGGGGAATAAAGAGGCCAACAGGCAGGCCAAATGTTGCCTCACTCGCTTACTTTGCTCTCCTGCCTCCGCTCTTGCAAGCTGTCTTTTCTCTTCCTTCTCCCTCTCCCTCCTCACTGCCAGGTGATCACATGTGAATATGGGCTCTGCAGCTGCACTTTTTAAAAAGGAATTGGAAACCTCCAATGCAGTAGCCAAGTTCCAATCCCGAGCCAAGAAAATGAGCTCTCCCCTCCCCACCAAGAGAGGCACGTAGGCAAGTCTCTCAGGCGCCATGAGATGTGTGCATGTTTGCTGTGTGTATGTTTCAACAAAAAAAAAGAGGCGGTCATTGGGGAGGAAGTGAGGAGAGTAAGTAAGGGGCCTCTGAAGGAGGGGAAACAGGGTAGAGGTAAATGAGCTGAGCTGTGAAGGGTGGGACCATGGTGGAAACATGTGGAAGCAAGTGGGGAGGTGTCTCTTTAGAAAGGCAGGAGATGGGCACACAGACTGAACACTGTGGCTTCTTTTGTAGGGTCTGGAGCTTAGCAGGAACAGTTAGAAAGTGGTGTCAGTTGCACCCCTTACCCTGAAGCAAACTTTTCTTTGAAGCCTGGATGGCTGAATGCTGTTCTGTCTTTTCAGTTGTCCTTTGTATTCCCTGCCGCCACTGGCCCCACTGTCTTTTGCTGGTCCACGCTAAGAAACTTGAGTTTACTCCATGAACCTTGCTCTGCTGCCTTTCCATCCTTCCCCCCTCCCCACATTAAATTTCTCATCCTCCCCCATGTTCTAGGCCTGATTTAGAGAGATGAAGCAGACGCACCGGGTGGGGAGGGGACACCTGGATTTTTTGGCTCGGGATTGGCCACTGCATTGGAGGTTTCATTAAAAGTCCTTTTCAAAAAGTGCGGCTGCAGATCTCTTCCCTGGGAGCAAAACCTGGCTTCTATGAACTGATTTGTCCTGAAGGCGAGATCCAGAGTTTCCACATGCCTCTGACGGCTGAGTGCCCTGTCCTTCAGATCCCAATGGAGCCAGCGCCCACTGGCACCAGCGCTCCAGGTGTGCGGTGGGTGGGCAGATGTGCATGTGTGCAATACAGCAGTGCAATGGTCTCAGTCCCAGCGCAGCAATATCCCAGAAGCAGTGTGTCTCCCCTTTGTGGCCTGAATGCAGAACCCGAGGCAGAGGAGAGGGTGAGCGGGTGGGTGGGATGTGAGCGGAGGCCCTGCAGAAGGTGAGAGGCAGGAACTGGCATGTCCCCCCAAGCTGAGATGGAGGGTGAACAGGTGGCATGTAGACGGAAGGATGGCAAGAGCAAGGCCCCAAAGGCAGCTGAACCTTGCCATGTCCACCCTGAAGTGGCTGAGCACCTTACCTTCGCGGGCATTCATGATGAGCAGAGCGGGCAAAGTGCAGAGATCAGCTGGGTCATGTGACCAGCGTGGTAGGCCATGGCAAAGACAGCCAAGTGGGCAAGGCCCAGAGTTCAGCTGGCCACAGGGACTCTGTGGTCTGGGCAAGTGAGCAAGCAAAGGAGCCAGAGAGCAGCTGGGCCGCAGGCATGACTCTAGGCAGCAGCCAAGGTGGGTGAGGTGAGATAAGGAGTGACTGGGAGGGGTGGAGTGGAAAGGGGCAGAGTGGAGCAGGGCCAGCTAGTGGTGCGATTGGCCGGTTCTCTGAACTGTGCAAAATCTTAACAACGGTTCATCCAAAACCGGTCTGAAACAGCTGAAGCCCATCTCTGTGTAGATGGCCTGGCTGTGGGGCCTGATGTAAGCCAGTGCAGGGTAAGTAAGTAAGACATCCCCTGAAAATACGTCCTGGTGCTTATTCTGGAGCCCAAAGGAAAATAAAACCGGGTCTTATTTTCGGGGAAACACGATACATAACGTGGATCACCATAGTGAACACCTTCAAATTTTTGGAATGTTGGCATTCCTCCATCCATCAATGTTTTTTTTAAAAATAATATTTATTAAATTTCCAACATATAAAACACACAATACAAAGAACACAACAACAACAACAACAAACAAACAAAGAAAAAGACACAGCAAAAATTTAACACTAATGACAGCTTTTCCATATCGGTATCTCTATCATAACAAACATATTTACAAGGATTCTAATTCTATATATCTCTATCTTAAATTACATCCTTATTTAAATTATAGTAACATCTATTCACAATTCAGTTTCATATCCTATATTCTTCAACAGTTTTACGTTCTACATATTATATTTAACAGATTATCCCTTAGGTTTTACGTTTACTCTCAAGCCAGGAATGTTATATATTGTAATTTTTTCTACATTTTCCCTTCAAAAATGCCCAAAAGAAATAGTTCCAGCTTCACCTCTATCCTCTGTTCAATTATCTGTTCCAACCATTTTCTTATCTTACACCAGTATTTTCTAATCTTAGGGCAGGTCCACCACATATGGTAGAATGTTCCTTGTTTATGACTACATCTCCAACATTCTGGGGACCTATTCAAGAACATCTTGGCCAATCTCGCTGGTGGCAAATGCCATCAATAAAACATTTTGTAAAGGTTCTCCTTATATGCAGCTGACATCATTAGTTTGTAGTTTCTCTCCCATAATTTATCCCATTAATCTAATTGAATATTGTGTCCAAAGTTTCTTGCCCAAGTAATCATTGTCTCAAACTCAAATGGAAGTTTCTTCTTCCATTTTAAATTTTAACAAAAAAATGTACCGTATTTATCAGCGTATAACACGCACTGGCGTATAACACGCACCTTAATTTTAAGAGGGAAGTTTCAGGAAAAGAAGTAAATTTTAAATAAAGAACTTTGAAGCATAACAAAGGTAGTTCAATCACAGCCACAGTCACAATGCACTGCACACAACTGGCTCACCCACAATGTAAAAGCAGCTGTGCTAGACCCAAAATGGCCCCTGCAACAAGCAAGAACCTCACACAGCCACAAAAAGCCCAAAAAACCAACTTTCACACTTTACACACACAAAATTCCACATACAACTTTGTGAGATTTTGTGTGTTTGTGTAGTTAGAGTGAAACACTACAGAAACACACTAAATCTCAGAAAGCTGCACAAATATTATGTTATTTTTATTTATTTTTATTTTATATAAAAGCAGCTAAATTTAAAACTTCCTAAACTTTAAATGTCTAAGTCGAAAAAAAGAACAACTAAAAAAAACCCCAATTAACTATTTTTTTTAAAGCTCCCAAAGGGGAAAAAAACTTACCCAACAGAAAGGGGTCTCCAATCTTGGCAACTTTAAGACTTGTGGACTTCAACTCCCAGAATTCCTAAGTCAAGGCAGGAAGGCAGAAAGAGCTGCTCACCGATGAGCTTGATTGCAGCCAGGGATATTCAGTTGATTGCTGATGCAATCTTCATGCAATCAGCAACTAAGGTAAGGAAGCCGGAGGCTGGGAGATTGGGGGGGGGGGGGGAGAAAAAAAGAAACTTTTTTTCTTTTACATGGCTCTGGCGATCCTGATCCTGAGTTGCCTGATTAGCAGGCAATTCAGCTGGGATGTCAGAGCTTGGCTGCTTAGAGCCATTTAAAAGGGAAAAAAGCCTCTGATGATCGTGGGGCTCAGCTGGGCATGGGGGGCGGGGGCAGGGATTTTTGCTACCGGTTCTCCGAACTGCCTGCCGCCATCGCTACCTACTCCCCCGAGCCAGTCCGAACCGGGAGCATTTCACCCCTGCCCAAGACCCCAACATACCCCAGGCTATCTCCGACAGTGTCTCAGATGTTGTAAACTCGCCATTCGTTCTTTTTACAGTATTTTTTAATACATATCAGCGTATAACGCGCACATGCAATTTTCACATTATTTTCAAGATGAAAAAGTGTGCGTTATATGCCAATAAATACGGTACGTTTTTGTAATCATTTTTTCCCCTGTTCCTAATAGTACCTTATCAAGTTCCAATTGCTCTCTATAGATACCATATTGTTCCCAGTCTTTTTTATATTTTGTTCTAATTTGAAGGTATGGCCACCAGTCAATTTTTATCCCCTGGTTTTTTAAATCCTGCTCTGATTTTAAATTTCCAAATTCATCTAATAGTTCCGAGTACCTTACTACTTTGTTTATGTCCAATATGTTGGGGTAAATTATGGTTTCCATTATTGATATCCAAACTGGAACTTTCATATAATGATTTTTCCTTATGTTATCCCAAATATTTATCAAAACATTTCACACTAGATGTCTCTGGAAGTATGTATGGGTTTTGTTTTTTCTTTCCCATAGGAACGCATGCCATCCCAATTGAAGGTCGTGGTCTTCCAATGTTAATACTCTCTTATTTCTTAACTGAACCCAATCCTTAAGCCACGTTATTGCTGCTGCTTGATAATATAATTCCCAATCGTGTAGGCTGAAGCCTCCATTGGTTCTGGAGTCCTGAAGAAGTTTGCATTTTATTCGGGCTTTTTTTCCCAGCCAAATAAATTTGCCTATTATTCTATTTAATTTATCAAATAATGTTTTCCCTAATCTTATTGGTATCATTTGGAAGAGGTATAACAATTTAGATAGTACGTTCATTTTTATTGTGGCAATTCTACTGACTAAAGATACTTGTAATTTTGCCCAAATGTCTAAGTCTTTTTGTATTTCTTGTACCTATTTATCATAATTATTCTCTTTTAATGTAGAACATTTTGCCATTAATCAAATTCCCAGATATTTTACCTTTTTAACAATTTGAATCCCCAATTTCTCTTCCAATTCCTCATCTTGCCTTTTTATACAATTCTTAGTTAATATTTTAGTTTTTTCCTTGTTTATTTTAAATGCAGCCACTTTAGCAAATTCTTCAACTTCATGTATAAAGGTGGTTCCCATCTCCATAGGATCTTCTATAATAAAAACCAGATCATCCACGAAAACTTGGACTTTATATTCCTCCTGTTTAATTTTCAATCCTTTTATTGTTTGGTTTTGTCTAATTTGTATTAATAATATTTCCAATGATAGTATGAATAAGAGGGGTGACAAGAGACATCCCTGTCTTACTACCTTAGTTATATTAATCTTCTCCATTGTTTCCCCATTTTTTATTATTATTTAGCTGATTGCTTCAAATAAATTGCTCTGATCATGTCCATAAATTTCTCCCCAAAATTCATAATTTCCAATTGATTAATAAGAAAGTTCCAGTTTAAATTATCAAATGCTTTTTGAGCATCTACAAACATTAATGCCAGCTGCTTATCCGGGTGGGCCTTATATTATTCTAATGAATTCATAATCATCCATGTATTGTTCCTTATAAGTCTATTTGGCAAAAATCCATTTTGGTCTGAATTAATAATTTCATTTAATATTTATTTGGCTCTTTCAGTCATTATCGTTATGAATATTTCCACTGGTCACTGTATCTCTTTATAGAACTCAGAGGGGATACCGTCAGCTCCTGGAGTTTTGTTACTTTTTTTGCTTTTGAATGCCTTCATCTCCATCATCATGATTTTATTATTTAACATCTCTTTCATTTCATCTGCTATTATAGGGAGATTTCTATCCTTTAAATATTTCTTTATTTCTTCCTCTTCTATTTTCTTTTGACTATAAAGTTTTCCGAAATAATTTTGGGCTATTCTCTTTTTTTCATCCATTCGATGATGGTTATTCCCCTCTTCGTCCTGCAATTGTGTTATTAATCTTTTTTCTTTGTCCTTTTTCAATTTATACGCCAGCCATCTCCCCGGCTTATTGGCATGTTCAAAATGTACCTGTTTCATTGCTCTAAACTTTTGGGCCATTTCCTCCTGGGAGAACAAATTTATTTTATGTTTGATCAAATCAAATTTTCATATTTGGGGAATCTTGCATCTTATGCTCTAATTCTCCCAGTTTCTCTTGTAATTCCGATTGCTGTTTCCTTTTTTCTTTGTTTCTCCTCGCCCCATATGCTATTGTTATATACCTCTGATATAAGCCTTGGTTGTATCCCAAAGATTTGCAAGGTCGTATCCTCATTTGAGTTTTCCTTCAAGAAAAAGTCCAGTTCTTTTTTCCATCCATTGTATATACTTTTTCTCTTTTATCACCCTTTGATTCATGGTCCATCTTCCCCTTGTTTTTATTCTTCTTTTCCATTTTAATATCAGTGGGCTATGATCTGCCCATGTATTTGATGCTATTTCTATCTCATCTATATTTTTGTTTAGTTCCAAATCCATTCAAATTGTGTCTATCCTGGACCATGAATCATGTGGGTTAGAATAAAAAGTATACTGGGTTTTTTTTGTGGATTTCATTCTCTTCTCATCCTTTAAGTTCAACTCTTGCATCATGTCAAAAAAAGTAGTCGGTAGTGTCTTCCTCTTCTTATATTCCCCCCCCCCCCGGTATGTAATCTTGTTTTGAGTCTACGACTGCATTAAAATCTCCCAGTAAACAAACATTTTCACTTTCCAATTCTGCAATTTTTTAAATGTAATTTATAATAAAATTCCTCCTGTTTGGTATTTAGTGCGTAGATAGTTGCCAATAAAATAATTTTTTGTGTTATTCTTATTTCAATTAATAGAATTCTACCTTCCTCATCAACATAAATTTGTCTTGGTTGTAACCAATCTTTAATATATACTACTACTACTCTCTTTTTTTGTGATGCAAAAGCTGAATAAAGTTTTTCTAGTTTGGGGGCTTCTAATAAGTATCCTTGTATAGAAGATATCGAAGTATACCTTCAAGACCAACTTCTGCCACCAATAGTCTCCCACCGGCCAGTTCGCTCCCACAGAGAGGGTCTCCTCAGGGTGCCATTGGCCAAGTTATGTTGGCTGGCGACACCCAGGGGGAGGGCCTTCTCTGTGGGAGCCCCAGCCCTGTGGAATGAACTGCCCCTGGAAATATGTAAGATCTTCGACCTCCAGGTATTTCGCTGTGCACTGAAGACCCTGTTGTTCCGCCAGGCCGGCCTATCAACATAATAATTTTAAATTGAGGTATTTTAAATTTCTGGGGTTTTAAATTGAGCTGAATTTATTTAATAATTTTAAATTTTTAATTGATGTTTGTCTTGTGTTTTTAAATAGGCTGTACACCGCCCTGAGTCCTTTGGGAGAAGGGTGGTATAGAAATAAAATTATACTTATACTTGTTGTCTTTTAATATGGACTTCTTGCAGACATGCAATGTCCGCATTATGTTTTTGGAGTTCGGATAGAACTTGCCTCCTTTTGGCTGGAGAGTTTAGATTATTTATATTAATAGAGATTGATTTGATTTTTTCTTCCATTTTATCTTTTGTTGATGGCCCTAGTTCCTTTCCTTAGTCTCGTTTCTCTTTGTATCTTTGACCTCGCCCTGTTCTTTCCTGTTGTTCTCTTTCAGTCCTCTCCTGTCATTCAATTTCCAACACCTTTCCTTCTTCCTGACTCTTGTCTTCTATCTTCTTCCCGCTCTCCCTCTCCTCATCTGTTGCTATACATTGATCATAAAATTCCTGGGCCTTATCTGGTGTATCCAACCTAATTTTTTTGTCTTGCCAAGTGACTAGCAAGCCTTCTGAAATAAGCCACCGGAACATTATTTTGTATTTAACAAGTTGAGAAGAGAGGAAGTGATAGTTTCGCCTTTGCTCCCTTACTCTCCTAGGTATTTGTTTGAGAGTCAGTATTTCTTTCCCTTTATATGTCAGCGATGTGTCTCATGTTCTCCTATAAATTTCGTCTCTAATGTGGGGTTTTTTTTTTTGTGTGTGAATCATACATGTACCTCACATGGCAACTTATGTTGCCGTGCATAGTTCGTATGCACTTTGTGCAATTCTCAATACCATTTCGCAATTCAATCCTATTCATCCTCAAATTATCAGCCAACAATTCTATCATAAGATTCAGGAGGTCTTCTTTATTTTCTACTATATTTTGGAATCTTAGGTAGAATGCGGATTTGTCCATTTCAAGATGCGTTATTGGCTCTTCAAGCTCTTGATTCGTTGCCATCAATTTCTTTTCTGTCTCCTCTAGTTTTTTTTCTGTCTGTTCCGTTCTTACTTTCTTTGTTTTTATTCTCTGCTCATTCTTGGCAATTGTCTCTTGTATTTCTCCCATTCTATCATCTAATTTCCATATGCCTTCTTTTACTTCATCCATATCATTCTTTAATTCCTCATGGTTCTTTCCAATCGATTTTTGGATTTTCAAAATCATATTTAGAGTTGTCTGCATACTTTGTAAATTCATTGCAGACCCTGCCTTCTTGCCTCCCAACATATCTCCTATCAATTTCTGTCCTGCTGGAGAGGCAGTCATTTGCATGATTTTCTTTGCAATTTTTGTAATTGTCGCTGTACTTGTCATATCCAGTTTCCCAAAGAGCTTCTTCCACAATACCATAAAATATCTGGTTCCTTTCCCCTCCAGAAGCTATCTTTCTAATAGCAATTCCTTCTCTTTTATCTACTTATCCTATAGTTATAATTATTAAATATTTCTTACTTTTGTAATCTTACTCACCTAATTTACTATCAATTAAATTTGACAATTAATTAATTAAGTAAGTAAGTAAGTAAGTAAGTAAGATAATCAAATAATTAGATAATATAGTTAATTCTACTGGTCTACTCAACAACATCATTAACAATTTCACTCTAAATTTATTTAACAATACCTAAATAAACTAAAATATAATATTTCAAAGAAAAGAAAAAATCAAAGTATAAATTATTTAAAACTATTTAAAACTAACTTTGTCAATCAAATTCAGTACAATATTTTCTCTTAATCAGTAAATTTAATAAGTTTAGTAAATTAGTAAATTTATCTATTTATATACTACATCATATACTATATCAATACTACTACCAAGGATCCGTTAGGTGTTAAATAGTAAAAATAAAGATAAGAAAAAATCTAAGTATACACCATGATATTTACTATTAAATAATCAATATACACAATATACATATCTGGCCACTGATCTTCCCAATCCAAAGTCTTCTATTGATTTTAAGCAAGTCTTTCACTCTCCTACTTTACACCGTCCACACCTCTTCCATTCACTACTATCTAAGTCCTAAGTCCATGATGTCCGCTCTTTCTAATATGCACCGTCACTGTCACTATCACTGTCACTTCGCTCTCCAAACCTTGTCTTTTCAGTTTTTGTGTCCACAATCTCCAGTCATTCACTCCCGATCACCACAGGTTCAATCACAATCTTTACCACAATTTCCGAAGTTCTTTCCTTTCCTTTCAACTCTTCTGATTGCCCTCTTTCTTCTTTTCAACCTTCTTCTCAATACTTCGCTCCACTGCCAAAGCACTGCTTTCCCCCTCTTTGGAGACTCACTTATCAATCAGTTTGTAGATTCCGCCAGATTAGGGAAGCAGCCCAGTAACTCACTCTGTCCCATCTCTAGCTGCCGATACCTCTCAATGCTTTTCACTCCTTGTTTCCTTCACCATTCAAGTAGGCCGTCATGTCTCTGGATCCAACCATTACAGCCGCTCTCTTTCACGCCAAAATTCAAGGGGTTCCTCCTTCCGTAACTGGAGATCACACTTCTCTCTGTTACCCCAAGAATGTTCCCTGTACAGAGCCGACCCCTCCAGGATGGGACTCACCTCTACCAGCTTCCAGACGCGAAAATTCGATCTGAGAAAACGGGGCTCTGTTTTCCTGAACCACAGCACCGTGATGTCACCCTGGAAGTCCTCCCACCCATCAATGTTTTTATATTTTCCTCTTTCTCTAAGAAACCAAGGTGAATTACATAGGGATCCTCCCTATATCTATGATAGCCATGATAGCCCCAAAGGTGCAATTTACTGATAACAATTGTAAAATACCTGCCATTGTGCATATGATTAGTCACAAACCCACCATTGACAAAAAGGCAAAATCTAAACTATCAAGAACTTTGCCACCATTTGAGCTTGCTTATAAAAGGTGGGGTACACACACCAAACCAAACCAAACCAAACCAAACCAAACCAAACCAAACCAAACCAAACCAAACCAAACCAAACCAAACCAAACCAAACCAAACCAAACCAAACCAAACCACCAAACCAAACCACCACCAAATCAAACCAAACCAAACCAAAAACACCCCTCAGGACTGCCACAATATCATTATTTTTTTTACTTTCAAGATTATTTTGAAGAATAGGCAAGCTTTCACACATTCATGGCAGAGCTTGGTATGTTGCTTTGGCTATCTTGCTTAGGCTAGCTTCCCATATATTTTGAATGGAATGAGATAGATGACCTCTGCTTGATTGCCTAACTTGTATTTTTTGTATTTTCTTCTCTTTGTTTCCTCTTCCTAAAATTTCTTCACTTGGAGAGAGAGATTATTTGAACAAGCTATCTCTTTCTAAATTGCTTTTCTTTGTATGCAGGCTGTGTTGCCCTGAAAAGTGCTAACTGCAAATTAGTTCAGCTATGCAATCTTGGTTGGTTAATTAGCATCCAGGCCCAATTTGCCCTGCTATCTGAAATTGGCATGTAAGTTCACCACAAAGGCTTTCTTTTGTCTCTGAAGTGGCTGGGAGTAATAGCCAAGGCATTTCTTTCAATGTGTATTCTCCATTGTGTGCTTACTTACCTCTTGTAATCTCTTCCTTGAGGGTGAAGGTTCGTTCTCTGAGTTTGTGGGTTGGTTTCCAAATGTTTTGTTACTGGGCTAGGTAACATCTTCAGCGGAGTTTTAAAGGATGTCAATATCAGTGTTTTTCTGTTTGTGGTTGACAGGTAAAACCCATTACCGTTTTAAAGAGACAGAGACTAAAATAATCCTGGAACAAAGTTTATTCTTTGCAAAGGGCCTTTCTCTCTAAAGTAGAGAAAGACGGAAATAAAACAATTTACATGAGTTTTTATAGTCTTCAGGAACATCAGAATACACGTCAATAAAGTACCTTGGGAATCAGTTTCAGATCTTACATAACATCTTATATAACATATGTAGTACATGATTCCACCCTGGAAATTCCCCAATTCCCAACAGAAATACCCCTCAAAAACATCAATTGCGTACTTCCTTTAATTAATTAGGGCAAGTTAACCCAAGAGCATATTTCCTGCAAGATAAACATCCTCTAAAAAACACAGGAATTACACACTTCCTTTCTCATGTTCTTAAATGTCAGCTAAATTATATAATCAGGTTATACAAGGTAAAACAAAGCCTTAACATGATTTTAAAATGGCGTAACTCAGGTTATGCTTTTACAGGAATAATTCTTATTTTTCTCACAATCCCCCCTTCTCCTCTTCATTATCTTTTATTCCTGTAAACTATGAATATCCTGTAACAGTATAGAAACTCCTCTCCATACAATAGGTAATTTGGTCAATGCCATGTTACCACATAAAAACATTAATTTGGAGGGAACTTGTATCCTTAAACATAGAAAATGTAACCCTTCCTCCAAAATCTGAAACTTCTTGTATGAAGGTGTATAATTACCAAATAGCTCAGTGCATTGCTTATATAAAAATTCCATTCTATTTGTAAGGCCAATGTATTGAGGAACTATCTCATATGTACGTTTACACTTGGCACACACCATCTTCAAAAGATGACTTAATACATATCTCAGCTTCCTCAGTGGTGTCTATTAGGGTTAGTGGTGTTTCTATAAGAGAATAACGGTGCTCGAATTCAGTATGGAAACATAGCTGCTACCATGTTATAGGGTAACTAGGCAACACAGCCAAAATCCCCATTCCTATCCACACCTGTAGAATAACAAACACTACCACAAAAAAACCCATTATTCCTAGTGAACTAGCTCCCCCAACATATTGTTCAAAGAGATAAAAGATTATTATCTTACCTCCAATTCATCAATCAATCAAGGAGAACTTACATCCACTGGATACCAAAACATAGATTTACACCAATCAATAATATCTTTCCTCAATACAATCAAAAACACAACAAGAATTATTACCACTCCTAGCCAAATACAAAATTCTTCATAAAACTCTTCTTCCATCCATTGGTCCCCAATCGTCTAAGGTTTGTCATCAAAAAGTCAATTTAAAAGGGTTTGCAGGTTCCATAGCAACTGTCCTTCCATAAGGCAAAGCCACCAGTCCCTTGACTCTGGAATAGCATACCCAACCTTGTTCCTTAGTCCTTACAGCCGACCCTGTAGTTAGCAGAACTTGGAACGGTCCTTCCCACACCAGCTGCAACTTCTTCTCAGTAATGGCTTTTATCGGACCCAGTCTCCACTTTTGTATTCATGTGCTTGGAAATCAAGAGGTGGATTCTGTCCTTTTTACCTTAAATGAGAAAAACACCGGGACAGTCCCTGTATATATATATTTTCAGAAAAAACATCCTTCAATTCTATCCTAGGCATTCCAACTTTCCCCACTTCAGAGGAATCACACCACACCTCTATCAAAATTAGCTAAACTATTTCCACAAGCTTCAAAGAAATGCAAAGCTTAATCTAAATTCACAAGTCTATACAGACTAACTTACAAGTAACTTCCTAGCTAACCAGACCAAAAGTCCATCTTTATCTTCTACCAGTAATTCTTCCCTCAAGGGAACATTCTTTATCTAGACAACACTAAGCTAAAATAACATAGTCAACTATTCCCCAGACTATCCAGTATCTAGAAATCTCCTTCTCAGCATTCAAAATCATTCAAAATACACAGACATAAAAACATAAAAGAGGGTAATAAAAAACTTCAAAAAGCAAAAGAAAATCACCTAATAGAGGTACTCCAGGTCTCTACTCCCAAAAATAATTGTTTCAAACTTTCAATGTCACTTCTCTAAAGCCGGACAGGAAATACATCTACATAGCTGCCAATGCAGTCAGAAACAATGCAGGATCAAATCACCCGTTTGCCCCTCCTTTCTCTCAGACAAACTCAGCAAAGGAAAAAAAAATGTGTAAAAGGGAAAACAAACCGCACCTTCCCTCCCCCCTTTTCCTACTTCTCTTGTTCAGAACAAAAAGACGGGGAAATATAGAGAAGAAAAATACTACTCCTGTCTCCAATTAACATCGCAAACACCTCTTCCTAATCCTACTTCTCCATAGGATCTCTCTCATCTCTCACTTGCTCATTCAAACACTTGCTATTACAACATAACAACAACTACAACAACAAACTCTTGCCACTCACTATTTCAATATACAAAGGGAGATTTCTCAGGGGTTCAACGCACAGGCATTCACAAATATCAGGATCACCTTACCACCCCCATTTAAGGGCTTACCACACACACTCATATTTATTCTGCAATCAGACCTTTTAGTGTATTCCAACACACACATGCCTTTTCCCTGCCAATTAGTCAGCATAAATACTTCAGGGAGCTTTATTATCATCCTCAGTATTATTATTTTTACAAGATAATGAGCTCTATTGCCTAAACAACTCTCATTACACACACATACCATTTAACAACATTTGCAAACCTGGAATAAAACCTAGAAAGGTTCCATCCCTTCAGATACCCATTTCATTTTTATCCTTGACATCTTGTAGCCCATTCCTCAAGCAGTGGAAAACTTCAGGATGCGGTTTTTAATCAAAAACTTGATTTCGGGCCCTAACCACACCTGTCCTCCACAGCTCCAGGCCTAAGCCAAGAAGGTCACTTAATTAGCCGGCACACAAATATCACCATCACATCACATTAATCAAAGACAAAATATTCGCATTCAACCTCAGGTAAGAAGAACAATAACCCTTCCTTACCACATTCCTACAGAGTTTTCTGCCTCATCCAAGAACAAGAAAGATCTGTATACCAAGCTCACATCCCAGAAGAGACAATGCATCTCTCCCAAGCAGATTAAGACCTACTTCTAGAACAAATATCACATCCAAACGTATAATACACTTTCCACAACTCAATTTCACATTCTTCAACAATAGCACATCAAAAGATATACCCTTGACACCCCTTATCTTAATAGTTACACCTGTAGGATGCACTCCTCTAGGCAATTTACAAATAGAGGTTCTAGTCACACCCGTATCTATTAGAAACACATGATCTTCCTCTTCTGGACCCACTAATCATCCTCTTCTCAGGACAAATTCTAACAAAATGCCTCTCCTTTACACACACAAAGCACTTTTTGCTTTCCAATCCACCAACACTAAACTTTTTTCCACTGGAGTAATCCTCTCCCAATTCCAGGACACTGTCGCCACATTGCAACCGAAGTTTCACAAAACCTTTTCCTCTTCTACCTAACTCCCTTCCCTCTCCTGTCTGTTTCAACACAGACATTATCATTCATCATTTCTTTCCTTCTTTTTCTCTTCTAGTCTTGGCCTCATCCCTATTCACATAGACCTTTTGAGCTTCTTTCAACAGAGCAGCAATATCAGTAGTAGCTTCTTTATGTCTGGCCATGATTTCGTCACAAATTTCATTTTCATTAAGGACTCATAAGCCGGCGTTTCAGGAGAAAGACCAGTGTGCTTATTCAAATTGTCCTTAATATTTTCCAGAAACACAGACGGTGTTTCTTCCCACAACTGTTCCACCTCAAAAACTTTTGTTAGAGTTTCTTCCTTGAGGTACAGCTGTTTTAACTCCCTCCACTTGTTCCCGATCAGCTAAATTATTATTATTCCAACCAGGATCAACTAATGGAGACTTAACATCTGCAGCAACGGGCTGAACAGCCCCCACTTGGGTTTTATCCCCCCAAAAAACCAAAGCTGCCTATCGAATTTGTGACCTCTCCTCAGGGGAGAACAAATAACCCAATATATGCTGTAACTCTGCAAAAGTATACAGATTGGGTCTCAGGAATAAATCCAGTGACTCAGACAACTTGATCAGATCTGCCTATAAAGACGGCATGTTTCTTTTATAATCTTCCAGATCAGAAGATGTCAAAGACCCATTCACAAAAGCTGCAATACCATTCGGCATTCCTCTTGAAGGAAACATTCCTTTAGTTTGTGAACATGTAACATGAGGAGAAGTGGATGGATTCTGTTTCACAATTACTAACAATTCACCCAACTCCTTCTCCAGCTGCCTATATTACTGCCCTGCTGAAGTCTCTTCCTTTCTACTCCCAGCAGCAACATCAATTTCACCCACAACTTCGACTATACGAAGAAGGGGGAGGTGGGCATGTAGCATAAGCTAAAGGATTCCAACCTTCCTCTTCTTCTTCCTTCCCATACAAAACTCTAGAACTTCTCGGGGAAGAGGGGTTAAACTACTGAACATGGAACTGAGGTTCAACATATAACAATTGAGCTTTCAACTTCTTTGTTCACCAAAACGTTCTTCAAAGCATTGATCCAATATGGGTCTGACTCCCCAAACTTACTCCACCTATAATTAGGCTGTATCAACGCAAACGTCAGCCAAACCTCCTTACAATAATTAATCATAGTCACCTTATCTAATACCTTTGTACAAGCTTTCAACCGATCCTCTGACCACTGTACTAACAATTTCCCTAATGGAGATATGGGGGATGGAGTGTATTTCAGTCTCAGCAGCACTTTTCCCTAGTAAAGGCCCCATACTTTCCCCAACCTGTATTACACTAATTATACACACAAATCATACAGGCCATACACACACAAACATACACAAATCCAAACCACCAAAAAGAAAACATATACTCACTCCTGGTGCACTGAAGTTTTCAGGAACGTTCCTCTCTCTGTCCAGACATTCAGGTCTCCGCCTCAAGGTTCATAGAAAAGCAATTCCGGCTGGAAAGGAAATAACCCCATCTCACTGAAATCAGTGTTTGTGCGCACGTATCAGGGAGTTCCATTCCAGACAGAATGTTTTCAGTCCCTTCGGGCGCCAATTGTGGTCGACAGGTAAAACGCATTACCGTTTTAAACAGACAGAGACTAAAATAATCCTGGAACAAAGTTTATTCTTTGCAAAGGGCCTTTCTCTCTAAAGTAGAGAAAGACGGAAATAAAACAATTTACATGAGTTTTTATAGTCTTCAGGAACATCAGAATACACGTCAATAAAGTACCTTGGGAATCAGTTTCAGATCTTACATAACATCTTATATAACATATGTAGTACATGATTCCACCCTGGAAATTCCCCAATTCCCAACAGAAATACCCCTCAAAAACATCAATTGCGTACTTCCTTTAATTAATTAGGGCAAGTTAACCCAAGAGCATATTTCCTGCAAGATAAACATCCTCTAAAAAACACAGGAATTACACACTTCCTTTCTCATGTTCTTAAATGTCAGCTAAATTATATAATCAGGTTATACAAGGTAAAACAAAGCCTTAACATGATTTTAAAATGGCGTAACTCAGGTTATGCTTTTACAGGAATAATTCTTATTTTTCTCACACTGTTTATAAGGGCTTCAGGTGTGGGTGTGTCAAGTGATGTGTCAACTTCACACCACTTTTTGTGATGGGTTTTGTGATGGGTCAGGTATGAGTCATCAGTGAGTCTTGTGATGGGTCTTGGAATAAGGAGATTACATCAGGTTAGGGTCATTAGGAGATGAATTGATGGTGGAGGGTTACATGGGTTGGTTGAGGGTCAGTGCTGTCCCTGGTTGGCTGTGTGGTTTATTTGGATTCTGAAGGGTTCGTAGGCTGGTTGAAGTCAATGTGTCTGTTGATGGAATTGCTTGTGGAGTGCCAAGCTTTCATAAACTCATGAGTGTGATGGATGGTAGCATGGCTGATGATTTTTTTTTCAAGTTTTTTATTTTGTTTTACAATATATCCATATCAATGCATGAACAGTGCTTTAGCAAACAGTTGTGAGCCTCTCTTTTCCTGGATTGTTTCCTTTTGGGGTTAGGTTTTAAGTAAGAAAAAATCTTCTCACCCAGTTCCAGACACTGTTCACTAACTCTGCTCCAGCACCAGTCTTAGGTGTTCCTCGGTTGTCCCAGCTTTGTAGCAGCCATCTTTAGGCTGCCTCTTCTCTTTGTCGTGGCTGAGAGGTATATCCATATATAGATACATATCTTGTATATATATACCTATATATAGGTATATATCTTGTATATCTAATTTCTCTTATATCTCTCTTTTTTGTTTTTCTGTAGTGTTTTTCACCAAAATTTTTGTTTTTTCTTTATTTATTTTTAATCCAGACACTTTTCCATAGTTCTCTATTTGCTCTAATAATTTTGGGCCTGTAATTTGTGATTCCTCTAAAATAAAAACCAAATCATCCGCAAAAGCTTGCAATTTATATTCCTCTTTTTAAATTTTCATCCCCTTTATCTCTTTATCTCATCTAATATTTCTATTTAATACTTCCAAAGTCAAGATAAACAATAATGGTGATAAGGGGCATCCTTATCTAGTACCTTTCATAATGCCAACATTTTCTGTCATTTCACAATTCATCATTATATAAGCAGATTGATTGTCATAAATCGTTTTTATTGTGTTTATAAATCTCTCCCCAAAGTCCATTCTGTGCAGTTGTTCTATCATAAATTGCCAATTCACGTTAGCAAAAGCTTTTAAAAACATGCATCTAAAAACATCATCGCCATTTGTTTTTCTGATTATATCAGATAATACTCCAGAGTATTCAAAATTACCCTCATATTATCTCTAATTTGCCTATTAGGTAAAAATCCATTTTGATCCAAATGAATAAATTCATTTAATAGTCTTTTTAGTCTATTCGCCATTATTGAAGCAAAAATCTTGTAATCCACATTTAACAGTGAGATAGATCTATAGATTTTTTATTAATTGTAAATCTATATCTTCTTTAGGTATAAGTGCTACATAGGCCTCCCTCCATGAGTCTGGCATTCTTGCCTTCATTAAAAGTTCATTGAATAGTTCCAGCATTACGTTGCTCATCATGTCTTGTAATGTTTTGTATAATTCTGCTGGTAGACCATCTGGTCCTAGTGCTTTTTCATTTTTTTGTCTTTTTATCGCTTCTGTTAATTCCATCATTGTTATTCTTTCTTCTAGCATTCCCTTGTATTGATCTGTTATTTTAGGTAAGTCTGAGTTTTTCAAGTATTTTGATATCTCTTCCTCTGGGATTTTCTCTTGAGAATAAAGTTTTTAATAGTATTTTTGAATTATCATCTTCTTTTCCTCGTTTCTATAATATAATCTCCCCTCTTCATCCTGTAGATATTTTAATGTCTTCTCCTTCTCTTTTTTCAATTTATATGCTAACCACCTTTTTGGTTTATTTGCATTTTTGAAAAAAATCTGTTTAGTTATTCTTTTTTTTTATTTTAAAAAACAAACTTTGTTGAATTTAAAAATATTAACAAGAAAAAAAAGAGAAAATATACAGATTTTCTCACTCATAAAATTTACATTTTCTATCCACAGTTACACTAACATCTAAATACATGTGATTATATAAACACATATATACAAATATACAAATAGTGACTTATTTACCTATTCTATCTATCTGACAGTGCTTTTTTTTTTTATTACTTGCATTTCCCCTAATTTTTATCTTTACCCTTTTTTCCTTTGGTTTATTCACTTATACCATTTATTCCATACTATAAAATATTTTGAGTCTTCCTTGTCTTTTAATTCAAGAGTTAATTTATCCATTTCTGCGCATGTGTAGATTTTTTGAATTACTTCCTGATTTGTTGGCATACGATCTGTTTTCCACAGTTATGCTATAGCCAGTCTGGCCGCCGTAATTATGTGTAGTGTCAAATATTTTATGTCTTTTCTAATATTCCTTTTTAGCATACCTAATAAGAAAACTTCTGGTTCTAATTCAATTTCTTGATCTATTATTTCTACTATCCATGTTTTTATTTTTTTCCAATATTTCTTTATTTCTGGGCAAAGCCACCAAACATGGAAAAAAGTACCTTGGGCTTTTTTACATTTCCAACACACAGGATTTACATTCGGGTACATTTTCGCTAGTCTCGAGGGAGCTAGATACCACCTATACCACATCTTATAATGGTTCTCCTTGTATGCTGCTGATTTTGTCATACTATAATTATTTTCCCATACCCTCTCCCAATCTTCTAACTGTATATTATGCCCGATGTTCTTTACCCAAGCTATCATCTGTCCTTTTACCAGTTCTTCGGCCAAGTCAAATTCTAATAAGTATTTGTAAGTTTTGGAAACTAGTTTTCCTTCTTTGCACAAATTTTGTAGTTATTTTGTCCAAATTGCTAAAAAACTTCTTGTCTAATTTTATTGGGATTGTTTGGAATAAATAAAGGAGCCTTGGTAGTATATTTGATTTTATTGCTGCAATTCTCCCCAACAGTGAGTTTTAATTTTCCCCATTTTTCCAAATCTTTTATTTTTTGGACCAAAGGTCCGTAATTATTTTCTTTTATCGTTGTACTTCTGGCTGTCATGTTTATCCCTAAGTATTTCACTTTTTTAACTATCTGCAATCCTGAATCTTTTGCTAACTTCTCTGTTTTGCTATTATATTTTTTGTTATCATTTTAGTCTTCTCCTTGTTAATTTTTAGACCGGCTACCTTTCCAAATTCTTCAATTTCTTTTATTAATTTGGGTGTTATTTTTATTGGATCTTCTATGAAGAAGACAAGGTCGTCCGCAAAGGCTTGGACCTTGTATTCTTCTTTTTTTACTTTTAATCCTTTTATTTCTTTATTCAACCTAATTCTAATTAGCAAGTTTTCCAGAGTCATAATAAAAAGTAAGGACCACAATGGGCGGCCCTGCCTTACTCCTTTACTTATTCCAAAAAATTTTGTTGGGTCCCCATTTACTAATACATTAGCCTTTTGGTTCTTATATATTGATGATATCATTCTTGTAAATTTCTCTCTGAAATTCATATTTTCAATTTGGTATGTCATGAACTGCCAGTTGACTTGGTCAAATCCCTTTTGTGCATCCAGAAATATCAGTGCTACTTGTCTTTCTGGATGCATCTCATAATAGTCTAAAACATTAATTACCATTCTTATATTATTTTTTATTTGTCTTGTAGGTAAGAAACCATTTTGATCCTGGTGTATTCTATTATTTAGTATTTTTTTCAACCTATTTGCAATTATGCCCATAAAAATTTTATAATCGGTATTTAATAAGGAGATTGGTCTATAATTTTTTATTAATGTGGTATCTGCCCCCTTTTTCGGTATCAGGGAAATATATGCTTTCCTCCATGTATTTGGTAACTTTGCCTCCGTCAATGCCTCATTATATAATTCTAATAATGTCTCATTTAATGAGTCCCCTAAACTTTCATAAAACTCCATTGGTAGACCGTTGGTCCCTGGTGTTTTGTTATTTGTTTGTCTCTTCAGTGCTTCTTTTAACTCCCCCATAGTAATTTCCTTGTCTAGTAATTCTTTTTCTTCCTCTGTTAATATTGGCATCCCTTCACCACTTAAGTATTTTTCTATTTCCTCTGTTGTTACTTCATCTTTCTCATAAAGCTCTTGGTACTATTGAATTATTATCTCCTTTTTCTTCTCTAAACTCTGTTGGATTATTCCCTTTTTGTCCTGTAATTTCTGAATTATTCTTTTTCCCCTCTCTTTCCTCAACCTAAATGCTAACCACCTCCCCAGCTTGTTTGCTTGTTCGAAGTAATTTTGTCTCATGTATTTCAATGTCATTGCGTATTTTCCCTGTTCTAATATGTTCAAATTATGTTTCGCTGCCATCCAATTAATTCTAATTTGTTCATCTCCCGGATTCTCTTGTAACTTTCTTTTCCATTTTTGAATTTCTTCTAATGCTTTATTGTACTCTTTTTCCCTCTCTTTTTTCCGTTTTGCATTATAGGCTATCGTCAAGCCTCTTACATAGGCCTTAGTTGTGTCCCATAAATTTTGTAGGGAGGTGTGTTGTTTTGTGTTTTCCTTATAAAACAATTCTAATTCCTTCTCCATGTACTCCTTGTATTCCTTTTCTTTCAGGGTCTGTATATTCATTGTCCATCTACTTTTTTTTCTCCACCGTCCCTTCCATGTTAACATTATTGGGTTATCATCCGCCCATTTATTAGTCAATATTTCTACGGATTCTATTTCTGGCATCAACGTATTAGTAACCCATGCCATGTCTAACCTGGACCAGAACCTATGTAGGTTCAAATAGTATGTAAAATTTTTAACTTCCGGGTTATAAAATCTCCAGCTGTCTACCATATTTAGCTCTTCTACTAAGTCTTTAAATGTTCCAGGCAATACATTTTTCTTATTTTTATTTCTCTGACCACTTTTATAATCTTTTCTTATGTCCATAATTGCCTTAAAATCACCGATCAAACACACATTTTCTATTTTTTGTTCTATTATTTTCTCGTGTACATTTTTATAAAATTCTAATTGTCGGCTATTTGGAGCATATATAGCCACCAATAAAATGTTTTTACTGTTAATCTTCAACTCTATCATCACTGTTCTCCCTATCGTGTCAACATATTTTAAATTGCTATCTATTCCTTCTTTCACATATACTACAACCCCTCTTTTTTTCTCCTCCGCCAATGCTACATATGCTTTGCCTAGTTTCTTATATTGTACATACTTTTCATCTTGTTTTCTTATATGTACCTCCTGGAGGCACACAATATCTGTTTTTTGTTTCACAATTTTTCTTAAGATTTGGTGTCTTTTGGATGGTGAGTTGAGACCGTTTACGTTCAAAGATAGAATTTTTAACTCTTGTTCCATTTCTTAATGGTTTTCCTGTTGTTTCTTTTTTGTTTCTTCCTGTTCCTTCCCCCCCTTGTTTGTACTCCTTCTTCCTCTTGAATCTCTCCTTCCTCCTCCTTTTCTCCTTCCTTTGACACTCTTTCACGCTCTCGTCTCTGTTTTCCTCTGGCGTTCCGTCCCAATTCCTCTTTACTATTACTTGTTATTTCATTACCCATCACTTGATCATGTAGTTCTCTTGCTTTGCTTTGTGTGTCCACCCTTATTTTCTTTCCCTGCCACGTTACCAGCATCCCTTCTAGTATTATCCATCTAAAGGGTATTTATCTCTTGTTTAGTAACGTAGCTAAAAACCAATAATCTTTCCACATCTCTCTTATTCTTTTAGAGATTTGTTTCAGGGTAATTATTTCTTTATTCCTGTAATACATGGGATCATCCTTTGTTATTTTATATACAATGTCTCTGACTTTTTTTCTCACGAATCGTATATGTACTTCCCGGGGTAATTTGTTTTGTCATGCATAATTTGTATGGACTCTGTAAACTTTGTCCAATTCATTTATTATTTCATCCTTCTCTCTTTGGAGGGCTTCTGCTATCATCTCCACCATTACTAACGTTAAGTCCTCCTCTCTGTCTTCAGCCACATTTTGGAAGCGTAAGTAAAATTCAGCTCTTTCCATCTCTAATTGCGCCACAGTATTCTCTAATTCTTTATTTAGTCCCATCATTTTCAAATCTAAAGATTCCAATTTTTCTTCAGTCAATTCTGTTTTCTTTTCTATGGCTATTATCCTTTGATCGTTTTTTGTTATAATTTCCTGTATCGAATCCATTTTTTCATCTATCTTCTGGATGTCACTCTTTACCTCTCTCTTAACCTCATCCATGTCCTTCCTGGTTTCTTCGTGATTTCTGGTCATACACTCCTGCATCTTAACCATGGTCTCTTGTATTGTTATGAGTGTAGCCTGCATTGTTGGCATACTTAATACAGTTGACTGCTTCTCTGATGAAAACATTCCCTCTAGGGTCTTCTGTGTCACTGGAGAGGCCGATGGTCCAGTTAGTATTGATGCAGTTTTCTTCCCTATTTTCAGCGTCGTTGTAGTGGTACTCGTCATCTCCTTAAGTATTCTGTATTGTTCCACCAATATCTTGTCTACCTTCTCCCAAATCACCATCCAAATTCTATATAACTTCTTTCTTTCTCTGCTTTCCTTCCTTTTTTTCCCTCCTAACTTGTTTTCATGTATTCAGTTCCTTAATACTTATATTATACAATTTCTTATAAATACAATTTCTCCAAAGTCAGCACTTCTACCTATGAATCAATCAATTACAGTCAATCTATCTATTGTTCAATAATCTATTAATTAATAAATACTTAATTACTACTATATAAATTACTACTACTATGTAAATACTTAATTAATACTGTTGTAAATACTAAACTTAAAATGACCTTATAAGCACTTAAATAAAATCTAATACTTCAATAGTTAATAATTAATAATCTATACTTAGTTGTAAAACAGTTGGTAACAATTACTATAAATTATTATATATATGAAATTTTGCAGTTATAAATAATTCTAAAAGATATTCTAAAAAATATTTACAGGTTATTTATGAGTTCAGTGTAAAATATGTACTGTTTATGTTTCTATAACATTTCAATTAATTTACTTCAAAGTCAGTAAGAATAAATATGGAAAGACTAACAAATTACTATAGGTGTGTGATTATATCCAGAGAAATAGGGAAAAAAGGAATAATGCTATTTTATCACGAGTTCTTTTTATCCAAGTTATTGTAAATTTTTAGAAAAGTTTCCTGTATCTAGCCTTTTCTTCCGTTTCTGATTTCTTTTCCGGCTTAGAATGATTCAATATGGCGATCTGCAATCTACACAGTCACACGTAGGCGTTTTTTACTTTGCCAAACAACCTCTTTCTTTCCATTGGGGCAGCTAAAGCCGGTAGGTATAGTGTCCAATTCCTTTCTCAATCCAGCTATTTAAACAATCCTCTCTCCATGTTCTATTTTCTCATATATTAGTGTTCAGTTCTTTTAATTTTCATGTCTGGTTGAAGTTCGCCCTCTTCCTTTTAACTCTCCTCGTCATTTGCTGCCCGTTTGAATTTCTGAGTTTTCTCCTGCCCGCTGCCCCTCCGAAAATCAGCTTCTCCTCTTCAGGTTCCTGCAAGATGAAAGTATTTAAAGTTTTCTCAGTTCATTCACACCGCCAGTCTTTGCACCGTACTCACTATTTTGCTTCCCATTGGTATCTCTCAGGGCGTCGGGCCTCTGTGTCAGCCGCACCAGCCAGCTTCTTCCAAGTTCGGAATGAGGGTCCTTCCTGGTGTGACGGGAGATCGCACCTCTTCTCGCCTCCTCCGAAGATTCCCCTCCTTACTGCCAGTCCCTCCAGGACCGATCTTCGCCCGAAAGGGCTCCAAAACTTAGAAATTCGGCACTGGGAACAGAGCGCTTCTTTTCCCGTGCCACCCCAACCCTACGTCACCACCGGAAGTCCTGTTTAGTTATTCTTAATTTATTTGCTAGTTGTTCCTGTTCATTTAACTTTATTTCATGTTTTTTTCAATTCCATCAACTTCTTAGTTTTTTTATTTTGAATATCTTTTTGAAATTCTTTCCCTAAGTTCTTATACTCCTCTTCCAATCTTATCTGTTTTTGTCTTTTCTTTTTATTCTTTTTCCCCAAATATGTAATTGCCAGACCTCTAATATAAGCTTTCATGGTATCCCATATAGTCTGAAGTGATATGTCCTCTTTTTTATTTATTTTAAAGAAAAATTCTAATTCTTTTTCCATAAACTGTTGAAAAACCTTTTCATTTAGTATTGTTGCATTTAAAGTCCATCTCGTCCTTTTCCTTTGACCTTTCCATGTTATTATCATTGGGTTATGGTCCGCCCAAATATTTGAGTCAATGTTTACTTCTTGTATATTATCCATAAGTTCTATTGACATCCATATCATATCTATCCTGAACCATGATAAATGTCTATTTGAATAAAAGGTATATTGCTTTTCTTTCATATGTTTTTTGTCTTCAAACATCTTGTATGCTCAATTCTTCTATCATTGTAAAAAAAGATTTTGGCAGTGTTCTCCTAGATTTTTTATTTAACTTGGTTGTTTTATAGTCGAAGTCCACATCTACTATAGCATTAAAATCACCCATTATGCATACATATTCATAATCCAGTTCTAAGATTTTTTTGTGTAATCTTTGGTAAAATTCTTCTTGCTTTTCATTTGGGGCATATACTGCTATCAAAAGTATTTGTTTTAAATTTATTTTTATTTCCACCATCAAAATCCTACCTTCTTCATCTTCAAAGCATAGTTTAGATTCTAGTTTTTCTTTAATATACAATACCACTCCTTTTTTACTCTCTGGTATCAATGATGTAAATAAAACTCCTAATTTTGGATATTGTAATAATTTTACATGTTGTTTTCTAATGTATACTTCTTGTAAACATATAATGTCCATCTTCAAATTTAATTTGGTTAAAGTTCTGTTTCTTTTTATCGCCGCATTTAATCCATTTACATTTAGTGATATTGCTTTGATTTCTTCTTCCATGGTTTACCTGTTACTAGTTTTTGACTTCATCACCCTTGTCTCTCTTTCTTTCATTAGGTCTTTAGAACTCGCCCCTTCCCTTAACACTCTTTCTTCTTTTGTTTTTTCATCTTTCTCTTTCTCTTCATCTCTCTGTTTTGTCTCACCTACTGCTCCCAAATCTTTTTCTAATGGTCCACAAAATTGTTGATAGAATCAAGTCTATGTCTTTGTTCTTGCCATGTCACCATAATTCCTTCCGGTATTAACCATCTAAAACTCACTCCTTTAAATATTAAGAATTTTGTTAAGAATTGATATTTTATCGCCAAATCCCTAACTCTTCTGGGTATTTGTTGTAAAATCACAAGTTCTTTATCTTTATGTTTCAGTGCTGTAATTCCTGCTGCTTATAGTATCTCTGCTTTCGCTGCCTTTTTTATAAATCTTATATGTACTTCTCTTGGTAGTTTGTTCCTCATTGCATATCTTGTATATACTCTAAACACTTCATCAATCTCATTTAAAATCTTTTCCTTGGATTGTTCCAAAGCTTTTTCTTCCTCTATATTTTGAAACCTTAAGTAGAATTCAGATTGCTCCATTTCCAGCATAATAATTGTTCTTTCTTGTAATTTATCAGTTGACACCAATTTTTTTTCTAATTCCTCAACTTTCTTATCCGTCATTTCTGCTTTTTCCTTTTACTTTCTGAATTCTCTTTTCATTTTTCCCCATCATATCTTTCATTTCTTTTAGTTCCTGTTTTATATCATCATGGAGCAATTGCATAAAATTTCTTAGTTCCATCATCTCTGAAGTTTTCTGTGTTTCTGCTGCTGAGGGGCTTGATGCTGGATGCAAATGGGCTATAAATTTATTCATTTCTATAATTTGTAATCCACTTGTGGTTTAATTATAATCCAAATATCTAATCCACCCAATGGTTGAATTAACAAAAAGGAAAAAAGAAAATCCCAATCAACCACCTCCCTCCAAAAATTTAAGGCTCCAAAACTCCCATATAAAAATTTAAAAAACAAGAGGAGAGAAAAGAGAAGAAAAAAAGAAGAAAAAAGAAAAGCTAATCCAGCTGCTCAAAAAGTAAAAAATTAAGAATCAAAATCCAAACAAGAATAGCCAAAAAAAGATTTTTTTTAAAAAAAAAATTTTCTTCTGACTCTTCAGGTCATAATCCAAACTTTTGATAGTCCAATTCTATTAAATTCAATAAAAATGCATCTGGGTGAGAAACAAATCAAAAATATAGACTTTTCACTTTTCGCTTTTCCATCAGCAAGCATCAAAACAAAATACTTCAAATAGAACCAGTCATCCCAGGAGAGAAAAAAATAAGATTAAATGCCCCCCCCCAAAAGTTCAAAAGCAAGTTCAAAGTCTAGTCTTCTCTCTTCCACAGCTGTTCTATTATCATTCAGCCAAAATGTCAAGGTCAATTTATTTGAATTTCTTCAAAGTAAATTTTTTTTCTGCCACTAGATGGCACTGCAGGTTAACTTTTAGCATTAATACAGTACTTTCACTCCTTTAAGCTTCGTTGTTTCAAAAATTTTCTTCTAGCAATCACCACCATTCTGTAACATTTAATTCAAATGGGATGCCATCTTCCATTAATTTCATTATCCAAATTCTTATTGTCAAGTTTTATAAAAGTTAAAAATTCCCCAAATCCTTTTTTTTCTTCAATAGCAATATAGTAAAAGCTTCCGGTTGCGCTTTCCTCACTGCCAAACCTCACATCCTCTCTACTGGATGTGAGAGCGAATACACACCCACTCTCACTCCTCGCTCTCAGGTAATCTTTTCCACCCTTGGATTTTTCAGGTGGATTTGAAGAGAAACTCTCAAAAATAAAAATCAAGTCACTCTTACCTCAATGTCACATGCTGACTTTCTTCTTCCTCTTTTGTTGCAGCCGCCCCAGCTTCCTAGCGACTTCTAGGTCGCTTTCTGCACTGTCCAGTTTGAGGAGCTTCTTCCAGTCCTGCCAGAGAGTTTGTGATGTCCCTGTGCTGACTGGTACATGCTCCTCTTGTTTGTCATCCCTACAGGATGACTTAGGTCACCAAAGACCCCCAGACAGCGGAGATCTCGATGGGTCTTTGAGAGCCCTCAAAGAGCCCGTCATATCGCCACGATGCTGGCCATGCCTCTTCCATACATACATCATTGGTGATGAAGAAAATTGTTGATAGTTGTTTGACATTGCTGGTATTGTGTCTGTGTTATGTAGATTGGAGGTGAAGAGTAAATTCAGGCACAGCCACAACTGAGAGCCTAGAAGAGCAAGTAGGCTTGGAAGAAGGATCTGCAGAATGAATGAGCTGGTGGGAAAAGCTTCATTAGGAAAGGACAGACCAAAGATCAGCAAGAAAAGTTTGGCAAAGGTGATGGAATTCTGATAGCATCCCCATATTCCAGGACCGAGTGGCTGTGGCTGCTGGCGTCCCGGTATAGCCAGCTGATGCCATCGCTGGTTATTGGGGGTGAATCACTGGCCCCCACGGAAAGGTCCCGCAACTTGGGCATCCTCCTGGACGCACGGCTGTCTTTAGAAGGGCATATGACGGCCGTGGCCAGGGGGGCTTTTTATCAGGTTCGCCTGATACGCCAGTTGCGCCCCTTTTTGGATCGGGACTCCCTACGCACAGTCACTCAAGCACTTGTCACCTCTCGTCTGGACTACTGTAAAATACTACATGGGCTCCCCTTGGGGTACACCCGGAGGCTCCAACTGGTGCAGAATGCGGCAGCACGGGGGATTATGGGAGTGACGGGGCGCTCCCATGTGACTCCTCTCCTGCACGAGCTGCATTGGCTTCCGGTGGACTTCCGGGTGTGCTTCAAGGTGTTGGTGATCACCTTTAAAGTGCTCCATGGCTTAGGGCCAGGGTACTTACGGGACTGCCTTCTGCCACCAATAGCCTCCCACCGGCCAGTTCGCTCCCACAGAGAGGGCCTCCTCAGGGTGCCGTCGGCTAGACAATGCCGGCTGGCGACCCCCAGGAGGAGAGCCTTCTCTGTGGTGGCACCTACCCTTTGGAACAATCTACCCCCAGAGATACGAGTGATCTCCGACCTCCGGACTTTTCGTCGGGCCCTAAAAACTCATCTCTTTTAGTTAGCCGGTCTCTCTTGATTTTATGATTTTATGGTTGATTTTAAATTTTGATATGGATTTTAAATTGATAAATTTTAAACTATGGGCCAAATTTAATTATTTTAAATCTATTTTTAATCGTACTTTATGTATAAATGTTTTATTTTGGCTGTTCACTGCCCTGAGTCCGAAAGGAGAAGGGCGGTATAGAAATTTGAAAAATAAATAAATAAATAAATAAATAAATAAATAAATAAATAAATAAATAAATAAATAAATAAATAAATAAATAAATATTGTTTCTCCCTCTTTTCACCTTTAGGCTAAAAGCAAGCTCCAAAAGAGAAAGTGCTGAAGATGCTAATAAAATGACTGTATCGAAGTTGCAATAAGGAACAGAAAATTGGAAAGGGAGGGAGTATGACACAGTTAAGAAACTGTAAACAACAACAACAACAACAACAACCAGAAAAAAATCTAGTTTTTTAAGTTGCAGCCACTGTTTATGTAGAAATCAGTATAAAAATTATCTAAAGGTATGGTAGTAAACAAATATCACTGTTGTTTAAACAGAAGCATGTATTGGTTTCTGGAAAATTCCTGTCCCCTTTTCCATTCTCCCACACTCCATCCATAGTTTTTCCAGTTCTGATGGATTTTGAAAGGACTCAACCTCTTCCTATTTCCAGAAAAGTAAGAGGTATGCAGGCTTTCATTTTATGCCTATTTGACAAAGTGCATCTTAATCTTATTGACTGAGCCTTTCTAACATGCAGCTCACAATCTGCATATGATAAATGCAAGCTGGTGTTCACTACACAAGAAATTCTTTGCCATCAGAGATGGTGACAAATACATTTAAAAATGGAAAAGATGAAATTGGCAAGTCAGAAACTAAGATCAAATATTATATAATCCATATAAATATGGAAGAGATGTCAATTTTTCAAGGCTGAAGTACAGGTAGTCCTTGACTTACAACCACAACTGAGCCCAAAATTTCAGTTGATAAGTGAAACATTTGTTAAGTGAATTTTGCCCCATTTTACGATTTTTCTTGCCATAGTTGTTAAGTGAATCACTGCAGTTATTAAATTAATAACAGGGTTGTTAAGTGAATCTGGTTTCCCACTGACTTGAATAGAGTGGAGTGGAGTGGAGTGGAATGGAATGGAATGGAATGGAATGGAATGGAATGGAATGGAATAGAATAGAATAGAATAGAATAGAATAGAATAGAATAGAATAGAATAGAATAGAATAGAATAGAATAGAATAGAATAGAATAGAGCTGGAAAAGACCTTTGAGATCTTCTAGTCCAGCCCCCTGCTCAAACAGGAGAACTTATACTATTTCAGATAAGTGTCTGTCTTGTTTCTTCTTAAAAATCTCCAATGATGGAACGTCCACGATTTCTAAACACAAATTATTCCTCTGGTTAATTGTCCTCAATTTTTGACTTTGTTTGCCAGAATGACCCCAGGAGATTATAATTGTTATAAATATGAGTTAGTTGCCAAGCATTCTAATTTTAATCATGTGACCATGGGGATGCTGCAATGGTTGTGTGAAAAACAGTCATTAGTACTTTTTAAAATGAAGTTTGTAAGTCAAGGACTATCTGAATAGTCAAAAGTGCAAAACTAGAGAGCAGTGTTGAACTGCTGAACCTCAGTTCTTGAGCCAGCAAAAAATTGGCTAGCATATAATTTATTGCTCTGATTGCCAAACCCTTTCTACCTTAGTAATGAGGAGAGCAACTGGTTGCTGCCATCACCTTTTTAATGCAAAAACCCCCAAGGTATTATCTTGTGTTTTGTTACACAAGATAATACCAAACCTATACCTGCCTCTCGACAAGTGCTACCAACGTTCCCCATAGCCAACATAGACCTGTCATCATTAAGACAGGAATAAAGATACCTATTATTAGATCTATACCTCGATCAAGGTGGAACCTGAAGAAGGCTAATTGGGAAAAGTACACAATGGACCTTGAGAACACAATAGGACGTATTCCGGCAATTAGTAACAGCTACTATTGCTTTGTTGGAGCAATTATGTCATCGGCTAAAAAATCCATCCCATGTGGCTTCCGCAAGGAATATATCCCAGGATGGAATGAAACTTGTGAAAACCTGTACCAAAAACTTTTAGAGAATGATGATGCTGAGATAGCCGATGAACTGCTTCATAATCTTGACCTGGTGCGTAGACAGAAATGGGAGCAAACTATGTCTGGATTAGATTTTAAACACTCAAGCAGGAAGGCATGGAGCCTATTGAGAAAACTGGGAGGAGACCAACCAGCTCAATGTAAACAACAAGAGGTTACTCCAGATCAAGTAGCAACTCGAATTGTCAACTTAACTAGAGCACCCCATGATAAGAAACATACTAAACTAGTGAAAAGAGAACTAAAGCATCTAAAAACTCTGGGATTGCCTAACCAGGAATACGCTCGACCCTTCCAAGCAACTGAAATAGACACTGCCTTGAAGAATGTCAAAGCTGGAAAATCTCCAGGTTTTGATGGAGTAATGCTAGAATTTATCATCCATTCTGGACCTCGCACAAGAGAATGGCTGGCAAAATTTTATACAGATTTTCTAACTTCCAGTAAGCTCCCTCCAGAATTTAAAAGAACCAAGGTAATCGGCATATTAAAACCTGGAAAAGAAAGCAATAAGCCAGAAAAATATCGCCCCATTGCTCTGTTAAGTGTCTGTTATAAACCACTTGAAAGGTTGATACTTAACAGAATCGGAAAGAAAATTAACGAACAAATACTGGTTGAACAGGCTGGGTTTAGATCTTATTGGAGCTATGCTGATCAGGTCTTTAGTCTTACAAGCTATATTGAAAGCAGCTATCAGAATAAATTGAAAACATCTGTTGTATTTGAGGATCTCACAGCAGCATACGATACAGTATGGAGGGAGGGCCTATTAAGCAAATTCCTCCACGCTGTCCCCTGTAGGACTATGGGCCACCTAATAAATAACATGCTTTCAGCAAGGACCTTTCAAGTCATCATGGGTGACAAAATCAGCAAGCAAAGACACCTGAATAACAGACACCCTCAGGGCTCCGTGCTGGCCCTATCTCTATTTAATTTATATATTTCCGCTATGCCACCCATGCTATCAACAAAGTTCTCTTATGCTGATGACCTGGTATTAGCATATAGCCACAGGGACATCGAAGCTACAGAAGGTGTACTTACAGCTGACCTTACAACTTTGAGTACATACTTCCACCAATGGAGGTTAATCCCAAACCTAAGTAAAACAGTTACATCATGTTTTCACCTTAACAACAAATTGGCAAAAAGAAGACTCAATGTATACCTAAACAACAAACTGCTCCCATATGAGGCAACACCAAAATACCTGGGTGTCACCTTAGACAGGACTCTGTCTTTTAAAAAAACATATTCAGAATATGGCTGCCAAGGTTAACAGCAGAAATAGCATTCTACAAAAACTATGCGGAACAACTTGGGGAGCTTCAGCCCCAACTCTTTGATGTGCAGCCCTTGGGCTTTGCTACTCTGCAGCGGAATACTGAGCACCTGTATGGATAAACAGCTCACATACAGGACTTATTGATGTTCAACTCAACCATACGACAAGGCTAATTACTGGGTGCATAAAATCTACACCTAGTTACTGCTTACCACTTCTTAGTCCCCCGCACGTCCCCCGCACATACGACGACAAGAAGCTCTCATTCGGAAGTATAGTAAGATCCTGTTAAATTCCTCTCTACTCATTCATGGCTGCATTCCTGATCTCTTAAGATGCCGATTAAAGTCAAGAAACCCACCACTTTTGACAGCACTTAAGCTGCTGGCCGATCATCAGAACACCACACAAAAGTGGATGGAAGCGTAGAGTAGCTATTCCCCCAAAGATATTTCTGAGCATATAATCCTAATAGTATACCTCCAGGATTTAATCTACCCCGACACATATGGGTGACATATAATAGAATTAGAACGACTCATGGGGTGTGTGCCGACTCCTTGTATAAATGGGGAAAGACATCTTCAGGACAATGAGATTGTGGGGGGCCCCTGACAGACTATCCAACATATAGTGAGGGAATGCTCTAACAGAAGGTATCCAGGAGATTTTAGGGACTTCCTCTGCGTAACAACAACAGCTACTGACTGGATCTCCAAACTCGACATAAACTCTGAAATGTCATTTCTGTTTTCCTCTTAGGTTTTCTTACTGCTCTTTTTCTAATTGTTTTAACCTGTAAAAATGAAGTGTTTTAATATTGTGTGTGACCAGCCATACACTAAATAAATAAATAAACCCCAAGGAAAGCAGTACTGGCTTCATTTTTCCTTCCGCCACACACAATTTCCTGGTAATAAAATAACAGTCAAATAACAGTCAATTGATAAGGAACAGAATTGGATGAATATAAGCAGAAAATTGGAATAATATGTTTAGTCACACAAGTTATCTGACTATCTGAGTACAGGTAGCCCTCAACTTACAATAGTTCATTTAGTGACCATTCAAAGTTACAATAGCATTGAAAAAAGTGACTTATGACTATTTTTCAGTTATGATCTTTCTAGCATCCCATGATCATGTGATCAAAATTCAGATGCTTGGCAACTGGTTCATACTTATGACCATTGCTGTTTCCCAAGGTCATGTGATCTCCTTTTGTTACCTTCTAACAAGTGAAGTCAATGGGGAAACCAGATTCTCTTAACAACCAGGTTACTAATTTATCAACTGCAGTGATTCACTTAATAACTGTGGCAGAAAAGGTTGTAAAATGGGGCAAAACTCACTTAACAAAGGACTTACTTAACAACAGAAATTTTGGGCTCTGTTGTGATCACAAGTTGAGGACTATCTGAACAAGCACTAAATCTATGCTTGGGATACCGGATGGAATGAGTGGGAGCAATCTGTAATGAACAAGCTCAGTCCACAATTAGGGCTGCAACGGAATTACAGTGTGAGTAACAAACCCAGTTCTGCTTTTGTAGCTGGCAGCATCTAGAACTGGGTAGCACAGAGTAGGCAAACTGGTGTTACCCATAACTAAAGTCATAACAAATCAAAAGGACTTTCACAAAAAATCATTTTTGACAGACGCAACCAAAAACTTGCAACACCTCCAGTGATAATAGAATTACTAATAGACATCTGTAGGAACTCAGCTCTCTTTACTGGTTTAAATCAGCTTTCTATGAAGCACAGGACTAGTGCTGTCCTGCTTTAAAAACAGGTCACGTTTTCTTCCATAAGTGCATTAAAATTATATTTATTTGGAGCCTATAGACATGACAATAGACAATGACTAGCACTTCAGAAACTTCTCATCTGGGTTATATAGGCAGCTGTGTCAACTATTCCTAAAACAGTTCCCTTGGGGCTCACCAATTTCATGGTCACCTAACTTTAAGGGTTTTTTTAAAACAGTATTTTAATTTAATTGTAGATATGAAGTTCATATGTTGTAAAGTATGGTTTATCCATCAAACTATAAAGGATATAAGCGTTGCTTGAGCAGGGCCCACAGGATTGTCTGGACTCTACACATCCTTTTCACAACCTGTTTTCCTTGTTACCTTCGTGGTTTCTGAAGGCAGAACATTCAGATTCGGCCTGTTTTGTTTCATACAGTATCAACTTTGTGAACTCTCAAGCGTCCTCTTTCCGCTATATATTCAAGATGGACAGTGATTAATATTTATATGTATTTATATGTTCGGGTGTAGGTATGTACATATGTATGTATATAGCATGTCTATATGTGTGTTGTGTATGTGTACATTTTTGAGAGCAGGCAACAGAATTTCATTTTTAATGTGTGCCAGAATGGCCACAGAAAAAAATGACAATTAAGTTATCTTATTTAGTGCCTTCTTGTATATCTGTCCCATCTTTTATCCTCAGTAATGGATTTAAGTGAGAATAAGGAAAAAATGGAAGAAACATTGGAAACTAAATAATAATAATAATGAACCATGGTGGCACAGTGGTTAGAGTGCAGTACTGCAGGCTACTTCTGGTGACTGCTGGCTGACTGCAATTTGGTAGTTCAAACCTCACCAGGTTTAAGATTGACTCAGCCTTCCATCCAGTGGTGGAATTCAAATTTTTTAACAACCGGTTCTGTGGGTATGGCTTGGTGGGCATGTGATTGGGTGGGCTTGGACAATTCAACATCACTCATGTCAAGGGGCGCTTTGTCCAGCCCCTCCCCTCCCAGCCACTCCTTGTCATCCCCGGCCTCAACGTATCTATAGTTCTGTAAAAATGTTGTTCACCTTTTTTCAACTTTATTATCTGCATCTACATACTATAGATCCGTGATGGCAAACCTATGGCATGTGCCACAGGTGGCACATGTAGCCATATCAGTGGGCACATGAGCTCAGCTCCGATGTGCATGAGTGCTGGCCAGCTGATTTTCTGGCCTTCTGGGCCCACCAGAAGTAGGGAAACAGGCTGTTTCTTGCCTCCGGAGGACCTCGGGAGGTGGTGGGGAAGGCCCATTTTTCTCTCTTCCCAACCTCCAGAGCCTTTCTAGGATTCTGGGAAGGGCAAAAAAGGCCTTTCCCACCCCTCCGGAGGCCCTCTGGAGGCCAGAAACATTTTTGGCCTCTGGAGGGCCTTGTGGGGGGGGGAGGCCGTTTTTGCCCTCCCCAGAATCCTAGAAAGGCTCTGGAGGCTGGGGAGAGCAAAAAATGGGCCTACTGTGCCATCACATGCCAGGAGCGGGGGGAGCGGGGGGTCGCACGCATGCTCAGGGGCATGGCACATAGAATTATGGGCATGGGCACATGCACGTGTGACACTCCACCCCACCCCCGCTCCTGGCATGCAATGGCAAAAAGGTTAGCCATCACTGCTATAGATGTACTTTCATGGACCACTGAAAGGAGGAACTGGCTCACATGCTTTGCCCAAGAGTATGATAGGCAGGCCACAAAACAGGCTTTTAAGGGGCTGCCACAAAGAAGGGGGAGAATGGGGTGAAATGCTACTGGTTCGGACCGGTTCGGGAGGACCGGTAGCAGAGATTGAGGCTAGCTCGCCGTACCGGTAGCAATTGCTGGCTGGCCACGCCCCCGAACCGGGCAGCCCGCAGTCCTGCCATGCTTCCCTGCCTTCCATGCAGCCTTCCCGTGACCAGCTTGTGAAGGCAGGCAAGCGGAAGGCCACGTGGAAGGCAGGCAAGCTTCGCAGGGCTGCGGGGAAGGGAGCTAGCAGCTTACTCCCTTCCCAGTGTGCCTGCCTTCCACGCTGCCAAACTCATTGTTCAGAGTGTTAGCGATCTAAGGAAACATCTTCCAACTCTTCAAAATCGACTTTAAGAGCACTGAGAAGCCAACAGCAAAAGTGGAGGGAGGGACACACACACACACACACACACACACGCCCCTGTTGCCCTCCCCCCCCAGTACTTTTGCTGTCGGTTTAAAGTCAATCTTGAAGAGCTGGAAGGTATTTCCTTACATCGCCACCAAACTGATTGTTGGGAGCATCAGCGATCTAAGGATACGTCTTCTTACACCTTCTCCTCCCCATTCCCCCTCCCCTTGTTTTTCTATTTATGTGCTGGATTCTGCTAATTACACCTTCTCCTCCCCATTCCCCCCCTCGTTTTTCCATTTCTGTGCTGGATTCTGCTAATTACACTTCTCCTCCCCATTCACCCCCCTCATTTTTCCATTTCTGTGCCTGGATTCTGCTAATTACACCTTCTCCTCCCCATTCACCCCCCTCATTTTTCCATTTCTGTGCCTGGATTCTGCTAATTACACCTTCTCCTCCCCATTGCCCCCCCCTCATTTTTCCATTTCTGTGCCTGGATTCTGCTTCTGCAAGAGAAGGCTCCGATGTTTGCTTGAGTGATGGAGGGAAACTCAAAGCATTGGGGGCTTCAGAAGGGCAGAATGAGCTTCAAAATGTGCAGCTCCTGGCTCTAACAGTGAGTGACGTCAAGTTGGCCACACCCACCCGGTCATATGACCACCAAGCCACGCCCATCAAGCCACACCCACAGAACTGGTAGCAAACATTTTTTTACATTTCACCCCGGGGGGAATGTATTTTCCAAAGCAGCAGGAGGCAAAACAAGAAGGCTTGGATAGAAACTGAACAAAGAGAGAAGCAACCTAAAACTAAGGAGCAATTTCCTGACAGTGAGAACAGTCTCACAGTTGGGTGCTCCAACACTGGTTTTCAAAAAGAGACTGGACAGCCATTTTTTTGAAATGGTATAGGGTCCCCTCCAAGGTCCCTTCTAAGTATTATTCTGACACCTTTCCCAGGCCCTCCACTCAGATTTGGCATCCTCAGTTTTCCTGCCTGAGCAGGGAGTTGGACTAGAAAACCTCCAGTCCCTTTCAACTCTTATTCTGTTATTCCTAAACTAAATAGCTAAGATCCTCAATGGGACCCTATCTCTTTTGCTCCCTCTGGGGAGCCAGCTGGCCTCTTTATTCCCCCTCGTTCCTGAGGCAGCAGGTAGCACAACACGAGGCCATGGAGGCTTTATAGTGTTTCTGGGATGACAGGAGTGTGCTGCTGCTGCCGTTCCAGAGGTTGGGGGGCACCTGGGAAGCCAGGCACTCCCACAACCTGACCGGGCGGGCTGGCAAGGGCCGGCTGACAAAGGGTGATCATTCCTTCATTCATGATCCCTGGAGGACTGGGTCCTGGGGGTTGGGCTAGGCTGGCTGCCTTGCATGGCAGTGGCAGGGATCACTGTCGGGGGGTGCCTCCAGGCCTGGATGTGGCGGGCTGCCCTTGCCTGGGCGGCTCCAAAATTAAATGCAGAAAGCAGCATACCACAGAAGGGAGACCCGCTCCAGACCTGCTTATTCGGCCAAAGGCCCGCCTCATGGGCAACATGGCAAGGCCTGGCCAATTGGCCTTCTTTTGGGCCCAGCTCTCAGCTGCCACTCAGCCTCCCCTCCATCTCAGATCCCACATCCAACCCATGACAGGGCAACCTGCTGCTTCTGGACGGCAGGTAAGCAAACCTCAGGGGGAGAGCACTGCACTCGCACTTTCTCTTGAGCCTCCCTCCCGGAGCCAGGCCCAAAAGTTGGCCAAGCCAAACCGTGTCCCCCCTCACCCACAGCATTTGGATGAGTGCGGCAAGCCCCCTCCCCCGCCATTGGCTTTACCTTCTTTCTCTTTGCTAAACCGGGCAGGGACAGGGCCAGCAGGTGATGCATCCGGCCCGTGGGCCATGAGTTTGACACCCTTGGTCTAACACATTGATCTTAATTATGCTAATGAAGCAACATTTGAAAAAGGGTGCAGTTTCATGGATTTCCAGTGTGTGTTTGTATATGAGTGTCAAAAAAATCAAATGGCAACAACAACTATTCAACCAAAGTTCTGCACTTTACTTACACAGTTGTTGCACCATTCTGATACCACCACTACCACAATCCCAGCCACAGCACTCTTTACCATGTTCTGCTCACTATAATGAAGCCTCCCTGCCCATATGAAAAGTTTTATTGTTCTTAAAATAGCACGTACAAATGTTATTGTGGATTGTTTAAAAAAATCAGACTTTGTTTTACTATTATTAATCTTGTTGCACCACCTGTTGTTTGGAAGTAGTTAGAGCAATAGGTTTCCAAAGTAGTGAACAATTAAAAATTGGCAAGGTGAAATGTACAATTAAAAATAATACAGTATATATATACAGTATGTGTATGTGCAAATAGAACAACAGAAGAGCCCATAAACTCCCATATTCAACCTGAAACATCTTTTTAAAAATGAAAGACATATTTATATTTTAAAACAGTGAATGTTAGGGATTCAAAAGGAATCCAGCAAAATGGACAGCTTTAACCCATATCACAGCCTGATGCAGTCTATTTGTCAGCGTTCCAAATTAGGCTTTCTTCCAGCGCTGACATAACAAGTTGAAGCAGAAAGAGCGGAAGCTTGATTTATTGCTGAGATGAACTTTTACCTAGTTTTGTATATACAGATAGGGTTTCCTGGGAGACGAGGGTGGGGGCTGCATTCCTGTGAAAAGAACGTGCCGGGATGTAGAGATGGATCTGTATGATGGCCAATGGGACGTTGGGGCTGGAGAGCGGAAGAGGAGGGGGTTGGAAGGAGGGGCCAGTTTGGCTGCAATTTGAGTCAGAAATGTCGGATTCTGCTATGCTTAAAAATAAAATGTTTCATTAGACAGCTTGCGCTTGAGAATGAAGTTTATTCAAGATAGCACCGAAACCTGACAGACAGCCAAAACTCTCCTCCAAATCCAGGCTGGCTGAGGTTAAATCATCCCGTTCCCTCCCAGACATCTGGTCGGACAGACTATGGCTGAAGCCAAGCTCTTGGAGGAAAGCCTGCTTCAAGAAACGGGAGGAGCAGAAGCGGTCGTGATTCCAGCCAACTTGGAAAATACAAAGGTAAAAGATAAAGAAAAACCCCTAAGTGAATTGGGAAGGGCGAGCTGGGGATGGGAATGGCAGCGAAGCCCAGACAAGGCAGCACCTCCCCACCCCAGGATGAGAGACGAGGCAGAGGACTACCAACACCAAGGCTGGCCCTCCAGAGCTCAGCACAGAGAGGAGAGGGCAGAGAGGGAGGAACCACCCCAGTTCAGAGGGAAATTCGATGGTGACCCAGACAACCTCGCCCAATTCCTCGATTCAGCTGAGATATACATAGAGCGGTTCGGACACCTCTACCCTTTCCCCAGAGCCCTAGTGAATGCTATCTCGGAAGGGCTGGAGGGAGAAGCAAAGAGGTGGTCAGCATCACTCTACAAATACAGGGCCCCCCAGCTACAAAATGCGGATGGGTTCTTGCAACTATTGAGAGCCCGTTATGAGGAGGAGGAGGAGGACCCCTATGTGGAAGACGAGCTCAGAAACCTAATGCAGAGGGGGAAGCCTATCAGAGAGCATATCCGTGAATTCAGGAGAGTCATTGGGACACTGCCTCCCCTACCGGAGCGATTGCTGGTGTATTTTTTTAGAACAAGCCTAGATAAAAGAATTTCCCAAGTGACTGCCTATCGTGACATCCCAAACCGACTCGCTGAATGGTTCCGGGTAGCGATAAAAGTCGACAGAGGGCTGCGGGCGAGTGACACGTCAAAACCACCAGAGGGAAAGGAGAGAGGCCGACCAGACCAGGGGCCACTCAATAGATGAGAAACCCCAACATCACAGCCCTCCTACAGACCAACTGCCCCACGGAGCCCACTGAAATGCTACAGATGTGGGGGAAGCGGCCACATAGCAGCAAGATGTGGAACGCCTAGACCGGGACCCGATCCACCACCCAAAGCATGGCCGGAACGAGGGCCCAAGCGCATCACCCACGTACTGCAGGAAGCTCCCCAAATCCCTGAGTTTTTCGCTCATCTGACCGAAACCAGAGGAATCCCAGACGAGAGAGATCAGTTCCCCGAACCCTATGACACGGAAGACGAAGGCGAGGATGACCCGATGGTGAGTGGACCCGTCCACCCTTTTCTTTTCCCCATACGCCTAACAGCCCCCAAAACAGGGGCCCAAGAGACTTTCCAAGCCCTAATAGACTCGGGTAGCACACGGTGCCTAATCAACCTACCCACAGTTCTAAAATTGGGAATCCGAGCTAAACAGCTCAAACAACCAATTCGCTTCGAGCAAGTTGATGGGTCCCTAGTGGGAGGAACATATGCCACACATTTGACTGAACCCGTGAGACTAGAACTCGCAGATCACTGGGAGACGATCCGCTTCATAATAGCCCCCAAGATGACAGAACCAGTCATATTGGGACTCTCATGGCTCGACAAATGGGGCCCAATCATTTGGTGGCAAGAGGGAACCCGCAGGCTGAGAATAGCAAAGGGGCCCCAACCCCTGCCGCCCCGACCAGAAGAATTCCCTCCCACGCTGAAACCCCAAAGCAGCCCTCCACTACAGAAGAAAACACCACCAACACAAGGGCCCCTCCCAGAAGGTGCAGCAAAACAATTGGCAGCCGCACCCACCACCACTTGTAACGCAAACCAGATCCCAAGGGAGTACCAAGACCTTGCAGGGGTATTCAGCGAGGCCGAGTGTGACATTCTGCCCCCCCACCGCGAGACCGATTGTGCCATCGAGATTATCCCAGGAGCGAAACTACCCAAACCTAAAATGTATGCTATGACGCCCCGAGAAATGCAGGAAATGCGGGACTACATAGACAAAAACTTACAAAGGGGATTTATTGAGCCAGTGAAACCAAGGGTAGCGGCGCCGGTCATGTTTAAAGAGAAAAAGGACGGCTCCATGAGACTGGTGGTCGACTTTCGAAGTATCAATGCTGTTTGCGTACACAACTTGTACCCCCTCCCCCTCATGAAAGACATGTTAGCCCACCTAGCTAAAGGGAAGGTTTTCACCAAACTAGACCTTCGAGAAGCTTATTACCGAGTACGCATAAGGGCAGGAGATGAATGGAAAACAGCATTCAACTGCCCCCTGGGTAGTTTCCAGTTTAAAGTAATGCCTTTTGGATTGCAAGGAGCCCCGGCAGTGTTCATGCAGTTAATAAACGAAGTCTTACATGAACACCTTTACAAAGGGGTCCTCGTCTACCTGGACGATATTCTTATCTACACGGAGACCATAGACGAACATATACCCCTCGTCCGCCAAGTACTGGAAAAACTGCTACGGGCAAACCTATATGTCAAACTGCCAAAATGCGATTTCCACCAATCACGGCTAGACTACCTGGGCTACCGAGTATCAAATGAGGGGATAGAGATGGACCCAGCCAAGGTCCAATCAGTTCTACAATGGCAGCCCCCTCGCACCCGCAGACAACTGCAAAGTTTTCTAGGTTTTGCGAATTTCTACAGACAATTCATCCCCTCGTTTGCGGAAATTGCCAAACCTTTGACAGACCTCCTAAAGACAGGAAGCCCAGCGATGAAACCTCGCCCGGGACAACCCCTACAGTGGGACCTGACCTGCCAACAGGCATTTGAGACGCTAAAAGGACTGTTCGCGAAAGAACCTGTCTTAAAACACCCGGATCCAGAACAGCCTTTTGTCATCCAAGCAGACGCAAGTGATGTGGCAGTAGGAGCCGTGTTACTCCAAAAGAACAACCAAGGGGATCTACAACCCTGCGCCTACACCTCCCGCAAACTCACCGATACGGAGAGGCGATGGGCGGCGTGGGAGAAGGAAGCGTTTGCAGTAAGGTGGGCCTTGTTGACCTGGCGGCACCTTCTAGAGGGAGGCCAGAAACCATTTGAAGTCTGGACTGATCATAAAAACCTAGAGGCCCTAAAAACCCCACGAAAACTGTCGCCCAGGCAAGTGCGGTGGGCACAATACTTCAATCGTTTCAATTTCGAGCTTAAGCACATCCCAGGTGGGAGAAATTTCCTGGCTGATGCCCTCTCCCGGATGCCCCAATACAACAGTGAGCGGGAGCAGGTAGTGAATGCCATCATCCCCTCCACCCAAGCTGCGGCCCAAGTGATCACCAGACGGCAACGACGTGACCAGCAAGGCCAACTTGCAAGTGACTTAACTGCAAAATTAAAAAATGAAACACTGACAGACCCCTGGTATCGGGACAATCAACATCTCTTGACAAAAAGAGATGAACTAGCACGGAGGGGGACAAAGCTCTATGTCCCACAGAGTTTACGCATCCTGATTCTCCAGAGGAGCCATGATGTTAAACCAGCAGGACACTTCGGGTTCCTAAAGACTCTGCACCTAGTACGGAGGCAGTTCTGGTGGCCACATATGAGAAAGGACGTAGACAGTTATGTAAAAAGCTGCACCATTTGTGCCACGATGAAGACAAGGCCAGGGTGCCCGCCTGGATTGTTGCAACCAGTAGCTGAGCCAACAAGACCATGGGAGGAGATCGCAATGGACTTTATAGTAGACCTACCGAGGAGCAGTGGAAATACAGTGATCTGGACTGTAATAGACTTATTCTCCAAACAGGCACACTTCATTCCTTGTAGTGGACTGCCTTCAGCCCGTCAGTTATCCAAACTGTTCCTGAAACACATTTACCGCCTACATGGAGTCCCCAGGAGAATCATTTCCGACAGAGGGGTCCAGTTCACAGCAAAGTTCTGGAGGGAGTTTCTACGGTCCATAGGTTCATCCCAAGGGCTCAGCTCAGCATTTCACCCGAGCACCAATGGGGGGGCAGAAAGACTGAACGCTATGATAGAACAGTATTTAAGATGCTACGTCGACTACCAGCAGTCCAATTGGGCAGACCTCCTATCTTTTGCGGAGGTTGCATATAATAATGCTGTCCACAGCAGCACGGGGCTAACCCCGTTCAAAATAGTGAGTGGCATGGATTTTGTTCCCATGCCAGAATACCCGAGGGAGCCCCCTTCCTCAGTCAGTTTGACCGACTGGATGGCAATGTTGAGACAAACGTGGGAAAATGTTAAGAGGGCGCTGGCAAAGGTGGCTCAATCTTATAAGGACCAAGCAGACAAGCACCGAACTCCCCAAAGACCATTTCAGCTAGGAGAGAAAGTTTACCTCTCCACCAAGTACTTGAGACTTAGACTCCCGAGCAGGAAATTGGGCCCAAAATTTATAGGACCATTTCCTATAATAAAATTAATCAACCCCGTTACAGTGCAATTGCAGTTGCCACGGCTTTTGGGGAAAATTCACCCCGTTTTTCACAGTAGCCTTCTAAAACCTGTAGTGGGGTCTACTTTAAGGCCAACGCCACGTGAACCTCCTGGGCCCCTGGTTGTTGGGGGCCAAACGCACTACGAAGTGCAGCGGATTCTTGATTCAAGATGGCACAGGGGGCGCCTTCAGTACTTAATTAAATGGAAGGGTTACCCATTGTCAGAGGCTTCCTGGGTGAAGAGCGCAAACATCCAAGCTGATCGCCTTATAGCAAAATTCCATGCAGACCACCCGGGAAAGCCGGGAGGGGGGGTGCACAGCCAGGGAGGGGCTGATGAGACTAATCTTGTTGTGTTTTCCCTATGGGATAGGTGATGTTGCAGAAGTGAAGGGAGAGGGGCCGGATGTCAGCGTTCCAAATTAGGCTTTCTTCCAGCGCTGACATAACAAGTTGAAGCAGAAAGAGCGGAAGCTTGATTTATTGCTGAGATGAACTTTTACCTAGTTTTGTATATACAGATAGGGTTTCCTGGGAGACGAGGGTGGGGGCTGCATTCCTGTGAAAAGAACGTGCCGGGATGTAGAGATGGATCTGTATGATGGCCAATGGGACGTTGGGGCTGGAGAGCGGAAGAGGAGGGGGTTGGAAGGAGGGGCCAGTTTGGCTGCAATTTGAGTCAGAAATGTCGGATTCTGCTATGCTTAAAAATAAAATGTTTCATTAGACAGCTTGCGCTTGAGAATGAAGTTTATTCAAGATAGCACCGAAACCTGACACTATTAGCACTAGAATCTTTCTCCATTCAAAACTCTCTCTCTCTCTCTCTCTCTCTCTCTCTCTCTCTCTCTCTCTCTCTCTCTCTCTCTCTCTCTCTCACACACACACACACACACACACACACACACACACACAGATGCACACTTGTTTGTCAATGATGCAGGGATGTCTGAGTGGTTAAGAATAAGATTCTAGCTGCAGCAGTAAGTTAGAAATTCTATCCATTTATAATGTTTGATGTGCATGTGAGTCATGTAAAAAACAGGTGGAAGTTCAATCGTCTTGTTGCTGCCATCATATTGAATCTTTTGACAATAGTCTGCAAACATCCCTGCAAATGATTAATCCAAAATGTTGCATATAAAAAAGTAAATGCATGTGTTTAAGATAGCTGATCTCATAAAAATTTAAATAAAAAGGAACAGAGAAATGTTTTTTTTTAAAAAGACATTTCTTCAGAGAATTAGAGATGTAGAGTTTTTTTCATAAAAATTCAGTATATTAATAACAGCTGCACTCCGTGTTTAATCAATTCCTTTCATTAATTAGATTAAGTTAAACAAAATTAAATATAATAAGTGTCTCTGCTTTATACATTTAATTTATAAAAATTTATAAACATTTCTATATTAAATATAATCTCTGCTGCAAATTAAAATAGGTATTTCTTTAAAAAAATATCATACTGATAGATTGTTCTACTAATGTGGTGGATGGTTCTGTGTTATTTTTAATTTATGCATTCCTAGTGATTGATGAAACCTTGTGAAATCATTTTCTGAACTTTCCATCTGCTTAAGCCCCCTTCATGAAAGAAAATAGGCAGATAGTACAAAACTAAAGAGACAAAGAAATACTGTAGAAGTATCTGTATTCTGTCAAAGCAATTGTTTCATACCAGATTCAGCAAAAAATTTAGATCCTGAAAATTGCCCAGAAAGAAAAGTTTAGATTGTGACCTACTTCATCAATCATGTTATTCTGACCAAAATTGGAATTGCTTTTAAATGAGGACATCTGATTGTAAATCTGTTTTGACAAAAGCTGATAGCAACAACTTAATGGCTCAGTGATCCCATTAATTCTAAGCAGCTGTATGTCTTCTTATGTCATTGTTACTGAACTCTGTCAAGTGTGGTCAGTCCTATCTGTAGGGTACAGCAAGGAGGGGGTCCGAATGATGAAAAGAACATTGTAGCACTACATCTGGTCCTTTTTATCTATGCACTACAACATTGTATAGACCCCTAAAAGGTCAGAGTTTGTTCTGCATTGTCATGACATTGTTATTTCATTCTAATACAGCAGTGAAGATCCTGAAGACACAGCTGACTATAGCCTTTTATGTAATGCTGAAATAGAACTTTCAGTAGCATGGCTATTGGTAAAAAATGCTGAGAAGAATGTCCTCATTCCACAGTAACCAGTGATACATAGTGGTGAAAGGAAGTTTCCTAATGTGCCTTTAATTCATATGCTTTGAGGGAAAGGAGTGAAGGAGATGAGCTCCTCCAGTGGTCCACCATTGTCCAGGTACCAGAAGTAATATTGCTGATCATTTTTCCTATAACCATCTCTCACAGTTATGGATACTCAGAATGGACCACAAAAACCAGAAATTTTGGAACAAAGCCAGGAGTAAGGATTAAATGGCAAATCAGCATTCCTGAAACAACTGAAAAATTAGGGCCTAAAATTCAAACAGCTGATAGGAACAAAATGCAGGAACATTGTTGAAGAAGCTAATAAATAGTTTTTCTACAGTATAAAATGTGAAAGCTTTTAAATTCTCAGATGTCTTTCATTTGACAAAATTAAAAAACAAAAGTGTGTGTGCAATTGAGGGAATGTTGATTTCAAGTCATAAACATTAATCCTTTCAAAATTACCTTATATCTGAACAATATCTGGCCAATAGAGTCTCTTTTGTCAAAAGTAGATTCCAGTTATTAAAGCAAAGTAAAGCAAAAGAGAGGACTTTGGGTAAATAAAGACTGAATCTGACCAGAATCAAACCATAATAGTTAAAATACCTGCAAATGCTTATAAAGGTTTACTAATTCAAGGGGGCAGTGCACTTCTATAACAAAGGGAAGAGATGCTCCAGCCCAATACAATAGCCTTCTGAGATTTCTTGTTGGAAATGTCCTTGAGAGCTGCAGTGTTGGAGATGCTCTCATTCAGGTCATCTCGTGTATGGAAGAGTCAAGGCTATTTGGCATAATTGCATTAATATTCTATAATTCTATTACTATTATCTATAAACAGTTCCACCTAATTCCACACACCAAAGTAGGATTTACTATTCTTGCCTGGCATTCCTTAAACAATGCCATATAGAAAACTAATTCTGAAACTCAGTGAAATTTTAAAAGGAGATAAAGGTTTGATATGGGATGGAAATCCATTGTTCATTAAGAAAAGGTAGAATTTATAAGACTTTGGATATCTAGACAGTGATTCCACCTTCTGTTTGTTTCATGATGCTGTTTCACATGTCACAATTTCCCCCCCTCTGTTGTATGTGTGGTGTAGTTCTATTAATGTATATATTCCCATACTAAACTCCAATTTCTTGTGAGACTTTTGCAATATTGCATATTTTGCAATAGTAAAGCAGAATTATTGCAACACTTTCATTCTCAGATATTTCCTTTACAACACAGAAACCAAAAAAAGCTTTGAACTTATTTAGAAAGACTGGTCATCCTATTGCCACAGCAAGTTTCAGGGGAGCCTCCTGTAGAACATTATGATATGGAATGCTCTGTGTATTCCCTCAGAAGAGTCTGACTGATTTTCAGCTTGAAGCCATGTAACAGGGGAGTAATACAAGGATGCAACATCCCATGAAGTGGATTCTCAATATCAATTCAAAGCAAGTTACCAAACAGAAAAGATATTCAAAATGGGAGGTGAAATCTGAACTTGAAAGCAAAAAGGGTTCCAATATTATGCTATAAAAAGAATGTTTAAATAAGAACTGTGTCCTTAAGAATCAATAACTAACCAAATGGCTTGCATTAGGTCACAGATTTTTAATATCAGAACATTCTACTGAGATCATGGTATGAGATCACATGATAGAAGTTAAACACATCTAATGTAATCTGTTCTTATTTATTGTTTAGAATTTATTATTCCAAATAGCTCCCCAACTACTTCCTTCCAATGACATTCAGAAATAGATTAATTCTTGTAAGGAATTGATGGAAAGGGAGGGGGGAACCCATGTACCTCCATCTTGAACCCTTAGAGAAATGACATCCTTATTGAACCCCTGCAAAGAACAATAGAGTATTTCCAGCTGCCCATTGTATATGCTTATGTCCCAGCTGAAATCTAATGGTTGAGTTAGACTGGGCTTATGTTGAGATTTTTCCACTGGTCTTTTTCTTCTTTTATTACAACAGGGATGTCAAATTTGCAGCCCGCGGGCTGGATGCGTCACGCACTGGCCACGCCCACCCCCAGTTTAGCAAAGGGGAAAAAGTCATGATACGACATATGATGACAACATGATGATGTGCGTTTGACACCCCTGATGTAGAAGCTCAGAGAGAATCTTCACCTTAAGATGAAGAACATTGATTCTGAGATATTAGGAGAGATCCTAATATGTCCTGAAGTTCAGATCAGAAGATAGTCTCTTGATCCTTGACTGTCTTCATCAATCTAACAATTCTTTATTTAAGAAGAGTATATTAGATTGGGCTCACACATCGCAATAAGCATTATATCATGTTTGTTTAGTTTTGATTAAGCATATGTGAATTATTGGGGTTTGAGCAATAGCAATAGCTTCACAGTGCTTTACAGCCCTCTCTTTATGGAGTCAGTATATTGCCCCCAACAATTTGGATCCTCATTTTACCAACCTCAGAAGGATGAAGGCTGAGTCAATCTTGAGCCAGTAAGAATCGATCTGCTGAACTTCTGGCAGCCAGCAATCAGCGAAGTACTGCATTCTAATCACTGCAGCATCCTGGCCTTTTGTTTTAATTTCTAAAGCATGATGCCAACATCTCATAAGCCATAAATTAGTTTACATGTTGTTTATTGTCTATCCATACATCTGGTAACCCTAATCACCATGTTTGTTTTAGACAGGAGAACAATCACTGCAAAGAAATAGACAAGCCAATTTCTTAAAAATACTGCCAGCCTACATTACTCAATTTCCAGTCAAAGCTCAAATATATTATTTAGTTACCGAACAATTTTTCAGAAGGACATTATTGCAAAGATGCCCTCCATGTTTTAACTGTATTATGCACCTTTTGTCATCTCTTTAATTTTAGCCAGAATTAAACATCTACTTCTAAAGTTAAAATATAGTTAAGCAATTTCTCTTACTCTAATGTTTATTTGCATGCTTTAAAGATGTAGAGACAGATTCTAAATTAGAGGTTAAATCAGAGTTGTTCTGGAATCCCAGAATTGCAGAAATAAAACTTTGCAAAAATTAAATTTAAATGTCAAAGACGAATCTTTTAGGGAAATGTTGAACTTCAAATGAGGCAAATTGTAATCCACAGGACTACTCAGGAAGCGTTAATTTGAGCAATCATAGCAGCTTTATCTTTTGCAGATCTCATGCAATAGCTTCAGAATTTGTTTCAGATTCTTTCCTCACTTGAATGCATGTTTGCTTTGCACAAATCTTGAACAATTCAAAAAGAAGTGCTTCATAATATGTTCCTGCACATTGAAAGTATCGGATGCATTGTGCAGATCGAATTTCTTATTAATGGAGATTCTAGTTTAGGAATGTTTTTTATTGTGTATTAATATGCTGGTAATTCAAAGTATAGTGAATAAGGGGCCATCAGTAATACAGAAACTGTCTGGTAATATCTGTGCCAAGGTAAAATCCATCAGCATCAAAGATACTCTTTTTTTTTTAATTGAAAAAGTTTTTCAAATACAGATTTTTTCCCCCTTTCCCCCCCCTCCTTCCTAACCCCCCCTCACCCTCCCCTCCCCTCTTGGCTTCTCCAAAATAAAATCCAAATTGATATCACATTGTATAATACTTTACCATCCTTTTACACCACCCCCCATATGCTAACCATTTCTTTCTAACATTATTATTATATCCCCCCTATACTATACATTTCAAAGCAACATTCAGCTATAAAATTATATAATAAATCCTAATTTGGCATTTATACAACTCATAATCTACCCATTTCCTCCACCCCCATAACATCCCTTTTCCTAAACTAAACAATCAGTAGCCTAACCTATTTCCACCCACTTTCCTACAGGTCTACCATACATAATATTTTTAATATCTTTGTTCTTCTGCCCACACCACTAAAAGATATTTCCATATATAAATAAAATCCTCAAATGACTTTAAGTTTGTAATCCATATAGTATCTTCTGTAATGTCTTTCAACTGGATTGTTAATTCCATCACCCATGTTAGGGTAACATCAAGTTCTGCTTCCAACAGTATATTCAGTATCTTCAATTACCATCTGCCCTCATCATTAATAAGTGTTTTCATATATAAAAAACCACCCGAATGACTTTATATTTATATTCCATATAGTATCTTCTGTAGTGTCTTTTGTCTAGATTATTAATTCCAACCACCACGTTAGGGTAACATCCAGATCTTCTGCATGCCCCAATTCCCTAGTTCTCTTGCCTTATAACTCAACATATACGTAGTCCAATTTTTCAAAGAGTCCAAAATAGAAAGTCGCAGTCCGCTCAATTAAAGGCCATCTTCCACATCCCAAGAACACCAGCACTGCAGAGATCTGTTATTCTTCTCAAAATAGTATAAGTCTGTAATTTGCCTCAGTTATATTTCATGTATCAGCCTTCTATAAATCCCGCTTATTATATTTAATCGTCTCTTATGTAACTGGCATTAGTCTGTTGGCTAAAAAAAAAAAAGAAAAAAAGTTTTTTATTTAGTTTAAATTTTTTTAGTTTTGTAGAACCTGCTTCTTCTTTTCTTAACTTGTTGTGGTTTAGATCTCCATCCTGATTGCCTTTCTAGGACTTGTATATCAGCTGATTGAATTACATGCTGGTCTGTAACTTGATAAGACATCAAATTGGAATCCAAAGCCGCCTCTCTTATATTTATAGGTAATCCAGCTATAGCCTCTGAAGGAGAATCCAAAAGCGGCTCATCCAAAAAGGCCTCTGTAACTTGTTGTTTTTCCATTATCTCCATCTCCATCTGCTTAGCCTGAGTTTCAATCTCTTGTTCATTTTGCTTTTCTTTATCCCCCTCCTGTGTTCCTGACACTGATGACATACGTGGAGATGTTGGATCCATTTTAAAAACCTTGTAGTAAAATTCTTCCGCTTTTTCAACAGTATTTAGTTGATATCTTTCTCCTTGATATCTCAATATTATACCAACTGGAGCATCCCACCTAAATGGGATGTTTTGTTTCTTTAACTCAGTCACCAAAAATCCAAAGTCCTTTCTATCTTTTAACATCTTGGACTGCAGCTCTTTGTATATCCAAATCTTCCTTCCATTCATTTCTAAAGTGGAATTAAAAGACTTTTGCACAATATCATTTCTTATTCCTTTATCAGTAAAGTAAATCACCACATCTCTAGGCAACTGCCTTTGCTTTGCCAGCCAAGAATTTACTCTGTAGGCCTTATCAATCTTACAGGATACCTCTTCAGGACTAACCTTTAAAATCACAGCCAGAACTTCAGCAGACATCTCTATTATTTTCCTGTAATCCCCTTATTCTGACCGCAAATTGCATGGAGCTAAATTGCATCATTGTGACTTCATTTTCAATCCTTTGTTTTATATTATCTGCATTATAAGTCTTGTGATCAGTTTCCTTTATTTTAGACTCTACTTCTGAGCTATTTTCTTAAATATTTATCAAATCATTTTCAATTCTTTGTATCTTATTATCCAGATTATGAATCTTATAATCAGCTTCCTTCATTTTAGACTCTATTTCTGAGTTGATATCTTTATCCATCTTTATAATTATTTCTGAAAAGCTTTTCAAAGCTGTTACAATATATCATTTCAGGTTATCATACTTTTGTTGTACCAACTCTTTAATTTCCTGTCTAAATTTTTCAAGATTCTGGTTCACAATCTCATCATGTCTTGCCATCTCCTCCAAAACAAATTCCTTTAGGTCTTTAAAGCCATTCTTCTGCATCTGCAAGCTCAAAACTTGTTCATGTGATTTGTAAATGGGGGAGCCCCCCCCCCGCAGCTTGATTGTCTGGCTTTATCAGTTTTAACGCCATCCTGCCACACAAACAGACTCTTTTTAAAGAAAAAGACTTCTCTCCAAACAATATCAATATCAAGTCTCTAAGAAGGAAGAAGCATGAAATAGGAATTTTTCTCTTCACTTCTAGCCAGCGCTATTGCTTCAGATACTTTGTAACGTATTAAACTATTCAAACGGAAGGACTTTCGCTTTCAGCTTTCTTCTCAAGCCTCAGCCAGTCGCCATTTTAAACTTTTTTTCTTCCCCCTTTCACTCTTTCTTCACTTTTAAAATCACTCATAGGGTTGTTAGAAATACTTGCAATTTAGAGTCCCAGATCCAGATTTCATCCTGCTTGTTCAGACAATCTGTTAGTTTTCGTTGATTGGACTGGTCCCATTGCCTGGCTCTGCAAGGCGCAGAGTTCCCCCGAAGCCCGGAGCAGTGGCGAGCTGGATAGGGAGCCACATTCTGCTTCCTCCCCAAGAGTAAAAAAAAAATTCTGGGGAGTTCGCAGAGGGCTCTACCTGCTCTTGCCGGCTCTCTCTCACGTCTCCTCAATGAGACGGAGTTTTTCGAGCCGTCTCTCAGCTGTAGAGACGGCTCTTACGGGCGACGAGGCTGGCGGTCCCGAAAGACCGTCTGGCAGCGACGGAAACCAAACCGGAAGCCAGCATCAAAGATACTCTTGTTAGGTACTCTACGTCATTGAATTTGACATCTGTAACCTGAAGCTGGTTACTGAAGCTGTAACCAATTTCTTTTGGTTTAGTATATGTTGTAAAACCAATTCTGCCTATAAAACATAGTAAGTAAGACACAGTTCTCTGAGTTTATATCAGTGGTGGGTTTCTACCGGTTCGCCCCATTTTGGGCGAATCAGTAGTGGTGGAGGCGGGAGGCGGACGTCCGGACGTCATTACAGACACTCTGCGCATGTGCAGAAGGTTCTGCGCATGTGCAGAAGGTTCTGTGCATGCGCAGAAGGTTCTGTGCATGCACAGAAGTGCAGCACGTGGGCGAAGCAAGCGCACACACACTCACAGTTCTGAACCAGTAGCGAAGATAAGTGGAACCCACTACTGGTTTACATAAATGAAAAATTAAAAATAAACAGATTGCATGTTGAGTGAAATTAACAAATGATTTTTTTTTCTGCAAAAAAGCAGAGTTCAGACATCAGGTAAACCATTTTTTAAAATTAATGTTTTGAATAGACCACAGTTTCATTGATTCATGCATTACACTTAGCTATAATGCTAAAGAAAACACTGTGGATTGGGTCTTCTGTTTAGAAAGATTGGAATTCTATCTGGGCTGTGGGTGGACATTTCCCCATTAATGGGAACCTGATCCTTTCTCTTCTGCTTTACTTTCTCCAGTAAAGGGAAGGCTAAAATAAAAGCTACTGTTTACCACCCAAGCAAGAGAGGCAGGGGAAATATTGAAAAAGTTCTAATTGCCCTTTATAAGGAGACAAGTTGCACACAAAGCTGATTGGCCTTTGTCTTTTACAAATGGGTGTGAAGTAGAGATATTATCCAACTTGCAGTAGCCTGGGGCAAGGCAGGAGATTAGCATCTTGTTCTCTACTTTTCACTTAGCAAAAATAAAAGCAACAAATTGTACCTCAGAGTTACATACATATCCATACACATACATGAGCTGCGGTGGCGCAGTGGTTAGAATGCAGTACTGAAGGCTACTTCTACTGACTACCAGCTGCCTGCAATTTGGCAGTTCGAATCTCATGAGGCTCAGTGTTGACTCAGCCTTCCATCCTTCTGAGGTCAATAAAATGAGGACCCAGATTGTTGGGGGAATATGCTGAGTCTATAAACCGCATAGAGGGCTGTAAAGCACTGTGAAGTGCTATTGCTATTGTTTTTGCTATATCCATGAATCAGCAGAAAGCAGGCTGCCATAACTTACATGGTTCCAATTACTAGATGCTTGCAATCACCATTGGGGACAAATTGATGAAAGTTCTGCCAATGGAATATCCACCATTTGTTTCCTACATGTGGGCTGACACTGGGAAGGTGAGTTTTGACAGATGGCTTGGCTTACAAGTTTCGTCATCTGTCCTTCCTTATGTCTCAGTGCTGATAAACCTAAACCATGGAGTCAAAGGGAGTTGCTGTTAAAGCAAAAAGCAACCCCTCTTCTACATTAATAGATCTTCTTTTATTTTTTTGGTTCATTCATTCTCTTGATGTTCTATTTTTCATTCTTATATACTTTTTCTTAAAGAGCTGCAGTGATGGAGCACCCACAACTTCTAAAGGCAAGCTGTTCTATTGGTTAATAGTTCTCATTGTTAGGAAATTTCTTCTTAGTTCTAGGTTGCTTCTCCTTTTTTCCATCCATTGCTTCTTGTCCTGCTTTGTGAAAATAGCTTCTTGTCCTGCTTTGCCGTTTGGAAAATAGATTGATCTCTTTTCTTTATGGCAGCCCCTGAAATATTGGAACACTGCTATCATGTTACCCCCTCATCTGTCTTTTCACTAGAACAGACATAGTCAATTCCTGCAACCGTTATTTATATGTTTTAACCTCTAGGTCCCTTTCATTATTACTTGCTTGTTTTCTCTTGCTTGTGCTTATTGACTTGTTGCCTTCTGCATTCTTGCTCAGTGTCTCTTCCTCTGTCTAAAATCAAGGCTTTTTAAAGGCATCCTTATCCAGCTAGATTTTTCTATATTTTCTGATATTTAGAATAATTCTTATCTGAAGCAGTCAGTAGTTATTCTTACCTACCTGACCAGGTAGTCCTTGAGTTATGTCCATTGGTTCAGTGACTGTTCAAAAGTACAATGGTATTGAAAAAAATTGACATGTTTAATCCTCAATATTCTGGCCTTCGCAGTGCTTCTACAGTCATGTAATCAAAATTTGGTTGCTTTGCAATCAGCCCAAATTTACTATTGCCCTCTTCCTTGCTGCCACCCAAGCTGACTACTTAATTGTTTTCATAGTCTGGGAAGAGGCAGGAATCCAAGCAATCAGGCAGGTGGGTGACAGCAAAGAGTGGATTGGAAAGTGCTAATCTGTGCTCTCCAAGCAGAAATTAGATGCCCAATTCAGCCATTCCATTCTATTGAGCTGCTGTGCTATCAGCCCCCTCTACTACAAAGATCCTGCAGGAAAAGGGCAGTATGGACAACTGTGGAATCTGGCCAGTGGTGGGATTCAGCCGGTCCTGGCCGGTTCTCCCGAACCGGTAGCACTGCACACCCGGCCATGCCCCTTGCCCCTCCCAGCCACACCAGCATTTCTTCTTGTAACACTGAGCTGCTTGCCTTTTTAAATCCAGCGCTGCTTCTCTGGCTGCCAAGCCCGAGCACTCTCGAAATCCAAGAATGCTGGATTTCAAAATAAAAGCCAAGGACCTCAGTGCTACAAGGAGAAGAAGTTCCAAGAAGCCACCATTGCTGGAGCTGAACGGCCGGGCTTTAAAGCATTTTAAAGTAGCCTGGAGCAAGAATCCCTCCCCCACCCCACCCCATCTGCGCCTATCCCATTTGGAAGATATTGAGTTTTGCTGTTGCTGACTACCTCCTCCATGCTTCCTAAATGAGGTAGATTGAGTGGCTGGTGGGTGTGAGTGTGAAATTAAGCCTCCTTCCTATAAAATCCATTCAGAAAACACAAAAGAGCAGATATGATTTAATTCTGTTTCAGCCCAGATTGCGGGAGAGAAAGTAGTGTAAAATTATTATTTAATTGACTAATTCATTGGAAATAGCTATGTTATGACTTTTCATTTGATGTAGTGCTTATGATAGGACTATAAACAGGTAATACTCAGCCTTAAAATTATGTTATGGAGGTAGAAAGGCAATTAGATTTGCTGGCCTTCCTAGGTATGATTTTCAATAGTCAGTCTCTGCTGTTTTGCACTACTAATATAATTAAACCAAATACCTATCTCTAAATTTAAGAAAAGCACTAACCCTAGAACATTTTAATGGACTAGGAACAGCCATCTTGGAAGAGATATTTAGGGGAAAAAACTTTTACTCTTTAAAGCTGTGTCCTTGTGATAGAATAGAATAGAATAGAATTTTTATTGGCCAAGTGTGATTGGACACACAAGGAATTTGTCTTGGTGCATATGCTCTCAGTGTACATAAAATAAAAGATATGTTCATCAAGAATCATAAGGTACAACACTTAATGATAGTTATAGGTTACAAATAACCAATCAGGAAACAATATCAATACAAATCGTAAGGATACCAGCAACAAGGTTACAGTCAAAGAGTCATAAGTGGGAGGAGATGGGTGATGGGAACGATGAGAAGATGAGAAGATTAATAGTAGTGAAGACTTAGTAAATAGTTTGACAGTGTTGAGGGAATTATTTGTTTAGTAGAGTGATGGCGTTCAGGAAAAAACTGTTCTATATATATATTATATTATATTATATTATATTATATTATATTATATTATATTATATTATATTATATTATATTATATTATATTATATTATATTATATTATATTATATTATATTATATTATATTATATTATATTATATTATATTATATTATATTATATTATATTATATTATATTATATTATATCTTATATTACATTTTGATAGATTAATCCACCAGTAGAACATAGGTAACATCCATTTGAGGTCAATCCATGCATTTAGTGAGGAGAAGGAGGCGGAGGCAATATTAAATCAGAGCCCCCCAAAATGGTACAAGGGGCAATTCAGTAGAAGTGCCTTGATGGTTCTGTCCAAGTAGAGACACGAGTGTGGTAAGTATGGAATCTTATTAAATCAATTCATACAGAGATACAATGCTCAGTATCTTTAAGTTGGTAATTCTTTCATGTTACTGACTTGGGAGTAATCAAATGATCAGGTCTCATGCTGCCTGGGAAATTCTGGGAATTGAAGTCACATCTTAAAGTTGCTAAACTTGAAAAACACTCAGAAGTACAACAACTTTTTGTGAGCCTGGGTTATTCTTCATTTTTGGAATAAGGAAATTATCCTATGGGGGGGGGGGGGAGTGGTGGCTAACATCATGGTGAGATGATGGGCTCCCGAGGAAGACGTCAATATCTCTGTTGCTGGGTGGTCTCTTGGGACTGAAGCTGTCTTGTAGGGATGGTGAATAAGGGGAGCACATTCCAATGACCTCAGGGAATCCACAAATTTCCTGATTGATCCGGAAAAAGCTCCCTAAACCGACAACTGAGAAGGTGGCCATTGTGAAGGCGGCCATTGCTACAAAGCTGGGGCAGTCACAGTAAGAGCACGGAGGCAGAAGAAGGTGTGATCGGTCTGGGTGAGACTTTTATTTCTTTGGAACTTCTTTCGAAACTTTCATTAAGAAGAACCTCCTTGGAAGAATAGAGGAGAAGAGAGGGTGGCTTAAAAGGAAGAGGTGGAATTGGTTTTTCCTTCCACCTCCAGAAGTATAGTGGCAAGGAACACAGGAGGAGCCAAAAGAACTCAGAAAATAAAACTAAAAACTGGCTTAGAAATTGCTGTTTGAAGAGCAAAGTCAGAAAACCAGACTGGATATTTTAATTTTTAAATTGGGGAATAACAACCAATATAATAGTCACTATAAGAATTCCTATATTTTTTTAAAGGAAAAACATTGTTTTTTTCTTTTTTCCCCTTCTCTTTATCTTCTTATTGAATTGAACTGAGCAACAGTGCCATCTAGAGGCAATAGAAAAAATTGGTAAACATTAGAGCAAGGATGAGATGTGACCTTGGGAGCCTGTGAATTAAATTGATAAAAAGTTGTTTGGATTGTTAGAGAGCGGAGCACTGGAAACTTTGTTGTTGTTTTTCGTTTGAACAGTGCAGCTCTTGGAACTTGAAAAGTGAAACAACAGAAACAGGTCAAGAGGAAATTCTTTTTTCCCCCTTTTTGATGGTACTTTGAAATAAGGCCTTTATTATTTTTTTTTAAGTGACTGTTACCTGGTCTTCTATTTTTTCTACCTATATCTTTTTGCTGCCTTGTGGTAAAACTGTGATTTTTTTTGGGGGGGGGGAATAATTTTGGAGCCAGGGGGGTTGATTTTGATTACAAATTTTATTTTTCCTTTCTCTGGGGCAATTTGGATTAAGGTGAGAAAACCCTGAAGAAAAGAAGTAAGAAAAACCTTGAGATTTGGATTTGGATTACAAAGCTTTTTGGCTTCTCTTTTTTCTTTTTTTGTTACTTTGTTACTACTCTGGTTTTCCATTTTTCTTTTTGTTTTTGGATATAAATTGGCTTGGAAATACAACGAGCTATATTCAGTGGATTACAAATATCAAGACATTACAAGATGAAGAAAAATAACATCAGCATTGTCCTCAGTGTCATCCTCTGCAACATCTAGCCCTGCTGGTCAGAGAACATTAGATTCTATGGCACAACAAGAAAAAACCAATGCTATGCAATTAGAATTAAAGAATATGATACAAGCTCTTCATGAAGACTTGAAGGAAAGAATAGGCAAATTAGATGAGAGAATGGAGAAAGTAGAAGGGGGATTAAAAAATGTTCAAGAGATTATGGAGAAAAATGAGCAAAGAATGCAAAAAATAGAAGAAAAAGCTGAATTAACAGAAAAAAGAGTGGGAGAGCTGGATTATAGATTAATAGCAGCAGACAGAAATGAAGAGAAGACAATTATCTCCTTAAAAATAGATTGAGCAGATTATTATTTGAGATTTCAGAACATGGAAGAAGAGAAAGGGGAAAATTTAGCAGAGATAATGGCAGATTTGTTGGTGGAAGCGATGAAGGAAATCAAGGAAAGAATTTTGAATGACATTGATGAAATATTTAGAGTGCATACAATGAGAAATAATCTACCCAGAGAGGTGCATGTTAGATTTACCAAGAAAGCAATAAAAACAGATTTTACAGAGAGTAAGAAACATCCCTATGAAGTACAAGGGTAGAGAAATAGTAGTGTTAAAACAAATACCAAGAAGAGTTAGAGATTTGAGAAGGAAGTATCAGTTCCTGACAAAATGTTTAATTAATGTTTAATTAAAAAAGAAATACATTTTAGATGGCTGATACCAGTGAGTGGTGAAATCTAAATTTCTTTCCTACTGGTTCTGTGGGCGTGGCTTGGTGCGCGTGGCTTGGTGGGGTCATGTGAAAGAAGACTCAGACCTGCAACAGATAAAAAATTACAGACCGATTTCTCTATTAAATGCGGATTATAAGATATTTATTTCAATAATGGCAGAAAGATTAAAGAAATTTTTAAATGAATTTATACTTACAGATCAAAATGGTTTTTTTTACCTAAGAGACAGATCAGAGACAATATGATAATAATTTTGAATACATTGGAATATTATGAAGCACAGCTGGAGAAACAAATGGCGTTGATATTCCTTGATGCACAGAAGGCATTTGATAATGTAAACTGGCAATTCATGTTGATGCAATTAAAAGTTATGAATTTTGGGGAGAGATTTACTAATATGATTAAGATAATATATTACAAACAATTGGCAAAGGTGATGGTAAATGGAGAAACAATGGAAAAGGTCAATATTATGAAAGGTACTAGACAGGGATGTCCTTTATCCCCACTATTATTTGTACTGACACTGGAAGTATTAAATAGAAATATAAGACAGGATAAAGAGATAAAAAGTATGGAAGGAAATTATCCTACTGTGCCTAGTGCAGAGATGCAGCTGAAATCTAGTTAGATGCTAATTGGAAGGTTAAAGCCGCAGATACAGATAGTCCTTGACTTACAACCATTTGTTTAGCTTCCATGCAAAGTTACAACAGCACTGAAAAAAATGACTTATGACTGATCCTCTCACTTATGACTGTTGCAGCATCTCCATGGTCACGTGATCAAAATTCTGGTGCTTGGCAACCAGCATGTATTTATGATGGTTGCAGCATCCTGGGGTCATGTGATTGCTATTTGCAACCTTCCCAGCTGACTTCTGACAAGGAAAGTCAACGGGGAAAGCCAGATTCGCTTAACAACTGCATGATTCACTTAACTGCAGGGATTGCTTAGCAACGATAGGAAAAAGTTTGTAAAATTGTGTGTGGCTCACTTAACAACTTGCTTTCCTTGTTTAGCAATGGAAATTCTGGTCCCAATTTTGGTCATAAGTTGAGGTCTACCTGTCATTTAGACGTTTAACACCCTCCTTTGGGATGCCTGGATGATTTATGGTTCACCAAAACCTCCAATTACTTTTGTTATTCATGCATAGTAAGAAAATATTTACATGTAGTTTTCTGAGGATTACCAGATTAGCAGCAAAGGCTCAATACAGAAGCCAAATGTTTGCAAGCTTTTGATGATAAGATTTTGAAATAGTTCCACCAGGTTTAGTCACTGTCAGGACAGGAAAAGACATACATTTTCCTTGGCTGTTCATTTCAGTGTTTACATATAATTTTCCTTTCCTGAAGGCCAACTCTATCAAATGCACTCTCGCCACACATATATAATGATTATATATTTTTCTGGCATTATGGTCTGTGATTAATGAGGGTAAAATGATTTGGAACAGAAGTTGCTCTGCTGCTTCCAAATTAAATGATGGTTAATAAAGCCTCTGAATAGTTGAGGCAGGCAGTCTTTTTGTCACCAAGCATGGAGAAATATATATGCATTTAATAATAATAATAATAATTTATTAAATTTGTATGCCACTTGACTCCACCAAAAAGATATACTTTCTGTGCAGAATGATTTCTAAAAAGATGTACTTTCTGTGCAGAATGATTTCCAAAAAGATGTATTTTCTGTGCAGAATGATTTCCAAAAAGTTGTACTTTCTGTGCAGAATGATTTCCAGAGCTTGGGATATGAACTTAGTAGGATAGGCTGTACGCTATCTTTTCAGAGGTTTTACCAGTATATAAGGAACAAAAAGGGAAAGGCCAGCATGTAACAGAGTTTAATATGTGGCTAAAGGAATGGTGTAAAAGGGAAGGCTTTGGTTTTATTAGTCATGATGTCTGCATCTGATCTAATGAAAAACTGTGCAAAAGAGATGGTTTGCATCCATCAAAGAAAGGGACCAAGTTATTTGGCATTAAATTCACAAATTTTCTGGATAAACATTTAAACTAAATAGCGGGGACAGAGAATTAATTGATACAGAACATTTCTATCCCCAGCAATCTAAAATTAATAGGGTTATCAGTGCATGTAACATAGATGTTTGTGAAGGTAAGATTATCAAACTTGCTGTCAAGCAAAACCAATTTAATAGTGGATACTATGTGTACTAATCAAATAGGTGGCAAGAAAGTAGGGGTAGTCAGGCACAACACAGGTTATGTAGACAGTAAACACAGGGTCAATCAAAATGGTCTCAAATGTCTATACATCAATGCACAGGGTATGAGGAATAAATAGGGTGAATTAGAAATTCAAGTAAATGAGGGCAGATATGATATTGTTGCCATTACGGGAACTTGGTAGGATGAAACCCACAAATGGAACATACAGCTAGAGGGATTTAAATTATTTAAAAGAAATAGACCAAATAAAAGAGGAAGTGGATTTGCACTATATGTAAGAAATAACTACGGACTTCCGGTGATGACATCAGCGTGCATGGAATGAAAGAACGGGGGTCCGTTCTTGTAGCTCAAATTTTCTCAGCCAGGAAGCTTAAATAGGCACTATCAATCCCGGAGAGACTGATAGAAAAAAGAGGAATCTTCAAGGACCTTTGGGGGAAAAGCAATTGTCCTGAAGGTTCAGGAGAAACCTCTTAATTCAAGCGGGGGGGGGGGGAAATCCAGCCATTTTGGCTGGCCCGAAGCCCTGACAGCTGAGGAGTAGGAAGCGAAAATTGAATCAACAGATCGCATCGGTACGAGAGGAGACTCAAAAAAAAAGTGAGGTACAGTTATATTGTGGAACAGGGGAGTAGAGAGATCGAGACTCCAAAACCAGCGGCAGAAACACAGCCAAATAAATGCAGCGACTAAAAGGAAGAGGAGTGGAAGAGAGAACTTTGACAGGTAGTGACAGTGCGAAAGGCAAGATATCGGATGAGAGGAGGAAGAAAACTCCAATGGATATATTTTGAAGTTTGAGAGAGGTGTTGATTATAAAATAAATAGATCTACTAGAGGACTGTGCATTGGACCAGGACTGTGAAACTGACGGAAGGCTTTAAAGATCGGAAAAGAGATAACGAGTGGCAGAAGTGGAGTGGTGATTGGAGACGTGGTGGATTTAATGGAAGTTTAGATGGAGCAGAGTTGGAAAATAACGAGACTGGAACTTTTTATTTAAAATTGCTGAAATTGGATATTTGGATATTTCTGGAGAGTGGCAATAAAAACTATATTTGAAGAGAATTGAAGTGGAGGTTAAATGGCAGACAAGAGAGAAAAAAAGACTGAACAGAGAATGATGCAAGAGTGAGAGAGGACTGTATGGAAGAAGAAGAACAAAACATATATACATAGACCAAGTGATTATTGATAAATATTTGACTATTCCTATTAGAATTAGTTACTAGTAATTGTTAATTAGTAATTAGTAATTAATTGTAAACAATTGATATAAGATGGATTATTGATTTTGAACACTAATTTTTAGTTATAATTACTTATTTTTATATTTGGCTATATATACAGTGCTAACTATATTATTAACAAATTAACAAATTTTTAGATGTTTATAATTTTTTCCTTTCTTTCTTCTCTTTCTTCTTTCCTTTTATCTTTTCTTCATTTTTCTTCTCTTTTATAAACTTATAAATGAGTAAAAATTTATAGAGTCTTAAATAAGCATATAGAGGGACATAGAATATATATAGTAAAATATATAGCCTTGTAGAGTGATAAACGTATTACATATATGTTGATATTTAAGGAATTGCATTATTATTTAATTTAAAAATCATTTAAGAGACCCTTATAGGTAACAAATTTAAGAACATTAGAAGTAATTTATTGTAAGAAATTTTGGAAGAATTTGCAGCAGTAAAAATGACAAGCACAGGCACAACAACAATAACCAAAATAAATAAGAAAACAACCTCAAATCAGGCATCTCTTACAGTGTCTCCAGCACAGAAAAGTGTAGGGTTATTACAATGTTCATCTGTATGGTTTTTGGAACTGCAATTACACGAAATTGCAAACATCAGCAATTCTCATCTTTGAGCAGTGTTTCTAGCATGTACAAGGACATAGGGTGAAACAATGTATAACCTGTAACATTTGCCGCTTTCAGTGTATCTTGTGTAACTATCATTGTGTGTGAATACATGCATTTTCTCATGAAAACCAATGATGTAATTACTAACCAATTATTGTGCCTTGGAGATTTGTTAACCAATAATAAAGTAACACGCATAGTAGATGAGAACTGAGAAACTTAGAAACTATATAAACTATGTCTGATGCTCAATAAAGTTGCTGTTGATTCTGCTGTTGATTCTACTCTTAACTCTGCTATCCGTGGATGTTTTCCTTTCATACATCTCACACGTCTTCAGCCTCCGGGAAACGAATGCAACATTTGGCGCCCGGAACAGGGACCCATATTTCGTTCGGCAAGGACAAGCGCGCTGTCTCAATCTTATCTCTTATAAGATTTTGTAAGTATGGGCTCTTTGCTTTCTCAAGAACAAAGGAAGCATGTTGATGATTTACTTTATCTTCTTAAAAAGTCTGAACTTTCTGTTTCACAGAAGGCTCTTTATCGGCTGGTACGAGAAATTGCCTTAACTTGTTCTTTCTATCCAGATAGGGGTTCTTTGAAATTGTCAGATTGGGATAAGGTTGGCAAGGTTTTGCATTCTAATACAAGTTTAAAGGTAAATATTTTGCATGCTTGGCATCTATGTAGACATGCTATAGTAATGTTTGGTAGGAAGGAAGAGGAGTTTTCTTCTCCTTTAACACCTCCTTCTGAAGTTTTGATTTCTGATTCTAAAATACCTCCTTCTGACACTCTGCCTGAAAAGGAAGCTTTGACTTCTGACTCTAAAGAAGTTTTAACTTCTGATTCTAAAGCTGAAGTTTCTAAATCTGAAGTATTTCCTTCTGCTTCTTCTAATATAGTAATACCTTCTGCTCCTTCTGACACTAAAATATCTTCTGCTCCTATTGATATTGAAAAGATTTTGAAGCCCCTTTCTGAGATTTTAAAACCTCTTTCGGAGATTTTGAGACCTTCTGATTCTTCTGTTCCTTCTGCTATTGAACAAAAGAATTTAAAATCTCTTTCTATTTCTCCTGACATTGAACAGAAACTTTCTAACATTGAACTGAAACTTCCTCCTTCTAATAATGTTCTAAAGTCTCCTTTTCAAAAGATGGTTGAAAATTGTAAGGCAGATGTTGCTATTTCTGGGGAAGAGTTAGCTGAATTGTTGGCAGTATGTCCAGTGCAATATCAACCAGGACCACAAGCTGGACAACAGATTGCAGAATGGGAAGGTTTGCCATTTCAAATTTTACGAGAGTTGAAGAAGGCTATTTCTGCTTATGGAATTACGTAAATCTTCTCCCCCTTCCTCCTCCTCCCTCTCTTGTGCCTCCTCAGCCACAATAGGTAGCGCTGGGATCGATCTAATTACTCAAGAAGACTTGGATTTTAAATTTCCTTTAGAAGTTAAACTTGTTTCTTCTCAATACACTGGTCCTCTCCCTTCTGGATTAGTTGGTATTATTTTACCTCGCTCTTCTGCTCATAAATTAGGATGTTTTGTAGTCCCAGGAGTTATTGATTCTGATTACACTGGAGTTATTCTTATGCAAATTTGGGTTAATATTCCACAATTTCTTCCTAAAGGATCTTCTGTTGCACAACTTCTTTTTCTTCCTTACAAGGTACCTAATCCAGGTACTGGACAACGTGGTAATTCTGGATTTGGTTCAACTCTTAATTCTATAGGACTTCTTCAGTCTATTAATTCTTTTAGACCACTTCTTACTTTATATCTTAATAAACAACCTTTTCAAGGTCTACTAGACACAGGTGCCGATGTTACTGTCATTTCCCTTTTACAGTGGCCTGTGCAATGGCCTAAACGTGATGTTAATTCCTTATGGGGCATTGGTGGGTCTACAACTGCTTGGCAAAGTATTCATCCCATAGTCATCACAACTTCTGCTGGTAAGCCTGTCTCTTTACATCCTTACATTTTAGATATTCATACTAACATCTGGGGCAGGGATCTTCTTTCTCTTCTTAATGCTCATTTGATTCTAGATGATGGCACTTCCTCTTAAATGGCTTTGTTCTACACCTGTTTGGATTGAGCAATGGCCTTTATCTTCTGAAAAATTGATTGCTCTTCATTCCTTGGTACAGGAACAATTGATTGCTGGTCACATTGAACCTTCCACTAGTCCCTGGAATACTCCTGTGTTCGTTATAAAAAAGAAAAGTGGTAAATGGCGCTTTTTACATGATTTGAGAAAAATAAACGACTGCATTCAACCGATGGGGCCTTTGCAATGTGGCCTACCTAATCCTAATTTAATCCCACAATCTTATAAATTGTTGGTAGTAGATTTGAAAGATTGTTTTTTCACCATTCCTTTACAGTCGCAGGATAAAGAAAAATTTGCTTTCACTGTGCCTGTTTTAAATAATAGCCAACCTACACAACGATATCATTGGTCTGTTCTACCACAAGGTATGCTCAATTCTCCTACTATTTGTCAATATTTTGTGGATCAAGCTTTGCAACCTTTTCATGCTCAATTTCCTTCTTTTTTAGTTTACCACTACATGGATGATATTTTAATAGCAGGTCCTGATTTTGATGAAGAACAAGTGCTACAAGCGTTGACTACCATTGTAGCCAGCAGAGGGCTCTACATCGCTCCTGAAAAAATACAACGTACTGAACCTTATTCATATTTGGGATTTAAAGTTTTACAATCTTCTTCCATTCCTATCTTACCTGAACTTAAAGTGCAATCTTCATATATTTTGGTCCAATGGCAAAAACTTTTAGGTACAATCAATTGGGCTCGTCCATATTTTCAAATTTCTACAGGAGAAATGTTACCTCTCTTTTCCTTGTTAAAAGGTTCTAAGCATCCTGAAGATCTGGTGTCTCTTACTGCTTTGCAAAAGAAATGTCTTCAAAACATTCTAAATAAACTTAAATTGACATATGTTGATAGAATTGCCTCTATAGCTACTAAATTATGGTTAGCAATTCTTCCTACTTCACCTTTACCTACTGGTTGTCTTTATTCTCCTTTTACTGAAAAAACAATTCATATTCATGAATGGTTGAATTTGTCCTTATCAACAAGCCTTAGAAGAATTGATCATGAAAGCACGACGAAGATCTTTGCAATTAATAGGTCATGATTTGGATGGTATTGCTTTCACTCGTACTAAACTTGAACATGAACATTTAATGACTGTTTCTGATTCCTATCAAATTGCTTTTTCTCAATATCTTGGTGATATTCAATATTCTTTACCTAAAGATCCTAGAATAGATATCACAAATACATTAAATTTTTCATTTTCTTCTATTTTTACTCGTTCTCCTCTTCCTGAAGCTTTAACAGTGTTCACAGATGGATCACCTACTCGTGGTGTTGTGGTTTGGATGGATGGTCAACAATGGTTTTCTAAATTTACTTCTACTCAGACATCTGCCCAACGTTCTGAGTTGGCAGCTGTTATTTTGGCTTTGAGATTGTTTTCTGATCAGCCGATTAACTTAATTGTTGATACAAAATATGTCTTTCTTGCAATGCAATCTCTTCCTTATGCATATTGTTCTGTTTCTCTTGATGTTAATCTTTTGTCTTTATTTTTATCTTTAAAACATGTTTTGGAAGAATGTGTCTTTCCTTTATATGTTGAGCACATTAGGAGCCATACTCCTTTTCAAAATTCTTTGACTGAAGGAAACAGACAAGCTGATGAAACTCTAAAAGATGTCACAATTCTTTTTTCTGATCCTGTTGCTAGTCATTCATATTTTCATCAAAATGCTAAATCTTTGGCTAAACAATTTTCTGTTCCTATCTCCCAGGCTCGTGATATTGTTTGGGGATGTACTTCTTGTCAACAATTTGCAGTTCCTTTTCCTATGGGAGTAAATCCTCGAGGAACAAAAGCCAACCAAATTTGGCAAATGGATGTCACACAATTTGCTACTTTTAAGCCATACACATATTTACATGCAACAATTGACACATATTCTCATTTTTTATGGGTTACTACTTCTAGACATGAGCACACTTCTGATGCAGTGTCTCATTGTCTTTCTGCTTTTTCTGTCATGGGAAGACCAAGTCAATTGAAAACTGACAATGGTCCAGCATATACTAGTAAGAAATTTACTTCTTTCTGTCAACAATGGAACATTCAATTGATACATGGAATTCCTTACAACTCCCAAGGGCAAGCTATAATTGAGCGAGCTCATCGTACATTCAAAGCTACATTGACTAAATTAATAAAAACTGAATCTGGTCCATTCCATTTGCGAAAGATTCAAAATTTGATCTCTATTGCTTTGTATGCATGGAATTACTTAACATTTTTAGATTCCTTTTCAGAAATTCCAGTCAATTTACATTTTCAAATTCAGGATCCTGTTTCACGACCTTTGGTACTCTATCGTCAACTTCCTGATCCGGCCTGGCGTGGACCTACAAAACTTATAACCTGGGGTCGTGGTTATGCTGCAATTGAAGATCTGCAAACGAAACAAGCTGTGTGGATTCCAGGCCGATGTGTTCGTCCTTATCATGGAAAAACAAATGAAAACTCTCAAGTCACAACACCCTCCACTCTTGACTTGGGACCAATTTGAAGTTCAACAACAATTCAACAAGTCCTTTCTTATGTGCTGTTTTTTCTTTTGTTTTCTCTCTCTATTTTCGCCTAATTCTGAAGCAATTATTGATTTTCCCCTTAGTCCTCATCTTTGGATTCGTCATGCTCAATATATGTTTTTGATTCATGGTAATAATGTAACTTTATATTATGAACCTCCTATGGCTTTTGGTCAAGTTGCTTTTATTCCTAATTTAGTTAAGTCTTCTGCTTTTATTGTTTCGCAACTTCAACATATTTCTTCTTCTTGATTATTTTCTACTCCTCTGTATGAATTAAATTTAGTTAAATGGAAGTATCTTCGTATTAATCAATTTACTAGAGGTTTATGTTTTTGTTGTTATGCTCAATATAATTGGCTTAATAAATGGTCTGATTATTCAAAAGCTAAACGTATTTTAGATAAAGTAGGGAATTATAGTTATTGTACTCAGAAATATTGGTTATGGGGTAATATTAATGAAACATCACAAGGACATAATATTATACCTGATATGTATCCTGATGATTTTCCTATTTTTCAAGTTACTGATGTCTCTGATATGGGATCAAGTGGATCAATCTGTGCTGGATGGCAATTAAAAGATCCTGCTATGTGGTTTTTCTTTGATAAATATGCAACAAATGTACATCCTCAAAACTATCAATGTGCTGCAATTGGATATTTTTCTTTACCTGTACAAATAGGTGTTTCTGATAGATTGTCAACTTGAAGGAGACGTGTGGTCACGGGATCAACATGTTCTGATGAAGTTATTATTGATACTCAACTTTCTTCATTGCCTACTTTTGGACGTGCTTTAGCTGGAGCCATAACTGGAACTATTACTTTGGGATCATATCCAGGAATAATAGCTCAAGAAAATAGACATTCTATTCTGGGACTAACATGTCGATTGGAGAAATCTATTAACGCTACTGCTGCCATTGTTTGAGATTTGCAAAGTGAAATCAAAGAACTAAATCAAGATTTGATTCAACAACGCTTTGCTATAGACTATTTGTTAGCTCATCAAGGTGGATTTTGTACCTTGGTTGGTCAACGTGCTTGTGCTGTGCATTTTCATTCACTTAATAAGACTATTGAAGATGAATTAGCTAATTTACAAGCTGATATAAAAAATAATGTACATGTGGAATTTTCTCCTTTTGCTTGGCTAACTGATTGGTTACCTGATCTTGCTTGGTTAAAACAATTGTTTTTCTATGGTGAAATTGTACTTGCATTACTTATACTTTTTTGTTGTTGTATGCAATGTATTCCTACATTTTTTGCAATGTTTCATAAGTCACCTCAACCTACTTTGAATGTGATTCAATTGCGTGCTCTTGATAAATCTCGTTTTCCTTCATTAAAATAAAAAGTGAGGAAATGTAGGGTTATTACAATGTTCATTTGTATGGTTTTTGGAACTGCAGTTACAGGAAATTGCAAACATCAGCAATTCTCATCTTTGAGCAGTGTTTCTAGCATGTACAAGGACACAAGGTGAAACAATGTATAACCTGTAACATTTGCTGCTTTCAGTGTATCTTGTGTAGCTATCATTGTGTGTGAATAGATGCATTTTCTCATGAAAACCAATGATGTAATTACTAACCAATTATTGTGCCTTGGAGATTTGTTAACCAATAATAAAGTAACACGCATAGTAGGTGAGAACTGAGAAACTTAGAAACTATATAAACTATGTCTGATGCTCAATAAAGTTGCTGTTGATTCTGCTGTTGATTCTACTCTTAACTCTGCTATCCGTGGATGTTTTCCTTTCATACATCTCACACGTCTTCAGCCTCCGGGAAACGAATGCAACAGAAAAGGTCAATAGAAAGTATGCTGGGAACAGATAAAGATAAGGCAGGCTCTATTTCCAGTATACAAAATATTCAATCAATGTTGGCAATGATTCAGGAGGCAATGAACAAGACACAAGAAACTATTACGAATAACCATGAGGAAACCAAAAGAAATCACGAGGACCTTAAATCTGATGTGGAAGAAATGAAGGGCAATATTTAAAAAGTGGACGATAAAATAGAAAAAATCCAACAGAATATTTTCAGGAATGAGCAAAAAGTGGAATCAAAAATGAAATAAACAGATAAGAAAATAGAGACGTTGGAACAAAAACAGATGTCAACTTGTAAGGAACTAGAAGAATTGATTGTGTATTTGGAAATGGAGAAAGCATCATTCTACCTTAGATTCCAGAATATCATGGAAAATAAAGATGAAGACTTAGGAAAGATAATAGCGGAAATCTTGGCAGAAGCAACATAAAGAGATAAGGATGATATACGAAGGGACATTGATGAGGTTTACAGAGTGCACACAAATTATGCATGTAGGCACAAATTGCCAAAGGAAGTGCACGTTAGATTTACTAAAAAAACAATAAAGGAAGAAATTTATAAAAAAATGAGAGATGAGGCAATACTATACAAAGGAAAGGAGATAATAACACTCAAACAAACTCCTAGACGAGTAAGAGACCAGAGAAGAAATTATAATTTTCTTACATCACAATTAAACAAATATAATGTTATATTTTGATGGCTGATACCGGAGGTTATCTTAATCTCTTGGCAAGAGAAGAAATTTAAGATAGATACTTTGGACAAGGCCCAGGAAAGCAAGAAAGCAGGGAGGAATCAGAAGGTAAAAGCCAGGAAGACTATGTAATGGAAGAAATTGAAGGAGAACAAGAGGAAAAAAGAAGATTGGAAAGGGAATGAATAGAGAGAGAGGGAGCAAGGGGAAAAACACAAATAGTAACAAGAAATACAAGAAAACTAAGAACAACAAACAAATAAGAACGAAGATGGAGCAAGAAATAAAAATGATTTCAATAAACATAAATGGTTTAAATGCACCAGCTAAAAGAATGCAAACATTTATGAAATTACAAAATTGGATATGGATATCATAAATTTGTAGGAAGTACAAATTAAGAAACAGCACAGAAAGATGCTAGAACACCCAAGACTAGGAGATTTATATACTTCATTAGTAGAACAAAAAAGCGAGGAATAGCAGTATACATCAAAAAATATTTAAAAACAAAATAAATATACATAGATGAAGAAGGAAGGATCTTAAATGATTGAAATACAAACAGAACAAAAAACAATATTACTGATTTCAATTTATGCACCAAATAATAATCAAAACGAATTTTATAAAAAGATAACAAGGTAAAAGAATTAGAATATGAAAACATCTGCATAATAGGCGATTTCAACGTGATTACGGATGTGAAAAAAGACTATCAGAGCAACACAAAAAACAAAACTAAGAAAAAGACATTAACAGATACGTTTCAAGAGATGATACAGGAATTATGTCTTCAAGATACATGGAGGGAGGTAAACAAAGAGAAAAAACAATATACATTCTATTCTAGTCCATATCAATCATGGTCTAGGATAGACATGGTATGGATGACGACAGAACTTAGAAAAGATGTAGAAGAAGTGGAAATAATGACAAATATGCGGGCGGACCATAATCCAGTAAAAGTAACATGGAAAGGCCGATGGAGAAGAAAAAGATGGACAATGAATAAAGAAATATTAAAAGATAAAGAATATGTTCAGATGATTGAAAAAGAAATGAACATATTTTTCAGGATAAACACAAAACAGGAAACTTCTCTTCAAAATTTATGGGATATGGCAAAAATATACATAAGAAGTCTAACAATAGCATATACAGTGAAGAAAAATAAAAACAAACAACAAGAACGAGACAATCTGCTAAAAAAGCACAAAGAATGTGAATCTGATCTACAGAAGGACCCTCAAAATAGAACGATCAAAGGAAAAATAAATTTGATAAAACATAAAATTAATTTGACCACACAAATAGCACGGAAAATTAAGTCAGCAAAGCAAAACTACTTTGAATAGTAGTTTTGTAAAACAGTAGTAGTAGTAAAATAGGATGATGGTTGGCGTATAAATTGAAAAAAGAAAAAGAGAAAAGAACGATATATCAATTACAAGATAAGAAAGGAGAGACGCATTATAGAAATGAGGATAAAAAAAATATAGCAATTTTTTTTCAAAAAGTATATGCGCAAGAGGATATACTCGAAGAAGATATTAAATGATATTTAAACAAATCAGATTTAAAGGAATTAGAAGAGACACACAGGGAAATATTGAATAGGCCAATTAGTATGACTGAATTACTGGAGGGAAGGAAAAAACAGAAAAATAATAATACTCCAGGTCCAGATGGTATGCCGGCAGAATTTTATAAGCTTTGTCAACAACCACTAGAAGAAATCATACTAGAAACTTTCAGTGATGCACTTTTGAAGGCCAAAATACCCAATTCATGGACGGAAGCCATTATCACGCTTATCCCAAAAGAGGAGACAGATCAATCACAAATTAAAAATTATAGACCAATATCGTTATTAAACAGAGACTACAAATTATTTACATTGATTATTGCAGAAAAAAAGTAATAGACGAATATATTCACTCTGACCAGAATGGCTTTTTGCCAAAAAGACAAATAAAAAATAATATGAGAATAATAATGGACGTATTGGAATATTATGAAGCAAACCCAGACAAACAAATGGCACTAATATTCTTGGATGCACAAAAGGCCTTCAACAATTTAAATTGGAAATTCCTTACTTTACAATTAGAAAATATGAAATTTGGTGATAAATTTGTAAATATGATAAAGAAAATATACTCAAAGATAGCAAAGATAACAATAAATGGAGATATGACTGAACAATTTATAATAACAAAAGGAGTGAGACAGGGATGTCCTTTATTCCCTTTATTGTTCATTCTATCACTAGAGATATTGTTAAATAAAATTAGAAGAGACAAGGAAATAAAAAGACTGAAAGTTAAAAAAAGGAAGAATACAAACTTCAAGCTTTTACTGATGATCTGGTCTTCATCATAGAGCAACCAATAGCGACAGGACCCAAATTGTTATCACAAATAGAAGAATATGGGAAGGTAGCAGGACTCAAAATTAAATAGGCTAAAAACAAAGGCACTAACGAAAAACAACAGGAGAAAGAATTAGAAGACAGAATGGATATACAAATGAGAAAAAAAATAAAATATCTAGGAATATGGCTAACAAATAAAGGATCATCAATTAGAGAAGACAATTACAATAAATTAGCAAGACAAATAAAGAAAGATCTAGAAATTTAGAGCAAATTACAGTTATCTTTTCTAGGGAAGATAGCTTCAATCAAAACGAATGTGCTATCAAGAATGTTATTCTTATTCCAAGTGATACCTATAAAATTGAGGAAAAATTTCTTTAAAGATTTTAATAAACTTATAGCGAATTATATTTGGCAGGGGAAGAAAGCAAGGATCAAAATGAAATATTTACAAGACACTAGGGAGAGAGGAGGATTAGCACTCACGGATTGGGAAACTATTATAAAGCAACCTCATTGATAGGGATTAAGGATTGGTTGGAACTGAAACATAAAAGAATATTAACATTAGAGGGGTACGATTTACAAAGAGGATGGCATGCTTTCCTGTGGGAGGGAAAAAGTAGACAGCACGGATATTTTCAAAGACATTTAATTAGGGAAGCATTGTTACAAACGTGGCAGTTGATAAAAAAGAACCATTATGATAAAATTCCGGAATGTCTATCCACAATGGAGGCACAAATTTACCCAAATGCTCTATATATTGGTAAAATGAAAACTTACAAAGATTTGTTAAATAATCAAGGGGAATTAAGAACAAGACAGGAATTGAATAAAAAAAATTACAACTAAATAATGGTTAAATTAGGTGGAGAAATATAGAAATAAATGGGAAGATATAAAAATTGTGGAAAGGAAATTAGGTACATGTTTATGTCAAATGTAAATAAAATAATTAGAACAATAGAATATATTATAATGGTATATATGCTGTATGATATACTAGAAATATATGTATAAAAGATATATTAAGAAAGAGAAAATGTGTAAATATGGATTACTGATGCGAAGATGTTGAAAAGAAGAAAATGTAAATATCTATTTTTGTTTGTTTTTTAAAAAAACTGTTTAATAAAAAGTTATAAAAAAAAGAGAAATAACTGCATCTTTACAGAAATAGAGCACAATAATGATGAAAATTATCTTGAATGCATTTGGGTCAATATTAAAGGGAGGGAAATGACATTGCCATAGGTCCAGGGGTGGGTTCTAAAATTTTTACTACCGGTTCTGGGGGGGGCTTATTTTGTGGGCGTGGCTTGATGGTCATGTGACAATTCTTTAGGATTTAGCAGAGGTACTGGTCTACCAGGCTTTTAACTGCTTGCAGAGCTGTACCATTTGTTTTTGTTTTAGCTGTACTCATTTGTTTTTGGAGGCACCAGTCTACTCATTTGTTTTTGGAGGCACTGGTCTACCCATTTATTTTTGCAGGCACTGGTCTACCACCACACTGCCTTTTAACACTGATCAGTTGTAGGGCGGCCCTTTGAAGCCCCGCGGCAAGAGTTTAAACAGTTTTTTTTCCTTCTAGCTGATCAGCTGGGACTCAGGAGGCAGCAATAGATTGGGAGTGGGGCCAAATAAAAGGTAAAAATAACACAGTGGGGGCAGTGGGGCAGAACCAGTTCGGTGATGTCATATCGTCACCGCTACTGGCTTGGCAGAACCAGGCGGAACTGGGAGGAACCCACCTCTGCATAGGTCTATACTATAGACCACCCAACCAAACAGAGGAAATAGATGAATTTCAGCTAACTAAGGTATGTAAGAAGCACATCACAATATTAATGGGGGATTTTAACTACCCTGACATCAACTGGGAGACAAACTCTGCACCAACTGGAAGATCCAACAGGCTCCTAACAAACCTAGCAGACAACTTTGTTTCCCAAAAAATAGAGAAGAGAACAAGGGGATCAGCCATATTGGACTTAATTCTCACTAACAGAGATGAAATGACAGAAGTTGTTGAAGCTACAGAACCTTGGGGGCAAGTGATCATGCAATATTGGAATTCAACATTATGCAAGCACAAGTAGTAGAACAAAGTCAAAATAGAGTCTTGGACTTTGAGGACTAATTTCAATAAACTTAAAGAGAGCTTGGGAAGGATTCCATGGATGAGAATCCTCAAGGGGAAAACAACTCAAGAAGCTTGGGAAATTTTGAAAAGTGAGATTATAAAAGCCCAATCTAGCACAATGCCAATGAAGAAGAAAAATAACAGCTCTCAAGAGAAACCAGCATAGCTTCATAAAGAACTCTCTGACAAATTGAAAGACAAAAAGGACAAGTATAAAAAGTGGAAAGAGGGGCACATAACTAAGGCAGAATATCAGCAAATAGCCCGAGCCTGTAAAAATGAAGTGAGGAAAGCTAAGGCTCACAATGAAAAAAAGGCTTGCGACAAAAGTAAAAAATAACAACAACAAACAAAAGCTTCTTCCAATATGCTAAAAACAAGAAAAAAGTCAAGGAAACAATTGGCCCATTGCTGGGAGAAAGTGGCAAGAAGGTGACAAACAGGGAGAAAGGAGAACTACTGTATTTTTCGGACTATGATGCAAAGGACTTAATTCTTGCTTTCCAAGAGCATGTTTCCCCTTTTCTCATCCAGGGAGGTATAATATTCTGCCTTTTTAATATTTCCTAGAATATTTCATTCTTCTAGCAGAGGGGTGGGTGCTAACTTTCTACAATATATTTGAGCAAATATTCTCAGGAAGACAAAAATTGTTTACCTATTTTCTTAACCAAGAAATATCTAGATATGTGCTGACATCTAGGTAATATATGGAAACAATACAATGCTAAGAATAAAAAAAAGAATTTCTTATAGTAATAGCAAGCATGTATTCAACATATTCAGTCCACATGCTAGAATCAAATAATGCATATTCAGATCAAATAAACATATTCAGCCAACAGAGTGGAGTCAAAATTCTCCAGAATTCTTGGTTAGCTGGAAACTAAAAGGCTATCAGTGAAACACTACCTATCAGTGCTAGCAAACAATCAGAATCAGAACAGAGCTTGAAGGGTCTTCTAGTCTAGCTGCCTGCTGAAGCAGAGGATCCTATACCATTTCAAACAAGTGACTGTCCAGTTTCTTCTTAAAAACCTCCAGTGGTGAAGCACTCACAACATATGAAGGCAAGCTGTTCCACTGGTTAATTGTTCTCACTGTTAGGAAGTTTCTCCTCAACTCCAGGTTGCTTCTTCCTTGATTAATTTCCATCCATTTTTTCTTGTCCTAACCTCTGGTACTTTGAAAATAAATTGACGTCCTCCTCTTTCTGGCAGCCTTGCAAATACTGGAATACTGTTATCATGTCCCCCCGCCCCCAGTCCTTCTTTTCTCTAGACTAGTCAAACCCAAATCCTGCAATTGTTCTTCATATGTTTTTGTCTCCAGATATTTAACCATCTTAGTTGCTCTTCTCTGCATTTTTTCTAAAGTCTCAACATCTTTTTGTAATGTGGGGACCAAAACTGGATGCAATATTCCAGGTGTGGCTTTACTAAGGCTTTATAAAGTGCTACTAATACTTCACGTGATTTTGATTTTCTCCACATTAAATTTCATTTTGTTGGCTAGAGGCCATTGTTCAAGTCTGTCAAGATCTTTTTAGATCCCGAGCTTGTCTTCTGGGGTGTGTTGGCTATTCCTGCCAGTTTAGTGTTATCTGAAAATTTGATGAGTTCCCCTTCTATTCCCTCAGATGATTCCCAAGTCATTTATGAAAATATTGAAGAGTACTGGGCCTAAGACAGAACCTTGTGGTATCCTACTGCTTACTTTTCTCCATGTAAATGTAGTATCATTAAGGTCTACTCATTGAGTATGATTTGTCAGCCAGTTACAAATCCATCTGGTGGTGATGCTGTCTACCCCACATTTTTCTAGCTTACCAAGAAGTAGGTTTTGGTCTACTTTATTAAATGCCCTGCTGAAGTCTAAATATACTATGTCCACAGCATTTTGCTGGTCTACTAATTTGTCAAAGAATGAAATAAGATTAGTTTGTCTTGATTTGTTTTTAACAAACCTTTGCTGGCTACTAGTTATAACTTTATTTGTTTTTAGATTTACGCAGATCTATTTTTTGATTATTTTTTCCAGTATCTTCCCAGTTATTGATGTTAGGCTGATTGGTCTGAAGTTTCCTGGGTCTGTTTGTTTGTTTTTTCCTTTTTTGAAGATGGGAACCACATCAGTTTTTTTTCCAATCCTTTGGTAGTTCCCAAGTGCTCCAAGATTTTTTAAAGATATGATACAATGGTTCTGAGATAACACCTGCCAACTCCTTCAGAACTCTTGGATATAATCCACAAGATCCCAGTGATTTATATTCATCAAGGTCAGACAGGTGTTCTCTTATCATTTTCTTGCTTATTTTAATTTTTATTTCTAGTCTGTGTTTACACTTAAGTTTTTGGTAGGTTGGGCACTTTCTTTTTGTATGAAGACTGATGCAAAGAATGAATTAAACTGCTTTCTCTCTACTGCCTGTTACTTCCTTACTATCTTCTCTTTTTAGTGGACCTGCTGTTTCCTTGATTTTTTTTCTTGTTATTTATATGTTGAAAGAATTTTTTTAAAAAATTATGTTTGACTTTTGTTGCAAGTCTTTGTTGATTCTGACCCTTTGCTTTCCTGACTTCATCTTTGCAGATTTGGGCTATCTGCTGATATTCTGCCTTAGTTATGTGTCCCTCTTTCATTTTTGTACTTGGGAAAACTTTTGAGTTGTTTTCCCCTTTAGGATTTTTATCCATGAAATTTTGCTTCACTCTCTCTAACAAACTCAGATTTTAACAAAAATCATCTCTTTTAAAGTTTAAGTCATTGGTTGGATTATATTTTATTGCTTGTGTTTGCATTGTATTGAATTCCAGTATGACATGGTCACTCTCGCCCAAGGTTTTGGCAACTTCAACTCCCTCTATTACTTCTTCTCTAATAGTAAGAATTAGGTCTAGTATAGTTTTTCCTCTAGTTCCCTCCTCTACTTTTTGGATGACAAAGTTGTCAGCTAAGTTGATTAGGAACCTATTCAGTTTCTCACTTGGTGCTGAATTCTTCCAATTGAAGTACCCCATTACTATTGTAGTGTGTTTCCTACTTACTGCAGAGTTTGTCTCCCAGTTGATATCAGGGTAGTTAAAGTCTTCCATTACTCCTGTGGTATGTTTTCTACATACATTTATTAATTGATTAGCAAAGAGTTCATCTATTTCTTCTGCTTGGTTTGGGTGGCCTGTAGTACACATCTACAGTATAGCAATATTATTTTCCCCCTTTTATATTGATCCATATGGATTGTAGGAGATTTTCATCCTTGGTTTTGTGGATTTTTGTAGAGATGTAGTGATCTTTTATATATAATGCAACTCCACCTCCTCTTTTGTTAGATCTGTTTCTAGTCTAGTAAACAGAAGGGCCAGGGGAGACATGATAGCAGTATTCTAATATTTGAGGGGCTGCCACAGAGAGGAGAGGGTCAAGCTGTTTTCCAAAGCACCTGAAGGCCAGACAAGGAATAATGGATGGAAACTGACCAAGGAGAGATTCAACCTAGAAATGAGGAGGAACTTTCTGATAGTGAGAACAATCAACCAATGGAACAGCTTGCCTTCAGAAGTGGTGGAAGTTTCATCACTTGAGACTTTCAAGAAAAGATTGGACTGGCATTTGTCATAAATGGTGTAGGGTGTCCTGCTTGAGCGGGGGGTTGGACTAGATGACTTATAAGGTCCCGTACAACTCTGTTAATCTATTAAAAAAGATCTGTTAAAAAATCTTCTGAATAGTTTGTATCCTTCTATCAGTACATTTCAGTCATGAGTTTCATCCCACCAAGTTTCAATAGTGGCAATTATATCATATCTGCCATCAATGTACTAATACTTCAAGTTCACCCTGTTTGTTCCCTAAACTTTTGAGCATTGGTGTGTCAGCATTGGAGTCCTTTATTAATCTTGAATATGTTTCTTATATCTCCTACTTTGTAACTGGGATTTCCATCCTTTCCATCACTCTCTATTTCATTATGTTTTTCTTTTTTTATTTCTTTTTTATCTTTACTCCCTTCCTCCTTATGTGATTAGTTGTCTAGTTGTTTTTGCTTGGAATTAGGTTCTATTGGTCATGAAGATTCACCCCCCTCCCCCCTCAATTTTAGTTTAAAGCCCTTTGGATAAGATGAGCCAGTTGTTTTCCGAATATATTGTTTCCGGTTCTTGTGAAGTGCAATCCATTCCTTGTCAGTAGCCTTTCACCTAGGTAATGCAGACCATGATCTAGGAAGCCAAAGTTCTGTTGACAACACCTATTTTTAAACACCACTTGTGCTCCTAATTTAACTTTCTTCCCTAGCTGTTCATAATCTCTTGTTATTGTTTTCATATTTATTGTTGTGTCATTGGTCCCCATGCGTAGGAGAAGAAAGGGGTAGTAATCTGTGGGGTTGATTATTTTAGTAAGATGTTAAGTGAGGGTTGAATGAAGGGGCAGGACTTCAGTTAGTGACTTCAGCTCTTTATTTCGCAGCTTGGAAAAACTATTCTGCTGGCTGGCCAACAGCGCCCTCTTTTAAAGGGAGCTGTCTGGCAGCCTGGCCGCTTACATCGCTTTAATTTCCCACCAGTCAAATGGACCAATGAACGATGAGTATGTTAATGTCTGGCTAAACCCAGACCTGAGTGAAGCCTATGCTCCAGGCTTCACTCCCTATTGACATATTTAACACCCTTCCCCTCTGGAATGACACTTAGCCAATCCGCGAAGGCTCACATCATGTAATCACCCAGGTAGGCAGTCTGTTGGTAGGTGTGACCTGACCTGCGCAGCTCATTCATACCAGCAGTGGCGGCCTGGGCAGTCAGGCCTGCTGCCGCTCCTGAGTCAGTGGATGAAATCGCCTAGAAGTAAGGCTTTGCCCGGATCAACTCTTTGTGAACTCTTCGCTAGATGCATGGCCCTTCAGGTGCATGTGTGTGTACCCTGTCCAGGTTTGAGAGTAGGGTATTTGGTTCATGAGAGCATAGGTCGGCTTCTGTGAGTGTTTTGGAGTCTGTTCAGGGTGAAGTACTCTCTAGTTCTAAGGGTGTTTTGGAAGCAATTTGGGGCAGAGTATCTTTAGATTGTCTTAGCCTCCAGGGCTCCCTATTGAGCCCTGGAGTTGATCTATATGCCTCCTCCAAATTTTTCTGTCTTCTAGCTTGGTATGACCGGGGACCAGTAAGGGTAATTACTTTGGCTCAGACCCAGGAGGGGTCTCCTGCATAATTGTGGGCATAGACTAGGTCTCCTATGATAAAGAACCGGGACTTGCTGGTCAAATCTATGGGTGCCTCAGCATTGTAATTTGGATGTAGCCTGTCTAGTTGGGACCTTAGTTTGCAACCCACTAGGGTTCTGCCAGGCTCTGATTTGTGGTGGCACTAGGGTTTATGTGCTGGGCTAGCAGGAATTGGTCTATCTTGGCTTGCCAGTTTCCGGGACCCATTCTAGCTAAGGTCTCTTTGGTTGATTGCACCATTCGTTCCGATTGACCATTGCTGGCCGGATGACAGGTGTGACCAGGGCATGCCAGATTCCCTGCTCTGCTAAAAATAATTCAAATTGCCTTGCGATGAATTGTGCCCCATTGTCAGAGACCAGAATGTCTGGCAGCCTGTTGGTGGTGAAAACTCCACAATACCTTGATAACGGCTTCAGCCATTGTGATGGTCATTAGCATTATCTTGAGCCTTTTTGAATATGCATCTACAATGATTAAAGGTGTTTGACTCTGGATCGGTCCCACAAAATCAATGTGTACTCTCAACCATGGCCCTTTTGGTTTCTTCCATTCCCTTGTGGGTGCCCTGGGTGGTGCTGGTCTGGATTCCTGGCATGGTGTACAAGTTGCAACCCATTCTGTTATATTCCCATCCATGTTTGGCCACCAAATATAGCTCCTGGCCTATGCCTTCATTTGGACGATGCCTGGATGCCCCACATGTAACACCTCTGATACCTGTTTCCTCAAATTGTGTGATACAACCACTCTATCCACCCACAACAGGCATCCCTTTTGGGCTGATAACTCACATTGTTTGGTTATGAATGGCTTGAATTCCTCCCCCACTGGTCCCTCCAGCCACCCCCTCCACATCCAGTTCAGAACCTGTGACAGAGTTTTGTCCTTTGCTGACTGTCCTGTTATCTCGGTTGCTGTGACTGGGCTGGCTGCAAAGTCTTTGATGAGCAGGATGAGTGTGAGAGGGGCAGGGTCTTCCACAAAGTCTGGGAGAGGGCACCGGCTGAGGGTATCTGCATGACCTATGTCTTTGCCAAGCCTGTGTATTAGTCTGTAGTTATATGCTGCCAGGAAAATAGTCCATCTAGTCATTCTTGGTGATAATATGTTCAGGGTGGGGCGGTCCCATGCAATGATGCTCAGTAGCAGTTTATGATCAATAATAAGTTCGAAGTTCTTCCATATAGGTATTCTTGGAAATGTTTGATTCCCGCTACAGCGGCCAGTGCTTCCATGTCCAGTTGGCTGTAGTTTCTTTCTGCAGGAGACAGCGTTTTGGAATAAAATGCAATTGGAGCCTCAGTCCCATCCTGCAGCCAATGACTGAGGACCGTGCTGACCCCAAAAGGGGATGCATCAGAGATTAATGTAAGGGGTAAAGTCTCGTATTATTGGACAAGGAGGCTTTTGGATGACAGCAAATTCTTGACTGCAGAGAAGGCAGACACTACCTTTCGTCCCCAGGTTCAGCCTTCTTGTCTAGCAGCTGGAGTAAGGGTTCAGCAACTGTCGCCTTCTGTGGCAGAAAAATACTGTAAAATTTATCAGGCCAAGAAAAGCCTGGAGTTCCATTTGATTTTTTGGTGTGGGGCTTCCTTAATGGCTTTAACTTTGTTTTGGGTTGGGTGCATCAATTAAATATCGCAAAAATTTGTCTTGTGGCATGGCTATTTTGCATTTTTCTTTTTTAACTTTAAGTCCGGCTTCTTGGAACTGCCTCAATGTTTCTTTTAATTGATGGATTAGTTCCTCTTTGTTGTCGCTGGACACAAGGACATAATCGAAGTAAGGCACTACTCCCGGGATGCCCTGTAGGAGGCATTCCATTATGCTGTGGAAAAGCCCTGGTGCCACACTCACCCCAAATTGTAACCGGCGGGACTTAAATGCCCCCCAGTGTGTCACAATAGTCTGTGCTTCCGCAATGGTGTTGTCCACTGGCACTTGCTGGTAGGCTTGTGCCAAATCAAGTTTTGCAAATATTTTGCCTTACCCCAGTGAGTGCAGTAGATGCTGAACAACCGGAACTGGGTAAGCACTCTGTTGCAAAACCTTGTTCAGGGTACATTTATAGTCAGTGCAGATGCGGATTGACCCATCTGGTTTAACTGGGGTGACTATTGGGGTCTCCCATTTAGCGTGATCAACCAGCTCCAGAATCCCCTGAGCAATTAGTTTGTCTAATTGACTGTATGTTTTGGGCCACAGAGTAAAGAGGACCCTTCTTGGCTTTATTCTGATGGGGGCTACATTAGGATCTAGATTGAAAGAGATGGGTTTCCCCATGTACTTGCCCAAAGTTCCGTCGAAGACGTCTGCAAATTCCTTCATTAGGTCCTCGATGCTGTCATCTTGGACTGTGTGGATGCTAGTCACTCCTAAAACCAGGGATTTGAACCACTCCACCCCCAGCAGGCTTGGCAGGTCATTGTCCATGATGGTCAGCTGCAGCTGTCCGATGAATTTTTTAAACTTGATGTGAAAGGTTCCACTCCCTAGGACGTGGATGCGGTTTCCTTGATAGTCTTTTAAGATCATTTTCTGCGGCTTCAACTGTTCCTTTTCCAGTCCTGGAATTGCTTTTTTGATGGTCTTCCAGGACACAATGGTCAGGTATGATCCCATGTCCACCTCCATATCACATGGGGACCCCTCAATGAGCAGCGGTTATGCTAATGTCTGGCTAAACCCGGACCTGAGTGAAGCCTATGCTCCAGGTTTCACTCCCTATTTACATATTTAACATAAGGAACTCAGTTACGTCTTTGATTTTTGCTCCAGGGAGACTATGTAACTTCCTAGATTGACTGCCTGATCTGCAGACTATAGTTTCTGTTTCCCTAAGAATTGAATCTCCTATCACCAATATTTGCCTTTTTTTTCCTTAGAGAAGTTTAGAATACTTTTCTTCCTGTTGCAGGAATGCTGGGTTGTGCCTTTTCTAAAGAAACTATTGATGAATGCTCTTTGTGAGTATCTGTATATATTATTCCAGGCGAAGGCTATGAAAGTGACTATTCAGTTCCAGAGGATAATGCAATAGATACTTGCATCTGCGGACTGTTTAATGTGCCACTGAACTACCAAAAGTGTGGTTCCAATGGACAAGAGAAAGCCAAAATAATTGCATGCATGTACATGTTACTTATTCCCTACAATTAAGTAAGAGTCAGGGTGAAACAAGAATCGGCATCAATGGTGGGAAAAGCCACAAGATAAAACTGGTTCAAAAGAAAAGTAAGCTCAATATCAAATAATCTGCAAATGCACCAAGATAGGTCATAACCAATTCTGTGTGGATGTAAAACACTGAAATGGAAGTCCCCAAAGACTAAATGCTGCTATTTGAAGTTTTCATCACATATGAAATAAGGAGCATAGAGCATTTTTCATTATCCAGCCTTAACCAAAATCCAAAGCCTATGATTCTGAAATGCAGCTACATCATACGGCACCCTTGTAAGTCAGTGGCTATAGTCATACATTTTGCTCTGCGATTACTTATTTAACCATGTTTCATTGAACATGCTGTAATTGGTAGAGTTCACCAAAAAAGTATAAAACAGCATTCCTGAACTTGCTATTTCTAATGACTTGGGCTTTTGTAGTCCTGTCAAGGTAATGACAGGACTACAGAACATTCAGAAATGAGTGTTGAAGCAGAATGCTAAAAAATGTTTCTGCAGAATATCTAAAAAGGTTAAATAATGTCAACTGGACCAAATTTTGGTCTAATTGCCATGATTTAACCTTTTTTTAGATACTGTTGGCCTGGATGAGTGAGTCTTCATTTACATGTTCTACAGCAGTGGTCCCCAACCCCCGGTCCGTGGACCGGTGCCGGGCCGTGGAGTACCTGGCACCGGGCCGTGCAGCGGCCGGGGGCCATGATCGATGCAGCGGCCGGGGGCCATGATCGCTTCTCCGCCTTTCAACCCCCCCGCCCCCGCTTGCCTCCCCTCCCGCCCCGCCCACTCGGGCAGCCGCTGCGGAGCTGTCCAAAGTGCTGAACCGGACCAGGCTTGGCCAGCACTCTTCGCTTCGCCATGCCTCGCTCTTTCTTGGTCAAGAAGATCAAAGCGGACGCCGCCTTCCAAGCCGGGTCGGGGTCCGTCAGCCCCCCGCCTTACCCGCCGCTGGAAACTTCCTACCCCGGGTGGGCGGGATCCGGGAGAGCCGGGGACCTCGGCCCGAAAGACGGTAAGCAACGGCCGGCGCCTTCAGGACGCTCGTTGCAGGGGCATTGTTGGGAAGGGGGACCGGTAGAAGTGAGATTGCAGGATGGAGGTGGGAGCGGGGTCGTCCGGAAGGTTACGGGCTAGAGAAAGCCGGTCGTGTTGCCTTGGCTGGTGAAAGGAGGGGGGGATTCCCTCTGTTTCTCTTGGCTCGGGAGGAGGAGGAGGAGAGGAGGAGGAGGAGAAGAAGAAGAAAAGGAGAAGAAGAGGAGGAGGAGGAGAGAAGGAGGAGAAAAGGAGAAGAAGAGGAGGAGGAGAGGAGGAGGAGAAGAAGAAGAAAAGGAGAAGAAGAGGAGGAGGAGAGGAGGAGGAGAAGAAGAAGAAAAGGAGAAGAAGAGGAGGAGGAGGAGGAGAAAAGGAGAAGAAGAAAAGGAGAAGAAGAGGAGGAGGAGGAGGAGAAGAGGAGGAGGAGAAGAGGAGAAGAGGAGGAGGAGGGGGGGAGGAGGAGAAGGATTGGGTCCCGATTTCTCTTGATGGGGCGGGGGCTTCCAAAAAGAACAAGCTCTCTTTTTTTAATCGTCCGTCGGTGGAAAATCCCTCTAGGACGGGGGTCGTATTAAGCGCTGAGAAAGGTCATTGCGACACTCCCGTCACCCGCGTGGGATCCTTTGGTGGGGATCAGGATGTTGGTGGGAACTCCCTCAGCCCTTGAAGGACGGGAGAACATCTCAGGCCGGGGACTGGGGGGGTGGGGGGTTTGAAGCTTACGTCGCCTCCGAGCCCCAGGGAGCCTCGGCGGGGGGTGGGGGGGTGGGGTGAGCCGTCAATCTCTCCCCCCACCCCCCACCCTCCGGTGATATCTCTTCGGTACGAATCGGGACAAAGCAAAGAGAAGGGAAGAATAAATCCGAACAGCGCTCGGCACATCGCTCTTTGGTTTTAATTAAAAGGTGCGGAGGGTGGGGAGGTTAACCTTGGAAAGGGTCCCGTTTCAGGAGAAGGCTAGAAAAGAGAGATTACAAGCTTGCCCTGAAAGTGTGCATTCACACGACACAACGCAGGAGAAGGCCCAAGGAAGCGACGGCCTCCCCCTTAATGGTTGGGAAACACTGATGTAGATAGATGCATAGATAGGCAGAAAGAGAGGACAAGCATAGCTCCATTTTTCCCAAGCAGGGTGCCTCCAGCTGTTGCAAAACTACAACTCCCAGCATACCCAGACAGCCTCTGGCCCTCCAGGCATGCTGGAAGTTGTAGTTTGGAAAAAGCTGGAGGCACAATGGTTGGGAAACACTGACATAGATAGATGGGGGGGGGAAAATATGAACAGCACACTATAGCAGGTTTTGGTACTCTCCAAGTGTGAGCCATGGCTAGAGGCCCCAAATTATCTCTAACATTATACAGTGAAATTACATATAATTTATATTAATTCTACCAGTGTCCAAACATATAAAGTGCATAAGTGCATTAATAATTCATAACGTGTACCCAGGTGCTAGCTCTTCTCGCTTTTCACTGGTACTTTCTCATTTTTACAGTAGTTGGTGTAGGTGTATATTGTTTTTGCTCAAATTTAACCCACAAATTAGCAAAGATGAGTACGAAACAGATGTCGTCAGAAAGTTTCCTTGGGAAAAAGAAAAGGCCCAGTGAAGAGACAGAAGAAGAGCCTTCAGCATCAAAGAAACATAAAACTTTTAACAGACAATACAATGAGTCCTACTTGAAATATGGATTTATTGGGATAGGTGATTCCCACGCGCCAACCCCGCTCTGCATAGTTTGTGGTGAGCGGCTCTCTAATGAGGCAATGAAACCCTCAAAACTGCTTCGCCACTTGAATGCCAAGCACCCTGGATTAAAAGACAAACCCCTGCAGTATTTTGAAAGAAAAAAAAGGGAACACGAAGGACAGAAGATATTTCTGAGGGCCACCACAGCAATAAAGGAGAATGCTCTGAGAGCATCATATTTGGTGGCTAACCGTATTGCTAAGGCTAAAAAGCCATTCACTATCGGTGAAGAATTGATCTTGCCCTCCACTAAAGACATTTGTCGTGAACTTTTAGGAGAGGTTGCTGTAAAAAAGGTAGCAAATGTGCCTTTGTCGGCTAGCACCGTGACTAGGCGCATTGATGAAATAGCTGAAGACATTGAGACACAATTGTTGGAGAGGATTAATACTTCACCGTGGTACGCACTACAGGTTGATGAATCTACAGATATCGACAACAAGGCAATACTACTTGTTTATGTGCGATATCTTTATCAGGAGGATGTGCATGAGGATTTATTATGTGCACTATCTTTGCCAACCAACACCACAGGAGCAGAACTGTTCAAGTCACTGGATGGTTATATATCAGGACAACTAAAATGGTCCTTTTGTGTCGGCATATGCACAGACGGAGCTGCTGCCATGACCGGACGGCTGTCTGGTTTAACCGCTCGGATTAAGGAGGTTGCACCTGAGTGCGAATCTACACATTGTATCATTCACAGGGAAATGCTGGCAAGCCGAAAAATGTCACCAGAATTTAACAGTGTATTGAATGATGTGGTTAAAGTTATTAACCACATCAAAGCAAACGCCCTTAACTCGCGTCTATTTGAGCAGCTTTATGAGGAGATGGACACAGAGCACAGATGCCTTCTCTTATACACAGAAATAAGATGGTTATCCAGAGGAAAATCACTATCCAGGGTGTTTGAATTAAGAGAGCCATTGCAAAGATTTCTCTCAGAAAAGAAGTCACCACTGGCAGCACATTTCAGTGACAAGGTATGGCTTGCAAAACTGGCTTACCTGTGTGACATATTTAGCCTGCTCAATGAACTCAATCTGTCCCTTCAGGGGAAAATGACAACTGTTTTCAAGTTGGCTGACAAAGTAGCTGCATTTAAAGCCAAACTGGAGTTGTGGGGACGGCGTGTGAACAGAGGCATTTTGGACATGTTTCAGACTTGAGCGGGGATTTTAGGAGAGACTGAGCCTGAGCGTTCATTCTCCCAGTTGGTGCACGATCACCTGTCTTTGCTTTTAGAAGAGTTTGAGCGCTACTTCCCAACCACAAAAGACCCACGAACTGGTAAGGAATGGATCTGCGACCCATTTGTCAACAAACCAGACGAATGTAGCATGTCTGTACAAGAAGAAGATCAACTGCTGGAGATTGCAAATGACGGCGGCCTTAAAACTGTATTTGAGACAACAACTCTGCCGGTGTTCATGGCGGAATATCCTGAGATTGCCACTACAGCTCTTAAGTCCCTTTTGCCTTTTCCAACATCCTATCTGTGTGAAGCGGGGTTTTCTGCAGTGACAGCAACCAAAATAAAACAACGAAATAAACTGGACATAAGCAAGACACTTCGGGTGTCATTGTCTCCTATTACCCCCAGATGGAACCGTCTCGTTGCAGAAAAACAAGCTCAGGGTTCTCATTGATTCACTAGATTCTAATAACTAGAGCGCTTAGTTAAAGTTTAACTGTTAAAATGTTAAAGCACTTTATATTTATGTAATTGTATTTTATTTTGTAAGGCATGTTTAAATACAATAAAATAAAAGTTGTTTAATCAAAACAATCTGATATATAAACAATCAATGTGTCGTCGCGAACAACGCCCCCCACCCCTGCGCGCGCTCAGCGGGCCACGGTAAAATTATCAAAAGCTGATTGGTCCGCGGCGATAAAAAGGTTGGGGACCACTGTTCTACAGAATAGCAAAATCAAAAAAGAAAGAACAGCTGCTGCTGCTGCTGCTTTGACTTCCTCTTCTATGGCTTTTCCCAAATCTGTTACATGGAACTTCAACTTCCCTTTCTCCCACTCTCAATTACTTTAGCCTGGAAGAAGGCTTGGGATGTGAGTAGGTCCAACTAAGACGTTTACCTTGCAGCTCAGAGAGCTCTACTTATGTTCCTGACCGCTCCTTTGATTGTTATATTTTTGTTGGCAAAATGCAAGCTTCAGATTAAGCAAAACAGAATTGGTTGTCTTAATTCTGTCATAATATCTCTGACTGTAGTATTTTTGTTGATGACAGTGCAAGTTTCAAAATTAACCAAGGCGGAACTAGCTGTCCTAATTCAATGACTAGAAATATTACTACATCGAACAGTTGTGAAATTGTACATTGAATCTGTGAAATGAAATATTGCTCAGTTTGGCTTTCTGATTTAAAACTTAGTGATGTGATTTACTTTTTTAAAAAATGCAGCATCTTAATGGTTAGCAAATTTATTATGGCATGAAGCTTCATGGAGTGCATACTATTTATAAGCCCTCATACGCAGAAGAAAAATCTCACAGCTATTGTTGAAAATATCCTTATCAGTCTCAAAGAGAAGCTACAGGTTGCATCTCACTTTTTGCAGGCAACAAATATTTCACAAAGTCTTCCAGTTTTCTTTTGGATATTGCTCTTATTTTTTTTTATTGTGTTTCTATTGTTTTTCACTGATACAATATATATATATATTGCAGCCTCTTCTGTTTCTGAAGGATTGCTGTGTTAAATTATTGTCATGACTGTTTTTCTTCTTTGATTATTTATTTGAAAAGAAAGGTATATATTGAATAAATATTATAAGCAAACAAAATGTTAGGACAAAATAATAAAAAATTATAGAATTAAATGTAAGAAATCAACAACACAAAATCAAACAAAAAAGAAATAAATATTGAGAATATACATGAACATTCAACTTCTTCTTTTCTATCTAAAGATTTCCATTGATGTTATTATCTCTCTTTCTTAAATCTTATTCCTGACTTCTAAGCTTAGAACATGTTTCATTAGATTATTTATTGATTCTTACCAGAACATTGAAATTTATTATGTGGGAGGGGGTATTGTCTGAGGAGGTGTTTATCGATTGTAGTGCATTTTAATTTCTCCCATAGGGTGTTCCTGGCTATTGAATCAAAGGCCTGCTTAAAATCAAGGAAGGCCACGTAGAGAGAGGATTTTTTTTTTGTACATATATTTTTGCACCAGATGGTGAAGTATCAGGATTGATCTAACATAGATCTTCCTTCTCTAAAACCGGCTTGTTCATCCTTGATTATCCCCCCTGAAATTAGCCAATCCTGGAGTTTATAGTTTAGGTGTTTAGCATACAATTTACTAATAACACTCAAAAGACTAATAGGTCTATAATTTCCTGGATCATTTCTATTACCCTTTTTATAGATTGGTATAATATTTGCTAATTCCCAATCTCTTGGCATATGGCCCGTTTTACCTATAAATGTAAACAGTGATGCTAAAAGTGGGGCCCACCAACTGGTGTTCTTTTTTATTATTTCTGGGAGGACATTATCAGCACCAGGTGCCTTATTAGCCTAAAGGGTTCCAATCAACTGGGATATCTCTTCTAGTGTAACAGGGGGCCAGTAAGCAGTTTGGTCCAAACTAATTTGGCTCTGCTTTGTTACATAGTCGGGGTCTGTATATAAGTCTCTAAAATATTCTTCCCAGGCCTGCATCGGTACCTGATTAGTTGGGGGTAGGGGGGATTTCCCCAATCCTCTGGTGATGTACTAAAAGAGGGATGTATTTTTTGTCCTGACTGATGTAATTAATCTCTGCCAAGACTCCTTCAGAGCCACACTTTTCTTTTCTTTTAGGAGGGTCTTATATTGTGCTTTCAACTGTTTTAATAAGTGAGTGTGATCCTCAGAAGGATCATTTTTACTTCTTCTGTATTCCTTATTATATATCCTTTTTAATTATCTTCTTTTATTGTTGCAGTTCTAGCCGTCAAATTTATCCCTAGATATTTTACTTTTTTAACTGCCTGTAATCCTGAATCTTTTACTAATTTCTCTACTTGTTTTGTTGTCATATTTTTTGTTATCATTTTTGTCTTTTCTTTATTAATTTTTAGGCCTGCTACCTTTCCAAATTTTTCAATCTCTTTTATTAATTTCAGGGTTGTTTCTATTGGATCTTCTATGAAGAAAACAAGGTCATCCGCAAAAGCTTGGACCTTGTAATCCTCTCTTTTAATCTTTAATCCTTGTATTTCTTTGTTTGCCCTAATTCTAATTAACAGGTTTTCCAAAGTTAAAATAAAAAGTAGGAGTGACAGCGGGCATCCATGCCTTACTCCTTTATTTATTCCAAAAAATTTTGTTGGATCCCCATTCACCAAAATGCATGCTTTTTGGTTCTGATATATTGATATTATCATTTTTGTGAATCTCTCTCCAAAATTCATACTTTTAATTTGCTGTTTCATGAATTGCCAGTTTACTTGGTCAAACGCTTTTTGTGCATCCAGTAAGATCAGAGCTACCTGTCTCCTGGATGCACCTCGTAATATTCTAAAACATCTATTACCATCCTTAGATTATTTTTTATTTGTCTTGTGGGCAAAAAACCGTTCTGATCCTGATGTATTTTGTTATGTAATAATTTTTTCATCCTATTGGCAATTATACTCATGAAGACTTTGTAATCGGTATTCAATAAAGAAATCAGCCTATAGTTTTTTACTAATGTGGTATCTGCCCCCTCTTTGGGTATTAGGGAAATATATGCTTCCTTCCATGTATATGGTAATTTTGCCTCCATCAAAGCTTCATTATATATTTCTAATAATATTCCATTTAATGATTCTCCAAATGTTTTATAAAACTCCGTTGGTAGACCATCAGTCCCTGGAGTTTTATTATTTTTTTGTCTCTTCAGCGCTTCTTTTAGTTCCCCTATTGTAATCTCTTTATCTAATAATTCTTTTTCTTCCTCTGTTAGTGTTTGCAATCCCTCCCCTTTTAAGTAATGTTGTCGAGTCCTACCGGAGCTCGCCATCAATGGAGGGTGTGGGAGGAAAAGGAGTGGAGATAAGCAGCCACAGCGAACACACAAATAGTTCCTGGATAGCAGCATTCAGGGCGATGATTGATGACGTTGCTGGGCCTCTCCGATTCTGCTGTCCTCGCTGCTCTGGTGCTCGCAGCTGTTACTGTTAAGGGAGTGGGGGGTGCTTGATTGATAATCACCGGATGTATGTTTAAGGGGCTGAGGTTTTGTTAAATAGCACTGTGGTGTGATTACACCCAGCGCTGACTTTGAACCAAAACACCGACTTGTACTTTACTTTTGACTGCAAGCTTATCATTGCCAAAGTAAACCCTGATTCTCTGTGCGTTACTGGTGATTATTTCCTATCGCAGTTCTGAACGAACGACAAGCCGAGAGAAAGCCAGCGCTTGGTTCCTTTTCGCAAGAGGTGAGGAGTCCCTGTGGCTTTGCAGCAAAGGGGGATATGGCAGAAGGGACAGCCTTGGAAGAGCAGGAGTGTGGTGGAGATGTGGAGGGCTGGAGGGAAAGACGATGGACTGAGGAGGATGAAGGGGATTGGGGGTATCCTGCCTCATCCGGTCCCAGCACCATGGATACGCTACGTGAGCGTTTTGGGGAATCTGGATTTCGTGACGCCCCATCCTGGCAGCCCTGGGTTGCAGGGCTGGAGCCTCCAGGTTCTTCTTGGCAGGATACAGGGGTGACTGCTTCGGAGACCCAAGTCCGGCTCACAAGTCCTAAATTGAGGATGGAGCGGACCTCTAGACGATCCATGGACCAACCCCCTCCAGAACAAGACCAAGGTGCCTCGTCGGGAGACCTTGGAGCCGGTCCTGAGCCCCAACCAATGCAATTGGCAGGGGGCTTACCTGTTGGGAGTCGCAGGGCGACGAGGGACCGACCTAGGCAGGACAGGAGAGCGACTGGAGCAGCGAGGACCCCAGGCCCCATGCCTTGGCCTCCGGGGGCCCCGCCGGGGCTGTGGGTCCCGCAGGCCGTTTGGGGACCGCCTGCCCTGCAGACTTCCTTTGACGGAAGCCCTGAACGAGTGGCTCTTTTCTTAAGCCAGGTGATAAGCCATATGGACCAATATGGACAGTGGTATCCCTCCCAGTGGGCTATGGTGGTTGCTGTTACTATGTCCTTCTCATAAAGTTTTTGGTAATATTGAACTATTATCTCCTTTTTCTTCTCTAAGCCCTGTTGGATCCTTCCCTCATCGTCTTGTAGCTTCTGAATTGTTCTTTTTTCCCTTTCCTTCCTCAGCCTATACGCCAACCACTTCCCTGGTTTATTTGCATGTTCAAAGTAATTCTGCCTTATATATTTCAAAGTCATTGCATATTTCCCTTGTTCTAATATTTTCAGCATGTGTTTTGCTGCTATCCGATTTACCCTTATTTTTTCGTCCCCTGGGTTTCCTTGCAATTTACATTCCCAATTTTGAATTTCTTCTCGTAATTTATTATATTCTTTTTCTCTCTCTTTTCTCTGTTTTGCATTATAAGCTATTGTGGGGCCTCTTACATATGCCTTAGTTGTATCCCATAAGTAGGGAGTTGTTTTGTTTTGTATTTTCCTTATAAAACAATTCTAACTCCTTTTCCATATATTTCTTATATTCTTTTTCTTTTAATAGCTGTGTATTCATTGTCCATCTATTTTCTTTCTCTGCTGCCCCTTCCACATCATCATTATTGGATTGTGATCAGCCCAATTATTTGATAAAATTTCTACCGCTTCAATTTCCATCATTAACATATTGGTTACCCAAGCCATATCCAACCTAGACCAGGACTTGTGTGGATTTGAATAATATGTAAAGTTTTTAATTTGGGGGTTATAGAATCTCCAGCTATCTACTATATTTAACTCTTCCACCATATCTGTAAAAGTTCTGGGCAATACATTTTTCTTATTTTTATTTTGCTGACCACATTTATAATCTTTTCTTACATCTAGAATAGCATTGAAGTCTCCAATCAGACATACATTTTCCATTTTTTGATCCATAATTTTCTCATGCACTTTTTTTATAGAATTCTAATTGTTGACTGTTTGGAGCATATATTACTACCAATAATATATTTTTGAAATCAAGTTTTAGCTCTATCATCACTATTCTACCTTCTGTATCCACATATCTTATATTGCTATCTATTCCTTCCTTGATATATACCACTACTCCTCTTTTTTCTTCTTCTGCCAATGATGAATATTCTTTACCTAATTTCTTATATTGTATATATTTTATATCTTGTTTTCTTATGTGTACCTCCTGGAGGCACACAATATCTGATTTTTGTTTCAATTTTTTTTTTGTAAATTTGGTGTCGTTTGGATGGTGAGTTGAGGCCATTAACATTCGCCGATAGAATTTTTAGGGTTTGTTCCATTTCTTACTGACTTTCCTGTTCTTTCTTCTTTGTTTCTTCCTGTTCCTTATTTTTGCCTCTTGTTTGCACTCCTTCTTCTTCCTGAATCTCTCCTTCATCTTCTTTTCCTCCTTGTTGTGGGGTTCTTTCATGTTCTCGTTGCTGTTTTCCTTTGGTGTTCCGTCCTCCCTCTTCTTTACTGCCACTTGTTGTCTCGATGCCCGTCATTTGATCATATAGTTCTCTTGCTTTACTCTGCAAATCTACCTTTATTTTCTTTCCCTGCCATGTTACCAACATTCCTTCCGGCATTGTCCATCTAAAGCAGTGGTTCTCAACCTTCCTAATGCCGCGACCCTTTAATACAGTTCCTCATGTTGTGGTGACCCCCAACCAGGGGTGGGTTCTAAATTTTTTTACTACTGGTTCTGTGGGCGTGGCTTATTTTGTGGGCGTGACTTGGAAGTCATGTGACTGGGTGGGCCTGGCTAGCTGGTCATGTGACCGGGTGGCCATGGCTATGTGTATAGGGACTACTCAGAGGGCTGAAAAAAGTCATTTCTGACAGGTCCTCGCACTTTTGACTGGTCCTCACACTTATGACCATCCTCACATTTATGCCCGTGCAGCTTTCTTAACAACCATGTCACTCATTTCACAACTGCTTCTTTTCACTATGGTGATAAGATAGGGCAAAAAACATAAAATGTGAGGATAGTCGTAAATTCGAGATCTGGTCAAAAGTGCAAGGACCAGTCAAAAATAACTTTTTCAGCCCTCTGAGTAGTCCATGTGCACAAAAGGACTACCCAGAGGGCTGAAAAAAGTGATTTCTGATAGGTCCTCACACTTTTGACCGGTCTTCGCACTTATGATTGTCATCATTTATGACCATTGTAGCATTCTTAACAACTGTGTCACTCATTTCACAACTGCTTCTCTTCACCATAGTGACAAGATAGGGCAAAAACGTAAAATGTGAGGACAGTTGTAAGTTCAAGGACTGGTCAAAAGTGCAAGGACCCAGTCAAAAATAACTTTTTCAGCCCTCTGAGTAGTCCATATGCACAAAAGGACTACCCAGAGGGCTGAAAAAAGTGATTTCTGACAGGTCCTCACACTTTTGACTGGTCTTCGCACTTATGACTGGTCATCATTTATGCCCATTGTAGCATTCTTTTTTTTTATTGAAAAAGTTTTTCAAATGCAGATTTTTCCCCCTTTCCCCCCCCTCCTCCCTAACCCCCCCTCCCCCTCCCCTCCCCCTGTGGCTTCTCCAGAAATAAAACCCAAATTAATAACAGATTATATAATACTTTACCATCCTTTTTGCTCCACCCCCCATATGCTGATCCTTTCTTTCTAACAATATTATTATATCCCCCTTATACTATACATTTCAAAGTAACATTCAGCTGTAAAATTATATAACAAATCCTAATTTGGCAATTTCGGCTCATAATCTATTCATTTCCTCCTCCCCCATGCATATATCTCTTAATTCAAATCTTTTATGTATATTAATATAGCATAACATCCCTTTTCCTAAACTAAACAATCAGTAAGCTAACCTATCTCCACCCTTCTAACAATATTATTATATCCCCCTTATACTATACATTTCAAAGCAACATTCAGCTGTAAAATTATATAATAAATCCTAATTTAGCAATTTCAACTCATAATCTATCCATTTCCTCCTCCCCCATGCATATATCTCTTAATTCAAATCTTTTACGTGTATTAATATAACATAACATCCCTTTACCTAAACTAAACAATCAGTAAGCTAACCTATCTCCACCCACTTTCCTACAGGTCTACCATACATAATATTTTCGATATCTTTGTTCTTCTGCCCACATCACTAAAAAATATTTCCATATATAAATAAAATTCTCAAATGACTTTAAGCTTGTAATCCATATAATATCTTCTGTAATGTCTTTCAACTGGATTGTTAATTTCATCATCCATGTTAGGGTAACATCAAATTCTAGTTCCAACAGTAGGTTCAGTATCTTCAATTACCATCTGCCCCCATCAATAGTAAGTATTTTCGTATAGCAAAAAACCACCCGAGTGACTTTATATTTATATTCCATATAGTGTCTTTTGTAATGTCTTTCATCTAGATTATTCATTCCAACCACCATGTTAGGGTAATAACCAGATCTTCTGCATGCCCCAATCCCATAATTCTCTTGCCTTGTAACTCAGCATAAACGTAATCCATTCGTCAAAGAGTCCAAAATAGAAAGTTCCAATCCACTCAATTTAAGGCCATCTTCCACATCCCAAGAGTACAGCACTGCAGAGATCTGTCACTCTCCTCAAAATAATATAAACCAATACTTTGCCTCAACTATATTTTCATATATTCAATCATCTCTTAAGTAACTGGCATTACACTGTTGTTTGGTCTAAAAAATTTTATTTTTGTAGGACCTGCTTCTTCTTTTCTTAACTTTTTGTGGCTTAGATCTCCATCCTGGTTTCCTTTCTATGAGTTGTATATCAACTGTTTGATTTCCATGCTGGTCTGTAGCTTGATAAGTCATCACATTAGAATCCAAAGCCGCCTCTCTTGTATTTATAGGTAATCCAACTATAACCTCTGAAAGAGAATCTAGAAGCGGCTCATCCACTAAGGCCTCTGTAGCTTGTTGTTTTTCCATTACCTCCACCACCATATGCTTAGCCTGAATTTCAATCTCTTTTTGATTTTGCTTTTCTTTATTCCCCTCATGTGTTATACATGGAGATGTTGAGCCCATTTTAAAAACCTTATAGTAAAATTCTTCCGCTTTTTCAACAGTATTTAGTTGATATCTTTCTCCTTGATATCTCAATATTATAGCAACTGGAACATCCCACCTAAATGGGATGTTTTGTTTCTTTAGCTCAGTCACCAAAAATCCAAAATCCTTTCTATCTTTTAACATCTTGGGCGGTAGCTCTTTAAATATCCAAATCTTCCTTCCATGCATTTCAAGAGTGGAGTTAAAAGACTTTTGCACAATATCATTTCTTATTTCTTTATCAGTAAAGTAGATCACCACATCTCTAGGCAACTGCCTTTGCTTTGCCACCCAAGAATTAACTCTGTAGGCCTTATCAATCTTGCAGGATACCTCTTCAGGACTAACCTTTAAAAACCCAGCCAGAACTTCAGCAGACATCTTTCTCAAATCTTCTCTTTTATCTTCCTGTATTCCCCTAATTCTGACCGAAATTCCATAAATCTGAATTGCATCATTATGACTTCATTTTCAATCCTTTGTTTTATATTATCTGCATTGTAAGTCTTGTAGTCAGCTTCCTTTATTTTTGGCTCTACTTCTGAGCTATTTTCTTGAATCATTGTTAAGTCATTTTCAATTCATTGTATTTTATTATCCAAATTATGAATCTTGTAATCAACTTCCTTCATATTAGACTCTATTTCTGAATTAAACTTTTCATCCATCTTTATCATTGCGTCTAAGAAACTTATCGTATGCTGCTTGAATTTATCATACTTTTGTTGAACCAACTCTTTAATTTCCTGTCTAAATTTTTCAAGGTTCTGGTTCACAATCTCATCATGTCTTGTCATCTCCTCCAATACAAATTGCGTTAGATCTTTAAAGCCATTCCTCTGCATCTGCAAACTCAAAACTTGTTCATGTGGTTTATGAATGGGGGAGCCCCCCCCCAGCTTGGTTGTCTGGCTTTGTGAGTTTTAATGCCATCCTGCCACACAAGCAGATTTTTTTTCTTTTTTCCCCTTTAAAGAAAAAGACTTCTCTCCAAACAATATCAATATCAAGTCTCTAAGAAGGAAGAAGTATGAAATAAGAATTTTTCTCTTCACTTCTAACCAGCGCTGTTGTCTCAGTTACTTTGTAACATATTAAACTAGTCAAACGGAAGGACTTTCGCTTTCAGCTCTTCTCAAGCCTCAGCCAGTCGCCATTTTAAACTTTCTTTTTTTCCCCCTTCCACTCTTCTTTGCTTTTAAAGTCAATCTTAGGGTTGTTAGAAGTACTTGCAGTTTGGGGTCCCAGATCCAGATTTCATCCTTCTTATTCAGAAAATCTGTTAATTTTCGTTGGTTGGTCTGGTCCCATCGCCTGGCTCTGCAAAGCGCAGAGTTTGCCCGAAGCCCAGAGCAGCGGCGAGGAGAATAGGGAGCCACATCCTGCTTCCTCCCCAGAGGTAAAAAAGAACTCTGGGGACTTCGCAGAGGGCTCTACCTGCCCTCGCTGGCTCTGTCTCACGTTTCCTTACGGAAACTGAGTTTTTCGAGCCGCCTTTCAGGTGTAAAGGCGGCTCTTTACGGGCGACGGACCGTCTAGTGGCGACGGAAGCCAGACCGGAAGCCCCCATTGTAGCATTCTTAACAACCATGTCACTCATTTCACAACTGCTTCTCTTCACCATGATGACAAGATAGGGCAAAAATGTAAAATGTGAGGACAGTTGTAAGTTCGAGGACTAGTCAAAAGTGCGAGGACCAGTCAGAAATAACTTTTTCAGCCTCTGAGTAGTCCATATGCATAAAAGGATACAGCAATAGAGAGGAATGAAGGAAGGGAAGGGAAATTAGAGTAGGAGTGAGGGTAAGAGAGGGAGGAAGAGAGGAGGAGAAGGAGAAAGGAAGAGGAAGTAGGGAAGAGAAGAAGAGGGGCAGGAAGAGAAAGTAAGAAGGAAAGAAAAGAGAGAGGTGGTAGGTTTGAGGAGAAAGATTGCTGTACAATAAAAAAGATGAAAGGGAAGAAAGCCAACCCCAAACAAATATAAAGATATTAAGATAAAGAATGAATTGTTAAACTTTAAGGAATAAAAGAGAATAAATATGAATAAATAACAATAATTAGAAACACACATACAAACATACAATGTATTTTCTTTTGTAGGAAGTTAGCACCCACCCCTTTCCTGGAAGAGTGAAATATTTTAGGAAATATGAAAAAGGCAGAATATTATATTTCCCTGGGATAAGCATGTTTTGAAGCTCCCATCTTCCTGCCCCCACCCTTTGTCAATGGGCCATTAAGGCCTGGGCCAGTCTATTCTACATAACAAAGATCTACCTCCTTCAGGCAGAGCCATAGTAGGAATTGCCCAAGATCCAATAAAGATAGGATTAGCCCTCTACCCATCTAGCAATAGAAACTCACCACATGTGACCTGGGAAGCACATGTGACCATCAGCCAGGAGGCTAGCTAAGACCCCCACCCCCTGGGAGTCTGACAACCAATCAGGATATTCTTTCGTGGCCCCAAAAAATGCAGAGCCAGAGAGAGCATAAAAACCCGAGGATTTACTCTATCTGCCCCTTTTCTGTTCAGGAACTCAAGCCATGTGATCCTGTCCACCATTAAACCATCTTTCCAAGCAGTCTCCATGTTTCCAGTATCTTTTTCCCCACTTGGAGCAGAACCTAGAAGGAGATTTCTTCCAACACTTTGAACAGAGTATTTGGCCGGTTCACAAATTTAAACAGTGTTTAGTCATTTCAATTAAATTTACAATTTCTATATTTCCTTTTTGCCATATTTATTTCTCATCTATTTTTGTAAAAAACCAATATTACCCTTCATCCTCATCTCTAATCTTAATCAAATTCATTTTTCCCTTCTATTCTATATTATACCCCCCCATTGTCATCTATTTTTATATCCATCCTCACATTGGTTAATTATGTAATATTACAGTTGTTTAATATAAATTCAACTAATCTGCCTGCCTAATTTTCCAACTTGCAGCAACAGCAAAGCCAACAGCCTCTTTACTTCCAGTTTCGTTTTTCAGCATAGCTAGGGGAAAAAAATCAGCACTCTTTGCAAGCAAGCAGCAAAGCCCTGAGCAAAACAGCGGAGAGAAAATCAGCGGAGGGTCGGGAGCCGATCTAATCCAGGGCTAATTAGCCTATGCTGAAGCTCCATGGGCCAATAAAATTACAAAAAAACATCGAACCATTTGTTAAATTGCTGGCTCGCCCACCCCTCGCCCACCACTATTTATTGGCAATAAATAGTGGTGCGGAGGGGTGGGGCAAGCCAGCAATTTAACAAACAGTTCGGCTGCACCACTGGCTATAGGGCGGCCCTTTGAAGCCCCGCGGCAAGAATTTAAACCATTTTTTTTCCTCTAGCCATCAGCTGGGACTCAGGAAGCAGCAATAGATTGGGAGTGGGCGGGGTAAGCGAACGGCCGGCGATCCAACAGAGGCAGAGGGTGAGGGTGAGTGAAGGCAGGGGGGGTGGGCGAGAGAGGGCTTTGGCGACCCCTGTGAAATGGCCATTCGACCCCCAAAGGGGTCACGACCCCCAGGCTTCTGGTTGGTGCTGCCGTCGTTGCTAGATGGTCTCTTCAAGACCGCCAGCCCTGCTGCCTGTAAAGAGCCGCCTCTACAGCTGAGAGGCGGCTTGAAAAACTCCACGATCCAGAAGAATTGGGAGGAGAGCCGGCGAGACAAGGTAGAGCCCCATACGAAGTCCCCAGATTGTCTTTTTTGCTTCTGGGGAGAAAGCAGGGTGAGGCTCCCTATCCAGCTCGCCAAGGCTCCGGACTCCGGGGACGACTCTGCATTTAGCAGAGCCAGATGACACAACCAACATAACGAGTGAAAGCCAAGAGAATCTCCAAAAATGAACAGGGTGGAATCTGGACTTGAAATTCAAACTGCAAGTATTTTTATTAGCCCTGTGAATGAATTTAACAACTGAGAAAAAGTAAAAGTTTGTTAAAATGGCATCCGGCTTTAGCAATAAGGAAAGCTGAAAGCGAAAGTGGATTTGCCTGAGTGTCTAATGCGTTACAAAGTAACAAAAAGTAACAGCGCTGGCCAGAAGAAAAGGGAAAAGTTTTTTTAAAGTGATTTGATCCGTTCCCTCTCCCTTGAGACTTGACTAAAGCTGGGTAAATTTCTGAAAGGATTCTGTGGTGAAAAGGGAGGGAGGACCTATTCTTAGAAAGAATCAGTCTGTGTGGCAGAATGGCTTCAAAGCAGACAAAGCCAGCCAAAGCTGTGGGGGGGGGGGTTCCCCCACTCACAAGCCACAAGAGCAGCCTTTAAGTTTGCAGACACAGAGCCAAGCACAGGAGACTGGTTTTAAAGATTTGAAGGAATTTATTGCTATGGCTCTGAGGGATCAAAATGAAGTTTTGGACCAGAAATTTGAAAAATGTCAACAGGAATTTAAGGAGGTGGTTCAAGAAAAGTATGACAAGATGAAATGGGACATACTGACAGTTGTGACTGGCTTGTCAGAAATAGTTGTCCAGATTGATAAAAAAGTGGAAGAACTTAGTTCAGAAGTAGAATCAAAAATGAAGGAAGCTGATCATAAAATTTCTAATGTTGATAATAAAACGCAAAAGATTGAAAATGAAGTGACAATGATGCAATTTAGACTTATGGAGTTTGCTGTAAGACTCAGAGGAATAAAAGAAAACAATAGAGAGGATTTGAGAAGGGTTTGTGCTGATGCCCTTGCTGTGATGCTAAAGGTTGACCCTGAGGAGATTTTGTGCAAGATTGACAAGGTCTATAGAGTGAATTCTTGGGTGGCAAGGCAAAGGCAATTGCCCAGAGATGTGGTGATCTACTTTACAGATAGAAGAATAAGAAATGATATCTTACAAAAGTCTTTTGTTTCTACTATTCAAGTGGATGGAAGGGAGATTGGGATCTACAAAGAGTTGCCGCCTAAGATGCTAAGAGATAGAAAAATTTTTGGATTTTTGGTGACTGAATTAAAGAAACAACAAATTCCATTTAGATGGGATGCTCCAGTTGGCATAATATTGAGGTATCAAGGAGAGAGATATCGATTAAATACTGTGGGAAAAGCAGAAGAATTTTACTTTAATGTTTTTAAAGCTGGCACAACATCTCCATGCACATCCTCAGTGTTACGTATAGAGGAGGGTGAGAAAGAGAAGCAATTTGAACAAGAGCTTGAAGAGCAGCGGAAACAGATGGAGGTGGAGGCAATGGAAACTCAAGGAGCAACAGGGTTTTTTTTAGATGAACTGCTGCTGGATCTTCCCTTAGAGCCTATCGGTGAACCACCTAAAAATACAAGAGAAGTGGCAGCGGATCTTGACCTGATGTTGCACAATGCTAAAGATCAGCGTATAACTCGAGCAGCTTATAAACAAATTCTAGAAAAACAACAACAGCAGAGGTCTAAGCCACCACAAGACAAACAGGGAGTCAATGGTAAAGCACAAAAATCCGAAGCCATGGGGGGAGCTAAGCCAAAGACTACTAGTTTGGAACAGAAACTTCAGCAAATGCTCTTAACACTTCAGGAGACCACAAATGACAATTAAGTTTTTATCTTGGAATGTGAATGGACTGAACTCACCACAGAAAAGAAGGAAGATATTTCACTATTTGAGACAATTTAATAATGATGTTATTTGTTTACAAAAAACTCATATTAGAACACAAGATCAGAAATATTTGATAAATCCTAGATTAGGAGCACAGTTTATAGCCTCAAATATGGAGAAAAAGAATGGTGTAGTGATTTATATAAATAAAAGATTGCCAGCAAAAATCTTAGAAGCAGATGACTGTGGAAGATATATAGCAATAGAACTTTTTACAGATAATGGTCCAATTTTGGTGATTGGAATTTATGCTTCTAATCAGCAACAAGAAAATTTTATAAAATATTGTATTCTAAAATATTACAATGGGACTATAGATCTATCCTACTTATGGGAGATTGGAATGGAGTAATAGTTTCTAAAAAAGATAAAAAGAGCTTGGCAAAGTCATGTGTTAAATTACCACAGATCTTTTTTGATATGAAAGAAGATTTGGAACTGAAAGATATATGGAGAGTGCATAACCCAAAAGAATTGGACTTTACTTTTTTCTCAGATAGACATAGATTCTTCTCTAGGATCGATTTTATTTTACTTACGGCTGACTTACTTTTAAAAACAAAGAAAACAAAGATATTTCCGAGGACTTTATCTGACCATAGCCCAGTATGGATAGAAATAGAAATGGGAAAGAATGAGAGAAGATCGTGGAGAGTAAATGAAAACTTGTTTAGATATGAAAAGAATGTAAATGAACTTAAAAAACAAATGAAGGAATTTTTGAAATGAACTTGAACAAGGGTACCCCTATTGAAATTGTTTGGGATGCGAGCAAGGCGTATATGCGGGAGGTACTGATTTATATGAATTCTAAACATAAATCAAATCGACAAAGAAAAAGATTAGAACTGGAAGGGGAGATAAAGAAAAAAAAGCAGTTGCTTATAAAAAACTCAACAGATGAAAAATTACAAGGAATTATAAAACTTTTGAAAGATCAATTTCAAATGCTTACAGCAGAATAAGCAGCAACTAATTTACAATTTGCAAAACATAATACATTTTGCAACGCCAATAAACTGGGCAGGTGGTTGGCTTACATACTGAGGAAGCAGCAGAGTACTCGGACTATTGGTACTATTGAGTATGGAGGGAAAGAAGTGTTTCAACAAAGATTAATCAAAGAAGCCTTCTTAGATTATTATACTAAACTATATGCCAAAGATGATATACAGAATGAACTTATAAATAAATATCTAGAAGAAAAGAGAGTTATAAAAATTTCTAGTGATCAAAAGGAAAGAACGAGTCTACCAATAACAGCTGAGGAGATTATTGTTGCTAGTAAACAACTGAAAACAGCTAAAGCTCCAGGAACGGATGGTTTAACTGCGGTGTATTATAAAACTCTACAAGCAGAAATGATTGAACATCTTAAAGACTTATTTTGTAGCATACAACAAGGGGGTAAAATAGCCCCTTCATGGAAAGCAGCTTTTGTTTCTTTGATACCGAAAGAGGAAGCAGGTTCTACAAAACCGGAAAATTTTAGACCAATATCTCTCCTGAATACGGATTATAAAATTTTTGCAAAAGTATTAGCCAACAGATTAATGCCAGTTATTCAAGAGGTGATTCATCATGATCAAGCAGGATTTATAGAAGGCAGATATATGAAGGATAATGTGAGGCAAATTATAGATTTATTGGAATATCTTGAGAAGAATAAGCAGATCTCTGCAGTGCTGGTGTTTCTGGATGCGGAAAAGGCCTTTGATCGAGTGAATTGGAACTTTCTATTAAAGACTTTAAGAAAGATGGACTTTGGGGATCAGTTCGTGCAGGCGGTTTCAGCAATTTATCAAGAGCAAACAGCACAAATTATCATTAATGGAAGCTTAACTACAAATTTCAGTATAGAAAAAGGCACAAGACAAGGTTGTCCGTTATCCCCGTTGTTGTTTATTCTAACTCTAGAAGTCTTGTTGAACACAATATGGGACTCGAGCACCTTGAAGGGAATAGTTATAAGGCAAGAGGATTACAGAACAAGGGCATTTGCAGATGACCTGGTTGTTACCCTAACATGGCGGATGCAATCAATAATTCAGATGAAAGACATTATAGAAGAATATGGTATGGTATAAGGATTCAGACTGAATCAGAAAAAAACCAAGATGATAGTTAAAAATATGACAGTTGATCAAAAGAAGGAACTGGAAAGGAAGGCAGGCTTTGAAATAGTACCAAAGGTGAAATATCTAGGAGTTCAAGTTGCAGATTCAAATATAAAACTGTTCCAAAATAATTATGAGGTGCTGTGGCGAAAGGTACAAAAGGATATGGAAACTTGGAAAAAACTGCAGCTGTCTCTACTTGGAAGAATAGCAGCAGTTAAAATGAATGTTCTACCTAGATTTTTATTTTTGTTTCAAATGATTCCAGTGCTTAAAAGTGATAAACAGTTGATGGAATGGCAAAAAGGAGTGAATAAGTTTGTCTGGAATGAGAAAAAGCCAAGAGTGAAACTGAAAATTATGCAAGATGTTCGTGAAAGGGGTGGTCTTAAACTTCCAAACCTGCGACTGTATTATGAAGCAGCAGCGTTGACACAAGCAGGTGACTGGTTTGGAAGGACAAAGACTGGAATATTGAATATAGAGAGTTATGACCTTGAATTTGGTTGGCATGCATATTTATTCTATAAAAACAAGGTGGATAAAGTATTCAACAGCCATATGCTTAGAAACTCCTTGATGAGAGTATGGAAGAAGCACCGGCTCAAATGGGATTATAAAATACCGTTGTGGTTGGATCTTGGTCACATTATACGGAATATAAATATAAAGTCACTCGGGGGGGGTTTATATAAAGAAGTACTTTTTTGTGATGGGGGCAGATGGCAACTAAAGACATTAAACACACTGTTGGAAGAAGGGATTAATTTAACTTGGTTACAGTATAATCAACTTCAACTGAGATGGAGAGAAGATCAAATTGGATTAATGTTGCATGAAGAAGAATTGGTTAGACAGATAAAAGAGAAAGGCCCAATGCATATTAAGAGGGTTTATAATGTTTTGTTAGAAAGAGACTCAGAAAATGAATTGGTTAAAGATTGTATGATAAAATGGGCGAAAAATTTTGCAGAACCAGTTATGATGGAAACATGGGAAAAAATATGGGTTCAGAATGTTAAATTTACACAGTCACAGAATTTGAGGGAAAATTTCTATAAAATGTTTTATAGATGGCATCTAGATCCTAAGAAATTGTCGTGTATGTATCCTAATGTTCAACCAAAATGTTGGAGATGTGATTGCTTAGATGCTACATATTATCATATATGGTGGACCTGCAAGAAAGTAAAGGCTTTCTGGATAAAAATTTGGTGGGTTATGCAAAATGTTTTGAAGAAAAAAATCCAATTTTCTCCTCAATTGTTTTTACTGGGTATAGTTAAGGGCTTTTTAGTGGGTGAAACAAAATTGATATTGTATATGGTGACAGCAGCTAGGTTACTGATTGGTCAATATTGGAAAAGGGATGTTATGCCTACAATTCAAGAATGGACTTTGAAGGTGGCCAGTTTTGCAGAAATGGTGAAGATATCAGCATATTTAAAAGACCGGACTCAAGAGACTTATGCATGGGAGTGGAAGAAATGGATAGATTCTGTGCAGAATAAATACCAAACTAGGAAGTACCAGATAGCTTTTAGCTGAATGTTGTGTAGAAATGTATAGTATATAGGGGGTAAAATAGCTTAATGTTATGTAGAAATGTAGAAGTATGATATAATATAATGTGGACGGATTTCACCTTGGGGAAGTTATGGGAGGAGGGGAGGGTTAGGGAGGGTTAGGGAGGGAAGGGGGGGGAAATGGGAAAATTTGTATCTGTAAAACTTTTTCAATAAAAAAAAAAGAGATCTAAAGGGTATATATCTTTTGTTTAGTAACGTGGCCAGAAACCAATAGTCTTTTCGCAAGTCTCTTATTCTTTTGGGTATTTGCTTTAAAGTAATTATTTCTTTGTTCCTATAGAACATACGTTCATCCTTTGTTATCTTGTATACAATATCCCTCACCTTCCTTCTTACAAATCTTATATGTACCTCCCAGGGAAGTTTGTTTTGTCGGGCGTAATTTGTATGAACCCGGTAGACTTCATCTAATTCATTTATTATTTCATCCTTTTCTCTTTGGAGTGCCTCTGCTATCATCTCCACCATTACCATCGAATTGACAGAAGAAAAATTGGAAGCATTGGATAAAAAAATGACAGGATTAAATAAGGAATTTGAGAATATCGTGGCGCAATTGGAAATGGAAAAAGCAGCATTTTATCTGCGTTTCCAAAATGTAGCTGAAGACAGGGAGGAAGATCTGACGATGGTAATGGTGAAATTAAACTTTCAAACTCCTCTAAGTATGGACCTTCAAACTTATTTCTTAGTAGAGATGTAGATAATTCTATGGTTTCTGGAACTAACATCCATTTAGTAACTTCCTTTGCATTTTTCTCGGTCCATTTAATTTTTACCTGGGTATTTTGGCTCTCTAATTTGGGTAGGTAGATTGAGCCAACCTTAGTACTTTCTGGTGTAATGTAAGAGTAAGGAAAGTTAATCATGATCGCTTTCTAGACGCGAGTCTACCTCCATCTTCTGCAAGAACTTCAGGAGTTCGTATTGAAGGGAAACAATAATAAGGATATAATAAATAATACTAGAATATGATATACTGGTATACTAGATTCTGTAATCATTAGGTTCCTGTAATACATATTCTTTGTATTTGTATCACATATATTATGCCTTTATATTTGTATCTCCTGTAACAAACATATTCTGTTTTTAGGTCTCTGTAATGTATCTGGTATTTGTCAAACATATGTCCCTGCCATTTGACCTGAACCCATATCAATCTTCTTCCTGTTTTTCTTGTGCTATCTAAGAGCATGATACATATCTCCAAGGGATAATTTACACCTCAGCCCTAATTTATGTTTGATCTGGATAAGCTCCTGCCTTGCAGAACCAGGGGTCCAATGGCCAATTGAGAAACAAAGGAATGCTCAAGGACGAGGTAAGACTAATTGGGAAGTTTCTATTCCCTTGCAGGGCAACAAGGAATACACAAACCTAAATTAGGAGGCCAGAATTGGGTACTAAGCTGATGTCTCTGAGGGTATAAAAGGATGCCATACCTTCGCCAAGATGTGGCTATCTCCTCGCATGCATTGTATCTGTATGTTCTGGATATAGTCCCACCCAGTATTTTGTTTTTAGCCATAAATAAAGTCTGTTTTTTTTGCAAGCCTTGTCTTGAGTCTCTCTCTTTGGCATTCTGGTGACTCAAGTATATTTTGGGACCTTACATTTCTGGCGCCCCAACATAGGGCTTGAAGGCAAAGTTTCTTCAAGGTGGCTGCATTCAGCTTCCCACAAACTGAGCCACTTTGAGGCTTGGTGGCCTTCATTAAAGGCAGATGGAAGAAACCAGCTTGGACCAATACAAAAGTCAAGAGCGCTCCTGGAAAAATTTATCCAGTGATTTTGATCTGGTCATTTGCTGGCAGGCTCCGATTCTGCCTGTCCTGAATGCCTAACAAAGAGGCTTGCACTATGGGGGGGTTATGGAACTGAGCTCTTCTAGGTGAGTAGAATTTTTTTTTCTCTTGGGAAGGGGAGTGTTGTCTTGTGTGTGTGTGTGTGTGACTGCAATGTGGGAAATACCTAATAGAGGTTTGCCTACATTTTGAAAGGAGTGTGACTGTTGGAATAAGAATCTGTAGTGCAGGAGAGGGCTCTGACCAAACTTCGGACCCGCAGGGGAGGTCTGGGAAATCTCTTAGGGAAAAAGGGAGGGTTTGGTTAGGCTTCGCACCGATGAAAAGGTGTGGGAAATCTCCTCAGAAAGACAGAGAGTCTAATCAGGTTTTGAGCTGACGGAAAGGAATCCCCTGGGAAAAATGGGCAACAATGCTGGTAGCCTGTTTGGAACAAATAACCTAGTAACAAGAATTGGGCCGTGTTCTCCATTTGGCTATGTTAGCCCACTGGAACACGTTACAAACAAGTTGTGGGTAGAAAAAGAAAGAGTAAAAAAATGTTGTGGCAGTAAATGTTGTCTGTAAAAAGAAAAGTGGAGTTCAAACTTGCTCATGAGAGCCCTGACTAAATGCAAATGATGTGTGAACATAGGTCTCTATACCTCTTATACATCTTGATCTTTAAAATGGGCCAGCGATTGCTGGGAGGTCTAAGATAGATAGGGGAGAGTTTGATCTTTAAAAATAAACCAGCGCCTGCTGGGAGATCCAAGTTAGAATGAGTACACACAGAACACCCCCAGGGCAGAGACACGTAGTACCAATCTAGTGCCTAAAGAGAGATCTATGGGTGGCAAAGAAATATTGCAGTGTTATAAAGATCTTGATAATTTACCATTCTCAAAAGAGCCAGAGAAGTCTGACAGAACTAAGAATAAAGAAGATATTGTTTATTGATCTTCCCACCCGGGCTTTAGCAGGTAATAAAAAATGTAAAGCCTGTCTAAATGGGAAGACTCATATAATTTGACTTGATCAATTTGGTGTGATTTCTGTTTAAAAATCCCTGGATATGCATCAGAGTATTCTCTTTGCGCATGCTCCAAGATGGCGGTGTCCGTGTGAAACGCGTTCAATGATGGGACAGTTTCTGGCCGTTCGGGGTCTTTGGGAGCCGATTTGATCATCTTCGGCTCCAGCCCCAGCTAGGGGAGTCTCTGCCCAGCCTGCTGAGGGTTTTTTCGCCCTCCAGAATGCTATGGCTGGGTCAGAGCCGACGTTTGTAGGCGCCGCGGGAGGATGGTGGTGGCGGCCTGGTTGCGGCAGCTTTTTCCACCGCCAGAGGAGGCGGAGGCCGGAGCGACAGCGGCGGCAGTCATGCGCCGGTGGCAGTATCGGAGTGCCCCCCCTCCAAGCCCTGGACACCTTTGGGATGGCTTCTGGGATATGTTGGGGAGCCTGGTTGCTGATAGCGTTGACGACGACGGCTGCGGTGGCAATGGTGGCCGCAGCTTGATGGCGAGGGTTAATGGCGGCGGTGGCTGGTGCCTAGCAGCATGGTAGAGGGGGAGATATGGCCGGCTTTATCCTCTGGCTCTACCATCTGGAACTGCAGGGACTCGGAGACCCCCACTGTCATCTGGGGGCTGGAGGCTGGAGGCGTGACTGGTGGGATTTGTGAAGTTCTGGGAATTTGGAGAGGCTGGAGGATGGCCAAGGACTGGTCATCTGGCTGCCTCGGGTGGTCTTTCTCCCCCCCCATTATGGCTTGGTTTTGGCCTGCACGTCCACCTCCAGATTGTGTCTAGCTGCATGTTATCCCCTTTTCTTTGGACATCTCCCCTCCCTTGGGACCATTATCATTCTGCCTCTATGGACTGGCTTGTCTTTTCATCTGCGCCCCCAGCCGGATGGAGACTGGGCAATTGTTACGCGGGAGCTGAGGGAGCTGCTGCCATTCACCATTGGAGGAGACAGACCATCTGATTTCCATCACCATTTCCAGCTGGGCCAGCCACCGTGAGAGGGTGGCTTGGATACTTACCTTCCGATTGTGGCGAAATGTCACAGGACTCCTCCCACTGCCGTGAGAGGGCAGTGGAGTCCAGCCTACTGGCACTGAGATCTATTTTGCTCCAGTATTTTTAGACTACTTGTCAAACCTCTGGCCAGATCTTACTTCCCTTCCATGCTTATTGGATGTATACGGCAGCCGACCTTGCATTGCGAGACTCCCCCCTCTCGCAGGCCTGGCCCTCCACTTTCGAGGGCCTACCTCGATGACGGGTTCTGGAACCCAGAGAGGTGGCATGCTGTGAAGAGGGGGTTGAGGGGCTTTTTATCTAAATTTTTGGTTAAACTTTTAAGGGGTCCCGGGGGGGGGAAGGTAAGATTGGAATTAGGGTAGTGTAGTGGGTATGGGGGATAACCCACCAAGGGGAGGGCTGGGCCTGGCCATGATGCACGGAGGGAGGGTGAGGGACCTGGGGTCAAGGGGGGGTCGAGCTTGTCCAGATTGTGTTTCTTCCATCAGTACTGTGAGTGGGAGGGGTAGATATGGCGGGAGCAGGGGGCCATATCATGTTAAGGGAGTACGTGCCCGCTGTCTACGAGCGGTGGCGCGCTCCAGCCCCCAAGGCTCCACTCGTTCTCCAGGTTGCACAGACCCTCAGGGCTCGGGCCTTCGGCTGATGTTGTGCAATGCTAGGTCTGTAGTAAATAAAGCCCTCCTCATCTGTGATCTTGTTCAGGAGCGGGGAGCGGACCTGGCAGGTATTACAGAGACCTGGGTGGGCCCGGAGGGAGGGGTCCCTCTTGTACAAATGTGCCCACCAGGCTTCCACGCATTCCATCAGCCGAAGTCACAGGGGAGGGGTGGGGGAGTAGTGGTTATTATTAGAGAAGGCCTTAGGCCGAGGGAGGCCACTGTTCCTCAGATGGCCGGTTGTGAGTCCCTCCTTGTGAAGTGGGGTCATGGGGTTCAGACGGGTTTGCTGATCACGTACCTGGCTCCCTGCCACGTGACAGCAGCCCTGCCCGAGCTACTCAACGTCATCACCGCGGTGGCAGTTGACACCCCCAGGCTTACGGTCATGGGGGATTTCAACCTGCCGTCCATGGGTGAGGCGTCTGAGGTGGCTCGGGAGTTAATGGCTTCCATGATGGCTATGGACCTGATCCAGCTAATTCATGGCCTTACTCACACAGGGGGAAACACGCTGGACTTGGTTTTTGTCTCTGGATAGTAGCTGAGTGATCTCGAGATAGGGAATATAGTCATCGAGCTGTTGTCATGGTTGGATCACTCTCTCCTTCGCCTTGACCTTCAAACTAAATTAGGAGGCCAGAATTGGGTACTAAGCTGATGTCTCTGAGGGTATAAAAGGATGCCATACCTTCGCCAAGATGTGGCTATCTCCTCGCATGCATTGTATCTGTATGTTCTGGATATAGTCCCACCCAGTATTTTGTTTTTAGCCATAAATAAAGTCTGTTTTTTTTGCAAGCCTTGTCTTGAGTCTCTCTCTTTGGCATTCTGGTGACTCAAGTATATTTTGGGACCTTACATTTCTGGCGCCCCAACATAGGGCTTGAAGGCAAAGTTTCTTCAAGGTGGCTGCATTCAGCTTCCCACAAACTGAGCCACTTTGAGGCTTGGTGGCCTTCATTAAAGGCAGATGGAAGAAACCAGCTTGGACCAATACAAAAGTCAAGAGCGCTCCTGGAAAAATTTATCCAGTGATTTTGATCTGGTCATTTGCTGGCAGGCTCCGATTCTGCCTGTCCTGAATGCCTAACAAAGAGGCTTGCACTATGGGGGGTTATGGAACTGAGCTCTTCTAGGTGAGTAGAATTTTTTTTTCTCTTGGGAAGGGGAGTGTTGTCTTGTGTGTGTGTGTGTGTGACTGCAATGTGGGAAATACCTAATAGAGGTTTGCCTACATTTTGAAAGGAGTGTGACTGTTGGAATAAGAATCTGTAGTGCAGGAGAGGGCTCTGACCAAACTTCGGACCCGCAGGGGAGGTCTGGGAAATCTCTTAGGGAAAAAGGGAGGGTTTGGTTAGGCTTCGCACCGATGAAAAGGTGTGGGAAATCTCCTCAGAAAGACAGAGAGTCTAATCAGGTTTTGAGCTGACGGAAAGGAATCCCCTGGGAAAAATGGGCAACAATGCTGGTAGCCTGTTTGGAACAAATAACCTAGTAACAAGAATTGGGCCGTGTTCTCCATTTGGCTATGTTAGCCCACTGGAACACGTTACAAACAAGTTGTGGGTAGAAAAAGAAAGAGTAAAAAAATGTTGTGGCAGTAAATGTTGTCTGTAAAAAGAAAAGTGGAGTTCAAACTTGCTCATGAGAGCCCTGACTAAATGCAAATGATGTGTGAACATAGGTCTCTATACCTCTTATACATCTTGATCTTTAAAATGGGCCAGCGATTGCTGGGAGGTCTAAGATAGATAGGGGAGAGTTTGATCTTTAAAAATAAACCAGCGCCTGCTGGGAGATCCAAGTTAGAATGAGTACACACAGAACACCCCCAGGGCAGAGACACGTAGTACCAATCTAGTGCCTAAAGAGAGATCTATGGGTGGCAAAGAAATATTGCAGTGTTATAAAGATCTTGATAATTTACCATTCTCAAAAGAGCCAGAGAAGTCTGACAGAACTAAGAATAAAGAAGATATTGTTTATTGATCTTCCCACCCAGGCTTTAGCAGGTAATAAAAAATGTAAAGCCTGTCTAAATGGGAAGACTCATATAATTTGACTTGATCAATTTGGTGTGATTTCTGTTTAAAAATCCCTGGATATGCATCAGAGTATTCTCTTTGCGCATGCTCCAAGATGGCGGTGTCCGTGTGAAACGCGTTCAATGATGGGACAGTTTCTGGCCGTTCGGGGTCTTTGGGAGCCGATTTGATCATCTTCGGCTCCAGCCCCAGCTAGGGGAGTCTCTGCCCAGCCTGCTGAGGGTTTTTTCGCCCTCCAGAATGCTATGGCTGGGTCAGAGCCGACGTTTGTAGGCGCCGCGAGAGGATGGTGGCGGCGGCCTGGTTGCGGCAGCTTTTTCCACCGCCAGAGGAGGCGGAGGCCGGAGCGACAGCGGCGGCGGTCATGCGCCGGTGGCAGTATCGGAGTGCCCCCCCCCTCCAAGCCCTGGACACCTTTGGGATGGCTTCTGGGATATGTTGGGGAGCCTGGTTGCTGATGGCGTTGACGACGACGGCTGCGGTGGCAATGGTGGCCGCAGCTTGATGGCGAGGGTTAATGGCGGCGGTGGCTGGTGCCTAGCAGCATGGTAGAGGGGGAGATATGGCCGGCTTTATCCTCTGGCTCTACCATCTGGAACTGCAGGGACTCGGAGACCCCCACTGTCATCTGGGGGCTGGAGGCTGGAGGCGTGACTGGTGGGATTTGTGAAGTTCTGGGAATTTGGAGAGGCTGGAGGATGGCCAAGGACTGGTCATCTGGCTGCCTCGGGTGGTCTTTCTCCCCCCCCATTATGGCTTGGTTTTGGCCTGCACGTCCACCTCCAGATTGTGTCTAGCTGCATGTTATCCCCTTTTCTTTGGACATCTCCCCTCCCTTGGGACCATTATCATTCTGCCTCTATGGACTGGCTTGTCTTTTCATCTGCGCCCCCAGCCGGATGGAGACTGGGCAATTGTTACGCGGGAGCTGAGGGAGCTGCTGCCATTCACCATCGGAGGAGACAGACCATCTGATTTCCATCACCATTTCCAGCTGGGCCAGCCACCGTGAGAGGGTGGCTTGGATACTTACCTTCCGATTGTGGCGAAATGTCACAGGACTCCTCCCACTGCCGTGAGAGGGCAGTGGAGTCCAGCCTACTGGCACTGAGATCTATTTTGCTCCAGTATTTTTAGACTACTTGTCAAACCTCTGGCCAGATCTTACTTCCCTTCCATGCTTATTGGATGTATACGGCAGCCGACCTTGCATTGCGAGACTCCCCCCTCTCGCAGGCCTGGCCCTCCACTTTCGAGGGCCTACCTCGATGACGGGTTCTGGAACCCAGAGAGGTGGCATGCTGTGAAGAGGGGGTTGAGGGGCTTTTTATCTAAATTTTTGGTTAAACTTTTAAGGGGTCCCGGGGGGGGGAAGGTAAGATTGGAATTAGGGTAGTGTAGTGGGTATGGGGGATAACCCACCAAGGGGAGGGCTGGGCCTGGCCATGATGCACGGAGGGAGGGTGAGGGACCTGGGGTCAAGGGGGGGTCGAGCTTGTCCAGATTGTGTTTCTTCCATCAGTACTGTGAGTGGGAGGGGTAGATATGGCGGGAGCAGGGGGCCATATCATGTTAAGGGAGTACGCGCCCGCTGTCTACGAGCGGTGGCGCGCTCCAGCCCCCAAGGCTCCACTCGTTCTCCAGGTTGCACAGACCCTCAGGGCTCGGGCCTTCGGCTGATGTTGTGCAATGCTAGGTCTGTAGTAAATAAAGCCCTCCTCATCTGTGATCTTGTTCAGGAGCGGGGAGCGGACCTGGCAGGTATTACAGAGACCTGGGTGGGCCCGGAGGGAGGGGTCCCTCTTGTACAAATGTGCCCACCAGGCTTCCACGCATTCCATCAGCCGAAGTCACAGGGGAGGGGTGGGGGAGTAGTGGTTATTATTAGAGAAGGCCTTAGGCCGAGGGAGGCCACTGTTCCTCAGATGGCCGGCTGTGAGTCCCTCCTTGTGAAGTGGGGTCATGGGGTTCAGACGGGTTTGCTGATCACGTACCTGGCTCCCTGCCACGTGACAGCAGCCCTGCCCGAGCTACTCAACGTCATCACCGCGGTGGCAGTTGACACCCCCAGGCTTACGGTCATGGGGGATTTCAACCTGCCGTCCATGGGTGAGGCGTCTGAGGTGGCTCGGGAGTTAATGGCTTCCATGATGGCTATGGACCTGATCCAGCTAATTCATGGCCTTACTCACACAGGGGGAAACACGCTGGACTTGGTTTTTGTCTCTGGATAGTAGCTGAGTGATCTCGAGATAGGGAATATAGTCATCGAGCTGTTGTCATGGTTGGATCACTCTCTCCTTCGCCTTGACCTTCAAACTATTGCACCCCGCCGCAGGGAGGCGGAACCGACAAGATGGTACTGCCCCAGGCACCTGATGGAGTCCGATAGGTTCCAGATGGAGCTTGGGCCAATCCCTGAGGTTCTGGCTCACACCTCAACTGGAGACCTAGTGGCCGCCTGGGACAGGGCGGCTGCTGGAGCTCTGGATCGAGTCGTGCCTTTGTGGCCTCTGACCCGGCGCCGATCACACCTGGCTCCTTGGTTCACCAAGGAGCTAAGGGAGATGAAGCGCCGGAAAAGATGCCTAGAGAGTAGTTGGAGGGCCAGTCTTTCTGAATCCGACCAGACACTGGTAAGATCTCACATTAAGAATTACCTAGTGGCGATAAAAGCAGCAAAATGTACTTATTTTGCTGCTCTTATTGCATCATCAGATAATTGCCTGGCCGCCCTGTTTAGGGTAACCCGCTCCCTGCTCCACCAGGGAGTGCGGGAGGACCCCTTGGAGGGAAGAGCCAAGGATTTTGTTCAGTATCTGCATGACAAAATCACTCAGATTCGGGAAGATCTGGACTCCGACTGGGTAGATCCAGGGGAGATGACTGAGGCAGGTCTTGAGAATGTTATCTGGGATGAGTTTGATCCTGTGACTCCTGATGACATGGACAGGATTCTGGGCAGGCTGAACATGACCACATGTTTGTTGGACCCGTGTCCCTCCTGGTTAGTGCTGGCTTCCCAGGAGGTGACGCAAGGCTGGCTCCAGGGGATTATAAATGCTTCATTGGGTGAGGGTGTCTTTCCCGCTGCCCTGAAAGAGGTGGTGGTGAGGCCTCTCCTCAAGAAGCCTTCCCTGGATCCGGCTGTATTGGCTAATTATCGTCCGGTCTCCAACCTTCGCTTCGTGGCAAAGGTTGTTGAGAGTGTGGTTGCGTGACAGCTCCCCCAGCACCTGGATGAAACGACATATCTGGACCCAGTCGGGCTTCAGGCCTGGTACAGCAAGGAAACGGCATTGGTTGCGTTGGTTGATGATCTCTGGAGGGCTTGGGACAGGGGTTGCTCCTCTGTCCTGGTCCTATTATATCTCTCAGTGGCTTTTGATATCATTGACCATGGTATCATGCTGCATCGGTTGGAAGAGTTGGGGGTGAGAGGCACCATACTACGGTGGTTCTCCTCCTTTCTCTCCGACCGGTTGCAGTCTGTGTTGGCAGGGGGGCAGAGGTCGACCCCGAGGCCCCTGATATGTGGGGTGCCACAAGGGTCAGTCCTCTCGCCCCTTTTGTTCAACATTTATGTAAAGCTGCTGGGCGAGATCATCCGTGGTTTCGGGGTGAAGTACCATTAGTATGCTGACGACACTCAGCTGTGCATCTCCACCCAAGACCACCCCAACGATGCCCTTGAAGTGATGTCCCGGTGCCTGGAGGCTATGCGGATCTGGATGGGGAGAAACAGGCTCAGGCTCAACCCATCCAAGACCGAGTGGCTGTGGTTTCTGATGTCCCGATATAGTTAGTTGGCGCCATCACTGACTATTGGGGGTGAATCACTGGCCCCCACGGAGAGGGCTCGCAACTTGGATGTCCCCGTCAAATGCCGTGACCGGGAGGATTTTTCATCAGGTCCACCTGATTCGCCAGTTGCATCCCTTTCTAGATTGGGATGCCTTACACAGTCACTCATGCCTTCGTCACCTCCCATCTGGACTATTGCAACACTCTCTACATGGGGCTCCCTTTGAGGAGCACTCGGAGGCTCCAACTGGCGCAGAGTGCGGCTGCGCGGGTGGTTATGGGAGCGACATGGCGTTCCCATGCAATACCTCTCCTGCACGAACTGCACTGGCTCCTGGTGGTCTTCCGGGTGCGCTTCAAGGTTTTGGTTATCACCTTTAGAGTGCTCCATGGTTTAGGACCTGGTTATTTACGGGACCGCCTGCTACCACCAATAGCCTCCCACCGGCCGGTACGCTCTCATAGAGAGGGGCTCCTCCAGGTGCCGTCAGCCAAACAAGGGGGAGAGCCTTCTCTGTGGGGGCACCTACTATCTGGAATGAGCTCCCCCCAGAGATACGGAGGATCCCGGATCTGCGCACCTTCCGTCGCGCTCTCAAGACTTTTTATTTCATCAAGCTGGCCTGGCCTAAATCTTTCCCCTTTAAAATGTAAATTTTAATTTGTTTTTAAAATTATTGGGTGTTTTAAATTTGTCTCGGCCAAATTGTTTAATTCGGTTTTATTCTGTTTTTAAATTTTGTATTTATGCGTTTTATTCTGTGGCTGTTCACCACCCTGAGTCCTTCGGGAGTAGGGCAATATACAAATCCAATAAATGAAATGAAATGAAATGAAATGAAATCTATAATAATAGCATGTAGAATTGATTGTGATATGTCTGGTCAGCCTGCAAATTAAGTAAACATCTCGGCTTGGAGCTGTGGGAAATGGAAAGTAGTTAGGGCCCACAATCATATTTATGATTTAAACTGCTCTCTGAGTTTTCCCACTGCTTTAAGAATAAGCTATAAGTTGCCCAAGGAAATGAAATTAAAACAAAAAACAACCTCCACAGGTCTGGAAATGTTTGATGGTATGTGTGTGTATGTGTATATATGTAATCATTTCCAAACCTGCAGGAAGGATGAGACCCTCTAACAACAGTACACAAAAAGTTATTTAGAAAATGGAGCTCATTGGCTTGTGAAAAAGCTCTCTGAAATAATTATGATTGGTTTGCATGGAGGAAGCATTAAATGAAATTTTTGTATGTGAAATTGGTTTATACAAAAAGTCTGATTGCAGTACAAATGTGAATGTGTGTGTGTGAGATGTCCCGAAGCTCATAAGGAGTGATAAGGCGAAGTGATTCTGAGACCTGTGAATGCCTGTGTGTTGAGGATGTGGGAGATAAATTTGTGGAAAATATCTGTGAGTTGTTGAGGCTAGAGAGAAATGCAGAGGGTTGTTTTGTTGAAAGGATGCTGAGAGGCGAAAGGAGGTGAGAATTCTATGTAGTTTAAACATTTTTTCTCCCTGTATTTCCCCTCCCCCCATCATTCTTTTACACAAGGACCCCCCCTCCCTTGGAGGAGCGAGAGAAGCAGGCAAAAGGGGGGCTGCAGGTTTGATTCTTTTCACCATTTTTTTCCCTCTCTGCTGAACCAGCCTGAGAAAGGCGGGGTAAAGGGTGGTATCTGATACCTGCCTTTACAGTTGCACTGTGTTTGGCTCTGAATACAATTTTGATTTTCTTTTTCCTTCTGGAAATTTTTGAGGTTTCAAATACTTACATACCCAATTATATTTCAGAGTATTGACTCAAAATACCTCATTTAGATTGTTTGTTTTATTTTGGAAGCTGTTTTTCTTACTCTTTTATGTCTTTATGTCTGTGTGCATTTTGCATATGTAGCAGACAAGGTGCTCTATCCTATGGCACATTTGTTTGTTTATTTATTTGTTTGTTTGTTTGCTTGTTAGCAGCACAAATTGCTGCCCTTTTAGGAATTGTTACAGAGATGAGTTAGAAATTACAATATGTACAGTAGAAAGGGAGAGTCAGTGGCATTTTTGTCTAAAATGTTAGATCCCGTCTATTAAGGATTGTCAGATTGTGTTCTATCAGTGGCAGCCGCAAAAAGAACTGAATGTTTAATATTAGGTAAGAAGAACTAGTTAAAGAAAATGTGAGCAGAAGAAAGTGGGGAGGACAGTGAGTAGTACCTGATGATAGGCAAATGTTGATTTTAGACATCAGAGTAGTCATTGGGGGCTAAGGTCTGATGTGATTTGTTTATTTTGGAAGTTTCTGGATGCTGTGATGTCATGGTGCATGGAAATCAAAATAGTTTCTGCTGTGAACCAAATCTTTACCCTTGACCTTGCCTTCTGAAATGATGTTTCGATTACCACACTTGGACAGAATGGGGGAAATTTCACACTAGGAAACTAAAGACATGTTTGTAAAGAACTGTATACTTGGCCTCTCCTCTTCTTTATCTTACTTCAGAAACAAAGGACTCCTAGCTCAAACCCTACCTCTCGATTTTGCCATTCATAAGTTCCAGCCTGGTGATTGGATCCTGATAAAACCTGATGTGAGGACACTTAGCCAAGCCTGGGACAGGTCCTACCAAGTCCTGCTGACTACTGAAGCAGCAGTCCAACCTAAAGACAAAGGGTGGACCACTACACCCGTGTAAAAGGACCAGTAGAAGAACTTAAAGAGTGGCAAGTGATTCCTGAAGAAGATCTGCTGAGAATAAACTTTTCCAAAAGCTGGTGTGGTCATTGTGGTATGAATGGGTTTTGTTTGTGATTTTTCTTATTGCAGGAATAGCAACTTTTTGGTCTTTCCAGCCTGAGTGGTAGCCTCTCTTATTCCATCTGAAGATCCCAACAAAAGCTGTGCAACTTCACACTCTCCAGATTGTGTTGGTCCCATTATTGTAACTGTATCACTGAATGTTGTTGTTATTCTTGTTGTAATTGTGAACTTATACACACCTGTGGGGAATAATGGGACACTGTGCTTGTGTAAATGTGCAAGGGATTGCTCCACATAGAAACTCTATTCCTATATATATATCTATCCTACACTGGAGAATTGAGGCGTTGAATCAGCCCAACCTGACTTGTGTTTATTGTTTATTGAATAGCCCGAAGGCCTTTTCAAACAAAACAGAAAAGAAAAAGGGAAAAAGACAAAACAGTTACAAAAATAGCAATCTAAAAATATATGATATATGACATTAAAATTTTACAATATCAGATTTCAATAGCTAAGTTGCCAAGAATAGATAACCCAAATAAGATAGCTCCTCTCTAACTCAGCTCATCTTTCTTACAATCAATGAAATTTTTTTCGATATAACTGGCTCGTATTGCTGTCATCCTTTTAAGATAGTGAGTGATAGCTCTTACCAGGGGAGGAGAGTCAGCCTTCAACAGAAATGCTAATTTATGCCTTATATTCCAGTGGGGAAATTTATTTATAATTGGGGACAGATATTGTTTTCTTACTTCCTCATACAGTCTACATTCGAATATTATATGCGCCGTGTCCTCCACGACGTTTACCCCACATATGCATGTTCTTTTGTCATACGGGATTTTCCGGTAACGGCCGAATCTAACGTTGGTATCTAAAAGTTCGAATCTAAACTTAACAAATAACTGTCTCTCCACTGATGGCATTTCTAGATGTAAATACTTTTCCAGGGTGAAAGTTGTTTTAACTGCTGTCAGCAGTTTAAGGGAATGATTAGTTGAAAGGGTTGCCATGTCCATTTGCCCATGTATATCTTTAATCTGTTGTTTAACTTGCTTCAGTGTGTCACACAACGGGAACCCTACGCCATATTGGTTCAATATTTCTGACAGCCGGGTTAGCCAGGAATACCTTTGAGGGTTTGAAATCTGCTGTTCCTCTAGGCAGATTTTGGGGAGTCTGCTGGCTTCCATCTGAGTCATTTTTAGCCAGTAGGCTACCGCCCTAGAAATTGTATAGGTGTACAGTGAGAAATGTCCCAATTCAGCTCTGACGGCTGCAGCTGAAGTGGAATTGTTTACCCCGAGCATCCTCCTTAACAAATTATTTTGAGTTCTCTCCAATATGGGGGCCTCTGTAAGACCCCAAATTTCGGCACCATAAAGCATGATCAGAACAAGTTTAGCTTGAAAGACTTTACGAAGAGGTAAAATGGAGGTTGGTTGGATACGTTTACTTAATTTGGATACAAGGCTTGCTCCTGCTCTGACCTTTTGAGAAAGGTATTGATGGTGCGGAGTCCAACCTCCTGCACTGGAGAAAACAATTCCAAGATAAGTATATTGGGTAACTTGCTCAATCTTTGTGTCATTAATCTGCCAATTGTGCTTTTTATTCTTATTGCCAAAGACTAAAACTTTTGATTTAGCTACATTTATAGTAAAGTGGTTTGTAGTACAATAACGTCTGAGCTTGTCAAGAAGTCTCCTCATTCCTATTTGGGTTCATCAACCTGACTTGAACACAGTAGTCCTAGGAGATAGTGATATCATAATCCCTGAAGATATAGAATGGATTGATTTAATGCAATGGTTCAATATTTGGGACTAATTTTCTTATTCATAGGACTAATATGAGGAGAATATAATGCAATGATAAGTGTAAAAAATCATATTACACGTAAGGGTGTTTTCTTTGCTTATTGTTACTTTTCAGTCTGGAATTAACCTGACACAACCTAGTAACCCATTTGAAAATATAACTAGACTGAATGGGTTATGGACGGATATGGTAACTCTTAATTGGCATGCCCCAGATGGCTTATATTGGATAAATGGAAAATTTGCCTATGTGCAGTTGCCTAGCTGATGGTATAAAGCATGTGTACTAGGAACTGTGAAACCTATTTTTCTTCCTTTTTCTATTGCCCATACAACCAGGTGAAAGATGGGTGTACCTATTTATGTGGAAGTAGGCCACAGAAAGATGACTGGCTTCCAGAAATAATAGTTCAGGTATACGGACCAGCCACCTGAGCAGAAGATGGTACAGAACTCCCTTTATATGCTGAATAGAATTGTAAGGTTACAGCCAATTATTGCAATGATACCTAATGCAACTGCTAGTGTTCTAAATTTCTTAGTTAAACAGCAATATCCCAGAATAGATTTGCTTTACAATATTTGTTAGCAAAAGTAGGTATGTGTTGAAAATTTAATCTCACAAATTTTGTTTGCAAAATTGATTATTGTTAACCTTTGGAGGTCTCCTTCTTCTCCCTTACTTCATTCCTTTAATCCAAAGAATAGTCACATCAACTATTTCTGGGATTACAGTCATAGCATCCTCAGTGTCGCCCACTCCTCGCCATAAGCCTGCAAATCTCATGATCCTTAAAACGATCCCCACTAAATATGTACCCCTCTTACAGCATGATTGAATGCATTCCATCATTTAAATAAAAAGTGTGGAATGAAGGGAAATAATAATAAGAATATAATAAATAATACTAGAATATGATATACTGGTATACTAGATTCTGTAACCATTAGGTTCCTATAATACATATATGCCTTTGTATTTGTGTCACATATATTATGCCTTTATATTTGTATCTCTTGTAACAAACATATTCTGTTATTAGGCCTCTGTAATGTATCTGGTATTTGTCAAACACATCCCTGCCATTTGACCTGAACCCATATCAATCTTCTTCCTGTTTTTCTTGTGCCATCTAAGAGCATGATATGTATCTCCAAGGGATAATTTACACCTCAACCCTAATTTATGTTTGATCTGGATAAGCTCCTGCCTTGCAGAACCAGGGGTCCAAATGGCCAATTGAGAAACAAAGGAATGCTCAAGGACGAGGTAAGACTAATTGGGAAGTTTCTATTTCTTTGCAGGGCAACAAGGAATACACAAACCTAAATTAGGAGGCCAGAATTGGGTACTAAACTGACATCTCTGAGGGTATAAAAGAACGCCATACCTTCGCCAAGATGTGGCTATCTCCTCGCATGCATTGTATCTGTATGTTCTGGATATAGTCCCACCCAGTATTTTGTTTTTGACCATAAATTAAAATCTGGGTTTTTTACAAGCCTCATCTTGAATCTCTCTCTTTGGCATTCTGGTGACTCAAGTATATTTTGGGACCTTACAGTATGATATTTTCCAGTAATCAACTGTGGATTTTCTTCCTGCTCCTCGATAAGTATAGTCTGCTGGGTTGTCACCCCAAGTGGAACCATTCAGGATACAAAGGTCCAAGTGTACAGTCATCTGTTTTACACACAGACCTACCCGATTTGCCTCAGTGTCTTTAAATTGTCTGGAATGCAGAGGTTCTCCTGGTACATCCTCATCAAAATGGATCTTAATCGTTTGGGCCCATCCTAGCGTTTAAGTCTCCCCCAATAATTATTGCTGCTGTAGGGTATTTATCTTACTCCCACTTTCTTCCTCTCTCTTTTCCAAGATTGAGAATGCAGAAGAGACAGCAACTTTGGGAGCTCGCATGTTAACAATTAAGGGTTTAACCCTTTCCTCACAGAAAACTCTTGACGGGAAAGATTTGAAAGGAGGCCAAATGTGCCTTCATCTTGAATAGCATCAGTGGTATGGTCGGCTGTTTGAAAGACAGAAGAATTCGCTCCCAATTTGAGGCCTCAGGAAGCCACTCCGCAATCTGCCCCCAGTGACAGTGAAGAAGCTGGCTTAAGGAATTTAGTATAATACTCTTGGTAATCCAGCGTCCATGATTCTGTTCATATGGATTCTAAGCGCAACCTGATGTGTTTGTAGTGAGCGATGTGATTGCTGTAATTGTAGGAGAGATGCTTTGCTGTCTTCCAATGAAACTTCTTTATTAATACCTCTATTAATATCTCCTCCTCTTGATGCCTTGTCTGGAGAAGGACTGTTTTTCCGAGTAGGCTGCCACTTTTTGGCAGGCTCTTTAACTGTTTCCCTGGGTCTTTGCTCTTTTTCCTCTTCCTTATCCTGAGTTTGGGATTTACCCAAGTCTGCTGTACGGACTTTAGTGGGGGTGTCTGTAGCCTGATGTTGTGCTTGCAGAAAAACAGCTATATCTTTTTTCAGTGTCTACATCATCTTGGATGGTTATTAATTGCTCAAATATTGAAACCACCATTTGTGCTGTAAGAAGGCATTGCTTTGCCATAAACTCTGTTGTATTCTCCCACGGTAAGCTCTCCACACTCTAGATTAGTTTGTTGTTAAACTTTTTAGACTTTATCTCAGTCTCCATACAAGCTGTAGCTGAACTCATTGTTTATAAAAACAGCTGGCTGTCATTTTGTTCCCCTCCCCCCAGATCGGGAAAGTCTAGTATCTGCTGTTTTCTCAAATCTCTTTGCTGGTCCCATTCTAACCTCTCCAGATTGTTGGAAATAGAGGGGGGGATATTTTTACTTACAAATGTCTTGTCAGCAAAGTGCTCATCAATTTTTAGTTGTTTTGCATTCTTCATTGGTGGGAGAGCTCCCGGGCTGGTGCCATGGCACTTCTTTCTTTTCCCCATGCCTTATTAGTCCTCATCAGCCAAAACTTTGTCTGTGTTGTGGTCTATGCTGTTATCATCTCCGAGAAATATTATTTAAATAAAAAGGCTCCAACTAAAAATTGATAAAATAAAATAAAACCAAGAGGAGCGGCTGCAAACACGCTCCGGCAGCCGCAGAAGGAAGGAAGAAAGCTGTCCCACCTATGTTGCCACCAATTAAATATGTAGCTGACATGTTTTAATCAGCATTTCAATCAAGTGTCAAATTGATTGGCAGATTGGTGATTTACAACAAAATATAAAATCAACATTAAAATCAGAAACCAGAAAAACAATGAAAAATACTACAGTAATTTAAATAAACAAAGCTCATATATAAGTATTATTGATGCTCGAATGCTGTAAAGATTGTAAATGTGATATAAAATGATGAAATATGTTCAATAAAAATAATTTAAAAAAAATAAATCAACAAAGCTCTGCTTTAAAATGTGTATTGTGTGTGTGAACAAAGTGATTAAGACCCTCCACTCAGGATAGCACATTTCAAAATAGTGGTGTCAGATATATATTGATGGTCATGCTCATTTGGTTCTATGAGGAAGTTATTAGGTCAATACAGCTTCAGGTTCAAAAAGTTATTTTATTATTTACAAAATATATACATGCATACAATAATGAACAGGGTGTCCTGTTGCACCTTTTACCCTAACTGTATGACTCAGATGTTGAGAGGAGAGATAAGTTCATGTGTTGTCTTGCTGAGAGATAGATGAGAGTGAGAGAAAAAATACAGGGAAGATGTCCAAGTGGTTTCTGGGTAAGAGTCCAATAAAAGAGTTCATTGGCTGATATAGTCACATGTGATGTCTATAAAGACTTAACCCCTTCTAGTCTCTGGTACATCATATGCAGGCAATATTCTGACAGATCCCTTCTATTGCCAAGTGTGATGGAACAGTGTTCAAAGATAATAATAAACACAAGTATAAGAAAAAATAAATTATAAGTACAGTCCAACTGATTTGCAGTGGTTCCAATGTATTTCACAAGGTACAGGTTTAGTTAAGAAATCGGCAATTTGATCCTTGGTATCGCAATGAACAAATTCAACAAAACCCTTTTTAACTAGGTCTCTCACATTTTTATAACGTATATCAATATGGCGAGATCTGAAGCTGACATCATCCCTGACCGAAGAGGCTATGACGGACTCATTGTCCTCATGGAGAATGATAGGTAGTGAAGGTTGTGTCCAAATATCTGAAACTAATTCGTATATCCATGTGAGAAGTGTGCAAGAGTCAGAAGCACTGGCATATTCAGCTTCGGCCGTGGAATTAGCAATGAAGTTTTGGCGACAAACGCGCCAGTCTATGGGACAACCATTTAGGAAGTATATAAAGCCTGTTGTGCTTTTTCTTGATTTTTCATCCCCTGCCCAATTGGCATGTTAATAACAGATAAGTTCTGGGGTGACCCCTTCATCAGGTTCTAATAAGACCATATCTTTTGTATTATGCAAATATCTGAGTAACCTTTTCATAGCAACCCAATGTTGTTCTTTAGGCTCATCTACTTGTCTAGATAAGAGATTTGTGCTTAATGATATATCGGGTCTACTCCATCTGCTGATATAAAGGAGTGATCCTATGATAGATTGATATTGAGTTTTATCGTGATGCTTGTTACCATCTAGATAAGCAATTTTATTATAGTCAGTGCGCATGGGTGTATCTATGGGATTGCAGTCTTCCATGCCACATCTTTGTAACAGGTCTTCAATCTTATCCTTTTGTGAGAAGCAAAAACCTCTTATCAGTTTTAAAAATTTGTACGCCCAGATATTGGTCTATATGACCTAAGGTCTTTAAATTAACATGTTCTCTTAATTTGTTTGCAAATTGTTCGCTGGATTGTATGTTGGGCCCGATATAAATCAAATCATCAACATAGATTAAAATAATTTATTTTCCCCCTTCATAAGGTTTTGTCATTACGCACTGGTCTGATCGAATTTGATTATACCCCATTGAATTTAAAATTTTGGTAAGGCAGTCAAACCAGATTGCCTGATTGTTTTAAGCCGTATAACCCTTTGTGTAGCCTCCATGTTTTGCCGAATTCAACTTGGAAACCTGGTGCCCCATTGACATAAATTTCCTCCTCTAATGGTGCATGGTGTCAGCGCTTCAACGCTGTCATAGAGAGCAGACGACAGAGAGAGATAAGCTCTGAACTTTTGCCTGCTAAATCCCTTTGAAGTTGGGTTGTCGTGGAAATGAGGGGGGGACATTCCTGGGAAATGACGAGACAAGAAGCCTGAAGAATGACTTGGAATATAGCCAATGAGAAACAGAGATTTGGGAATCAGAAAGGGAGGGATTGGGGGGCAAAAGGTCAGTCTTGTCCGCATCGAGTCATGATCTGGTGGCTGTGCTCAATTAAAGAAAAGATTTCCTTAAAGATTGGCAGTTTGGAAATTCATTTATTTTGAGATAGCATCGAAGTCTGACAGACGGACAAGACTCAACTTTCCAAGCCAAACTGGCAAACCTCCAGCCCTCCAGCTCCCTATCAGATGTTTGGATGGATTGGAGGCAAGGTTCTGAAGCCATGGCAGCAAGCCAGCTCTCTACTGAAAGTCTACTCCAAAAGGCTGTGAACCAGCCACCCCTCTCGACTCCAGCCAGCTTGGATGCAATGGGGCCACCCCCTCCCCCAGCAAAGCTGCAACCCCCCTTCCCCCCCACCCCAGAATTACCAAGGACAGATGATCGTGTTCCAGCCCAAGAGAAGAAAAAATGATGAACCTTGGTGGACTTTGCCAAAATGTGCAGAAACTGAATTCCCCTTTCCAGACTCTAAAGGTAAGGGGAAGCCCCTGAGTGAATTGGGAAGGGCGGATTGGTTATGGGATTGGCAGAAGGCCAGACAGAAAGAAATTTCAACCCTGCCACTTGAAAGCCCCATGGAGGAGTTAAAGCAAAATTTTGAACGTGCCGTCAGCCTGGAAGATGGTCCATCCTGCAGGCCCAAAGATAGAAGGAGGCCAGCTGATCCTGTTGAACTAAGTCACCATAGAAGGGGGCCCAGCCCTTCCCCCTCCCACACCAGAAGGAAGGAAAGCCCCAGTTTGCATCCATGGGTTCCTCCTCTGCCCAGCAAGCATACCAGCCTACGCAAGGCATCACCCACCCGCCCCCGAATGAGAGATGAGGAAGAAGCCCAACGATACCCCAGACAGGCACACAGTGCCCGGCCATGGGAGGATGGGCCACCGAGGGCAGAGCCACCCTGGTTCAGAGGGAAATTTGATGGGAATCCAGACCAGGTGGCGCAGTTCCTCGATGCAGCTGAGGTCTATATTGAGAGCTATGGGCACCTTTACCCATTCCCCAGAGCCCTGGTCAATGCCATTTCAGAACGGCTGGGGGAAGAAGCAAAGACTTGGTCATCAGCCCTCTACAAGAATAGAGCCCCCCAACTGCAAGACGCAGATGATTTCTTGCAACTACTGCGGGCAAGGTACGAGAAAGTAGGGGAGGACCCATCTGTGGAAGACGAATTCAGAAGCCTAATCCAGAGAGGGAAGCCCATCAAGGAACACATTCGTGAATTCCGAAGAGTCATGAGCACCTTGCCTCCCCTACCTGAGTGACTGCTAGTGTATTTTTTCAGAACGAGCCTAGATAAGCGGATCGCTCAAGAGACCGCTTATCGGGACATCCTGAACTGACTCTCTGAATGGTTCCGCATGGCAATGCAAGTTGAAAGGGGACTGCGTGCCAACGACATGCTAAAGCAACCAGAGGCCAGGGAGAGATACCAATTGGACCCAAGGCCACAAACCAGACGAGGAACCATGGCACCACGGCCTACCCAAAGGCCTTTCGTTCTGCGGAGCCCAATGAGATGCTACAGATGTGGAGGAATAGGCCATCTAGCAGCAGCCTGTGGAACCCTGGGCCCGAGGCCAAACCTTCAGCCAAAGGCACGAAGAGAACGGGGCCCCAAGCGAGCCACTGATGCGCCACAAAGTCTCCTCCCCGGCACAGAGGTCTTCACCCACCTGACCGAGACAAAGGGAGTCCCAGATGATGGAAACCAATTCCCCGACTTGTACGACAGCGAGGTGGAGGGTGAAGACGACCCAATGGTGAGTGGACCCATCCACCCTTTCCTCTTCCCCATATGCCTAACAGTCCCAAAGACAGGTACCCAAGAGACTTTCCAAGCCCTGATAGACTTGGGCTGCACTAGGTGCCTGATTAATCTACCCACAGTCCTAAAATTGGGGATCCGAGCTAAGAAGCTCAACCACCCAATTTGATTTGAGCAAGTTGATGGGACCCTAGTAGGTGGAACTTGGGCCACACACCTGACCGAACCAGTGAAACTAGAACTAGGGGATCACTGGCAGACGATACGGTTCATAATAGCCCCCAAGATGGCCGATCCAGTCATATTGGGACTTTCCTGGCTAGACAAGTGGGGTCCAATTATCTGGTCGCAAGAGGGGACCCACAGATTGAGGATAGCCAAAGGGCCCCAACCTCTGCCATTCCAACCAGAACAAACACCCACCACACTCGGGCCCCAATGTCTCCCGGCTGAACAAAAGAAAATGGCACCGATGCAAGGGCCCCTCTCGAAGGGCACCGCGAAGCAGCTGGGGCCCACATCCAACAGCACCCATGAAACAGAGCAGATCCCAAAAGACTACCAAGACCTAGCACAGGTATTTAGCGAGATTGAGTGCGACGTCCTACCTCCCCACCGCGATTCCGACTGTGCCATCGAAATCATCCCTGGGGTGAAACTACCTAAACCTAAATTGTATGCCATGACGCCCCGTGAAATGCAAGAAATGCGGAACTACATAGACAAAAACCTACGAAGGGGCTTCATCGAGCCAGTCAAGCCGTGGGTCGCGGCAGCAGTCCTCTTGAAAGAGAAGAAAGACGGCTCTATGCATCTGGTAATTGACTTTCGGGGCATCAATGCAGTCTGCGTGCACAACTTATACCCCCTTCCCCTCATGAAGGACATGCTAGCCCACCTGGCCAAGGGGAAGATTTTCACCAAACTAGACCTCCGTGAAGCCTACTACTGAGTGCGCATCAGAGAAGGAGACGAGTGGAAGACAGCATTCAACTGCCCCCTGGGAAGTTACCAATTCAAAGTGATGCCATTTGGGCTACAGGGAGCCCCAGCCATGTTCATGCAATTGATAAATGAAGTTCTGCATGACCACCTGTACAAAGGGGTCCTTGTCTACATAGATGACATTCTCATTTACACGGAGACCATAGACGAACACATACCCCTTGTATGCAAAGTGCTGGAAAAACTGTTGAAAGTGAACCTATATGTCAAACTGTCAAAATGCGAGTTCCACCGATCGCGTCTGGACTATTTAGTTACCGAGTGTCAAACGAGGGGATAGAGATGGACCTGGCTAAAGTACAATCAGTTCTAGACTGGCGACCCCCGCGCACCCGCAGGCAACTACAAAGCTTCCTCGGGTTCGTGAATTTCTACAGGCAATTCATCCCCTCCTTTGCAAGAATTGCCAAACCTCTGATGGACCTCCTAAATTACAGGAAGTCTGACAACAAAACCCCACCTGGGACAGCCTCTACAATGGGACTCGGCCTGCCAACAGGCATTGCAAAAGAACCGGTCTTGAAGCATCCTGACAACCGAACAACCCTTCGTCATCCAAGCAGATGCCAGCGATGTAGCAGTAGGGGCAGTCCTACTCCAAAAGAACAGCCAGGGGGACCTGCAACCTTGTGCCTACACATCCCGCAAACTCACTGACACAGAAAGATGATGGGCGGCATGGGGAAAGGAAGCGTTCGCGGTGAGATGGGCGCTGTTAACCTGGCAACACCTGCTAGAAGGAGGCCAGACACCGTTCGAGGTCTGCACTGACCACAAAAACCTAGAGGCCCTCAAGACCCCACAGAAGTTATCACCCAGGAGGTCCGGTGGGCCCAATACTTCAATCGTTTCAACTTCAAGCTGAAGCACATCCCAGGGGGGAAGAACTTTCTGGCCGATGCCCTCTCCCGAATGCCTCAATACAACAGTGAACGTGAGCAGATAGTGAATCCCATCATCCCTTCTGCCCAAGGAGTGGGCCAAGTAACCACCAGATGGCAGCATTGAGACCAGCAGGGCTAACCCGTGAGTGACCTAATGACGAGGCTCAAGGCAGAAATGTTGGCGGACCCCTGGTTCTGAGACAATCAACATCTCTTGACAAAGAGAGATGGCCTAGCATGGAGAGGGACAAAACTTTATGTCCCAGACACCTTGCACACCTTAATCCTCAAGAGAAGTCACAATGTCAAACCAGCGGGACATTTTGGCTTCCTAAAGACTCTGCACTTAGCTTGGAGACAGTTTTGGTGGCCCCACATGAGAAAAGACGTGGACAGCTATGTAAAAAGTTGTACCATCTGTGCCACGATGAAAACCCGACCAGGAAGGGCCCCGGGGCTGCTGCAGCCAGTAGCTGAACCGTCAAGGCCATGGGAGGAGATTGCTATGGACTTCATAGTCGAACTGCCGAGGAGCAGCGGAAGCACAATGATCTGGACTGTAATAGACTTGTTCTTCAAACAGGCACATTTCATACCCTGCAGCGGACTACCCTCAGCCCGCCAATTGGCCAAACTGTTCGTAAAACACATCTACTGCCTACACAAATCATCTCTGATCGAGGTGTCCAGTTTACAGCAAAGTTCTGGAGGGAATTCCTTCGATCCATAGGATCATCCCAAGGCCTCAACTCAGCGTTTCACCCTAGCACTAATGGGGGGGGGGCGGAGAGATTGAATGTCATGATAGAGCAGTACCTGAGGTGCTATGTGGACTACCAACAATCGAACTGGGCGGACCTCTTATCGTTTGCTGAGGTCACATATAACAATGCTGTCCACAGTAGTACAGGACTAACCCCATTTAAGATAGTGAGCGGCATCGATTTCGTCCCCATGCCAGAGTACCCGAGGGAGCCTCCTTCCTCAGTTACCTTGACCAAATGGATGGCAATGCTAAGAGAAACCTGTCAAGAGGGCGTTAGACAAGGCAGCACAGTCTTATAAGACACAAGCAGATAAGCACCGAGCCCCCCAGAGACCATTCCAAGTGGGGGAAAAGGTCTACCTCTCCACCAAGTACTTGAGACTCAGACTCCCGACCAGAAAACTGGGGCTGAAATTCATAGGGCCATTTCCAATAGTAAAAGTAATCAACCCGGTTACAGTACAATTGCAGTTGCCCTGGTTACTAGGGAGGATACACCCCGTCTTTCACAGTAGCCTCCTGAAGCCTGTACTAGGGTCAACTTTAAGGCCACTGCCACGTGATCCCCCAGGGCCTTTAATTGTTGGAGGCCAGACCCACTATGAAGTACAGCGAGTTCTCGATTCGAGGTGGCACAGAGGGCACCTCCAGTACTTAATTAAGTGGAAGGGCTACCCCTAGTCAGAAGCTTCCTGGGTGAAGAGCACAAACATCCAAGCTGACCGCCTCATAGCTAAATTCCATGCAGATCACCCGGACAAGCCGGGAGGGGGTGGGATACCCCCTCGGAGGGGGTGAGGTACTAAACTTGTTGTTTATCTCATGCAGGCTCCGCTGGGAGAGTGAAGGGAGAGGGGCCGGATGTCAGCGCTTCAACACTGTCATAGAGAGCAGAGGAGAGAGAGAGATAAGCTCTGAACTTTTGCCTGCTAAATCCTTTTGAAGTCGGGTTGTCGTGGAAATGAGGAGGGGGGGCATTCCTGGGAAATGACAAGACAAGAAGCCTGAAGAATGACTTGGAAGATAGCCAATGAGAAGCAGAGATTTGGGGATCGGAAAGGGAGGGATTGGGGGCAAAAGGTCAGTCTTGTCTGCATCGAGTCATGATCCGGTGGCTGTGCTCAATTAAAGAAAAGATTTCCTTAAAGATTGGCAGTTTGGAAATTCATTTATTTTGAGATAGTATCGAAGTCTGACACATGGAGGTATGCGGTTTGGACGTCAAATTGGTAGACTTCTTGATTTGAGACAGTGGTTGAAGTCAGTGCCATTTTTACGCTTTCTGGTTTTACTGTGGGGGAGTAAATTTCATCATAATCTTTGGGAAAGCGTTGGGCAAAACCTTGGGCTACGAGGTGTGCTTTGTATAGATATGTGTTGTCAGGGAGTGTTTTAATTTTGTAAACCCATCGAGTGCCAATCGGCTGTTTGTGTTGTGGAGGTGTTGTTTTTGTGAATACTTTTAAATTTAATAAACAGTCCATTTCTTTGGACATAGCATCCCACCATTTTAATTGTTCTGATTCTGGTAATTGGAGCATTTGTTTAAAATTTTTTGGAGTGATGGGTATTTGGTTTGTCTGTGTCATATTGTTCATGTCAAATCTTTTAGGTGGGATGCCTTGTGTAATTCGTTTGGATTTTCTGATTGGTAGTTGTGTATCTGTGTTGTTTGTTCGTGGTGTAACTTTTGGTGTTGTTGTTTGTACATGTTGAATTCTCTGTGGTGTATCTAATGTATTTGTTTCTTGGGTTAATACGTATGAGTCATTTGAGTGTATTTTGGTCCAGTTGTGGTTTTCTATGAATGTGGCTGAATGGGAAATTATTACTGTGTTGTTGTTTTTTATGAATCGATATGCTTTCGAACCTGATACATATCCTACGAAACGTAATTTTTTGGACACCTCATTCCCCTTCCGTCTGAGTGGTTTGGGGATATTGACGTATGCATAGCAGCCAAAAACACAAAGATGTGTGAGGTGTGAGTGCCATATACAAGAAAGTAGGGCGTTTGGTTAATAACCTTATTCCATGTGCGGTTAAAAGTGTAATTGACATATGCAAGGGCTTCTGCCCAATAGCTAAGAGGTACATCAGCATCTAACATGACACTGCGCATCATGATCTGTAATATTCTATTTTTTCTTTCACAAATCCCATTCTGCTGGGGGGTAAAAGGAGATGTTTTGTAGTGTATAATGCCTTTGGAGTCAATCCAGTTTTGAAATTGTACAGATGTGAATTCGGCTCCACAATCTGTTTGAATTTTCTTTAATTTGATGTTGCGTTGGTTTTGTATGAGAGTGTAAAAAATTTTTATTTTTTGGAATGCTTGAGATTTTTCAGTAAGGGTATAGGTATGTCCGAAACGACTGAAATCATCGACTAAGTTCCAAAAATATTTGCGTTTGCCCAAAGAAAGTGGAAAAGGGCCTACAATGTCAACGTGTACCAATTCATATATGTGTTTTGATCGTCTGGTGCTGGTGTGGGGAATTGGGGCTGCCTTTGATTTTGCAGCTTTACAAATCTCACAGTCAAGTTGGATAGGGCAATCCTTAGTGTATATGCCTTGGGAAAAATTTTGAGTATTGTCTACAGCAACAGTATTGGCATGTGCTAAATGTCTGTGTAATAAATGGGCACAATTATCGTGTAAAGGTTCACCTATATGAGTTTGAATTTTTGTTTTTGAGGTTCGTTGGTTTTGTGATGTGAGTGAAGTTGGAGAGAGGTGTGGTGTGATGTGTTGGTCGTTATGTGATTCGGAAGTGTCATGTGTATTGGTATGGTGAGGTCTGGTACCTTCGTGGTGGGTGTCAGGGGTATGGTCGGGATGATTGTCAGGGTCAGGTCTCGATGAGGATTGAGGTAGTTGAGTCGTGGGTGAGGATGATGTAAAGGAATCTGGAATAAGAAAAGGTAAATCATTAATGACAGAAATATTAGCAATAATAGTGTTATCATGTTTGGATTTTATAAAACCGTGTTGATCATCAAGAGATACTTTAAAACTGATTTTACCTAATTTTGAAGTACTCAAAATATTGTGGCCAAAGGTAGGTGTATAGAGCACTTGACTAATTTCCCCTATACCGGGTATAAAGATAGATCCTTCATATTCAACTGTATTGGAAGTACCATTTGCTGCTGTAATTGAAATATTGGTTGGGTGAATATCATATAATATGGATTTGTCATTGGTGGTATGGTGTATGCTTCCAGAATCGATGACCCATAGGTGCGTGGTGTCACGCAGGTATTGTTGAGTGTTGGGAAAGATGCCGAATGTTTGGGAATCGGAGTTAGAATATATACATTGTTCAGTATGTTTTCCCCTTCTGTCTTTATAATCTTTGTGTGTGGGACCCTTTCTAATGTAAAATTCAGTGGCCATGGATCTTTTAGGTTCAGTATGTTTTTTGATAGTATTTCTTTTGTTAGTCTTGTCTGTAGGGGTGTATCCCCTTGTATCATGAGTGTGGGTGGTGTTGTCACTGTGTGGAGGATGGGAGTTGTAGCTATGATGATGTCCTCTATAGTTACAATAATTACAATTATTTTGATATTGAGAGGGGTGTTTCTGCCAGTTTTGGTAGAATGGTTTGTGTGAAGAATGTGAAGGATGGGAATCATGTTTAGGGTAAAAAGGGTGGTTATAAAAGAAGTAGGGTATGTATCAGTATGTATCAGATTTCAGCGACAGTGTACATGTGGGGGGGTAAGGAGTGGAGACTATTAATGAATCCTGACCAACCAGGAATGTGTTTAATAGAATTGAAAATGATACCAATCATGGCAGTTTCAGGTACAGGATGATTGCGTTGAATCAGTTGTTTTCGCATGGATTTGAGGTGGAAAAGATGTTTGGCCATAGATGTGCCAGGCTTATTTATGGTGCTATAAAAGTCACTGGCAAGAGTAGTGATAGTTGCAGGCGAGGGTTTGTTGTAATGGTTTTGTAAGTATTGCCATACTTCTTGTGCAGTAAAACCTGTAGGTATAGAATGAACAATATCACTTTCTAAAGTTGACATAAGAGTGGCATAAACACTATTGTGAAGAAAAGTTAAGTCAGATGACCAAGGTGTTCTGTCCCCGTACCACGCACACACCCAACCAGCCAGCCGAGGGTTAAATAAACTCTTCAAACACTCAACGTCAGTGATAAGGAACTTGGCAGCAACTCCGTGGCTGCCTGCCAAGAACATTTACTCCGATAACACAGACAAAAATACACACAGTTTGAATAGTCCAGTTTGTAATTAAATCCACAGCAAATAGGCGTTGTGTCCAAAGATGCAAAGTGACTTGCCAGAGATTAGCTTTGTCCGTCACAGAGTCTGAATGGCCACCACACTCCCTTTTATAGCCTGTGGGGTGTGGTCCAGTGACTCAGCTTAATCTCTGGCCTCCTTTTCTGCTGTGCACGCTTGTCTCTCCGACGCTGGCGTGGGTCCAACCACAATGTTTCTTTGTCACTATCCGACAGCTTGGAAACACCTGGCTCCTGGCCAATCTCTTCTCCTTCGGGAGACACCTGAGGCATTGCCAGAGAGGAGGGTCCTGGAGAGGGAGGCCTGGCCGTCTCCTCTCCTTCATGTTCGGAGCCTTCTTCCTCCGATAAGATAAGCTCGGAGGACGGAGCCACAACACAAGGTTTAGTAGGGGGAGATTCAATTATAAGAAATGTGTCTTCTCTTAAAAGATGTAAATGAGTTTCTTGTTCCCAAGTAGGGAAATTATTACCTGAGGTTTGTAATTTTTTGAAGTTTGGTGATAAAGGTAACGGGGCCATGTTGTTTAAAATGTTGCAAAACAGTTTTAATTTCTAAAGATAAATTTACATTAGTAGATAAAGACAAAGAATGATTAGTTTCAATATTTAAATCATTACAGTTTACAGTAATAGAAGGATGAAATGAGTTACTGTCAGCAGAGATAGGTAATTGAACGTCAGATTGTTGATTGGAGTCATTTGGTGTGAGAGAAGATGTTGCAGGTGATTCAACGATAGGAGGAATAATGGAGGTGGTGGTTGTAGTTTGATTTGGAAGAGCTGCTGTGATGGCGTCGGCTGCTGTAGAAGGTAGGTTGGCTTTTGATGCAAAAGCTGCAAAAATCGTATGAATTTGTTGTTTGGATGGGGCATCTGTAGTGTTGGAGGCGGCAGCGGCGGCATCTTCGGCAATAAGGGGGGGAAGTGAGGCGGCGGCTGCAAAGACTGAAGAGGATCTTTTTACATTGGGAACAATATTGGTATCAATAGAAATATATGCAGCTGCTGCAGCTACAGTGGTATAGATGGGGAGGTCTGCAGCGGCAACAAAAATAGAAAAGTTCTGAAATTTTTTTAAAAAATTGGGAGGATTCAAACTCGGTGCTCTGGATGAAGAAGGTAGGGAATCAGTCTGAATATCTCCAGTTGTGGGGTGGGTAGTAGGATGTATGGGGGTAAGGGGGTTGGATGAGACCTTGTGGTCTGAAGTGATAGACGTCATTTTGTTTAAAATGTGGTCATATAAATTGTCGGCCATTTTGTGGACTGCATGGTGGAGTGTGGGGGCAGCCATTTTGTTGGCCATTTTTGAAGCCATGCTTTCAGGGAAGGTGGAAACCATATTGGGAGCAATAAAGTCAATAGGTGGGGAGGGAGGATTTTTTATAAAATGGGTGTTTAAAAGGTCAGTCTGGGAATCTATGGGTTGAAGCAAAAAATTGTCGCTTACCAGGTCTGGTGAGGTTGAAAGGGTGTTCAACAGTTCAAGAATTCTTTGAGGAGTCCAGCCTGCATTTAGCAGGCCTTTTGCATGTAAAGCTTGATATAAATGCTGTTTTGGAGAAGCTTGAGAAAATAAAAGTTGGTCTGAAGTTATAGGGTTGGAACAGACAAGGGATTCAGAAGGTTGAAGTCCTTGATGATAGTCATGAGGTGGAGTAGAATTGAGATCGAAGCAAGGGTGTTGTAAATGTGGTTCTGTTCTTTCAGTGTTTGGGTGAAGAGGAGAAAAAAAATTGGGTCCTTTCGTAAAGAGGTTTGTACTTGCTGCGTAGCTTCAATAGAAAGTTTTTTTAGTCTTTTGGATAATGATTGCTGTTTTGTTAAGGATACGGTTAATGCATCAATCTCTTGTAAAGATAATTCATTCAGGTTCAAGGATTCCATGTTAGGAAAAATCGTTCTATGATTTTAAAATTTACAAAAAAAATTCATAGACCTGAGCAATAATTTTTCATCGTCTGCTACCATTTGTCAGATATATATTGATGGTCGTGCTCATTTGGTTCTATGAGGAAGTTATTTGGTCAATACAGCTTCAGGTTCAAAAAGTTGTTTTATTATTTACAAAATATATACATGCATACAATAATGAACAGAGTGTCCTGTTGCACCTTTTACCCTAACTGTATGACTCAGATGTTGAGAGGAGAGATAAGTTCACGTGTTGTCTTGCTGAGAGATAGATGAGAGAGAGAGAAAAAATACAGGGAAGATGTCCAAGTGGTTTCTGGGTAAGAGTCCAATAAAAGAGTTCATTGGCTGATATAGTCACATGTGATGTCTGTAAAGACTTAACCTCTTCTAGTCTCTGGTACATCATATGTAGGCAATATTCTGACAAGTGGAATGGCTATAGAGAAGGTTCAACAGTAAGTTACAAGAAAACTAATGGCAAGTTTAGCAAAAACTTCTTGAGTCTTAATGAGCTGGAGGTAATATAAAAAGAATCATTCTCCAAATAGCATTCATCCAAACTATGCAGGGCTTTAACATGTGATCAAGAGGGATACTGAGGTTAGTATTAAAAATCACCAGAAGTCAGTAAGAATACATGGGGTCATTATTCCTTTGTCTGTAACCATATATAATAATTGTTCTGCAAACCCACTGTGAAAATAGTTCAAAATAACTACTTTTCTTTAATACTGCTACTCAGAAGCTATGGAATTTAGTTGTGATAATTGCCTTCTTCAAGGTAAACAGTCATTAATCAGCACAACCAATTATGGGCTTATTTGCATCTCCTGACCACCTGATTCCTGATCCTTAGAGTTTAATCCTTCAAGTTGCTAGTTTAATGCTACTTTAATCCTTAGAGTTCCTTAATATCAAGCAATCTCTGAAGCAGATTGGAGAGTATGCTAAAGAGTGATTGTGATTATATTGATTTACTAATATATTCCTTAAGAACATTGACACGGAGAAACCAGAAATGTCGCAGTGAGACTGGCTGGAAATTAGCAGGCTCCAATGAGTCCAGCCAGACAAACCGCTGTTGGGGGATCATCGGACTGGAACAGTCTTGTAGGAATGGTGAAGGAGAGGTGCCTTGGATGACCAAGAGGAACAGGCAAGTTCCTCGTAGGGTTAGAGGCAGTTATTCGATCTGGCGGTGCAGTCAGGGGGCATTAAAAATGACCGCTTTGAAGCTGGGGCAACCGGAAAAAGATTTTGTGCAGGAGCGGTGTTTGGACAGAGTACTGGTACCAGGTGAGTGATTGGTCAACTCACAGGTAAAAAAGGAAATTTTATTTTTAAAAAACCCCAAAATATCCCAGAGAGGAAATGAGTGGCTAATTGGCACTTGGGAATTTTAATGGAGGGAGAAGAACAAAAAGGAAGTTAAAGTACTGAAGCCCAGAAAAGACAACTTTATATTCGGATTTAAAATTGGATTTGGAGAAACTAAAATTAATATAAGAAAAGGAAACCTGAGGGAAAGTACTTTTTAATGAAGATTTGAAAGAATTTTGACAGTTTTTTTAATTAAAAAGTTTTGTAGAAAATACAAACATTTTCTCCCCCCCCCACCCTTCCTTCCCCCCCACCCCCCTCTCTAGACTTCCCAGAACAAGCACAGGGTATAGCATTCACAAATCAAAAGCTAGAATATGCTAACAAATTGTTACATTTCATATTCTCCCTAGATCCTTAACTCCTTATAATTCAAAAAACAAACATAAACTACTTAAAGTTACTTCATTCATATGCTATATGAATCTTCTTATTCGGATACTTCTTCTGTATGTAATCGATCCATCTTCTCCATTCTGATATATATCTTTCATTTGAATGGTCTTTAAGATATGATGAAATTTTCGCCATTTCTGCCAAATGCACAACTTTTAATGTCCATTCCTCAATGGTGGGTGGATCGTCCTTCTTCCAGTATTGTGCCACCAGTAACCTGGCAGCCGTTATTAAGTTCAAAACCAATTTAGTCTCTATTACAGTACAATCCATGACTATTCCCAACAAAAAGAACTGTGGTGTAAATTTAATTTTTTTCTTTAAAATGTTTTGAATAATCCACCATATTTTTATCCAAAAAGCCTTAATTTTTTTACATGTCCACCATATATGAAAATATGTAGCATCTTTACATTCACATCGCCAACACTTAGGTTGTAAATTTGGATATATACAGGCTAATTTTTTTGGGTCTAAATGCCATCTATAAAACATTTTATAAAAATTCTCCCTTAGATTTTGTGCTTGTGTAAATCTGTCAGGTATGCTTCCTTCAATATCCAGGAAAGGAAAACCCAAACTCAATCATTTTGAAGAGATTAGTACTTTTACTGAATATGAAATGATCGCAACCCAGGTAAAGCTGGAAGTGAGCAAAATGCACGAAATAGCATCTACTAAGCTTCTCCCCCCCCCCATGTCCATTGACCATCATCCAATCTAAAGGTCTCCCAAAGGTCAGGTGGCATCACGTCTGGCAACGTCATTCATCAGGAATGTAGGGCAGTTGGTCAGCCGGCCCTTTGGAGATTCACTTTTGTTTCTTGGGAAGACACGTCCTACAATGGAAAAAAAAACACCTCCTGCTCCTTCCCCCCCTTCGCCCCTTAACTAGTCCCCCCCCCGTTTCTTATGGCAGCTGAAGCAGGCAAAGCTGAGGCTGACATTCAGCCCCTCTTGCAGAAGAGACGTTATTCCTAAATAAGAGGAAGGAAAAGAGAGAGAAATAGAATATATACAATAATTATGGTTTATCAGGGTATTTGGTATAGAATTGCTGCATTTTCTTGGGAGCTCGTACATCCCGTTTATTCACCCATTCAGCCTGAGACAAAGGGAAATGTTTCCAGGCTATCAGATATTGGACTTTACCATGGTGTTTCCTAGAGTCCAAAATTTCCTTAACTTCAAACTGTTGCTCCCCCTCTATGAGAATGGGAATTGGAGGGGTGCTTTGGTCAGCCCTTAGGGGAGACAAGTGTTCAGGTTTTAATAAACTAACATGAAATACAGGATGTATACGTCTCAATGTTTTTGGCAATTCCAATTCAACTGTTACTGGATTAATCAGTCTAATCACTCGAAATGGTCCCACATACTTAGGGCCCAGCTTTTTGGACTTCTGGGTAGTCTGTAAGTATTTAGTAGATAAATAGACTTTATCACCCACTTTATAAATGTGGGCTGGGGACCTTTTCTTATCGGCTTGCACCTTATGGGCCCGGTGTGCCTCATCTAATGCCTTCCGAGTCACTGCCCATGTGCTCTTTAATTGTTCAATCCAATCCATCAAGGAGGGATTCTGGGGATCATCTTGTGGTAGCTTGGGAATGGGTACAAAATCCTGGCCCGACGCGACCTTAAAAGGAGTGAATCCGGTGCTACTGTGTACGGAATTATTATATGCCACTTCTGCAAATGGCAACAAGTCTACCCAATTGTCTTGCTGGTAATTTACGTAACACCTCAGGTATTGTTCTAGCACCCCATTGGATCTTTCACAGGCCCCATTTGTCTGAGGGTGGTGACTGGAACTTAGCCCCTGGGCGGAGCCTATCAACTTCAAAAACTCTTTCCAGAAACTGGAAGTAAATTGCACACCCCTGTCAGAAATTATTCTTTTCGGAGATCCATGTAGTCGGTAAATCTGTCGAATAAACAGTTTTGCAAGGGTTTTTGCTGAAGGGATCTTTGAGCAAGGGATGAAATGTACTTGTTTGGAAAACAAATCAGTTACTACCCAAATGACAGTGCAGCCCTCACTCTCTGGTAAGTCCACAATAAAATCCATAGATATTTCCTTCCATGGGGCATTCGGTCTAGCCACACTTTGCAGCAATCTACGGGGTTTTCCTGGAGGTCTTTTAGCCGAGGCACATACTGGACAGCTAGCCACATATGCCTCTATGTCCTTTTTAAGTGCAGGCCACCAAAATTGTCTCTTAACAAGATGTAGAGTCTTGACAAACGCAAAGTGTCCTGCGGCCTTGGCATCATGAGCATATTTCAATACGGTTATTCTTAATGTGGTCGGAACATACAATTTCGATCCAACCCAAGCTAGTCCGTCACAAAGTGTGCATTCATTCGAATGGTTCTTAAACCACTCGTCAGTTTTTAGCGCTTCTCGCAATTTTTCGAGTAAATCCCCCGAGAGTTCTGGTTCGGTTTTTCTCTGCGCTCTGGGTGACAGGTGTTGCCAATTGTGTCAAGGGGATCATTGGTTGAACCACCTCCTTCTTGATGCTGTTGTACTGCGGCAATCTGGAAAGTGCGTCCGCCATGAAGTTTTTTCCACCAGGAAGGTAACGTAGAGTGAAATTGAAACACTTGAAATGTTGGGCCCAACGAGCCTGTTTTGGTGATAGTTTCCATGGTGTTTTTAATGCTTCTAAATTCTTATGATCAGTCCACACCTCGAAAGGGTGTTTTGCCCCTTCTAAAAATTGTCTCCATGTTAACAGCGCCCATCTAACTGCAAACGCCTCTTTCTCCCATATGGCCCATCTCCTTTCCGTTTCTGATAGTTTACGGGACGTGTAAGCACAGGGTTGTAATATCCCGTTTTCATTCTTTTGCAAGAGTATTGCTCCTACAGCTACGTCACTGGCGTCAGCTTGTACTACAAAAGGTTGTTCCATGTCGGGGTGTTTGAGCACAGGTTCAGCCGCAAACAGCCGTTTCAATTTATCGAAAGCGGCTTGACAGTCCATAGTCCATTCCAGTGGTTTCGAGGGTTTGGGCTTTACTTCCCCTTTTGTTTTTAGCAAGTCTGTAATTGGTAGTGCGATTTTCGCGAAAGAGGGGATAAATTGTCTATAAAAGTTAGCAAACCCTAAGAAGCTCTGTAACTGTTTACGGGTGTGTGGTGCAGCCCATTCCAGCACTGCCCGGACCTTTTCAGGGTCCATCTCTATTCCCTCATGCGATATACGATATCCAAGATAGTTGATTTTGTCTTGGTGAAATTCACATTTAGAAAGCTTGGCATAGAGTTCAGCCGCTCTGAGTTTCTTCAAGACCGTCCGTACCAACTTTACATGGTCGGCCATGTTGTCAGAATAGATCAAAATGTCATCCAAATAGACCAACACCCCCTTATACAGGTGCTCATGCAATACTTCGTTGATCAACTGCATGAATACAGCAGGGGCTCCCTGTAGTCCAAAAGGGAGTACTCTAAACTGGAAACATCCCAGTGGGCAATTAAATGCTGTCTTCCATTCATCCGCCTCTTTTATTCTCACTCGGTAGTATGCCTCTCTTAAGTCAAGTTTGGTGAAAATTTTTCCTTTCCCTAAATGGGCTAACATGTCCTTCATGAGTGGGAGGGGGTAGACATTTTCTACGCAAATCGCATTCATATTTCTATAATCAACTACTAAATGAAAGGATCCATCTTTCTTTTCGCGGAACATTACTGGCGCCGCCACCTTGAGTTTGGCTCGTTCGATGAATCCCCGTTCAAGGTTTTTGTCAATAAAATTTCGCAATTCCCCCAATTCTCGAGGTGTCATGGGGTAAATTTTTGGTTTGGGAAGCTTCACCCCAGGGAGTATTTCAATGGTGCAGTCGGTGGCCCTGTGGGGAGGCAGAGCATCCGATGCCTTTTCGCTAAAGACTTCCTTGAGATCCCAATATTCCTTTGGAATCTTCTCTTCTCCCTCAATATAGTTAATGGCTACTGCCGCCCTTTCTGGTTTTATGTCGTCCCTCGGGGGGGGCTTCCTTTTCCAGAGTTGGTTCTGCCATGCGGATGCGCAGGACCCCCGTCTTCCAATTTACCCATGGGTTCCATTTTCGAAGCCAGGGCAGTCCTAGAATGAGGGGTCTCTCCATACCAGGGGCTACAATAAATCTGAGATTCTCTACATGATTCCCCAACTGCAGTTCAAGGGGTTCGGTCATAAAGCTAGCTGGGCCCCCTCCTGCAATCGACCCGTCTAATTGACAGAATGCAATGGGTCTTTTTAAAGTTTTTAGTCTCAGTCCCATTTCCTCCATTACTTTGGGGCTAATTATGCACCTAGTGCACCCCGAGTCCAACAGGGCTAACATTTGCGCATGAGCCCCTGTGGAGGGCACCCTTATTTCTACGGGGATGAGTAAGGGTTCTTCCGTGTGACTCACCCGATCGTCGGTGTCGGAGTTGGAGTCCGTCTTGCTGTCGTCATCGTTGGTCGGAGTTCCCAACTCACCCTGGTTTCTGGGAGTGAACTCAACGACTTCTCCTTTCAGGGCGGTGCCGCGGGTTTTGGCGGGTATTTTGTCGCCTTTCTTCGGGCCGGCCCCGGCAGCTTTTGGCAGTGGCTTGGAGAAGCATTCGGCAGCCCAGTGACCTTCTTTCCCACATTTGAAGCAGGTGAAGGGCTTTGACTTGGGTTTGAATTCGGCCTTCCCTCCAGCCATCTTTGGTGTCCCTTTACGGTGGAAGGAAGATGACTGGTCCCCCATACGCCTTCCTCGGAGTTCGCTCCGTCTCAGTTCGATCTCCACATCCTCAGCTACTATGTACCATCTATGCAAATCTTCGGGGACCCCCATGCTTCTACAGTCTCGATATATCTCTTCATTCAACCCATCCTTGAAGCTCTCCAAAAGAGCCATTTCTGACCAGCCTGTCATATAGGGTGCCAGTTCACAAAACTCTTGGATATACTCTGCCACCAGCCTCTGGCCCTGCTGAATGCTCTTCATTCGGAGTCTCACCTTTCGTTCAGCTAAATGGTCTTCAAAATGCCTCCTAAGGGCCCCCATGAACTGGTTGTAATTTCTCAGCAAGAGGGAGTTGTTATTGTGGAGAACCACCATCCACTCAGCAGCTACTCCCTCTAAGGCGTTCGTGACACTTCTCACTTTAGCAGCCTCTGATACGTAGTCCTCCCCCCAATCCTGCATGTGGTTCCACACTTGGGTCAGGAAAAATCCCAAGGTTTTAGGATTCCCATCATACTTCCCAGGAAGGGGGGGGGATTTTTGGCTTTTTACGTCTGCGAGGGGGGGCCTGCAAGGCTGGGGTTCTCTGGCCGGCCGCATCTCTCCCTTGAGCTGCCGAAGCCTGGGATGTTTCTTCCTCAAACTCTTCCTCTCCCCCACAGACTGTCTCTTCTGGCTCCCCACTGGGGCCTGCTCCCCCCTTCTCCACAGGAATTCCAAGAGACTCACGGTTTTTTCTGCTCTCTTCTACATCATGGATAAGCTGCAAGGCTTGTTCCATCATGAGACGTTCCTTTTGCTCCTGCATCCACACTGCCTCTTTTTTATGGGGTCTGGAAGTCGTCATTCCCCGGGGGTCCTCCCCCCAGTCCGGCAGCCTCCCCACTCCTTTCGACCATCTGGCTTCCTCCGGCTCTAAACGGAGTCTTTCCAACCATTCTGCATTCTCTTTCTCCGCTTGGAGGGCGGCTGCAGTCGAACTCGCTGCCCCCATTTGCTCTCCTTCATCACTCTCTCGATCTGACATAATTTGGATTGACAGTCCCCTCAGTTTTTGTCCGGGATGACTGGATGTGGCTTCCAGCTTAATGTCAGGTATGCTTCCTTCAATATGCAGGAAAGGAAAACCCAAACTCAATCATTTTGAAGAGATTAGTACTTTTACTGAATATGAAATGATCGCAACCCAGGTAAAGCTGGAAGTGAGCAAAATGCGCGAAATAGCATCTACTAAGCTTCTCCCCCCCCGTGTCCATTGACCATCATCCAATTCAAAGGTCTCCCAAAGGTCAGGTGGCATCACGTCTGGCAATGTCATTCATCAGGAATGTAGGGCAGTTGGTCAGCCGTCCCCTTTGGAGATTCACTTTCGTTTCTTGGGAAGACACGTCCTACAATGGAAAAAAAACCACCTCCTGCTCCTTCCCCCCCTTCGCCCCTTAACTAATCCCTCCCCCCGTTTCTTATGGCAGCTGAAGCAGGCAAAGCTGAGGCTGACAAAATCTTACATTTCTGACCCATATCTTTTCCCATGTTTCCATCATTATTGGTTCACCTACGTTTTGTGCCCATTTTATCATACAGTCCTTGACTAACTCTGTTTCTGAATCTATTTCCACTAGTGCATTATACAACCTTTTTATATGCATTTGACCTTTATCTCTTGTTTGCTTTATCAAATTCTCATCCTGCTGCAAAATACCAATTTTTTGATCTTCTCTCCATCTGGCCTGCAGCTGTCCATACTGAAACCATGTCCTAATAATTCCTTCTTCTCTTAATTGCTCCATTGGTTTTAATTGTAATCTGACTCCTTCCTTATAAAGAAGTTCCTTATATGTAATCTTATCTTGCTTTTGCTCTAAGTTTATATTCTCTATCGCGTGTCTGGGTACTGTCCATATTGGTAACTTATCACTTAATTTATATTTATACTTTTTCCAGACCCGCAATAGAGAATTTCTTAATATATGACTTTTAAAAGCCTTATCTACTTTCTTGTCATAGACTAAATAAGCATGCCAGCCGTAGACCAAACCATATCCTTCAATATTCAATATCTTTTCCTCCATTAAATTTATCCATTCTGTAATTGCTGAGAGGGCAGCGGCTTCATAGTACAATCTTAAATTGGGCATTTTAAGACCACCTCTTTCTTGGATATCTTGCATTATCTTTTGTTTAACTTGAGGTTTCTTCCCTGCCCACACAAACTTGTTTATGCCCTTCTGCCATTCCTTCAAATTTTCATCTTTTTTAAGTATAGGTATCATTTGAAAAAGAAATAAAAATTTTGGTAGAATATTCATTTTTACAGCGGCTATCCTTCCCAGCAAGGACAATTGTAGTTTTTTTCCAATTTTCCATCTCCTTTTGTATTTTGTGCCATAGTGGTTCATAATTGTGCTGATATAATTTCATATTTGCAGTCATAATATAAACCCCTAAGTATTTAACCTTCTTAACTACTTCAAATCCTGTTAACCTTTCTATCTCTTCTTTCTGGCTTCTGACCATATTTATAGCTATTATTTTCGTTTTGGCTGCATTTATTTTAAAACCAGATACTTGTCCATATAAGCAGGTTATATCCATCAAGGCTGTAATCGATTGTACCGGTTGGGTTAAGGTAACAACCAGGTCATCCGCAAATGCTCGTAACTTATACTCATGCTGTCTAATTTTAATTCCCTTTATTGTGTCCATCTCACGTATTTTACTTAGTAAAACTTCCAGCGTCAACACAAACAATAACGGAGACAAGGGACAACCTTGCCTTGTTCCTTTTTCTATATTAAAAGGATCTGTTAAGCCACCATTAACTATTATTTGCGCTGTTTGTTTTTGATATATTGCCTTAATAGATTGTACAAATTGTTCTCCAAATTGCATCCTTTCTATTAATTTTAATAAAAATTGCCAATTCAGTCTGTCAAAGGCTTTTTCAGCATCCAAAAACACTAGCCCTGCGGGGACCTGGTTGTTCCTTCCCAGATACTCTAATAAGTTAACAATTTGCCTTACATTACTCTTCATTTGTTTATCATTTATAAAACCAGTTTGATCATGGTGAATCATTTGCTGCATAACTGTCATTAATCTATTTGCTAAAATTTTAGCAAAAATCTTATAGTCTGTGTTCAGTAATGAAATTGGCCTATAATTTTTAGGATCTGTATCGTCATGCCCTTCTTTTGGGATCAACGAGATAAATGCTGTCTTCCAAGTTGGAGGCACCTCTCCTCCCTGTTGTATATTGTTAAATAATTCTTTCAATGGTTCCATCATTTCCTCCTGTAAAGTTTTATAATAAATAGCTGTCAGACCGTCCGTCCCAGGGGCTTTACCCACTTTCAACTGCTTAATTGCTAACACAATTTCCTCGGAAGTTATCATTTGGTTTAAGCTATCCTCTGCTCATTTGAAATTGTATAAATATTCTCTTTCTGCAAATATCTATATCTATATCTTTAATTTTATCACCAGTATACAGCCTCGAATAAAACTCTAAGAAAGACTTTTTAATCAATTGTTGCTCATAAACCTCCTTACCCTTATATCTTATTTTCTCTATTGTCCTTGATTTTTGCTTTTTCCTTAACAGGTATGCTAACCACCTGCCTGGTTTATTGGCATTGGTTTTGCATATCGTAAATTAGTTGCCACTTGATCTGCTATCAACATGTTAAATTGACCTTTCAATAAATTGATTGCCTCTTTAATTTTCTTATCTGTTGGGTTGACTATTAAAGCCTGCTCCTGTTTACTAATCTCATCTTCTAATTCTTTTCTTTTTGTCCCCTGTTTCTTTATATGCTTATTATTCAAATATATCAAGATACCTCACATATATGCTTTACTTGCATCCTATACCATTTCCATAGATGTGCCCTTTTGCATATTCATAACAAAAAATTCTTTCATAAATTTTTTACACTCTTTTACATTTTCTTCATACCTAAACAAGTTATCATTTAACCTCCAGGACCTCCTAGACCCTTTCCCACACTCCAATTCCAACCAAACTGGACTATGTCAATATTCTTGAGCAAATCTTCGTGTTCTTCACCCTAGATAAAAGATCATTAGTAATTAGTATAAAATCAATCCTTGAAAAGGATTGATGTCTGTCTGAGAAAAAAGTAAAATCTTTTTCTTCCGGATTTCTTTCACGCCAAATATCCCTCAGCTCCCAATCATCCATCATCTCCCAAAACGCTTTGGGCAGTTTTGCTCTTGTTAAAACATTTTGTTTAGGTCCCTTCTTATCTTTTTTAATATCCAAGACCCCATTCCAATCCCCCAACAGGATACAAGTTTTATATGCCCATTGTGTCAACTTCGAGTGTAGTAAATTGTAGAAATTTTCTTGTTGTTGATTCGGGGCATAGATTCCAATTACAAGTATTTTTTCTCCTTTAATTAAAAGTTCTATCGCTAAGAATCTTCCTTGGTCATCTGCTTCAATTAATTTAGCAACTAAGTCTCTTTTCAGATATATAACTATACCATTTTTCTTTTCTGGTGCTGCTGCTACGTAGTGTGTACCAAGTCTTGCATTTATCAGGTATTTTTGATCTTGTACTCTTATATGAGTCTCTTGTAGACAAATCACATCATTTTTAAATTGTTTGAGATAATGAAATATTTTTCTTCTTTTCTGTGGAGAATTCAAACCATTAACATTCCACGTCAAAAATCTAGTTCCCATCTCTGGGCCCTTGAAGCAACTGGAGCAGATTCTGGTGGTCTTGTCTCAATTGACCTTTAGGTCTTGCTCCTCCCACTGCTTCTATTTTGGTAGATTCTTGAATTGTTCCTTGAGTTGCCATCTGGAATTGTTGCTGTCTTGATACGTCTTTGAGCCTAGCTGTCACCGATCTGGTCTGTCTTTGATCCTTGGGTTGCTCTAAATCAATTAACTCCAACTCTTGAACAGCCATCTGAATTTGTAATGGTTCTTCTCCTTGGCCTGTCAAAACTCCCCCCTGAACTACTGTCAGGAGCTCTTCTTTTTCACCTTCCATCACATCCTTCTTTCTTTTGCCTTCTGGTGATTTGCGTGTGCCAGCCTTTAATACATTAAGCCAATACCTCTCTCCTGAGTAAGTCACTATTAATCCAGCTGGCACCTCCCATCTATACTGTATTTGGCATTTTTTCAATTCATCCACCAGAAAAGCATACTCCCTTCTGGCCCTCAAGATCTTAGGGGGGATTTCTTTCATTGTCATCACTTCCTGGCCTTCAACCCAAAGTTTGTTTTGAAAAGTGGCCTGTAGAATTTCATTACGTACTCTCCTTGTAGTAAAATATATCACAATGTCTCTTGGTAAATGTTTCTGTCTAGCAACCCAAGAATTAATGCGATACAGCTTGTCAATCTGCCAGCCCAGATCATTTTTTGACTCCCCCACCAATGGTGCCTCAGACATCATTTCTCTCAAGTTCTCTTGTTTGTTCTCCTTCACCCCTCTAAATCTTAAAGCAAATTCCATATCTCTGTATTGTATCATAGCTACATCATCTTCAGCCCTCTGAATTCTATCCTGAGCTTCTGCTAATTTATTATCCAAAATTACCGTAGATTGTTTAACTTCTTCAACTTTATCATCCACCATTTCAATATTGCCTGCCAAACATTTAAATGTCTTTATAATATCATCCCTAATTTGCTGATTCTGAGTTGCAATCTCATCTGACACAACCTGTATTTTTTCATTGGTTTCATTAATTTTTTCATTAATCACAATAGCAAGTTTCTCTTGTGTAACTTGGAGGGCTTGTTGTAACATCTCCAACGTTAAAGTCTGTGGATCTGCTGGAGGGGCAGAAGCTTGCAATCTAGGAATGTGAGCTGGGGAGCTGCCAGCACTTCCCGTTCCTTTAATAGGAACAGTCTTTACAGATTTTGAGGCCATTTTCAGTTTAAATTAATCGTTATATTTTATTCAGAAGCCAAAAAGAAAAGTTCATCAAAGTCCAAGAATTTTCCCAATCGTAAATTAACGTTTAAAATCCTCCTTCTCTGAGCACAGCAATTCTTTCCAGGCAAGAGGCTGCCAGGGAAACGAAACTTTCTGTAACTTTCCCTTTCTCCGCCCCTCCCTTTCAGGTTTCAATCGCCATTTTGATGCAAATTGCTAACTTGTTACTTCCGAAGGAGGCAATAAGCTTTGGAGTTAAGTGTAAATACTTGCAGTCTGACTTCTCCTGGCTTGTTTTGCCTGCAGCAATTAAAGATGTTAAAAATCCCTCATTTGTTGTCAGCAGAAATGGTCGCGGCTTCTAGCCCGCTAATTAGCGGAGTCTTCCCAGGTCCGGAGCAGATTGGCAGGCTTCTAGGGAGCCCACGCCCTTCGCGCCCCAGGATTTCTCCTAAGGCACTTGGGGGGCTCTACCTCTGCCTGCCGGCTCTTCTCCCTCCCCTTTGCCCGGGAAGAGGGTTTTCAAGCCCCAGACAGCTGTTTTTCGGCTGTTCTGGGGCTTTTACAAGACCGGGGATCGGACGCCCAAGGAGGGACGTCAGCGAAGTCCTGTGGAGCCACCCAGAAGCCTAAGAATTTTGACAGTTTTGAAGTATGAAGGAAGAACAAAGAGGAGGTTAAAATATTAAAGCCCAAGAAAGGAAATTTTACAATTGGATTTAAAATTGACTTTGGATAAATTAAAAACAATAGAAGGATAAAAGCAATTTGAGAGAAAGTATTTTCTATGTGAATTTAAAATACTTTTATAAACTGGATACTTTGTTGTTCTGAGAATTGTGGATTGGAGAGAGACATTTGCTGGTGGAAAAAGAGCACTACAACAATTGACCTGAGAATTCAAGGAAATTACAACAGTGACCTTCATCACCATAAGAACTGTGGGAAATCTTAAGGATTATTTGTTTTGTCTTAAACTGCTTTGTCTCGACTTCTAAAGGAGGTGGACAATAATAAAGCTTTAAATTGGAGTGGATTGGACAAACATCTGTACTGGATATTATTTGGAAATAAAAAAGAGACTATATGGACTAAAATCTTAAATATAATACTAATAATTTTTTAAATTAATAATATGGAGTCTTGGATGTGTGAGGAATTAATTGAGATGTTTAAAAATGTGTGTGAATCAATAAAGGGCAATAAAAATAAACGTTAGAGCACATAAAACAGGAAAAAGAGAATATAAATGAGAAACAAGAGAATAATATTGAAGGAAAAAGAATTGAAGGCAAAAAGTTAGATGATTACACTGGGATTTACAGTGGCAAAAAAAGAATAGACGGGGAATATTTTCTTTAAAAAAGCAATCTAAGGGAAGAAAAGGAAATGGAAAAAGATTAGGTAATAGCGGGGGGGTCAAATTATGCAACTGTTGGACTCAAAAGTTAGAGAAAGGATTCAGGACAAAAGATACAATAAATATAAAAATAAAAAAAGAAGAAGATAAGAAAACGGGATGAAAAGAGAAAATCATTAAGAAGTGGAATTCTGGAGAGACCAGGAGAAAATGGTTAAAAGGGGAAGAATAGCAGAAAGGAGGAAAGGAAATAAGGTATATATTAATAGATCTAAGGGAACTGTATTAATATTAGCAATTGCGAATGTAAAAAGTAAATATGATGAAGTATATTGTAAATTGTAAATGGAACAGCAGATGAAATATGAAGTGGTAATTAGGTTTAATTATGAAAATAATTGAAATTAAGATACAAAAAAAAGTGTGATGGGGATTTTGAAATAATATGTTATAAACGATGGAACAAAATAATCAATTGATGCTATAATAGAAATCAGGAATTAAGGGCTAAAATGTGGAATATCAGTCAAGTTAAAGGGTTGCAATATAAGAATTGAATAAGATGAAGTTTATTGTTTATAATCAAAAAATGTGATGGAGATTATAAGAAATATACTTTATAAATGGAGAAATAAGATAATTAATTGAAACAATGCTAAGAAATTAGGATTTGAAGGGCAGATGGTGATACTGTTTATATATTATGTATTAAGAAAAGATTAAGATAAGATTAAAAAGTAGAGAAAAAGAATATCATGGCAGAAAATGAAATATGTAAATTGTATCTGGAAAAGACAAAAAAGATTGGAATAGATCATACAAATCAACATATAATTATGTCATAAGTTGTAAAAGATGTGACTCAATCAAAACTCTGTTCATAAAATATGTATGTAAAAGAAAACTGTAATAAAACGTCTAAAAAAAAATTGAAACAACACTAGAGCCGTGATGGTGAGCCTATGGCACATGTGCCACAGGTGGCACATGGAGCCATATTTGTGGGCATGCAAGCGTTGCTTTAGCTCAGCTCCAGCACACATGCACACACCAGCCAGCTGATTTTCGGGCCTTCCGGGCCCATCAGAAGTTGGGAAACGGGCAGTTTCCATCCTCCGGAGGGCCATTTTCACCCTCCCCAGGCTCCTAGAAAGGCTCTGGAGCCTGGGGAGGGTGAAAAACAGGCATTCCGGGCCATGGGAACGGGCCGTTTCTGGCCTCCAGAGGTCCTCCAGGGTGGGGGAAGACCATTTTTCCCTCCCCAGGCTCCTAGAAAGCCTCTGGTAAAATAGAACGATGTCAAGAAGGCACAATACAATGTGGCATAAGACAAATCACCATATCCGGTCCACCCAGGCAGGAAACTGGTATGTTATATTCTTATATGGTAATCATGCATAGCTAATATCCCGATTGTATATCCGGGTTGAAAAAGTATGTAAACCTGTGTATAACAGCCCTTTGGGGTTCAGACTTTGCTTGAGCTATCACTGCTGAACCTTGCGCAATAAACCTTTCCCTTCAACAAAGAGCTGGTGTGGTCTCTTTTCTTTTTTTCTTTTTTATTTATTAAAGAGTTTTACAAAAAGAAAAAAAATTACAAGTATTTCCCCACCCCCCCTTCCCTTCCTTACCCCCACCCCCCCCGAACTTCCCAGAACAAAATACAGGATATAACAATTAACAATCATATGCTAAACTAAGCTAATTAACTAAGGATTCCTATCCCTCCTTCACACTTTAACTCCCCTTTTACTTAACTAAATATAAATACTCTTAATTTTTCTATTCAGTCATAAGCTATTTGATACTTTTTAGTCCGATATTTGTTTTGAATATAGTCAATCCATCTTCTCCATTCTGATATATATCTTTCTTGTGAGTGACCTTTCAAAAATGCTGAAATCTTCGCCATTTCTGCCAGATTCGCTACTTTTAATGTCCATTCTTCAATAGTAGGCAAATCTTCCTTATTGCGCCACCAAAAGTCTAGCTGCAGTTATTAAATTTAAAATCAATTTAGTCTCTATAACCGTACAATCTGTAATTATACCCAGCAAAAACAATTGTGGAGTAAACTTTATCTTCTTTTTAAGAATATTTTGGATAATCCACCATATTTTAATCCAAAATGCTTTAACTTTTTTTTACAAGCCCACCATATATGATAATAAGTGGTATCATCACAATCACATCTCCAACACTTAGATTGTAAATTTGGTTACATACAAGCCAACTTTTTAGGATCTAAATGCCATCTATAGAACATTTTATAAAAATTTTCTCTTAAATTTTGTGCTTGCGTAAATTTTACATTTCTAACCCATATTTTTTCCCAAGTTTCCATCATTATTGGTTCCTGAATGTTTTGTGCCCATTTTATCATACAATCCTTAACTAATTCCATTTCTGAATCTATTTCTATCAATACATTATATAATCTTTTTATATGCATTTGACCTTGGTCTCTAATTTGTTTTACCAAATTTTCCTCGTTCTGCATGATACCAATTCTCTGATCTTCTTTCCATCTAGCTTGCAACTGACCATACTGAAACCAAGTTTGAATTATTCTTTCTTCTTTTAGTGCATTTAAAGATTTTAACTGCAATACACCCCCTTCCATTTTAAGAAGCTCTTTATAAGTAATCACCTCTTGCTTTTGTTCTGCACTTATATTCTCTATCGCATGTCTGGGTATTGCCCATATAGGTATCTTATAATTTAACTTATATTAATTCTTTTTCCAAACTCGTAACAAGGCATTCCTTAATATATGGCTTTTAAAGGTCTTATCCACCTTTTTATCATATAATAAGTAAGCATGCCAGCCATATAACAAATCATATCCTTCAATGTTCAATATTCTTTCTTCTGTTGAGTTAATCCAATCATAGTATAATCTTAGATTAGGCATTTTAATACCTCCTCTTTCATGTATATCTTGCATTATTTTTAACTTTATTCTCGATTTTCTCCCTGCCCAAACAAAATTATTAATACCCTTCTGCCATTCTCTCAAATTTACATCTTTCTTGAGTATTGGTATCATTTGGAACAAAAATAAAAACCTGGGTAAAACATTCATTTTTATTGCTGCTATTCTTCCCAACAAAGATAATCGTGATCTCTTTTCTGTAACATTTTCTGGCGACCATGAAGGGACTGCCAGACAATTTTCACTCAGGACAACCAGGACCCCGCACCGGCGGAGGGGTCCAAGCCCCGGGTACCTCAGGCGCCATGAGGCTATTTGCTTCAGAGGAATGGGGAAGGGAGACCATCTGCCAACGAGGGGCACACCCAATCAGTCCAAGGACCCTTTGTGAGAAAAGGGAAAGGAAAGAGTTTGAACGAACCATGGCCAGGATGAGTGGAGAAGACCTGCCGGCAGGCAAGTATATGGTAACAATAGTGTGTACATATCCCATTTGAGGATAGAAGAGGATGCCTGATCACCACCCTGAACTCGGGACATCGTTCCTAAAGAAGTCTGTGTTAGGTTGTGTGGGAGGTTAAGCCATTGCAGTTTCTATTGGCGATCGTTGGAACGTCCAGCGCTGTAGATCAGTGGCAGTGTGTTAGGAATGGGAGGAAAAAATAGCATCTCTACGATGCCACTTCAGTGTATGTCAAACAATTTTCAGAAGGCTTTTAGCAGAGATTATGGGGACCTGAGGGCTGATAAGAACTCCTTGCGGAAGTTCTGCGAAAGTGAATGGCCCACCTTCGGCGTAGGGTGGCCCCCTACGGGAACCTTAGATCTATGGATTATTAGACTGGTGCATCAGATAGTTACTAACCCCGATCATGGACATCCAGATCAATATCCATATATAGACCAGTGGCAGATAGTCGTACAGGAAAATCCAGATTGGTTAAGAAAGTGTAGAGCAGAGTGGATGTGGTCTGTGTAAGCCGCACATTGGAAAATACCGAAAGAAGCAACCCCCATGTCAAATGTTGGAGAAAACAAAATCTGTATTGACCGAGGGAGTGGAGGAAGATACCCGGCCCCCTCAATATGTGCCACAATACCCCCCTCTTCCTCACCCCATTCGGGTGGAGGCAGCGGCAGTCCAGCCAGAAAATTGGTCAGTACGTTCTAAATTAAGAGATATCCTTAAAATGGAAGAAAAAGAATTGGTGACAGAGTCGGATTCAGATACTGGGACCTCTGTGGCTCAAAGAATCAGAAGTAAGGAAAAAAAGGTCACTCTGGTAGCCCCCCCGAGACAGACTGACCAGCAAGTTGTGGATGGGCAAGGCCAGCCACAAATTGTCTCTATGTTTCAATACACCCCTTTTACCACCACTGATCTATTAAATTGGAAACAGCATTATGGACCATTTAGCCAAAAGCCAAGGGAGGTTGTGGATATGGTCCAGATGATTATGCAAACCCACCTCCCCACGTGGAATGACATTCATCAATTGTTAGGGACCCTCCTAAGCCCAGAAGATAGAGAGAAATGGAGGGCAGCCAGAGACAAAATCCTGAAAGAAAGATTCCCTGAAAACAATCAAGCGAATGAAAGAAGAATTAGGGCAGCGGAAGAAGACCCACAATGGGACCCCAACAATGCCCATCACAGAACCCTGATGGTGGAGTTCCACACATTGACCATTGATGCACTACGCCGAGCGGGAAAGCCTCCCATTAATTTTTCAAAGCGCGCAACTGTACTTCAGAAACCCAATAAAAGCCTAGAAAGTTTTTTGGAATGGTTGACAGGCATATGAGCAGTATGCCCAAATTGACATAAGGGACCCCCAGAATTTGGCCATGTTAAATGAAAAGTTTATTGCTCAGAGTGCAGAGGATATTAGGCGGAAGTTACAAAAAAATGGAAGGGGCATTGGGAATGAATACCAGTCAGTTAATAGAAATTGCTAGGAGAGGGTTTGAAAACAGAGATAAGGTAGAGAAGAAAGAGAGAGAGGGAAGAATGCAAAGAAAGGCGGAGTTGTTAGCTGCTGCATTGGGAGGAGTGTCACTCGGGCCCAAACAGTGTGCCCTGTGTAAGGAAGAGGGACACTGGCAGAAGGAATGCCCATGGCGACTGGGATCCCAGGGATGAGGAAAAGGACGGGGTAGGGCATTACCCCCTCCGGCCTTAAGAGGAAGAGGATTAAGAGGAAGAGAAAGTTATGGGTTAAGAGGATAAGGAAGGCGTTCCCCTGGTACAGGGTAACTGATTGGACTGGCAGAGATGGACTGGACAGAATGATGGGGACCGGGCTTAGAGGACCCACCTCCTGAGCCCTTGGTTTCAATAAAGGTGGGAAAAGCAGACACAACCTTTTTGTTGGACACAGGGGCGAGTCGTTTGGTAATTAATAAACTGGTAGCTCCTCCCTCAGAACAACCTACCCTGCAACCTACCCTGTGTCAATTGGGGAATACTACCCTTAGCCATCAATTTTTATACATGCCTGGATGCCCAATACCGCTGTTGAGAAGAGACATACTGACTAAATTGAAGGCAATGGTCACATTCACGCCCGACGGCAATAAGCTAACCTTAAATCATCATCCTGACCATACATGGCATCTGATGGTTGCGCAAGAACCACAGGAACTTGATAAATGGCAAGATTTGACGTTCCGGGGTATGGGCAGAAGATAACCCTCCGGGGTATGCGAGGTTTCAACCTCCTGTAATGGTTGAAGTAAAACCTGGTGCCTGCCCTGTATGGGTTAAACAAAGGTACTATGCCACAGCAGCTACTGAGTCCATACAGAACCTTATCACTAAGTACCTGAAAGCCTGTATCCTACGCCCAATACAATCACCATGGAATACTCCTATTTTGCCTGTAAAGAAACCAGATGGTACGTTTTGCCCGGTTCAAGATTTGCACCTTGTGAATCAGGCTACGGTAACCTTATACCCAGTCGTGCCAAATCCATACATTTTGCTCAGTACGATACCGGCAAACGCAAAATGGTTCTCTGTTCTGGACTTGAAAGATGCGTTTTTTACAATCCCTGTCCACTTCGATAGCCAGCCGTTATTTGCCTTTGTATGGGAAGACCCACAGATAAATAGGCGAACTCAGTATATGTGGACAAGGCTGCCTCAGGGATTCAAGAACTCCCCGACACTTTTTGGTATGGCCTTGAGTCAAAATCTCCAATACTTCACACACACCCCGAAGAAAGGGAGATGTCTTATTACAATATGTGGATGATGTCCTAGTTTCTGAAACTACTGAAGATGATTGCTGGGATAATACTAAAGTCCTGTTAGAATTACTGTTAGACTCAGGTTATAGAGTCTCCAAGACAAAAGCCCAAATAGTATGGGAGAAAGTTAAATATCTGGGGTTCCATATCTCCCAGGGCCAGAGGTCATTAAGTGAAGAGTGTAAAGCCGCGGTCACTCAAATGGCTCCACCTATTAACTGCAGGACCCTTAGAGGTTTTTTGGGAGTTGCGGGATTCTGTTGCCTGTGGATTCCTAACTTTGCCATACTGGCCGCCCCTCTCTATAAGTCAACTAGGGGAGGAGAAAAAGAACTGTTTGTCTGGGAGGAAGAGCTAGAAAGGGCATTTAAAGACCTCAAGGATGCACTTGTATGGGCCCCAGCCCTAGGACTCCCAGATCTTACCAAACCCTTCAATTTGTATGCAGATGTACGAGCCAACATAACAGTAGGAATCCTAACCCAAACAGTTGGGTCTTGGCAGCGCCCGATGACGTACTTATCTAAACAGCTTGATGGGCCAGCTCAGGGGTGGTCCCAATGTTTTAAGGTCCTGGCTGGAGTGGCCCTCCTACTACAGGAATCCAATAAGCTAACTTTCTCATGTCCTGTAAATGTGCATACCCCTCATGCACTCCAATCCATACTAGAGAATAAAGGACACTTGTGGATTAGCAACCGAAGACTCTTTAAATATCAAGCCATGTTGATTGAAAACCTCCAAGTCCACCTGGTCATATCAACCTGCTTAAACCCGGCAACGCTATTGCCAATAGATAAAGAGCCTATGGTCCACGACTATTTGCATGTGTTGGAATCTCAATATTCGTGTTGAGCTGATCTCAAGGACCAACCGATTCCTGATGTAACTTTCAATTGGTTCACAGATAGGTCCAGTTATATCCAGAATGGCACAAGAGTCTCAGGGTATGCCATTGTAGATCAGGATAAGGTTATAAAGAGTGGACCATTGGGAACTGGCCATAGTGCCCAATTGGCAGAATTATGGGCATTACTCCGAGCCTTGGAATTGGCAGAAGGACAGACCTTAAATGTATGGACTGATAGCAAGTATGCTTTCCTCACGCTACATGCCCACACAGCCCTTTATAAGGAAAGAGGATATAGGGATTCCAGTGGGAAGTTAATCCAACATGGGCGCATTGTGCAGAGGTTGATCTAGGCCATCATGAAGCCTGCCAAAATAGCAGTGATACACTGCAAGGGACATCAAAAGGATCTAGACCCGGTTGCAGCTGGAAATCGAAAGGCTGATATAGAGGCTCACCAGGCGGCGTTGCGAGATGAACCCACTCTGGATTTAAGCATCTGTGTGGTGCTTGAGAAAGGGATGGCACTGTTGGAACTCATCCCTTCTTACATAGAAAAGGAGACAACAAAAGCCATACATGACCTAAAAGCCTCCAAGAAAAACGGCTGGTTTATCCTTCCAGATGAGAGACCGTACGTCCCCCAGCGTTTAGCCTGGACTTTGGTGGACCATGCCCATCGTGCTCTCCATCTAGGGAAACCACTCTAGCCAAAGCCATATTAAGAGAATATTATCTGGATGGAGTACATGCCCTGTCAACAAAAGCTTCTCTTCAATGCACTACTTGTGCCCAGACAAACCCCCGACAAGGCCCGATTTTACCCCCAGGAATTCAACCAGTTGAGTACTCCCCTATGGACATTGTGACCGTTGACTTCACTGGCATGCCTCGCGATGGCCAATATCGGGCAATGTTAGTAATAGTAGATACCTTCTCGGGATGGCCCGAAGCCTTCCCTACCTGAACCAAGCAGGCTAGAGAGGTTGCTGGAACCTTTTCGAAAGTTATTATATCTAGATTTGGATGCCCCTCTATAATCTCATCTGATAATGGTCCTGAGTTTGTACATAATATAAATTGGAAGAGCTTTGCTGGATCACCCCGGAAGCTGATCCTCTATGCACAGCAGAAGAAAGGAGTTGGAACTTATACTAATGATTATAGTACTTGGGTGTAGAATACAAGTGGGGTGTGGTGGGGTATGTGTTGAGAATTTAGGCGAGTGGGGCCCCAAACGGAGCATTATTTTCAGCGATCCGATAGGAAGAACAAATTGTGAGGCCAACAGTGTACTCAGACTAGACCCAGCCTACTGGGAGGATAGATGGCCCCAACCCTGTGATGACCCCTCAGGATTCAATTTACATGTTTCCATAATGTGTATGGAGAATGGGCCTGGAAACTCAGAAGTATGCTGATACATAGGGAGATTGTTAAGAGTTGGGATGTGTGGCCATCTTTTGACATCTACTGGATTGCCCCTGTTGGCATTGGACAGCGGGTCACCTCCCTTCTTTGTAATTGGGTGAACAATAAGCCCCTACCAGTTAAAAGGGGGCTGGGCAGGGTTATGCAAGGTCCAATTACACCCATCCTTGGTAGCCCTTGCCTTGTATCAAAACCCTCACGGGGTCCGTAGGCGCTGGGAAGTCACGATACCAAGTGAAAATATTGGGAGAATGGAGATGTGTGTAACTAACTATGGCCAGTGGGATAGTGCTGGTGACCAAGAGCCTGCCATAATATATAGGTACAGGGTAGGAACTCCTCCTGATTGCGGGAAAAGGGCTATAGCTATTCAGCCAGGGACGTGGATGTCAGACCCTTCGGGGCCGCATCCCTGTGAGACACCCCCCCCCAGATATTTGATAAGGCTATAACCCAGGAGTGCATAGGAAAATTGGTAACAGGGGACAAAATTTTTGTGTGTGAATACCTGGGAGTGGTTTTAAGACGAGGGATGTGTGAGGGAACACCAGGAAACCCCCTATCCCTCTGAGACAAGATTCTGTATCAAAATATTCAATTGAATTGTGGCCCACCCATTCTTCAAGAATGGAAGGCTGCGGACTTGAACACTCTTCGACTGGGATGGGCAGGAACCTGTCGTGTATCCCTTAAAAGAGACATATTAAAGAAGAATGATGTTAGAGGGAAGAGGACTGTTTCCAGATGTAAAGAGTATATGAAGGGATCAGCATTTATATATAATCCAATATCACCCACAGTGTGCCAAGAGGAGAGTAAATGCCTTTATGATTCTCAAATATATAAGACATGCTCAGAGGAAGAACATATATATTACATATTGTTATAAGGCAGACTTAACAGGCATAGAGACGCCTCGTCAACAGCAGGCAGCTTTGGGTGAGGAGCAATGTCACCAATGCATACATACCACTATAACGGGAGCAACAGTTGGCAAAACTCTTGTACATCACACACATAAGCGTCCCTCCTGTAACCAATTTGATTTAACATCATGTAAGGCAAATGGTATTTCATATAATGGGACTAATGGGGTACTACGTTATGACCCAACATTGAATCCAATGAGTTGGGCTTTACAGATTAAATCCCACAAGTCTGACGGAACTAGTGGGACTAGATAATATTAGGAACGTCCGCTTGGAAATCTACACTAAACATGGGTTTTAGTGTAAGATTTGATGTGTGCCAGGCTGCCAACCATTGGGCGGTGATAGACAGTTGTGGGGGAATTGGTTGGATTCAGACCTATGCATCTGATCATAAATATTTATGTCCCCCAGATGAATGTACCATATCAACAATATGCTGCAAGTGGTGGTCTTGTGTAAAATGGAATACTGAAGTCCCAAAGGAATATTCAAAAATCAAAATTGAAAAGATACCCACAGATGTGACTAACTGTGGAACAAACACCTGTAATTTAGTCAATTTGACTATAACAAATGGTAGTTGGTACTTACAACAGACTAAATGGAAAAACAAACAGTGGATGTTTGGAATAGGGATCGATGGAAAAGGATATGACCCACTATCAGAAATAGAAATACAGATTATAAGCAAAATAAAACAATCTCAGCAAAAATCCCTATTCTGATCCTATTATCAAGAAATAGAGAAATTGAATATTAGGAATTGCCCTCCAAGGCTATCAACACCTTTGTACAGCTAGCCGAGGATGTAGCAGCCACTTTGAATGTTAGCAACTGTTTTGTGTGTGGTGGAACAAATATGGGAGAAAAATGGCCGTGGGAGGCACAAGAATTAAATTACATTGTGGTATTGGAGATGGAACAAAGGGGAAACCTAACAGCAATGCCAGGGAAGGATTGTAACTGGGTCTTGGCTTCAAACCTTGTGGGATCAGTCTGTTATGCCATCAGGTAGGAGCACTGATGTGTTTATCCACCTGGAAAAATGGCAAATGGTGGTCAGGGAAGGGAAAGCAGCCCATGCCAGAAGCAAAGGCCTTAATGAATGTTACGCTCCTGAGCCCCTACATTTCCCAGCCTCAAAACACCTCTCACATTTGGCTAGCCCTCAATAGTATGTATTGGATATGCAGAAAGTATGCCTATAGTAAACTCCCGACCAATTAGTGTGGTGCGTGCGTTTTGGGGATAATACGACCCAGATTCTTCCTGTTTGCCCCTCCATCAGTGACAGGTGTTAGGGGTACCGGTGTATGATGAAGTAGGAAATATCCGAACCAGGAGGGCGGCTGTTGACACTTCATTAATAGAAAAGGTAAAATTAGGCCATTGGAAGGATGATGAATGGCCACCAGATTTATTTATTTAGCATATGGCTGGTCACACTTAAAACACTTCATTTTTACAGGTTAAAACAATTAAAACAATTTTAAAAAGAGCAGTAAGAAAACCTAAGAGGAAAACAGAAACAACATTTCAGAGTTTAATGTCGAGTTTGGAGATCCAGTCAGTAGCTGTCGTTGTTACACAGAGGAAGTCCCTAAAATTTCCTGGATACCTTCTGTTAGAGCATTCCCTCACTATATGTTGGATAGTCTGTCGGGGGCCCCGCAATCGCATTGTGCTGAAGGTGTCTTTCCCCATTTATACAAGGAGTCAGCACACACCCCATGAGTCGTTCTAATTCTATTGTATGTCACCCATATGTGTCGGGGTAGATTAAATCCTGGAGGTATACTATTAGGATTAATATGCTCAGAAATATCTTGGGGGGAATAGCTACTCCACGCTTCCATCCACTTTTGTGTGGTGTTCTGATGATCGGCCAGCATCTTAAGCGCTGTCAAGAGTGGTGGGTTTCTTGACTTTAATCGGCATCTTAAGAGATCAGGAATGCAGCCATGAATGGGTAGAGAAGAATTTAACAGGATCTTACTATACTCCTGAATGAGAGCTTCTTGTTGTCGTAAGTACGGGAGTAAGTGCGTAAGTGGGGGGGAGTGTTGTCGTAAGTGCAGACATGCCACCTGGGCAGAGGATGGTACCTACGGATATCGTATCCCCATTTACCTGTTAAACAGCTTAATAAGGTTGCAAGCTGTAGTAGAAATCATAACAAATGAAACTGTGAAAGACCTAACCAAATTAGCCGCTGAAAGTGTGAAGTCCCAAACCTATATTATGCAAAATCATTTAGCCTTAGATTACCTACTAGCCAAGGAAGGAGGAGTGTGTGATAAGTTCAATTTGTCCAATTGCTGTATTGAAATAGATGATAGTGGAAAGGTCATTAAGGAAATAACTGATAAAATGGTAAAAATAGCCCATGTCCCAGTCCAAACTTGGAAAGGGTTCAATTTAGCAGATGTCTTCTCGGGCTGGTTCCCTAAACTCCCGGGGTTGCAAGCGATAGTGGCACTCATAGGTCTAATCGCTGCTGGATGTGTGATTTTTCCCTGTGTATTACCTATTTTTATACGAACAATATCAAACAGTTTGTCTCTGCTGGCAAAGAGGGAGGTGGTAGCTCAAGTGATGGCCATGTGGGAATATGAGAGAATTGCGGACACAGATGATTATGAAACTCCTCTTGAAAAGTCAGAAGAGTTTCAAAGGGGGGAATAAAGTAGAACAATGTCAAGAAGACACAATACAATGTGGCATAAGACATATCACCATATCCGGTCCACCCAGGCAGGAACAAGGAACAAGGTATGTTATATTCTTATATGGTAATCATGCATAGCTAATATCCCAATCGTATATCCAGGTTGAAAAAGTATGTAAGCCTGTGTATAACAGCCCTTCGGGGTTCAGACTTTGCTTGAACTATCACTGCTGAACCTTGCACAATAAACCTTTCCCTTCGACAAAGAGCTGGTGTGGTCTCTTTTCTGTAACACTGTAGCCTGGGGAGGATGAAAAACGGGCCTTCTGGTCCCACCGTGCCATCACATGCCAAAAGTGAGGTGACCATGCGGGGGGGTCATGTGTGCATGTGTGGGGGCCCCCGCATTGAATTATGGGTGTGGGCATGCATGTGCGCACCCCCCTTGCTCCCCCCACTTTTGGCATGCAACGGCAAAATGGTTAGCCCTCACTGCACTAGAGGAATCAACAATTGTGTATTTTAGAATAAAAATAGATGCTGTGGGAGAAAAAAAATCTGCCAACAGATATTCCTGCTGTGGGAAGTACACCCCAAAAGGACTCCCAGAAACCTCACAGCACCAGAAACCTCAGAAAACAGTGCCAAGAAACTCAAGCCAGCCCTTCCCCCTTTAAGAAAACCAAGAAGCACCAACTGAAAGAAAAATTCAGGGCAGCCCTGCTAACAGAGCTGACAATAGAAACACTTAAGTAGAGTCATTAAGATAAGGAGAATTAGGGACTTCCGGGTTGCTGTTTGTCGCTGCCAGACGTTCCTTTGGGATCGTCAGCTTCCATCGCCTGTTAGAGCCGCCTTCACAACGGAATGGCGGCTCGAAAAAACTCCGTTTCCATGAGGAAACGGAGATAGAGCCGGCAGGGGTGGGTAGAACTCTCTGCGGAGTCCCAAAAGTTTTTTTTTTACTTTTGGGACGGAGCGGATGAGATGCCCCGTATCCCCAGCCGCCGCTCCGGGCTTTGGGAGACCTCTGCTGATGCAGAGCCAGGCGTCAAAAGCAAGCCTGCAAATTTAACAGACTACTCAAAGAAAATGTGAGCTGGACCTGTAATATTGAACCGCAAGTATTTTACTGATTTTTTTTAAAAAAAATTACTTAAGAGAGAGGAGGAAAAGAAAGAGGAAAAAAAAAGCCTTTTAAAATGGCGTTGGCTGGAGGAGAGGCTGAAAGGGAAAGTCCTTCCATTTTCTATTACTACAATGTAGCGGAATAAATACCACTGGCTACATTTGTAGACAAAACTTCGCTCCTGTGTCTTTTTTTCTTTTTTTTTCACTTGGAGACCTGATATTGTTGTTGATTGGAAAGAAGTCCTTTTTTTTTTTTTTCTTTCTTGCTTTTTTTTTAACAAAGCCTGCCTGGGCGGAAACATGGCACTGAGACTCATAAAGTTAGATAAACAAGAAGGGGGGGGGATCCCCCCACCAACAACTTAAAGGAAGAAGTCTTAATTCTTCAGTCTCAGAAACCTGATTTTAATATAATAGAATTTTTTATAGAGGAGATTGAAAGAAGGGAGGAGATTGTGAATCAGCAATTTGAAAAATTTAAGCAGGAAATTAAAGAATTGGTGAAATCTAAGTTTGATTTTTTGGAGAAAAAATTCTCAAAAGTGGTTAATGGTTTTACAGGATTTATGATACAGTTGGACACAAATACTAATGTACTAGAGTCTAAAATGGAAGAAATTCAAGATAAATTGGACAATAGAATTCAAAAAATTGAAAATGATTTGACAAACACTCAGGATAATAGCTTAGAAGAAAAACCTAAAATGGATGCTGATCAAAAGTATGGTAATGCAGAAAATCTGCAACAGAAGATTGAAAAAGAGATTTTAATGGTACAATATAATTTCACAGAATATGCGATAAGATTAAGAGGTTTGCAGGAAAATAATAGAGATGATTTAAGGAAAATATCTTCTGAATTTCTAGCTGGGATTCTAAAGGTTCAACCTGACGAAGTGTTTTGTAGGATCGACAGAGTTTATCGAATCAACTCCTGGATTGCTAAGCAAAGGCAATTGCCTAGAGATGTGGTGATTTATTTTACAGATAAGGAAATTAGGAATAATATCGTTCAAAATTCCTTCAATTCTAATTTGCAATTGTATGGAAGAAAGATTTGGATTTACAAGGAACTCCCACCTAAGATATTGATAGAAAGGAAGAAATTTGGTTTTCTGGTGAATGAGTTAAAAAAGAGAAATATCTCCTACAGGTGGGACGCCCCAGTTGGTATTATATTTAGATACCAAGGAGAAAGATATCAGCTAAATACTGTTGAAAGAGCGGAAGAATTTTATCAAAATAGGTTGAAAATGAACTTAATATCTCCAGGTATAATACAGGATAAGCAGAAGGAGCCGGAAATAAAGGTAAAATATCGAATTACAGAGACTGTACCAGATGAATTGCCTTTGGATTTATTGGATACCCCAGCTGGACTATCTACAAATTTGAGAGAAGAGGCATCTAATCTTAATGTGATGACTTATCAAGGCAAGGATAAACATGGAAACCAATTAGGGGATATACAAGGGATAAAAAAGAAATATGAGATACAAAAGCAAAACCAACAAGACCAATCTACAAAGCAGAATAAAAACCGACCAGATGATACACATTTTGTAGAAAGGAAACCAGGATGGAAACCAAACCCACAAAAAGAAAAGAAAAAAAGAAATAGGTGGCATAAAAACAGAAATTTCTAAATCAGGCAACAGTGAAGCCAGTGATTTTAAAATATGAACGATTATGTGTAAACACAGAAGAGGCGACGTATTGGTTAATATCATCCTGAGGTTTGTGGCAGATCTCTGCATGGCCATAATCTGGGGACGTGAAACGAGCCTTAAACTGATGGATTTGAATTATCCATTTTGGAATTTCTTTTTGTGTTGATAAACATATTATATTATCTTGAATCACAAGGCAAGAGAATTATGCTGGGGCATGCAGAAGATTGGGTTGTTACCCACTACGATGATGGGAATTAATAATCCTGATGAAACCCACAATTATTACTATATGGAATATAATTATAATGTCACTCGGTTGTTTTTACTTTTATACATATAAGAAGATATTTACTACTGATGGGGGCAGATATGATTGAAGATCCTGAATAAACTGTTGCACCAGTAAGCTATGTTACCCGATTATGGATGTTGGTTCTACCAATCCAGTGGAAAGACCTCAAAGAAGATACTATATGGATTATAAATTTAAAGTCATTGTCTTTTCTTTTTTTTTATTTAGATATAATGGAAAATATAGACATATATTTTTAAGTAGTGTGGGCAGTGAATCAAAGATGTTAAGAAATGTGGTGTATGGCAATTTTGCATGATAGTGGGTGAATAAGCTAGTTAGTAGATTGATTAGTCTAAGAAAAGGGATTTTTAAGTGTTATATTTAGGGGAGTGGAGGAAATGGATAGAGTGGAATAAATGTTAAACTAGATTTTATGGGGAAGGCCGCTTTGAAATGTTATAGTAATATATATAGAAGATTAAATGTTAAAGTAGGACTTATCGTATAGTTTTAAAGTGGAGAAGTTATTCTATAATGTCATAGTATAATGTCTTTTTTTTCCCTTTCTTTTCTCTTTTTTGATATGTATGGATAAAGGGGGATGTTATAATATTAATAATATTTTTAGTAAGTAAAGGTCAATATCTAGAGGAGGGAGTAAGTAATCTGTTATGAATTAGGTTTTTTTTTGTTATGAAGAAGTCACAGGGGGGGATGGGTGGGGAGGGGGGGTTAGGGAGGGGGAGAGAGAGGGGAAAAAAAGGGGGGGGAAATTTGTATTTGAAAACTTTTTCAATAATAAAAAAAAAAAGATAAGGAGAATTAGGCTAAAAATAACTCCAAAACCAGAACTCCCTTTTTCCTGCCCCCTGACAAGATTAACCCCCAAGATAGGAAAGACAAAGGTCCTGGGGCAGGATTAACCCATTAAGGCAGGAAGACAGAATCCAGGGCAATCACTTTAACTAGAGGCACACAAATAAACAGATCAAGCTGCAGGAGTTTCAAAGGGGAATTGAGGATAAAAAGTTCAGATTCACATACCCAAGCGGCTTGCATGACAGAAACACTTGAGCTGTGTCACTACCTTTCTTGCCTTCCTGAATTAAAGAACCCAACTTTCTGGCAGCTCACTTCTGTGTCATTTCTTCTCAGCATTGGTGACTGCTTCCTAGCTGGGAACGAATTCAGGAAAATTTATTCAAACATTGCCAACTTCGTTTTTCAATCTGCTGATGTCCAGAGCCTGCTCAAAACAAACAATGGGTGTAGTACTTTCTGGAGCTTCACTTAGCAGAAGCCTTCTCATAATGATCTTCGTCCATTTTGGAACTATGACCAGTACTTCTCAGCCTGTCCCTGAAACGCCAATGCTTCTATGTGTAGCAGCATTTATGAGAAAATGACATTACCTAAACAGTCATTTATCAAAAAAACCCCACTGCTTTAATGCATTATTGTCAGTAGTTGCCTATTGAATGATAAATTGTTGTCCATTAAATATTTCTTTATTAGTAATTTTTACTAATGTTAAGTTCCCATATAGTTTTTTAATTTTACTGTATGACTGTATCCCGAATAATCACATTTCTAATTCCTAGGGAAAAGGAAGATGGACAATGTTTTTGGAACAGAATATGGAATAAACCTAACTATTAGCATAGTATCTTCCTGAACCAATTCATTATGAAGTCATTGGAAATTTTGTTACCCAGACTGTACCAACACTTTACTGTCATAATTCGAGGATCTAGCCCAATGATTGCTCAGAGTCTTAAATTGTATATTAGCAATTATTTATTGGGTCTGTTCTCTTGCAGGAGAAACAGGAAGAACCAAGAACCAAGGGTGTTTTCATATATATACAAAGGAGGAGTGGCTAGAGATAAGTGGGAGTGGTGATGGTGATGACAGTGGGAGTTGTATATGATAATAAATATATATTAGGCATTTACATATATACATGACATTTACTGTTTAGTGTTCATTGTTGGCCTGCTGACAACATGCTAGTTATGCTGATCCTTATCAGAACATTAACACTAACTCCTTAACCCTAATCCTAACCCTGGGAGGGGGACGGGTGGTGAAAGTAATATATATGATGCATGATAGCAAAACTTTTATATATTTTATTTCAAAATAATTTATTTTATTAGTTATTTCAAATAGGCTAACATACATACTGTATCCAAAATCCAGGACTTGTGACTCCTAGAGAATTGAAATTTGGCAAATTTTGTGATATAAAAATTATTACAGTATTTTATGAAATAACAAAATGTCATGAAATATTTTCGGGGTCAATTTTGGTGCTAAGGTAGATACATCTCTGAATATTTCTCTAAATTCTTCAAATACATTAAAATCTCTGCCATTGCTGAAGGCATTGAGGAATCTGGTGAAGAAATATATTTGAAACGATGGTTCAACATTTAATTTAATTTAATTTAATTTAATTTAATTTAATTTAATTTAATTTAATTTAATTTAATTTAATTTAATTTAATTTAATTTAATTTAATTTAATTTAATTTAATTATTTAATTTAATTTAATTTAATTTAATTTAATTTAATTTAATTTAATTTAATTTAATTTAATTTAATTTAATTTAATTAATTCAATTTATATGCCGCCCCTCTCTGAAGACTCAGGGCGGCTCACAATACATTTTAAAAAATCATTATAAAAAAACATTTAAAAATTAAAAACATTAAAAACATTAAAAACATTAAAAACTCATTCACGCCATTCATGGCCAGATCTCACCAAATCACAAGAGCGAGATCAACGGCCCCAGGCCTGCCGGAAAAGCCAGGTCTTCACCGCTTTTCGGAAGGCCAATAGGGTGGGGATGGTCCGGATCTCAGGAGGTAACTGGTTTCAGAGAGCTGGGGCAGCCACAGAGAAGGCCCTCCCCCGCGGGCCCATCAGCCGGCATTGTTTAGCTGACGGGACCCAGAGGAGACCAACTCTGTGGGATCTTACTGGTCACTGGGAGCCATGCGGCAGAAGGCGGTCTCGAAGATAACCTGGCCCTGAGCCATATAGGGCTTTAAAGGTAATAACCAACACCTTGAATTGTGACCGGAGACCAATAGGGAGCCAGTGCAGCTGTGGGTGTATCTAGGTGCACCCACAACAGCTCGCGTAGCTGCGTTCTGGACCAACTGTAGTCTCTGAACACTTTTCAAGGGTAGCCCCAAGTAGAGCGCATTGCAATAATCTAACTGTGAGGTGACAAGGGCATGAGTGACTGTGAGGAGAGCCTCCTGATCCAAGAAGGGTCGCAATTGGTGCACCAGACAAACCTGTGCAAAGGTCCCCCTAGCCACAGCTGTCAGATGTTGCTCTAATCTTAGCTGTGAGTCTAGGAGGACACCCAAATTGCGAGCCCGTTCTGAGGGGGACAATTTCTCCCCCCCCCAGAACCAAGACTGGACAATCAACATAGTCTTTAGGAGGCAATACCCACAGCCACTCGGTCTTGTCTGGGTTACGTCTGAGCCTGTTGACTCCCATCCAGACCCTCACAGCCTCCAGGTACTGGCACATCACATCCACCACATCACTGAATTGACGCAGGGTAGAGATATACAGCTGGGTATCATCCGCGTATTGCTGATACCTCACCCTGTGTCGTTGGATGATCTCACCCAGCGGCTTCATGTAGATGTTAAATAGGAGGGGAAAGAGGACCAAGCCATGAGGCACCCCGCAAATGAGGGGCCTAGGGGTCAACCTCTGTCCTCCTACCAACATCGACTGTGACCGATCAGAGAGATAGGAGGAGAACCACTGTAACACAATGCCTCCCACTCCAGCTCCTTTAGTCATCCCAGAAGGATACCATGGTCAATAGTATTGAAAGCCACTGAGAGATCAAGTAGCACCAAGATGGAGGAATGACACCCATCTCGGGCTCGCCAGAGATCATCCATCAGTGTGACCAAAGCAGTTTCTGTGCTGTAGCCAGGCCTGAAGCCAGACTGAAAAGGGTCTAGATAATCCGGTTTCTTCAATGACCGCAGGAGCTGAAGTGCCACCACTTTCTCTACAACCTTTCTCACAAAGGGTAGGTTGGAGACTGGATGAAAGTTCTTTAATTCTGCTGGATCCAGGGAAGGTTTCTTGAGGAGGGGCCTTATAACCGCTTCCTTTAATGGTTGCAGGAAGGCCCCTTTTAACTTTGGAAATCAAGTACATCTGAAAAATAAAAAATTCAGACAATCTCTCTTTCAGTTACAGACAAAGAAGTTGACCTCCCTGGCAGGACTCACTTGCGCATGCATAGATTGCTCTGTGGCTTCCTGAATTTGCCCTCCGTGGTGCCTGCACCCCAACGGAGCTGCCTCCTCCCGCCTACAGGTAAGGACTAGCCTACCCCACCATCAGGTTCACATAGGTTGTGAAGCCTGCGGTGCTCAGCTGAGGCCTTGCTTGCTGCCCCCAGTTCCCGGGTGCACAGAGCCCGCCACCAGTCACCTGTGGCCTTGCCTGTTGCCCGCCCCTAATCCCCAGACTTGCAGAGCTCACGGAGCCCACCAGTGGTAGCCTGCAGCCTTGCCTGCTGCCCGCCCCTATTCCCCAGACTCGTGGAGCTCACAGAGTTCACCAGCGGTCACCTCCAGCCTTGCCTGTTGCCCGCCCCTAATCCCCAGACTTGTGGAGCTCATGGAGCCTATCAGCGGTCGCCTGCAGCCTTGCCTGCTGCCCACCCCTATTCCCCAGACTCATGGAGCTCGCGGAGCCCGCCATCAGTCACCTGCGGTCTTGCCTGCTGCCCACCCCTAGTCCCTGGGCTCACAGAGCTTGTGGAGCCCACCAGCAGTCCCCTGCGGCCTTGCCTGCTGCCTGCCCCTAGTCCCCAGACTCGCGGAGCTCGCAGAACCCACAGCAGTCACCTGTGACCTTGCCTGCTGCCCACCTGTTGTCCATGGGTCACGGAGCCATCTCGGCATCCCAGGCGGGCCCTAGGCTAACTAATCCACCATCCCTCCCCCCAGTCTCCAGTTTATCTTCAGGTTCAGGAGCCGAATCCAGAGTGGTTGGTCTGGTTGCCCGCCTGGCTGGCTGGAAGTGGAAGGCATCCCATGGCTGCATCCATCTCATCAGCGAGCAACTGAATCTGCCTGCCTTGTAAGTGGCTGGGGTTCTTTTCTTTATTTATGCTTTTTAAAAATGATTGTAATAATGTTATTTTTAGGAATTTTTATTGTTTTTAGGAAATGTTATTGTTTTTAGGAAATATATATATATATTTTGAAATGTTACTGATTTTAGGAAATCTTTTTTTTAAATGTTACTGTTTTTATGAAATGTATTTTTTTTTTGGAAATATTGTTTTTAGGAAAGGTATTTCTTTAGGAAATAAGGTCACATAAAATTTAGGAAATTTTAGCTGCTTTTATATGTGCAGATTTGTGCAAGCTTTGTGAGATTGTGTGTGTTTGTGTAGCGATCCACACTCACTACAGAAACACACAATCTCACATAGCTTGCACAAAGCTGCACATATAAAAGCAAGCTATGGTATATACGTGGTCACATTTTACGTGACTCAATAGATAGCATTTAGAGATTTGTGCAAGCTTTGTGAGATTCTGTGTGTAAGTATGATAACTGTTTTTTGAGGTTGTGTAATTTTTGTGCGGTGCTTGCTTCTTGCAGCAACCACATTTTATATGACTCAATAACTTGCTATTATATGTGCAGCTTTGTGAGCTCCTGCAGCTTGATGGATTTTGATGTGTTTCTGATTGCCCTGGGTTTCATTTTCCTGGGCTAATCTTGGTCCCAGGTCTTTTGTCTTTTCTATCCTGGGGGTTAATTCTGTCAGAAAAGGGGAAATGGGGAGTTCCAGGTGCGTTATTTTTAGCCTGATTCCCCTTATCTTAATGGCTGTACTTAAGTGTTCCTTTCAACTAGTGCTTTTGCCTGGGATTTTCTTAAAGGGGGAAGGGCTGGCTTGAATTTCTTGGCACTGTTTTCTGAGGTTTCTGGTGCTGTGAAGTTTCTGGCACTGTCCTTTTGGGGTATACTATATTTCCCACAATGCCTCGATGATGGTTTTTATTCCAGTGGCTTTGTCTTTCCTGTCCTTAGGGTTAGGGAAAATATTGGTTTTATCTGCAGTCTTTTGGGGAAAACATGCTGTTATTCTTTCAGTGTTTTCCTGGCACTGACCTAGTTTTGGGGGGCCCAGGGGTGTATGGTCCCACAGTTATCTACACATTAATCATAATCAAATACTAATAATATTTGCTTATCCATTTTAATGAACTTTCCTTTTTTTGTAAAAGTTTTTTTTTATTTTTTACACAAACAAACAGACAATGCATTTTTTCTGAACAGAGTATTGGCTGAGTCATAAATTTATACAATTTTTAGCTATCTCCAACACTTTTTGCCATAATAATCTTTCTCTCTAATTCTCTCTAATTTTTCCTTGTTTCTTCTAATAACCATATTACTATTCACCCTAATCTCTAATCTTAATCAAATTTAATTTTTTCCCCATACTTTCTCCAAGTTAAAACCTTTAGATTTGAAATCCTTTTCACAACATAATATAATTTCCAGTATTTCCCTAACTTTCCTTATTCCAATCACAAATATTTTTCTTTTTCAATTTATCCAAATATTACAATCCAATATACTAAAAGTCACTTAAATATATAACATTGCAATCATTCATTTCTTTTCCATTGCTTTTTCAAATATATATGTAATCTCTTCTTATTAAGCGATAAACCAAATTACTTTGCACTTTGCACTTTGCAATTTTTTGGTTAAATTCCATAGTTACAATTAAAAATATTCCAAATATTACAATCTCATATATTGAACGTATTTGTATTTATAAATCTTATTTCAATTTAAACAGAATTAATTTTCAACTTAATTTCTAAGAATTCATTTATATCTATAAATCTTACTTCATGCTTTTTCAAATATATATATTTTCTATACCTCTTCAACATTATCTTAATCTTTTCTTTATTAAACAATAAACCAAATTAATTATCATAATATAATATAGTTTCCAATGTTTTTGTTAAATTCCATAGTTACAATTAAAAATATTACAAATATTACAAACTCATGTACTGAAATTATTTGTATTTATAAATCTTATTTCAATTCATTTATAACTCAAAGTAATTATTCATTGCTTTGTACGTAGTTTAAACAGAAATAGTTTTCAGCTTAATTTCAAATGTTTTAGTTATTCATTATTACAATTAAAAACATTCCAAGTATTACAATCTCAACTATTGAGTTTTCTAAAATTCATTTATATCTATAAATCTTACTTCAATTCATTTTTAGTTCTAAATGTCCCTTTCTCCCATTTTTTAATTTTCTTCTTTCCCCCCTTTTTTTTCTCCATTTTAAAATCCTTAAAACTCTTCTACTTTGCCCTGTATTCCCAATTACTGTCCATCCCCTTTTCCTCTTTCTTATTTTCCCATTGTTAATCCCAGTGTAATCATTTAAATTTTTTATGTTTTTTCTATTCTCCCCTTTTTTCTCTCCTTGTCTCTTTCCACCCTCTCTATTTTTATCATTGTTAATCCCAATGTAATCTTTAAAGTTCACCTTTATTATTAAACTTATCCCTTTTCTCCCAGTTCTCCTCTCCTTTTCATTATTACTTCCCACATAATCATTTAATTTTTCATAATCAATTACTTTATCTTTGTCTTTGTCTTCAATATCATTTTCTTGCTTCCCATTCGTAGTTTCTTTTTCCACTTGAATATATTTTAACATAGTTTCTGGTTCATCAGGTTTAGGTTTTCCATGCATCATTATAATCATATCATTTAGTTCTGTTTTCAGTGATATAAGCATCCTTTCAATCATTTCAATTAGTTCCTGTGCCATTTTGTTATTTCTGGGTTGTTATTATTCCAATTTTAAGTTTTGTTATAATCCACCTTCTTTAATTGCCAAGATCACATGGCTTGCAGACAAACAGCTCCTCCTTAAAAGTTCCCACTGCTCTTATCACTTTAAAAGGGTGTTTTTTTCACAATAAAAGTTCAATGTTGTGGTGTTCTTTTTTCACCTGTAGATGTCTCTCTCCAATCTACAATTCCAATCAACAGTAAGAAAGTATCCATTTTGTTTAAAATCGACATTACCAACAATTTTTAACTTTTTCTTCTTAATTTTATTATTTTCCCAAATCAATTTAGGATCCAAATCCAAATTCCAAATCCAATTTCTTTTTTAAAAAAATCTTCTATTACAGGGCTTTAATTTTAAGTTTTCCTTTCTTCAACAGTCAAAAAAAAAAAAACTTTTCAAATTCTTTCCAATCCTCTTCACACCATAATGGGTTTTTTTCTTCTAATTTTTTAATTATCTCCACAGATTTTAATTCAGAAATCAAGTTTTATTTCGGGCTTTGCCACTTTGAATTTCTGCTTTATTCTTCTTCCTTCATTTCCCCCATGCCCATTAGCTGCTGTTATTTTGCTGGGGCACCTTTTAACAATTTAAAAATATTTCTTTTTTGCCTATGAGCTGGTAGTCACTCACCCAGCATCAGTATTCCATTCAAATCACTGCTTCTGCTCAGTTTTATGATGGCCGCAATGACCACCACCGCCGCCGCCGCCGAGTCAAAAAGTTTCCTCCGACCTCCGAGGAACTTGCCTGTTCCTCTTGGTCATCCGAGATGCCTCTCCGTCGTCTCTGTCTCTACAGGACAGATCTGGTCCGAAGACCTCTCGACAGCAGTTTGTCATCCCAGGATTTCACATGGCTCATCAGAGCCCGCTATTCCCTGTCTGTCTCACAGTAACGCTTTCGGTTGAATCTGAACTTTCCTTATATAATTGGTGTTTTCTTTCATACTTTTAGATTTCTAACTTCTGTTTCTGTTAGCTAGTCATTGATAAAAGAAATACCATGTTAAAAAGTATTCCAAGCTTCTCCTTGATTTAAATTGTTAATTTATTCATTTCTGCACACTCTAATATTGTTTTTATTCATTTTCATTTCTGTTTTTCCACTGTTGTGCAAACACAAATCTAGCAGCTGTTAACATGTGTAAAATTAAATATGTATTCCCTTTAAAATACCCAACAAAATATTTCCGGTTTTAAACCCATATCTTGATTTACCATTGTTTCTAACTATGATTACACCACTAACTCTGGAATAGCTACTTGACTTGTACTAAATAGTCAATCTAATTCATATATTCCTATTTTTTGAACTGAGGAATAAATTTCATGAAAAAGAATTCAGTATTGCTCTGTGACTGGGTGGTCGTGGCCAACTTTTTTTTTTTTTTACTTTTAAAAGCATTTTTTCTACAACCTTAAGAGGTTGCAGAAAAAAATGCTTTTAAAAGCCTCTGACGATCCCAGCTGAGCCGCGTGATCATCAGAGCCTTTTTTTTTTTTTACTTTTAAAAGCATTTTTTCGGCTGAAGAGGTTGTAGAAAAAATGCTTTTAAAAGTAAAAAAAAAAGCCTCTGATGAGGTAGGTAGGTAAGCGAGCGGTGACCAGACGGGGACCGGTTCGGGGGTGTGGCCAGCCAATGTTATTACCAGTTCTCTGAACTACTACAAATTTTTACTACCAGTTCTTGTGAACCAGTGCGAACCGGGAGCAACCCACCACTGTTCCAAGAGAAGTATGAGGGACTGGAACCTTCAAACAAAAAATTAGGTTGTAAGTACTGTGCGCAACACGAGTTCTCATTAAATAAAGGCGTTCATGTTTCCAGAGAATGGAAACATTTCAAGATTGAGGCAGCAGGAACAAGTAAATAGGTACAGCAAGCATCTCTTAGGAAAAAAATGAAAGAACATTTCACATCAAAATTGCACATCATTTGCAGAGACAACATAAAACAACAGGAGCAGGATGCTATAACAAAATCAGTAGATAGGTCAACTAAAAAACATTTATCTACTTCTTGTAAAGTATTTCTTACAGTTTACAGTCTGGCATAAAGATTTAAACCATTTTCAGACATAGAAGGAGAGGTAGAATTGCTAACTACAATTGAAGTAGATCTGGGAGTAGGATAGATTCATGGAGAACTGCAGTGAAAATAGTTGATTTCATTGCAAAAGAAATTAAAACCAAAATGTTTACCAGCATTATTGCACAGAATCTGAAAGTGTGTTTGATCATTGATGAAGCCTCAATGCTGTTTCCAACATAAGCAGCCTGATGACCATTAGTGTGATTGGCTTACCTCTACAAGAATGGGACCCTATTCCCACCGTCAGACAATGGTTAAGGGCACACCATCACACAGCCGATGATCCAAGAGTCAAGATTAAGAAAAGTACAAGTGAGGAGAGCGGCAATTAAAGAACGATGTGGAAACATCCTAAAGCTAAAGACAAATAACACTTTTATGTAAGTACTTGTGTACCTCTTTTATTGTTTTCTTATTTAAGTAGTAAGTGCATGGAATTAAAAACCTCCTTTTTGTATATCTTCTTTTTTCAAGTCATTCATTAGAGCAAAAAAGTCAGTGACATTGAAGACACACAACACTTTATTCTTCTTATGTAAGTACTTGTATGCCTCTTTTATTGTTTTGTGTACTTATTTTATTCTTATTTAAGTAGTAAGTGCATGAAATAATAAACTTCCTTTTTGTATATCTTCTTTTTTAGTCATTCATTGGGGCAAAGAATTCAGTGACATCGACTTGGCCACTCCCACCCAGTCACTTGACCACCAAGCCACTCCCACCCAGTCACATGACTGCCAAGCCACTCCCACCCAGTCACATGACTGCCAAGCCGCTCCCACCCAGTCACATGTAGTAGTAAAAGAATTGGAAACCCACCACTGTTGTAAACCAATAGTTTTTGGAACTAAATTTTAAAAAAAGAGAGAAATGTTAGGTGGAATTCCATGAACAGAAGATCAAAAATTGGAAACTTCTCCAAAGTCAGATACAAGTACAGTCACACACTGTTTCAATCAGAATAAAGTATGCGAGCACCTTCAGAAATGTTTATGAGAAAACTTTCAAATTAAATAATAATTAAGAAAGATATGTTTAGGAAATTGAATGTGATCAAGGTAGTATACCATCAGGAAGCTATTGTTGACAAAAAGAAACTCAGCGAGACTAAAGCAAAAAGGAACTTAAGCTTGCAATAGAAACTAAAAGGAACAAAAATGGGTTGGGGTTAGTTCAGTAATTAAAGGAAGAAAGAGGAACAGGTGCATTTGCATAAGGAGATGATAGGATATTTTTTTTAAGCATATGGCAAATACATGGACTTATAGGAGTTCAAATGTTAATGTCTATTCCACCCAGCCATTCAAGGACAGGATGGTCTATGTTGAAAAAATCAGACAGTGGGCTGGTGTAAGCTCTTGATCGACATTCAGACACAATATGGTGGATATTTTGTCGAGGAGCACCAGAGTCACACTGAGGGGAAGAGACAAAACCTTACTTAAACAATGAGTCCTGGCAGACACCATGTTGTGTTCAGAGTTGACCAATGTTGGCGATGTTCAAAAGGATTTAAACATAACTGACATAAAGAGGTAGTTGTAAGCATTTGGTTATCATGAATGAATGAAATATCCAGGGTCAGACCAATTACAGAGTCTTAAAAGAAGTTTTTTAGATGTCATTTCAAAGACCTTTTTGTTATTTTATGACAATTATGAAGGAGGGCATAATGCCAAGGAATTAAAGAAAGCAAATGTTATTCTGTCTTTACAATGGGTAGCAATGACAGTGTCAACCTGCAAAACAACTTCAACTGAAACTATGCTTAATTCTGCTTTGTTTCTTAGTTGCCATTCAAGAGTGGGGGGAGAGGGAACTTAGGAATGTGGTGCCTCAGCTGGCTAGTCATAACATCTACCAGCCAACGTATGAACCAAGGTCATGTCATCGGACACCTGTTGGAGCCGAGCGGGAACCTATGACTGACTTCCCGGATTTCGTTACTTGGAACCATGACATCAAGCTAGCTCTCTTCAAAATACCAAAATCTGCCCAGGAGCCCCAAGATCTGGCTGACCACCCCTGACGGAACAGAAGAGGCAGAGAACTTTGGGGAGAGTTGGCAGAGGGGACGTCGAAGGGAGTCAAGGTGAGTGAGTCCTAGGTGATCCTGGTGATGGCCTCAGTGACCGCGCCAGCCATGGGGTAAGCCTAGCAGCTGGATGTCACCAAGTTCATGTGGAGGAAGCCAAGGTGCTTGTAGACCGGGAAGAGTCAGTGGCTGCGGAGAGCCCTCGGCTGACCGAAGCTGAGGGATGGTGGCAGGCAGCAGCAACAACCCTTGGAACCAAAGCCCCAGTGTGGGTGCTGGAGATCTCTGGATCACGATGAAGTGGAGAGAGCGGAGGGTAACTGAAGGGGATGAGGGGGAGGACTGGAGTTACTCAACCATTCCAGTTGGCCAAGAGCTTGAGCAGCTCAGAGGGAGGCTCAACAGAATGAGCTTCCAGGATGGCAGATCATGGCTAGGATGGGAGGTCGGAGGCAGGCACCCTGCTGCCTGGTGGAGCCATACGCTGCCTGGGGAAGCCAAAGTCCTGCCAGCTGATTCCGACTGGCCAGCTCGAAGTTTCACCTGGAGGTTGCTTCGAGCCTAGCCCCAAAGCCTCAGGTGGGATCAAGAATGGAAAGCAGGGAGGCAGAGTAGAGGCCCCAGCTGGTGGTGAGAGGCCTGTAAGGAGGGAGATCAGTCCCTATCCCAGTCCAATGGCACTGGCAGTGGCCAGCTAGCCCAATGGTGCAGCCGTTGCAGCCCCCCTTGGAGTTCCCAGACCATGTCAGGCCCAGCAAGCTCGAGGGGCCCCTGAATGGCAGCTCCTCCATTGGCAGCCACTACAGATAATGGAAACCCCAGCCCACCCTGTTCAGAGCCATGTTCAAGGGAGACCTGAACTAGTTGGTATTTTTCCTGAGCCAAACAGTTGCATACTTAGAGTGCTATGCCCATGACTATCCCAACCAGAGGGCAATGGTCAATGCTGTGGTGGTGGGTCTGAAAGGGGAGGCCACCATGTGAGCAGCCAACCTCCACGAGGAGAATGCTCAGGAGTTGGGGAATGTTGGCATGTTCCTGGAAGAACTGAGAAACTGTTTTGAGGATGTCTTGTGTGCCCAGCGAGCGGAGGCAGAGCTGTAAACTGTGAAAAGAGGGGCTGGTCTGTATAAGCATACATCTGCGATTTCTGCTGAATCATGGGGAAGATGAGGCACTGGCTGGAGCAACTGCTTGTCCATTACTTCAAAGCTGGCCTCAACCATGAACTATGGCAGGCATATGCCTACTGGGGATTGCCCAACAAACTTAATGATTGGTACCAGGCAGCCACCAAATTGGATGTGGAGCTGAAGGAAGGCATGCCAAAGGGGAAGCCTGAAACCATGAAGGGCTCTGGAGAAGCCACCCACTGAGAAGCAACCAAACCCAGCTGCTGTGATGAGTGTTGTGATTGCGGCGGCCCGGCAACAGGGACGCTGCTGGCGGATTGGCCAGAAGGGAGTGGCTACCGCGCGCGGGAGTTTTACTGGGTTCCTATTGGCTAGTTCATTGACAGCTCAGAGTATAAAAGAGCTGTCAGTCACCAGAAGCTGTTCTGTTCCGTTCCTGTCGTTGCTGTGTTAAAGTAAATAAACCTTTCTCGTTCATGCCACTCTCGCCTCGTTAATGTCTCAGCTGTCAACGGAACACTGGTGAAGAAGGTGGGATAGCCGTGTGTGCACCTGCTGAGACACTATAGGTAGGCAGAAATGGCACCGCCAACATTTGCTCTTTATGACGCGCTCGCAGAGTCGTGGGATGCCTACATGGAGAGATTTGAATGCTTTCTGGAAGCAAATGATTTCACTGATCTCTCCAGCAGCAGAAAAAGGGCACACTTCTTGAATTCTTGCAGCCCTGAAGTGTTCACTACTGCCCGAGCGTTGTTCCCACCCGCCCCTGTGCACACTGCCCCATGGGACTCGTTACGTGAAAAGCTGAAGAGTCATTACTCCCCGGCCCCATCAAAAATAGCCCATCATTTTAAGTTGCGGCAAGTCGTACAGGAGGAGGGGGAGTCAGTAAATCATTACATGGCTCGTTTGAGAACGGCTGCCCTAGATTGCGAGTACAGAGATTTAGATGACATGCTAGTGGAGCAGCTGGTGTGCGGGGTTAGGGACATCCGGCTTCAGCGGCGGCTGTTAGCCAAGAAAAATCTGGACCTGCAGACCGCTCTTGAAGAAGCCCAGGCAGCAGAGATGTCAGAGAAATCCACCGCGGATATCAGGAAGTCTTTCCCTCCGTCATCTCAGGCGGCTGCCTCAGTAAACCTGCAGGACATCGCCCCAGACAACACCACGGATGAGGAGGAGACGGACATCAGCCGTTTATGGGCATCCAAACCCCGGCGGAGTGGTTTGTGAGTGAAGTCGGAGCCTCAAGCCGGCTGCCTCAGCTGTGAGGAAGAGCACCCAAGAGCGACCTGTCATTTCAGGTCGGCTTTTTGCCGCCGTTGCGGTAAACAAGGGCATATTGCCAAAGTCTGCCATTCATTGCTAAGTCGTCTACCGTTCCAAAGCCTCGCCGCCCCAGCAAGGAGAGCTGTTTTTCCATCTTCCGCGAACACAGCATTGCTGAGGTAACCGCACGCCCTTTTAAACCAAATGGCACCAAACTTTCGATGACAGTAAAAATAGAAGGTGCCTCCTGTCAGAGGGAATTGGACACAGGGTCTGCTGAATCCATAGTATCCTGGGGGGTATTGAAAAAACTGATTCCCACAATTACAAAGAGACAGCTACAGCAGTGCCCAATCAACCTTCGGGACTATCAGGGAAATTTTATTCCAATCCTGGGGCAGGGTCGGTTCCTGGTTGAGTCAGAGGGATTTGTGGGGCATCTTCTTTTGATTGTAGTCAAAGGGTTCCTGCCAAGTCTGTTAGGCATGGATTGGTTCAGGGCGTTAGGGTTGAAAATCTCAGGGATACACTCTACGTTGATGGCTGGGGTTGATGGCCTTTTCACTGAGTTTGCTGACGTGTTTGAGAGTACTTTAGGAAAGTACGTGGGTTCTCCCATTTCCTTGAACCTAGATCCAAATGTAGCACCAATACGGCTCAAGCCGCGCAGAGTCCCTCTTGCTCTCAGGCCTACGGTGGATGCGGAATTGGACAAACTAATTGCCCAAGGGGTCCTGGAACCAACTGACCACTCCAAGTGGGAGACGCCCATAGTGGTCCCCATAAAGCCTGACGGCTCCATGCGAATCTGCAGAGACTTTAAATGTACACTAAATAGGGCCTTGCAGGCAAATCCCTACCCTGTCCCTGTAGTCCAACATCTGCTGCATTCCCTGGGGCCAGGGTCCATTTTTGCTAAATTAGATTTGGCCCAGGCATACCAGCAGCTCCCGGTGGATGATGCCTTGGCCGAGGCTCAAACCATCGTCACCCACCGGGGAGCGTTTAAGTGTCGCCGCCTGCAATTTGGGATCAGCGTTGCCCCTGGTCTTTTTCAAAACCTCATGGAGCGGCTGCTCCATGGCCTGCTGGGAGTGGTGCCCTACTTTGACGATGTGCTCATCTCCGCTTCTTGTTGGGGTGAGCTCATCGAAAGAGTTAGGGCTGTCCTTCTCCGTTTTCGCTCCTGCGGCCTCAAATTAAAAAGATTCAAATGTGTCATTGGGGTTCCCAAAATTGAGATTCTGGGCTATCTGGTAGACACTAGGGGGATCCATCCCAACCCTTCCAAAGTGGCAACGATTAAACACACTGCTACGCCTACATGCCGCGTGGAACTACAGTCTTTTCTGGGGCTATTAAATTTTTATAATGTTTTCTTGCCCCACAAGGCCTCCGTGGCCGAACCTCTTCATAGGTTGCTGTCTAGGGACACCCCATGGTCCTGGAACCATGAACACAACCGTGCATTTCTAAATGTAAAAGAATTGCTTTCCTCAACTGCGGTTTTAGTCCTATATAGCTCAACCCTACAGCTCACGCTGACAGTTGATGCCTCCCCCTACGGGATTGGGGCTGTGTTAAGCCATCAGTTCCCCAACGGGGTAGAGGCGCCTATAGCGTTTTATTCTAGGACTTTGTCTTCTGCAGAGCGTAGGTACAGCCAGCTTGACCGGGAGGGTTTGGCCATTGTAGCCTCTGTGAAGAGGTTTCACGAATACCTGTATGGTAGGCCATTTGAGCTGGTGACAGACCTGAAGCCCCTACTGGGGCTTCTAGCAGGTCACCGCCAAACGCCTCAAGTTCTCTCCCCCCATATGGCCCGGTGGGCGGTTTTCCTGGCTGCATATAGCTACACTTTGAATTACCGCTCGGGAAAACTGATTCCCCATGCGGATGCCCTGAGTCGCTGCCCCTTGCCAGCGCCGGTGTTAGATCCCACACCTGCCCTTCCTGTACTTCTGGTGGACGAGGTCGCCTTGCCGGTGACCGCCACCGACATCGCTGCCCACTCCCGCAGTGATAGGGTCCTGTCCCAGGTCCTTGATTGGGTGGGCAGGGGTTGGCCGTTGGAACGGGTGCCCGGTCAATTTGACCCATTCCGAGCCCGGCAGCACAAGCTCTCCATGCAATTAGGGTGTCTCCTGTGGGGGAATAGAGTGGTGGTACCCCCCGATCTATGAGTTAAGGTGCTAGAATCTTTACACGCGGGCCACCCCAGCATCATCTGAATGAAGGAGTTGGGCCATAGTTATGTGTGGTGGCCTGCATTGGAAAGGGATGTCTCTGAATGGGTTGCGGGATGTCCTAACTATCAGAGGGTGAGGCCGGCGCCACCTTCGGCCCCTCCCCGGGAATGGGAAACCCCTAGGGGGCCCTGGACAAGGATTCATCTAGATTTCGCCAGCCCCTATATGGGCCGGACCTTCTTGATCATGGTAGACGCCCTGTCCAAATGGGTCGAGTTGGAACTAATGGGTTCCACAACCTCCGAGGCGACCATCCAGGTCTTGCGCCGCCTATTCGCAACCCATGGTGTTCTGGATGTGGTCGTGACTGATAACGGTCCACAGTTAACGTCCACCACATTCCAGTGTTTCGTTGCAATTTGGGAATTCGCCACGCCCAGGTTGCCCCTTACCACCCAGCAGGAAATGGATTGGCTGAATGGGCCATCCGATCGGCCAAAGAGGCCCTTGCCCAGCTATCCCCTGTGAACTGGCAGGAGAAGGTGGCCGTCTACTTAACCACCCAGCACACGACACCTTGCCCGACTACCCACAGAAGTCCCGCCGAAGTGTTAATGGGACGACGGTTGCAAACAGTCCTAGACCGTTTACACCCCACTTATGCCCCAGAGGGTCACCAGAGTCTTGAGGGGGAATCTAGGGGGTTCGTAGAAGGGGATATGGTTTTTGCATGGAATTTCGGGGGGGGAGCCATGCTAGCTACCAGGACTAGTGAGCGCTGTAACCGGTCCCTGCTCTTACAGGGTACTTTTGAATGACGGCCGACTGTGGCGTCAAAACGTGGACCAACTATGGAAGCAACTGACAACGTCCCCGAACATTCAGGACAAGGAGGCCCCTCGGACGACTCCCCGAGCAGAGCCTACCCTCCTGCCTGTTCCAGCAATACATCTGCCACCGTCCGTGCCGGAAACTCAAGAATTGAAACGGGACTTACCAGTTACCGTCACACCCACCAACGAGCAGGAGGAGCTACCAGCAGCATTACCTCCAGGAGCTGAACCAACCCGACATTGAAACGGCGTCTGCGCTAAGACGCTCGACCTGAGTGCGCAAGCGCCCAGAATACTTAAAGACTATGTATGTTACAGCTGGGGATGAAGGAATGTTGTGATCGCAGTGGCCCGGCAACAGGGATGCTGCTGGCGGATTGGCCAGAAGGGAGTGGCTAACGCGTGCGGGAGTTTTACTGGGTTCCTATTGGCTAGCTCGTTGACAGCTCGGAGTATAAAAGAGCTGTCAGTCACCAGAATCTGTTTTGTTCCGTTCCTGTCGTTGCTGTGTTAAAGTAAATAAACCTTTCTCGTTCATGCCACTCTCGCCTTATTAATGTCTCAGCTGTCAACGGAACAATGAGATTCCCTGAGAGAGTTGCCCGGGCCCCATTCCAGTGCTTTTGGTATGTCCACCCAGGCCACCATGCCGCCAAGTGCCCATCATCCAGCCCCAAGCTGAAGACCTGCCCACCAGGCCCCGGTAAACCAAGGAAGCCACTCAGAAAGACATGTGAGAAGTCCAAAGTCGCTCGCCAGGAGATCCCTTCCCGCAGCTCGGAGGATGACGGAACTCTAGCTGATCGGGAGCCTGCATTGGCCCCTTACGACAGCAAGGACAATGGGGAGAGTGACCCGATGGTAAGTGGAATGGACTAACTCATTGGTGGAACAATATTTAATATGCTATGTCAACTATCAGCAGACTAATTGGGCTGATCTCCTGCCTTTTGCTGAAGGGGCACATAATAATACAATGCATAGGAGTACAGGGATTACTACCTTTAAGGTGTTAAATGGAGTGAACTGCATCCCGATTCCAGAGAACCCTCAAGAGCCCCTCTCCTTGTTCAGTCTAACCGAGTGGGTGGATACACTGCAGGTAGCATGGGAAATATGAAGCGAGTCCTGACTAAGGCAGCGGAGACGCAGAAAACCCAAGCTGATAAGAAATGTGCCCCCCAGAGACTGTTCCATGTGGGGGAGAAAGTTTTCCTCTCCACAAAGTATCTTAGATTGAGACTCCCTTCCAGAAAATTAGGCCCTAAATTCATACGCCCATTTCCCATAGTAAAAATAATCAACCCAGTTCGATGGAATTGATGCTTCCCCCTCTGCTAGGAAAAGTCCACCCCATATTCTACAGCAGTTTAGTAAAGCCAGCCTGAAGCTCAGAGTTGAGGCCAATAGACCGGGACGTGCCTGGTCCCATGGTAATAGAAGGGGAAACTCATTACAAAATCAAGCAAATCTTGAACTCTAGATTATACAAAAGTAGGCTGCAGTACTTAGTTCAGTGGAAGAGTTAACCCCTATCGGTAAAGAGTCGGGATTTGAGGGCTGAAATATTAGTTAATAAGTTTCATGAGCAGAATCCCCAAAAGCACAAGGAGGATTCCAGGGAAAGGGGAGGTTAGCCAAAGAGAGATTCACTCTACACCTATTCCTCTTATTTTACAGGTGGTCCTCACTTTGTGAGGGGGAGCTGCCTGTCAAACTGCAAAACAACTTCAACTGAAACCATGCTTAATTCTGTTTTATTTATTCAAGGGAGGGGAGGGGGGAATTTAGGAATGTGGTGCCTCAGCTGGCTAGTCATAATACCTACCAGCCAGTGTGTGAACCAAAGTCATTGGACACCTGTCGGAGCTGGGCAGGAACCTATGACTGGAGAGATTGGCCCATGTGACCTGAAAGACCTAGTGAGATGGGGAAATCTATTCTTTTAACTATCCCTATGCGTGGAAATAATTTAGAGCTAGCTTCATCTTTCTAAGTGCTGATATGATGTACTCAATAAAGGGATTCTTGAACCTGATCCAAGCTTCAGAAGCAGACTTCCTGGAGTTCATTACTTGAAACCATGACAGACAGCACTAATTATAGACTGATCATAGGGCACAAATACTGAGCAAAAGTTTGGGAAGAATAAACCAATCAGTTTGTAAATATCTACAAGCATTAAGAGAAGAGTGCATTGTTTGGCAATAGTAATCATGGGTTTATCATGGCAAGCCAACCTTTATATTTCCTTTATAAGAAAAAGCTTGTTGACCTTTGGAATGTGATTGATATAATGTGTTGATTTTGCAAAATTTCCCTGTGTTCTTCAACATAGAAAATTACTTGCATGAGAGACAGAAATCTGTGAATAAAACCAGTGGTGAAAATCAAATGTTTTTACTACCAGTTCTGTGGGTGTGGCTTGGTGGACGTGGTGTGGCTTGCTGGGCATGGCTTGGTGGATGTGGTAGGGGAAGGATACTGCAAAATCTCCATTCCTACCCCACTCCAGGAGAAGGATACTATAAAATCCCCATTCCCACCCCATTCTGGGACCAACCAGAGGTGGTATTTGCCAATTCTCTGAACTACTCAAAATTTCCACTACTGGTTCTCCAGAACCTGTCAGAACTTGCTGGATTTCACCCCTGAATAAAACATAGATAGGATAGCAAATACTTTCAAGGATGGTATCAAGATTCAACAAAATCTTGACAAGCCAGAGCAATGGACATAAACTACCAAGATGAATTTTAATAGAGACAAATGCAAAAGTATTCTTTTGGATAAGCAAAATCAAAGGCATGATATAAATAGGGAAGATTATTCTGGGAGGAGTACTTGCAAAAAGGATTTGGATATCTTGGTGGATCATAAATTAAACAAGTCCAAAGTGTGATGCAACTGCCAGAAAAAAGGAGATTCCATCCTACATTGTAGCAACAGAAATACTGTGTCAAACAAATCGTGGTTGAGAATCACTATCGCTTGGATGTCAACAGAATTAAATGCGGAAGTGGAGGAAGTGGAAATAGAGACTAACATTTGGGCAAACCATAACCCAATAGGAATTAGGTGGAAAGGACAAAAGAAAATGACTAGATGGACCCTAAAGAGATCAATTCTAAAACATGAAGAATTTAGGTTGAAGATGGAAGAACAAATGTGTTTGTTCTTTCAAGAGAATAAAAAAGAAGACACAAGTATAAAAAACGTATGGGACACTGGGAAGGCATTTATGAGAGACATTGCAATTGCATATATGGCCAAAGAAAATAAAAAGAAGAAACAAAGAGACGGAAATTTAGAGGAGGAATATAGAAAACCAGAGACAAAAGGAACCTCAAAGAGGAGAATTTAAACAACAAACGGAATTGATTAAACATACGTTGAATATTTTCAAAAAAGAAGAACTAGCACAACAAATAAAGCGGAGTAAGCAAAGCTTTTTCGAAAATGCAAATAAGCCAGGGAGATGGCTAGCATATAAACTGAAAAAACAGAAAGAAAAAAGGTGGATTAGTAAATTACAAAATGAAGAGGGAAGTATATATTACCAAAATGAAGAAAAGAAAAATATAATCCATGATTTCTATAAAAAACTATATAAGAATGATAGTGGTAGTACAAAAGAAAAAATGCAACAATGTTTCAAGAAAGCTGAAATACACAAAGTCCCAGAGGAAATAAAAAACATGCTGAATGAAGATATGAGAATGTCCAAATTAATAGAGGCAATTAAAAAACAGAAAAATAATAAAACGCCAGGTCCCAACGGGTTGCAATTGGAACTATATAAAGAAATACAAGTCCTTAGGAGAAATACTAATTGAGGTATATAATGCAGTATTAAAAGAAGCAAAGGCACCAGCCTCATGGGCAGAGGCAAATATTACTTTGATTCCAAGCACTGGCTTAACACTAATCCAAAACTATAGACCTATATCACTGCTGAATTTGGACTACAAAATATTCATGGCAATAATGGCTGGAAGACTAAAAAGATATCTGAATAACTTTATACACACTGACCAAAATGTTTTTTTGCCAAAAAGGCAAATAAGAAATAATATAAGGACAATACTGGATATGTTAGAATACTATGAAGTGCATTGTGAGACACAAGTGGCATTGATATTTCTAGACACACAAAAAGCTTTTAATAATGTGAATTGGGATTTTATATTGAAACAGTTAAAATATATGGAATTTGGCGAAAACTTTATATATGTGTTTAAAGCAATATACACCAATCAAGAGGCAAGAGTCATAATAAATGGGGAAGTAACACAAAAATTTAAGATTCAGAAGGGTACAAGGCAAGGATGTCCGTTATCTCCACTATTATTTATATTAACTTTAGAGGTATTAACAAGAATAATTAGGAAAGGCAAACAAATTAAAGGACTGGAAATTAAGAAGGAAGTGTACAAACTGCAAGCCTTTGCAAATGATCTTGTATTTATTCTAGAAGAGCCATTACAATCTGGTTGGCGGTTTATGGAAGTACTGGGCGAATATGGGGAAGTAGGTGGATTGAAAGTAAATAAGGAAAAAACCAAAATGATAGTTTAAAAGATGACTAAAACACAGAAAAAGGAACTGACAGAGAGAATAAGTCTCCAAATAATGAAAAAAGTAAAATATTTAGGAATACTACTAACGGCAAGATGTATAATAATTAAAAAGGACAATTACAATAAACTAAATGATCAAATTAAGGCAGATTTGGAAAGATGGGGAAAGCTGCCTTATGGGGAGAATTGCAACAGTAAAAATGAACATCTTGCCAAAAATATTTTTTTATTTCAGAACATATCCATAAAATTAGATAAAGAATACTTTAGAAATCTGGATAAAACAATGTCTAAGTTTATTTGGCAGGGGAAAAGGCCCAGAATCAAACTAAAATTATTACAAGAAGCAAAAGAAAGAGGAGGATTTGGATTACTAGATTGGGAAAGATATTATCAAGCGTCCACACCAGGGGTGGGTTCTAAAATTTTTTACTACTGGTTCTGTGGTTGTGGCTTATTTTGTGGGTGTGGCTTGGTGGGGGGTAATGTGACTGGGTGGGCATGGCCAACTTTTTTCTTTTTACTTTTAAAAGCATTTCTTCTACAACCTTAAGAGGTTGCAGAAAAAAATGCTTTTAGAAGCCTCTGAAGATCAGGCAACTCAGCTGGGATCGCCAGAGGCTTTTAAAGGCATTTTTTTTCTACAACCTCTTCGGCTGAAGAGGTTGTAGAAAAAATGCTTTTAAAAGCCCCTGACTATCCCAGCTGAGTGGCGCGATCATCAGAGGCTTTTTTTTTTACTTTTAAAAGCATTTTTTTGGCCGAAGAGGTTGTAGAAAAAATGCTTTTAAAAGTTTTTCTTTTTAAAAGCCTTTGATGAGGTGGGTGGGGTAAACGAGTGGCGACCAAGCTGGGGACCGGTTCAGAGGCATGGCCAGCCAATGTTATTACCGGTTCTCCAAACTACTACAAATTTTTACTACCGGTTCTTGCGGACCGGTGCAAACCAGGAGCAACCCACCACAGGACCACACTCACATGGGTGAAAGATTGGATAAATTTAAAGAATTTATCATTCTTTAATGATATTAAAGAACATTGGAAGGTTATTAACATTGGAAGGATATGATATGCAAATAGAATGGCATTCTTGTGGGATGGAAACACACCAGTACTTCCAAAGGCATCAAATCAGACGAGCTATTCTTGAAGTGTGGACAAAAATAAAGCAACAGAATTATTTGGAAATTCCTGTCTGGCTCTCTACATTAGAGGTGCTAGTACATCCAAATTTTGTCAACCTGGTTAAAGTAGTCACATACAAGGAGATTGTAAATGAAAAGAATTATAAGATGAAGGGATAGAACTGGAATGGTGGGCATATCTACAGATTAAATCATGCTATATGAAGGATAAAAAGGAATGGGGTATTAAAAAAGAATTGACAGCGTTAGATAAAATCTTATTGGGAATGGACGAAAAGACGATAAAGAAAATTTATCAATATCTATTGGAATATAAAATGGCGGAAGAACAAGTGAAGGAAACCATGGTAAAGTGGGCTCAAAATGTTGGTTATAATATCAATATAGATGATTGCCAGGATCTATGGAAGAGAAACAGGAAACAAACGATGGCCACTGTGTACAAAGAAAATCTGTATAAAATGTTTTACAGGTGGCACCTGCCACCCACAAGATTAGCGAAAATGAATAAGAACCTATTACCACAATGTTGGAAATGCAACTTAGTGCCAGGATCTTTCTAACACATGTGGTGATTATGTAAAAAAGCCAGGGTGTTCTGGCACCAAATTAAGGCATGGCTGGAGGAGATATTAGAACAAAACATAGACCTAAAACCAGAATTACTCCTACTAGGAATCATAAAAGGAACTATAGTAAAGAATCAATATACTTAATGCTTCATGTGACAACAGCAGCAAGGTTGGTTTATGCTAAGGTGACCAGACGTCCCGCTTTTGGTAGGACAGTCCTGATTTTTAGCAATTTGTCCCGTGTCCTGCGGCGTTTTTAAAAAGTCCCGCTTTTTCATTCTGCCTCCTGAGTCCCGGCTGCCTCCTGAGTCCCAGCTGATGGCTAGAGGGAAAAAAACTGTTTAAACTCTTGCCTCGGGGCTTCAAAGGGCCGCCCTACAGGTGATCAGTGTTAAAAGAAAACAAATGAGCAGACAGATTAGCTCGGCTTCCCCACTCCCAACTGATTTGCTCTCAACTGTTTTGCGCAGGGCTCTGTTCCTGGAGCAGATTTTTTTTTCCCCAGCTATGCTGAAAAGCGAAAGCGAAAGTAAATGGCTGCAACGTGACAAAATGAGGCAGAGAGAGATTTCTTTTTCTTTTTCTTTTTCCTCACCAAAAAAGGTAGGTGCAAAACTGCAAACAATGGGAAATTTAGGGCAAAAGAGGAGAGGTCAAGATTTTAAAACACAAAAGAAAAAAAGCTCTATTTAACTAGTGAATTGTAATAATTGAGATACTATTAATTGTATATTGTGTTGAAAGCAGAAATGGTTAAGTTGTGGTTTGGAGGAATATATGGGGGAAATTATTTGGTTTATTATTATTGGTAAATATAATTAATTGATTTGTAAGAAATTGGATTGCATGGAAATAATTGGAATATTCATGTTCATATTGATTAATATACAAAAAAGATAGTTATATAACTAATTGATTTATATTAAAATGTTGAATTTGTATTAAACAACTGTATTACATAATTATATAATTAATCAATGTGAGGATGGATATAAAAATAGATGACAATGGGAAGGGGTATAATATAGAATAGAAGGGAAAAATTGAATTTGATTAAGATTAGAGATGAGGATGAAGGGTAATATTGGTTTTTTAAAAAAATAGATGAGGAATAAATATGGCAAAAAGGAAATATAGAAATTGTAAATTTAATTGAAATGACTAAACACTGTTTAAATTTGTGAACCAGCCAAATATTCTGTCCAAAGAAAATACATTGTATGTTTGTATGTGTGTTTCTAATTATTGCTATTTATTCATATTTGTTCTCTTTTATTCTTTAAAGTTTAACAATTCATTCTTTATCTTAATATCTTTATATTTGTTTGGGGTTGGCTTTCTTCCCTTTCATCTTTTTTATTGTACAGCAATCTTTCTCCTCAAACTACTACCTCTCTCTTTTCTTTCCTTCTTACTTTCTCTCCCCCCCCACCCTCTTCTTCTCCTCCCTACTTCCTCTTCCTTTCTCCTTCTCCTCCTCTCTTCCTCCCTCTCTTACCCTCACTCCTACTCTAATTTCCCTTCCCTTCCTTCATCCTCTCTATTGCTGTATCCTTTTATGCATATGGACTACTCAGAGGGCTGATAGTTATTTTTGACTGGTCCTCACACTTTTGACCAGTCCTCGAACTTATGACTGTCCTCACATTTTACATTTTTGCCCTATCTTGTCATCATGGTGAAGAGAAGCAGTTGTGAAATGAGTGACATGGTTGTTAAGAATGCTGCACGGGCATAAATGTGAGGATGGTCATAAGTGTGAGGACCAGTCAAAAGTGCGAGGACCTGTCAGAAATGACTTTTTTCAGCCCTCTGGTTAGTCCTTTTGTGCATATGGACTACTCAGAGGGCTGAAAAAGTTATTTTTGATTGGTCCTCGCACTTTTGACCAGTCCTCAAACTTACGACTGTCCTCACATTTTACGTTTTTTGCCCTATCTTATCACCATGGTGAAGAGAAGCAGTTGTGAAATGAGTGACATGGTTGTTAAGAATGCTGCACGGGCATAAATGTGAGGATGGTCATAAATGTGAGGACCAGTCAAAAGTACGAGGACCTGCCAGAAATGACTTTTTTCAGCCCTCTGAGTAGTCTCTATACACATTTCATTTTAATTTTTAAATTTTATTAAATTTGTATACCGCCCTACTCCCGAAGGACTCAGGGCGGTGAACAGCCATGAAATAAAACATATAAATACAAAATTTAAAATAGAAATAAAACAAGTTAAATAAATTTGGCTGAACCATATTTAAAACCCCAATAATTTAAAACCAAATTTAAAATTCCCATTTAAAAGAGGAGAAGTTTAGGTCAGGCCGGCTTGCTGGAATAGGAACGTCTTAAGCGTGCGACGGAAGGTACGCAGATCCGGAATCCTCCGTATCTCGGGGGGGAGCTCGTTCCAGATAGTAGGTGCCCCCACAGAGAAGGCTCTCCCCCTGGGGGCCACCAGTCGACATTATTTGGCCGACGGCACCCGGAGGAGCCCCTCTCTATGGGAGCATACTGGTCGGTGGGAGGCTATTGGTGGTAGCAGGCGGTCCCGTAGATAACCAGGTCCTAAGCCATGGAGCGCTCTAAAGGTGATAACCAAAACCTTGAAGCGCACTTGGAAGACCACCGGGAGCCACGCCCACCCAGTCACATGACCAGCTAGCCACGCCCACAAAATAAGCCATGCCCACAATGGTGTCCCTCTTTACCAATGTTAAAATCTGGTCAACTTAGTTTATGCACAATACTGGAAAAAGGAAGAAATCCACCTGGAAGAAGGAAGGAAGGAAGATTTTGACCTGCCAGAAATGGACAGGCTGACACTAGAACTCAAAAACAAGAATGAGACACAATGCTATAAAATCTGGAATAAAATGTATTATTGGTTGGAAAGGAGAAAAGGAGTTTATATTATATTATATTAATATGAATGAATAAATTGGTTTTTGAATCATCAGACTATATAAAGAGAAAGGATTGAAACAAACATTATTTGGATCATTTACAATGTTTAAAAAAGATTTAAAGCAATAAAAACAGCAGAGCAGGGTAAAATAGGCTGCGGAATAATGCACAGTAAATACCATACCCAGATTACATTCAAAATACTTCCTAGATCAAAATATGGTAGCCTTTCTTTATATATGCACCAAGACATCATAAAATAATGTAAGTACCAGACTAAGTGGTTACAGCTTGAGTGACTTCAGCTAATATTATTTTAAAACTCTAGGAAGATAATTGATTGATTCCCCCATCAAATATGTCACTTCAATAGCAATTTCTCATCTTGTCTTCAAAGGTCCAAGATTCAAGTCCTCTTATTATCCCAGTGAAGTCTTCATCTACAATATAGTCTCTGAACATTTAATGATTGGACTAGCCTTTTATTTTCCTTTTCCCCTTTTGTACCTAATACTCATTCTTTATATTGCATACTGCTCTTTCTTTCTCCCTATCTCTATGTCTTTGTCCTCTTAAATAATATTGAAATTATGATACCAGGAAAAAAAAAATCTGAAAATCCTTGGATGTTACAGGGTCAGATCTTCTTCAGTAGGATTCAGTCTTCCTTCCTTATATTTGTTATCAACCTTCTGCTTTATCTTTCTGTTTCTTCATCCTATGAGAGTCCATTTACAGATGTAATTCAGTGGCATGAAAACTCCTTTTGTATTACTAGTTCTAGGGATATGCACAGAATTCATTTGATCCCTGGACCCTAAACAGAAGTAAAGTTGTTTATATTAAAGCTGCAGGTATGCAACGTGGGACAGACTTCTCTAAATCATCACCATTCTGATTCTAGAGATCAGTATGCATCTATGGAATCTTTGCAAGAGATAATAGCATTATAGTATAGTATCATAGCATACTATATTATAGTATAGTAGTATAATATAGTTTATTGAATAGCCCGAAGGCCTTTTCAAACAAAACAGAAAAGAAAAAGGGAAAAAGATAAAACAGTTACAAAAATAGCAATCTAAAAATATATGATAGATAACATTAAAATTTTACAATATCAAATTTCAATAGCTAAGTTGCCAAGACTAGATAACCCAAATAGGATAGCTCCTCTCTAACTGAGCTCATCTTCCTTACAATCAATAATTTTTTTTTTGCTATAACTAGCTCGTATTGCCGTCATTCTTTTAAGGTATCGAGTGATCGCTCTTACCAGGGGAGGAGAGTCAGCCTTCAACAGAAATGCTAATTTATGCCTTATATTCCAGTGGGGAAATTTATTTATAATTGGGGACAGATATTGTTTTCTTACTTCCTCATACAGTCTACATTCGAATATTATATGCGCCGTGTCCTCCACGACGTTTACCCCACATATGCATGTTCTTTTGTCATACGGGATTTTCCGATAACGGCCGAATCTAACGTTGGTATCTAGAAGTTCGAATCTAAACTTAACAAATAACTGTCACTCCATTGATGGCACTTCTAAATGTAAATACTTTTCCAGAGTGAAAGTTGTTTTAACTGCTGTCAGCAGTTTAAGGGAATGATTAGTTGAAAGGGTTGCCATGTCCATTTGCCCATGTATATCTTTAATCCATTGTTTAACTTGCTTCAGTGTGTCACACAACGGGAACCCTACGCCATATCAGTTCAATATTTCTGACAGCCGGGTTAGCCAGGAATACTTTTGAGGATTTGAAATCTGCTGTTCCTCTAGGCAGATTTTGGGGAGTCTGCTGGCTTCCATCTGAGTCATTTTTAGCCAGTAGGCTACCGCCCTAGTGAGTGTATAGGTGTACAGTGAGAAATGTCCCAATTCAGCTCTGATGGCTGCAGCTGAAGTGGAATTGCTTACCCCGAGCATCCAAGATAAGTATATTGGGTAACTTGCTCAATTTCTGTGTCATTAATCTGCCAATTGTGCTTTTTATTCTTATTGCCAAAGACTAAAACTTTTGATTTAGCTACATTTATAGTAAAGTGGTTTGTAGTACAATAACGTGTGAGCTTGTCAAGAAGTCTCCTCATTCCTATTTGGGTTCTAGAAAACAGCACTAAGTCATCGGCGTACATTAATATGTTAATAACTCTAGATCCTATTTGGGGGCTGTGCGTCAGAAGATCTTCCAGCTGCGCTGGGATATCATTTATATAAAGGTTAAAAAAAATAGGGCCCAGCAGGCAGCCCTGCCTCACTCCTCTAGTTGTCGGTATGCTGTTTGTTGAGGCCCCATTTGCTGCATATCTGACTCTAATTGCCGTATTAGTATAGAGAGTCCTGATCAACAAAATAAGTCTGGGGTCCATCCCCATGACTTGTAGTTTCCTCCACAAATGGTTCCTATCTATAGAATCAAAAGCAGCAGTAAGGTCAATAAAGGCAGTATACAGCTTTTTCCCGTGGGTCTTGTATTTATTAATTAAGTGGGAAAGGACAAAACAATTGTCTATGGTAGACCTACCTGATCTAAAACCTGCCTGCTCATTTGCCAGAATTTCCTTATCCAAGCACCAGTCCTCTATTTTATTTAGCAGATGTTTCGTATACATTTTTGAAATTATATTAAGAAGACTGATGGGTCGGTAGTTGGATGGGGCGGCTCTGTCACCTTTCTTGAAAATTGGAAAAACTATAGCTAACCTCCACCCTTCAGGGATTATCCCTACTTTATCGATATAAGTAAACAGTGCTACCAGCACTGGTACCCAAAAGTCAATGTTGGACCTAAAGAGTTCAGGAGGCAACAAGTCCTCTCCAGGGGCCTTCCCGGCCTTTAAGGATTGAATTATATGTTTAACTTTGGTAGAGGTAACTGGTGTCCATTCCGGACATTTCCTTAATTCTTGCTGGAGAATATCCAGTTGCAAGACATTTGTTGTATTATTACCATCAAATAAAGCAAGATAGTGCTTCTCCCATTTTACTGCTGATATATCAGTGTCCATAAATGGGGAACATTGTTTTAATATACCGGCTATCTTATGCCAAAAGATCGTAGGGAATTGGGATTTTGCTGCCATTTCTACCTCTTTCCACATCCTGGTATTATAGCTACTTTTCTTGTTTTTCAGGAGGGATTTGTATGCTCTCCTGAGTTGAACCATATTTGAATAATCACCATCCTGTCTGGATCGGTTAACTTTCCTAACTGCGGCTCTTAGATTTGACCTCAAGCTATGGCAATCGTTATCAAACCACTTTCTAGAGATCCCATCTACTTTTCTATCATTCTGAATGATATCTATCTTCGATCATTAAGTTCTTAAGAGTAGAAGTTAGCTCTATATAAGCTGGCATTGGGGTGTTGTCTCTGGGCTTAGATTGGGAGATTTCCCTTGCTAGGTGTCTGGCTTTGTCTGAGCCCAAATAAGTGGTCACAGATTTGACATCAAGTCTGTGCCAATGTAACCTTTTGTAGTTATAAACCCGGGCATTTACTAAGGTGTCAATTTCCTCTCTTGAATGAGGCCTAACTTCTGAAGAGAGTGAAACCAGAGTCGTGATGGGAAAGTGGTCACTTTCCTCTCTAAATATAGCTCTTACTTCTGAAAAATGGTGTACTAAACTAGAGGAAGTGCAGATATAATCGATAGAGGTTGAGGTTTTGTTGGACGAGAAAGTATAGGGATATATATACCCATCACTCGAGCCACTAAGTACTTGCATATCATTCATAAACAGCAGGGAAATTAACCTCTGGGCATATTTATTGGTCCTCTTGTCCATTGAGGACCAAGTGAACTCATTATAAAAGTAACCAGTTGGTACCAGGCCTCGGTTAGCATAGCTCTTCATTGAGGGACCTAGTCTTGCATTAGTATCTCCAGCTAATATAATTTTTGCTTGGGGAAAGCGTCCCTTTAAGGTAGCTAATACTGAATCTAATTCATCCCACAAATCCCTTCCTAGAAGGTGGAATAAAAATGGAGCGATATATACATTAATTAAGATTAAGTCCATCCCCCTGAACATACATCTAATAGGCAGAATATATTGGAATTGAGGATCTAAAGAAATTTCTTCACCCTTCCATCCCGTATCCCTTTTGACCAACGTGGTTAAGCCCCCAATTGCCCTCCCTCTTAAATTGACTTTGCCTGCCGGTTTATGCCATGAGGCAAAACCCGGTAAGCTGATCTGTGGATCATTAGTAGTCAGCCAGGTTTCTTGAAGGAGGATGAGATGATGTGTTGAAATCAATTTTATAAAATCCATCTGGTTTGCAATGCCTTTCCAGCCCGCTATATTCCAGGACAGGAGGGAAAGGCTAGGGATATAAGATACCCTAGTTGTTGGCCATTTGTTGTCTAGTCAGTCACCCCGAGGCACTACTCCTTGTGTCTCTTCCTCCAGCCTTCTGGTGGAGGGGTCCAGAATTACTACCACCGCCTTCTCTGGAGTGCCAAAGGAGTCAAAAGTGGCCTCTGTTTGTTGCGGAAGTGCCTCCTCTGTTCTTAAGGAAGATGAGACAGGTGAGGGCAGTTGCACTGTTGGGGGAGGGTGAACTTCTGCCGCTACGTTCATGGTCTTTGTTTCTTTGAAAAGACTTTTGCCTTCCCTTCTATCCCGCTTTGGGCCTTGTCTGCACATGCTTTCCCCGTTCTTCCGACTTGGATAGCCTTTTCATTGAACTGCAGGCTTCTGCTAGCGAAGATCTTAATAAATCAAATTCAATTAACATCGACCTTTGCTCCTTTGGAGACAAAGAGACAAATTCGCTGATTATAACATCCTCTGGTTTGTCGGTGCTTGCCTTCATATGTGGGACCTCCCTGATCTGGCCTGCCTCCATAGTTTCTCCGGATTATGGAGGAAAGACCCTGGAGGTAGCAGAGTGGTTCCTAGGTACCATTTTTAATGTTTGGTTAAGTCCTTGTAAAAGCGGTTTAATAGGCCCACTCGAGAAGACTCTTGTAGGAATGACTTCAAATCTGAGCAGGAATCCTTTTCTTTTCATTACAGCATTCGGTATGGTATTGCTGTCAAAATGCAGTATTAGTCGAACACAATTGCTATGCTGGGGAAGTTTTTCATATCTGAGTAGATCTATTAATAAGGATCAGATTTCAATAGCTGTGCAAGTGAGAGGGTTATCCTTTCCTTTGAAGTCAATCGTCCTCTATTGCATGGGATTTTCCTTATCCTTAAAGCGATTTGTTTCTTTAACAACCTTCTTCCTTGATGAGGGTTAGCATCAGTACTTGCAATGCTTTGTTGTTTGGGTTGAGGTCTTACACCCTCCCACTCTCTCCGCGCGTCAGGATGGTGTGCAATCTCACCCTCCTTAGCTGCAGAGTGAGGGCCATTTAAGAATTGGAAGATCCTCTCGATGTCTCTTTTGATCGATGTCAGTAAGTCATATATTGAATCTACTGTGTGCGCAGTTAACATACTCTGAGTACAGACCATCTCTCTGAGGTCTGAATATGTCGGAACTTCTTTTAAACAGCTAGAAGTAGGAGAGGGGATAGAGCTTGAAAAATCACCCATTCTAGCAGGCGAGTTTGAATCTGAAATCCGGGAAGAAAACTCCCCTTCTGTATCTCCCTCTCCCAATGATACAGTCGACAGAGACAAAGTTCGAAGTTCAGATTGGGGTTCTGGATTACACCTCTCCATAAAGTCATCCAATTTAAGCTGTTTAAGAGGCTTGGAGTAATTAAGTTCTGTCATAGATTTTGGGGAGAGAGAGCAAGCTCTCTGCCTCTTACTTTTCTTTCCCATTCTGGTAGATAGTTGATCCAGTATCTCCCAGCGAAATTAAATATCGCAATAATTTATCCTCCCTCGGCAATCGTAGTTAAGGTAGGCCTTAATGATGGTCTCAGCCAAGGCACCACAGAGGTAAAAACCAATCTCCTTTACAAACAACAGCTTGTCTTTTACTCCTACTTCTTTGCTATCATCTATTTTCAGAAATGTTTAAATTGTTTAAATTATTTCACAGGGAAATATGTGGGGGAAGGAAACTAAAAAGCTGATAAGGTTTCATTAAAGGCAGGCCTACCCGGAGCGTCTGCAGCCAGTTCCTTACTGTACTTGTTCCAAAAACAAACAGCTCAAAATCCCCTCCGAAGTTAGGGGCCTCCAGTGAGGTTTGTCAACAAGTCCAGTAATCCGAATTTCAGGCCTTGCAAGGAGGAGTCACAGGAGTAGCCTAGGCCAGGAATGCAGGTTGTAGTGTTGTTAAAATATGTCTAAAACAAACAGTAGCCACACTATATGTGCTTTGTAAGAGTCCGGTATAGATTAAAAATAGATTAAAAGTGAGTTAAAAATATAAAAATACTTTAAAACGTTAAAAAGAAAAACCTAATTTGCTTTTGGGAGAGCTCCTTACAGCCGTTCTCCAAATGTAAGTGATGAAGGCTCTCGAGAGAGAAATCTCACTATATTATACTTACTACATCCTTGCCACCATGGCAATGAGAGGAGGAATATTTAATTTCAATGACTGAGAGCTGTTTGGAATATAGTGAGGACAATTTGAATATTTGCTTCATTTAGTTCCACCTCATTGTTATTTGTTTTTATTTTGAACAGTTTTGTGCCTATCTTTCCTGATCCATTGTCTGGTCCTGAGGCTGGCTTATTTTATTCATTCTTTAATAATTTGTCTCTGTTCAATCATTAAAATGAATAATTCCTACAGAACATGCTACTATTGCTACAATAACTTTCAAAACATTATTCCTAAAACAAAACAGTTCAGGCTTTAAAAATATTTTTAAACCTAACCCCTTTGTACCAATATTTATGAACATAGTATTTTATGTGTCCTTCTAACAGCCTAGCTTTTTGGGATATTTCACTCTGTTATGTGGAAAAGCCAGTTTTACTGCATCTGTGCTTTTCCTCTGCTTGATTATATAAATGGAAAATTTCACTTCAGATCCAGCTTTCCAGATCCCGATCAACACAGATGTAATTGAGCCATGTTTTAAACTTCAGATGGCTTTCTGCATATTTTAATTTGTTCTCAAAGTGTACAGAATACCTTTGAAGCATATGCATGGGATTCAGATTGAAACATTTCATTTGATTCTCCACCAACCAGAAAGGAAAGCAATAATTCAAGAGATAATTAGAATCTATTTTGATATTCAGACCTATCTAGCATTGACCTGGAATTTTACTATCAGAGACAGGACTAAATATGAGTAATTATTCATTAGTCTCTCATATAGGTCTGGCTTTATCTGACTATCAGCACACTGACCCATTTTTCAAACCTGCCTTGTAATAGAATACACTTGTGTATTCTGAAAAGCAAATTGAGTAAAATCTTAACTTCTGATTGTCAGATATATATTGATGGTCGTGCTCATTTGATTCTATGAGGAAGTTATTTGGTCAATACAGCTTCAGGTTCAAAAAGTTATTTTATTATTTACAAAATATATACATGCATACAATAATGAACAGGGTGTCCTGTTGCACCTTTTACCCTAACTGTATGACTCAGATGTTGAGAGGAGAGATAAGTTCACGTGTTGTCTTGCTGAGAGATAGATGAGAGAGAGAGAAAAAACAGGGAAGATGTCCAAATGGTTTCTGGGTAAGAGTCCAATAAAAGAGTTCATTGGCTGATATAGTAACATGTGATGTCTGTAAAGACTTAACCCCTTCTAGTCTCTGGTGCATCATATGCAGGCAATATTCTGACAGACCCCTTTTATTGCCAAGTGTGATGGAACAGTGTTCAAAGATAATAATAAACACAAGTATAAGAAAAAATAAATTATAAGTACAGTCCAACTGATTTGCAGTGGTTCCAATGTGTTTCACAAGGTACAGGTTTAGTTAAGAAATCAGCAATTTGGTCTTTGGTATCGCAATGAACAAATTCAACAAAACCCTTTTTAACTAGGTCTCTCACATTTTTATAACGTATATCAATATGGCGAGATCTGAAGCTGACATCATCCCTGACCGAAGAGGCTATGATGGACTCATTGTCCTCGTGGAGAGTGATAGGTAGTGAAGGTTGTGTCCAAATATCTGAAACTAATTCGTATATCCATGTGAGAAGTGTGCAAGCGTCAGAAGCACTGGCATATTCAGCTTCGGCCGTGGAATTAGCAATGAAGTTTTGGCGACAAACACGCCAGTCTATGGGACAACCATTTAGGAAGTATATAAAGCCTGTTGTGCTTTTTCTTGATTTTTCATCCCCTGCCCAATTGGCATGTTAATAACAGATAAGTTCTGGGGTGACCCCTTCATCAGGTTCTAATAAGACCATATCTTTTGTATTATGCAAATATCTGAGTAACCTTTTCATAGCAACCCAATGTTGTTCTTTAGGCTCATCTACTTGTCTAGATAAGAGATTTGTACTTAATGATATATCGGGTCTACTCCATCTGCTGATATAAAGGAGTGATCCTATGATAGATTGATATTGAGTTTTATCATGATGCTTGTTACCGTCTAGATAAGCAATTTTATTATAGTCAGTGCGCATGGGTGTATCTGTGGGATTGCAGTCTTCCATGCCACATCTTTGTAACAGGTCTTCAATCTTATCCTTTTGTGAGAAGCAAAAACCTCTTATCAGTTTTAAAAATTTGTACGCCCAGATATTGGTCTATATGACCTAAGGTCTTTAAATTAACATGTTCTCTTAATTTGTTTGCAAATTGTTCGCTGGATTGTATGTTGGGCCCGATATAAATCAAATCATCAACATAGATTAAAATAATTTCTTTTCCCCCTTCATAAGGTTTTGTCATTACGCACTGGTCTGATCGAATTTGATTATACCCCATTGATTTTAAAATTTTGGTAAGGCAGTCAAACCAGAGTTTGCCTGATTGTTTTAAGCCGTATAACCCTTTGTGTAGCCTCCATGTTTTGCCGAATTCAACTTGGAATCCTGGTGCCCCATTGACATAAATTTCCTCCTCTAATGATGCATGGAGGTTTGGACGTCAAATTGGTAGACTTCTTGATTTGAGACAATGGCTGAAGTCAGTGCTGTTTTTACGCTTTCTGGTTTTACTGTCAGGGAGTAAATTTCATCGTAATCTTCGGGAAAGTGTTGGGCAAAACCTTGGCCTACGAGACATGCTTTGTATAGATATGTGTTGTCAGGGAGTGTTTTAATTTTGTAAACCCATCGAGTGCCAATCGGGTGTTTGTGTTGTGGAGGTGTTGTTTTTGTGAATATTTTTAAATTTATTAAACAGTCCATTTCTTTGGACATAGCGTTCCACCATTTTAATTGTTCTGATTCCGGTAATTGGAGCATTTGTTTAAAATTTTTTGGAGTGATGGATATTTGGTTTGTCTGTATCACATTGTTCATGTCAAATCTTTTAGGTGGGATGCCTTGTGTAATTCGTTTGGATTTTCTGATTGGTAGTTGTGTATCTGTGTTGTTTGTTCGTGGTGTAACTTTTGGTGTTGTTGTTTGTACATGTTGAATTCTCTGTGGTGTATCTAATGTATTTGTTTCTTGGGTTAATCGTATGAGTCATTTGAGTGTATTTTGGTCCAGTTGTGGTTTTCTATGAATGTGGCTGAACGGGAAATTATTACTGTGTTGTTTTTTATGAATCGATATGCTTTCGAACTTGGTGCATATCCTACAAAACGTAATTTTTTGGGCACCTCATTCCCCTTCCGTCTGAGTGGTTTGGGGATATTGACGTATGCATAGCAGCCAAAAACACAAAGATGTGTGAGGTGTGGTTGAGTGCGATATACAAGAAAGTAGGGCATTTGGTTAATAACCTAATTCCATGTGCGGTTAAAAGTGTAATTGACATATGCAAGGGCTTCTGCCCAATAGCTAGGGGGTACATCAGCATCTAACATGATGCTGCGCATCATGGTCTGTAATATTCCATTTTTTCTTTCACAAATCTCATTCTGCTGGGGGGTAAAAGAAGATGTTTTGTAGCATATAATGCCTTTGGAGTCAATCCAGTTTTGAAATTGTACAGATGTGAATTCGGCTCCACAATCTGTTTGAATTTTCTTTAATTTGATGTTCTGTTGGTTTTGTATGAGAGTGTAAAATTTTTTAATTTTTTGGAATGCTTGAGATTTTTCAGTAAGTGTATAGGTAAGGGTATAGGTATGTCCGAAACGACTGAAATCATCGACTAAGTTCCAAAAATATTTGCGTTTGCCCAAAGAAAGTGGAAAAGGGCCTACAATGTCAACGTGTACCAATTCGTATATGTGTTTTGATCATCTGGTGCTGGTATGGGGAATTGGGGCTGCCTTTGATTTTGCAGCTTTACAAATCTCACAGTCAAGTTGGATAGGGCAATCCTTAGTGTATATGCCTTGGGAAAAATTTTGAGTATTGTCTACAGCAACAGTATTGGCATGTGCTAAACGTCTGTGTAATAAATGGGCCCAATTATCATGTAAAGGTTCACCTATATGAATTTGAATTTTTGTTTTTGAGGTTCGTTGGTTTTGTGATGTGAGTGAAGTTGGAGAGAGGTGTGGTGTGGTGTGTTGGTCGTTATATGATTCAGAAGTGTCATGTGTATTGGTATGGTGAGGTGTGGTACCTTTGTGGTGGGTGTCAGGGGTACGGTCGGGATGATTGTCAGGGTCAGGTCTCGATGAGGATTGAGGTAGTTGAGTCGTGGGTGAGGATGATGTAAAGGAATCTGGAATAAGAAAAGGTAAATTATTAATGACAGAAATATTAGCAATAATAGTGTTATCATGTTTGGATTTTATAAAACCGTGTTGATCATCAAGAGATACTTTAAAACCGATTTTACCTAATTTTGAAGTACTCAAAATATTGTGGCCAAAGGTAGGTGTATAGAGCACTTGACTAATTTCCCCTATACCGGGTATAAAGATAGATCCTTCATATTCAACTGTATTGGAAGTACCATTTGCTGCTGTAATTGAAATATTGGTTGGGTGAATATCATATAATATGGATTTGTCATTGGTGGTATGGTGTATGCTTCCAGAATCGATGACCCATAGGTGCGTGGTGTCACGCAGGTATTGTTGGGTGTTGGGAAAGATGCTGAATGTTTGGGATTTGCAGTTAGAATATATACATTGTTCAGTATGTTGTCCCCTTCTGTCTTTATAATCTTTGTGTGTGGGACCCTTTCTAATGTAAAATTCAGTGGCCATGGATCTTTTAGGTTCAGTATGTTCTTTGATAGTATGATTTCTTTTGTTAGTTTTGTCTGTAGGGGTGTATCCCCTTGTATCATGAGTGTGGGTGGGTTGTCACCGTGTGGAGGATGGGAGTTGTAGGTATGATGATGTCCTCTATAGTTACAATAATTAAAATTATTTTGATATTGAGAGGGATGTTTCTGCCAGTTTTGGTAGAATGGTTTGTGTGAAGAATGTGAAGGATTGGAATCAAGTTTAGGGTAAAAAGGGTGGTCAAAAGAAGTAGGGTATGTACCAATATGATAGAGTCTTCTATCTTCATCTATTAATTTGGATTTGATTTCAGCGACAGTGTACATGTGGGGGGGTAAGGAGTGGAGACTATTAATGAATCCTGACCAACCAGGAATGTGTTTAATAGAATTGAAAATGATACGAATCATGGCAGTTTCAGGTACAGGATGATTGCGTTGAATCAGTTGTTTTCGCATGGATTCGAGGTGGAAAAGATGTTTGGCCATAGATGTGCCAGGCTTATATATGGTGCTATAAAAGTCACTGGCAAGAGTAGCGATAGTTGCAGGCGAGGGTTTGTTGTAATGGTTTTGTAAGTATTGCCATTGTGCAGTAAAACCTGTAGGTATAGAATGAACAATATCACTTTCTAAAGTTGACATAAGAGTGGCATAAACACTATTGTGAAGAAAAGTTAAATCAGATGACCAAGGTTTAGTAGGGGGAGATTCAATTATAAGAAATGTGCCTTCTCTTAAAAGATGTAAATGAGTTTCTTGTTCTCAAGTAGGCAAATTATTACCTGAGGTTTGTAATTTTTTGAAGTTTGGTGATAAAGGTAATGGGCCATGTTGTTTAAAATGTTGCAAAACAGTTTCTAAAGATAAATTTACATTAGTAGATAAAGACAAAGAATGATTAGTTTCAATATTTAAATCATTACAGTTTACAGTAATAGAAGGCTGAAATGAGTTACTGTCAGCAGAGATAGGTAATTGAACGTCAGATTGTTGATTGGAGTCATTTGGTGTGAGAGAAGATGTTGCAGGTGATTCAATGATAGGAGGAATAATGGAGGTGGTGGTTGTAGTTTGATTCGGAAGAGCTGCTGCGATGGCGTCAGCTGCTGTAGAAGGTAGGTTGGCTTTTGATGCAAAGGCTGCAAAAATCATGTGAATTTGTTGTTTGGGCAGGGCATCTGTAGTGTTGGAGGCGGCAGCAGCAAGGTTGGAGGTTGGAGGTTGGAGGCAGCATCTTTGGCGATAAGGGGGGGAGTGAGGTGGTGGCTGCAAAGACTGAAAAAGATCTTTTTACATTGGAAACAATATTGGTATCAGTAGAAATATATGCAGCTGCTGCAGCTGCAGCGGTATAGATGGGGAGGTCTGCAGCGGCGGCAAAAATAGAAAAGTTCTGAAAATTTTTTTAAAAATGGGAGGATTCGAACTCGGTGCTCTGGATGAAGAAGGTAGGGAATCAGTCTGAATATCTCCAGTTGTAGGGTGGGTAGTAGGATGTATGGGGGTAAGGGGGTTGGATGAAACCTTGTGGTCTGAAGTGGTAGATGTCATTTTGTTTAAAGTGTGGTCATATAAATTGTTGGCCATTTTGTGGACTGCATGGTGGAGTGTGGGGGCAGCCATTTTGTCGGCCATTTTTGAAGCCATGCTTTCGGGGAAGGTGGAAGCCATATTGGGAGCAATAAAGTCAATAGGTGGGGAGGGAGGATTTTTAATAAAATGGGTGTTTAAAAGGTCAGTCTGGTTCACCAAATTTTCCTCATTTTGCATAACCCCAATTTTTTGATCCTCCCTCCATCTAGCTTGGAGCTGACCATACTGAAACCAGGTAAAAATTATCCCTTCTTCTTTTAGTTCATCTAGAGATTTCAATTGCAACTTGCCCCCTTTCCAAAAGAAGAAGCTCTTTATAAGTAATCACCTCTATTCTTTGCTCTGTGCTTATATTTTCTATTACATGTCTGGGGTTTGCCCATATAGGTATCTTGTAGTTCAGCTTATATTGGTACTTTTTCCAAGCCCTCAACAATGCATTTCTAAGTATATGACCCTTAAACACTTTATCCACTTTTTTGTTGTTGTTGTTGCAATTTATAAGTTGCTCTGGTCAGTCATTGTGTTTTCGGCTCTCTATTCTTAGGTGGTTCCAAGGTTGGGGGTAAACCCCCAAGGTCCAAATCTTCTTCCATAATAATTCCTCCAGCTGCAGCTTCAGCATAGTTTGTATCTGTTTTCTATCTTTTCCTTGTTGTATCATCTCCATTTTCTTCTCCCCCCCACCCCGGTGAGGGTGGGTATCCAGCCTCGTTTATGTAAACACATTTACATAAAAATCTTTTGCCTTCCAAATTGTGTTTAATCGGTATCTTTCTCCTTTATAAGTCACTATTAGACCAGTTGGAACATCCCATCTATATGCCACCTGTTGATTTCTCAGCTCATTAACCAAAAAGCCAAAGTCTTTCCTGCTCCTCAGCATCTTTGGAGGAATCTCTTTCAAAACCACCACCTCCTGCCCAGCCACCTGAACTTTATTATTGTAAGAAGCTTGTAAAATTTCATTTCTGATCCTCCGAGTTGTGAAATAAATCACCACATCTCGTGGCAGCTGTCTTTGTTTTGCCAACCAGGAATTAACCCTGTAAATTTTGTCAATTTGGAATGCCACATCTTCTGGTTTTTCTTTAATTATCTCAGCCATAGCATCAGCACAAATGTCTTTTAAATTTTCTTTGCTATTTTCCTTCAGGCCTCTCAGTCTCAAAGCAAACTCCATAGACCTGTATTGTAACATTACCATTCAACAAGTAAAATTAAATTGTTCATTGCTTCTCTCATTGCTATTGCTTGATTGTTCATGGCTTCTTTCATAGCTTCCTTAAAATCATTAAGTGCTGCTTCTTGACTCTGGGTCTGGCTCCGTGAATCAGCCAGAAATTACGCTTTCTGTGTCACCACTGAGACAACTGAGGAGCCTCCCCCTCCTTTAACAACTTCTGGTTTCACTTGCTTAGGAGCCATTTTTTTCTTTTTTTTTCCTCCCCGCCCCTTTTCTTTGAAAGCGACAAAGTCTTTAAAGATGTTAATTTAAAGTCTCTGAGTTGCCAGACAAAGTAGTTTTTCCCCTTTGTTCTCTTCCCTCCACAATCTCCGTTCCCAGCAGTTAATAGGCAGCTAATCCACTCTCCCAGCGCAGAGTTCTCAAACACTTTCGTTTCAGGCTTTCACTTTCAAAGCCCTGACAAAGACGCCATCTTCCGCCTTCAGCTCAGGATTCAGATCGAAACAAAGTAACTTTGGAGTTAAGCTCTGTATTTTTAAGGCTTGTTCTCTTGTTTTCCACTCTGCCTGCACTTGGGATCAGTCAAACTCACGTTTTAAAAGCAGGATCGGATCGCGGCTTCTTGCCCTGCTTTTGCAGGGACGTCCTGGCTCCGGAGCTTCTTGGCGGGCTGTCTGAGGAGCTCACACCCTCCAAGCCTCTGGAAATGATCCAGAGAGCTTTTGGGGGGGCTCTACTCTCGCCCACCGGCTCTCCTCCCCTTCTTTTCCCGAAGGAGAGTTTTTTCAGCCATTTGACAGCTGATTTGCGCTGTCAAGATGGCTTTTACGGAGACACAGGGCTGGCGGACATAAATGACCGTCTCACGGAGCTTGCGGTGCCAACAGGAACAACAGATTAGAGATCAAAGTCAGATGCATATTAAAGGGTTGTATAATGCATTACTGGAAATAGACTCAGAAACTGAATTGGTTAAAGATTGTATGATTAAATGGGCACAAAACTTTCAGGAACCAGTGATGATGGAAATGTGGGAAAAGATTTGGGTCAGAAATGTTAAATTTACGCAAGCACAAAATTTGAGAGAGAATTTTTATAAAATGTTTTATAGATGGCATTTAGATCCTAAGAAATTATCATGTACGTACTCGAATTTGCAAGCTAAATGTTGGACATGTGAATGTAATGAGGCAACCTATTACCATATATGGTGGACTTGCAAGAAAATCAAGGCATTTTGGATAAAAATTTGGTGGGTGATGCAGAACATTTTGAAAAGAAGGTTATAATTTACTCCTCAACTGTTTCTATTGGGTATAACTACAGACTGTACAGTTTTAGAGACTAAATTGATTTTGAACTTAATATCAGCAACTAGGCTGCTGGTAGCTCAATATTGGAAGAAAGACTCTTTGCCTTCTATTGAAGAGTGGACATTGAAAGTAACAAACCTAGCAGAAATGGCGAAAATCTCGGCGTATTTGAAGGACCACACACAAGAAAGATACGTATCAGAATGGAGAAGATGGATTGACTATATTCAAAATAAGTATCAGACAAGAAAATATCAAATAGCTTATGAATGACTGTTAGTATTAGAAGTATTTGATTATCAATAGTGGAGTTAAGGTTTCAGTGGGGGAGGTAGTACTTTGAGGATAAGTAGATTAATCTAGTTTATGTTTGACTAAATGAAATACCTTGTATTTTGCTCTGGGAAGTCGGGGGGGGAGGGTGGGATGAAGGGGGGTAAAGGGGGGGTATGGGGGGGGAAAACTTTCTCTTTTTTATAAAACTTTTTAATAAAAAAAAAAGGTCAGTCTGGGAATCTATAGGTTGAAGCAAAAAAATGTCGCTTACCAGGTCTGGTGAGGTTGAAAGGGTGTTCAACAGTTCAAGAGTTCTTTGAGGAGTCCAGCCTGCATTTAGCAGGCCTTTTGCATGTAAAGCTTGATATAAATGCTGTTTTGGAGAAGCTTGAGAAAATAAAAGTTGGTCTGAAGTTATAGGGTTGGAACAGACAAGGGATTCAGAAGGTTGAAATCCTTGATGATAGTCATGAGGTGGAGTAGAATTGAGATCAAAGCAAGGTTGTTGTAAGCGGGGTTCTGTTCTTTCGGTGTTCGGGTGAAGAGGAGGAAAAAAAATTGGGTCCTTTCGTAAAGAGGTTTGTACTTGCTGCATAGCTTCAATAGAAAGTTTTTTTAGTCTTTTGGATAATGATTGGTGCTGTTTTGTTAAGGATACGGTTAATGCATTAATCTCTTGTAAAGATAGTTTGTTCAGGTTCAAGGATTCCATGTTAGGAAAAATCGTTCTATGATTTTAAAATTTACAAAAAAATTCATAGACCTGTTGTGACTCCGACCCCCGAGGCCGACTTATCAGAGGGAGAAGGCTCCAAACATGAAGGAGAGGAGTTGGCCAGGCCTCCCTCTCCATGACCTTCCTCTCTGGCAATGCCTCAGGTGTCTCCCAAGGGAGGAGAGATTGGCCAGGAGCCAGGTATCTCCTCACAGTCGGACAGTGATGGAGATAAGTCTTGGCTGGATCCACGCCAGCGTCGGAGAGACAAGCGCACGCAGCAGAAAATGAGGCGTGCCAGAGATTAAGCTGAGTCACTGGACCACACCCCACAGGGGATATAAGGGGGTGAGGTGGCCATTCAGACTCTGTGATGGACAAAACTAACTACTAGCGAGTCACATTGTATCTTTGCAACAACGATATCTGCCTTGGAATTAATATGGACTGGACTTGACAATTCTTTTTTTTTTTTTAAAATAATCTTTATTTACATTTTCCATTAAAAACAAACAAAAAATAACAACACACCATATAAATAACATACAACACAAAAAAACATTACAAATAACAAACAAGTGATAGATGCAGATAGCACCTTAGCAACTAAATATTCAATATAGTATTACATTCTAGGGGAGATAGAACAACTCGTATTTCTTTATATATCAATTAGGTCTAACCGATCTCACTTTCCTTGTATAATATAGTTTTCTCCATAACAACCTTTCCTCTTTTTGTTTGGGTTATGATTTTCTCTTCTCTAGCCAAGTATATAGTTTTTCCCAGGATAAACATGTTTGTGTTTGGTCTCTATCTTTTAATTTTTTAGTCAATTTATCTGCTTCCACACAGTCCAAAATCTTTTTTATAATTGCTTCCTCTGATGGGATATTTTGATTTTTCCAAAGTTGAGCGTATGTCAATCTTGCCGCTGTGATAATGTGAAGGGCTAAATACCATAAATCTTTCTTAATCTTATCCGGTTTGGAGCCAAGCAGGCATGTCTCTGGTGACCATTCGATTTTTTGATTTAAAATCTCATTCAGCCATTTTTTTATTTTTCCCCAAAGTTTTTCTGCTTCCGGGCATGTCCACCATTGATGATAGTAAGTGCCTCTTTCTAGCCCACACTTCTAACAATCAGCCGATTGTCCAGTAAACATTTTAGCCAGTCTATCAGGGGAGAGGTGCCACCTAGATATCATCTTGTAAATGTTTTCTTTGTATGCCGTAGAAACTACTAATTTCATATTCTCCCACCATATCCCTTGCCATTTGTCTAAGTGGATTGAGTACCCAAAATTTTTCCCCCAGGCGATCATTGTATCTTTAATTATCTCATCACCTATCTCTAATCTCATTAATAATTTATAGCTTTTTGAAATCATGCCTTTTTCTTGACCCATCAAGATTTTATCTAATTCTTGTAAATCCACATATATGCCTTTCCCATCTCTGTCTTTTTTAAATTTGGATTGGATCTGAAAATAAGTCCACCAATCTACTTGTATTCTTAATGCGTTCAATTCCTGTTTAGATTTTAATTTTCCCTGTACATTCAGTAGGTCTTTGTACGTTAATTTCTTTGTTGGGTTATAAAGTTTGGGATATGTCAATGATTTCACAGGTGATATCCAATACGGTGTTTTAATGTAGTATTTTTTGCTGACCTTTTCCCAGTTTCGAATTAAAATGTTTCTTATGTAATGTCTAGTAAACCATTTACTTTGTGGTGTGCCATTTCGCCAAAGTGCCATATGCCAGCCCTGTTGTAGGTCGTAACCTTCTAATTTAAGAAGACGATTATTACCCAAGGTAATCCATTCTTTTACCCACACTAACAGAGCTGCTGAGTAATAGTTCTCCCAGCATGGTAGTCCTAGGCCTCCTCTTTCTTTTATCTCCTGCATCATCTTTTTCTTAGTCCATGGCTTTTTCCCCTGCCAAATAAATTTAGTTATTATTTGATTTAATTCCCTAAATTTTTTTTTGGATAAATTCGCTGGGGCAGTTTGAAATAGAAAGTTAAATTTTGGTAAAATGTAAGATTTGACTCGTCCCAGAAGTGAGAGTTGTATTTTACTCCATTTGTCCAAAACTTTCCTTGTTTGAGTTAATAATTTGTTGTAATTATCTTCTTGTATACTCGAACATTTACCAGATAATCAAATTCCCAGGTATTTAATTTTTTTTAACTATTTTCAACCCAGTCACTTCCTGTAGGTCTTTTTTATCTTCCTCTGAAATATTCCTTGTTAATAAATTTTAATAAAAATAAAAATTCCTTGAAAATAAATGTTTTCTTTTTATTAATCAATAATCCTGCTACTGCCCCGAATTCCTCAATCATCTCTAATAGGTATGTGCAGGATTTTATCGGCTCTTCCAGGATGAAAACCATGTCATCTGCAAAGGCCTGGGGTTTATATACCTGTTGTCCTATTCTAAGGCCTTTTATTTTTCCCTCATTCCTTATTTTTCATAGTAAAGTTTCTAATGATAAAATAAAAAGTAAGGGGGAGAGGGGGCAGCCCTGTCTTGTGCCTTTGTTAATAGAAAACTCTTCTGTTAAATCCCCATTTATCAGTTATCTGGCCATTTGTTTAGAATAAATAGCTTTGATTGCATTTATAAATCTCTGTCCAAAACCCATATGTTCTAGCTGTACTAATATAAACTCCCACTTAACCTTATTGAAAGCCTTCTGGGCATCTATAAAAACTAGTGCAACTTGTTTGCCTGGAAGCTCTTCATAATATTCCAATACGTTTAACATGACTCTCAAATTATCTCGCATTTGACGTGATGGTAAAAACCCGTTCTGGTCAGTATGTATAAATTCATTCAGGAAGCTTTTTAATCTATTTGCCAAAATTGTTGTGAAAATTTTATAATCGGAATTCAGAAGAGATATTGGTCTGTAATTTTTTATGTCTGTCGAGGGGGGGGGGTCTTCTTTTGGAATTAAGCTAATATTGGCCTCCCTCCATGAATGGGGAATTTCTGCTTTTCCCAGAACTTCATTAAACAGATCTTTCATATGTTCTCCCATTACGTCAAACATTGTCTTATATAGCTCCGCCAGGAGTCCATCTGTGTCAGGTGTTTTCAGATTCCCTTGTTTCTTCACTGCTCTTTCAATTTCCGTTAAGGTAATTTCCTCTTCTAATATTTCTTTCATTAAATTAGGTATTTTAGGTAAATCCGAATTCTCTATATAATTTTTTATCGCACCTGCTAAAGTCTCTTCTTCTTTGTATAATTCTTTATAAAAGTCCACTGCAATTTTTTCCTTTCCTCCTTTATCTTTTATTAACTTTCCCTCCTTATCTTCTAACTGGTCAATTCGTCTATTTTGTTTTTCTTTTTTAAGTCTATAAGTGAGCCATCTTCCTAATTTATTAGCTGATTCAAAGTGTTTTTGCTTTGCTACTTTTATCTTATCTTTCAATTTATCCAGCTCTAGGAGATTAAGCTGGTGTTTTAGCAATATTATATGTTCTTTTGCTTCCCTGGATAATGGATTATCTTGTAGCTGTTCCTCAGCTTTTGTTATTTTGTTTAATATTCCACCCCTTTCTTGCTCTTCTTTTTTATGTTTGATGGCCATATGTTTTATAATAAGACCTCTTATGAAAGCCTTAGCAGTATCCCAAATTATTTGTAGTGGCATTTCTGGTGTCTTATTTTCTTGAAAGAAAAGGGTTATTTTTGTCTTCAGTTTTTGTGTAAATTCGCTTTCGTTTAGAATCTCTGTTCTCATCATCCATCTCCTTCTATTTTTCCCCTCTTCCTTTAACACTGCCAAAACTGGATTATGATCCACCCAATCATTCGGTAGAATTCTAATTTCTGCTATTTGGGAGTTGAGTTCCTGTGACATCCAAATCATGTCCAATCTGGACCACGATTTATGTCTGGAAGAGTAATAAGTAAATTGCTCCATAGTCCGATTGTGATCACGCCAGGTGTCTTTCAGTCCTAATTCGTCTCTCATTTCCTTGCAAATGGCTGGTAAAATCCTCTTATCTTGTCCTTTATTTCCTTTTTAGTATTTTCACGTTTTATAATCTTGTGTCCTGTTAATAATTGCATTAAAGTCACCCATAAGACATACCTGCTCATATTCCAGTTCTCAGATTTCTCTTCCTATTCTTCGGAAGAATGAGATTTGTTTAGTGTTGGGGCGTAGATTCCAATCAATAGTACCTTATTTTGTAATAGTTCCACCTCTAATATTAGTATTCTTCCCTCTTCGTATGCAAAAAATTGTTTCGGCGAGAGATGTTCTTTTACAAATATAGCTACTCCTCTTTTCCTCTCCTCTGAAGCCGCTACAAATAGTTTCCCTGCCTTGGGGCATTTCAATAAATTTGTTTGTGACAATTTGATGTGAGTCTCTTGTAAACATGTTATATCCGTTTTGGCTTTGACTATTTTGGATAAAATGCGTCTTCTTTTTGTCGAGGCATTGAGACCGTTAACATTTACTGTCAGTAATCTCACTCCTTGATTCATTTCTATCTGTTAGCCCCTTTAGTCTTAGCTGCTAAGCGAGTCTCTACCCTGTATTCTTCTATTCCTCCTTCTTCTCCCCTCCTCCCATTTCTTTTCCCCTTTCCATAATCTACTTGTGCTCCTCTCTCCTTTCTCCACTTCTCTTTCTGATCTCTCTGACTCTCTTTGACTACTTCTTTGTCTCTTTCACTTTCGCCATGTCCAAAGTGATTCTCACAAAAGTCTTTTGCGTCATATATGCTCTCAATTTTAATTTTCCACTCTTGCCATGTCACTAAGAGTCCTTCAGGTAATAACCATCGATACGGCGCATTGTGTTTTCTCAATTGTGAGGTTATGAATTGATAATTATGTCTCTGCTCTCTCACTCTTCTAGAGATCTGTTTTAGAATTGTAATCTGCCATCCTTTATATGTAACACTCTGATCCCTGGCCTTGTGGAGAGGTTCGTCTCTTAACACCTTTTTAGTTAACCTCACGTGTATTTCTCTAGGCAGATTGTGACGTCTCGCATAGTTAGTGTATACATGATATGCTTCATCTATATCGCCACATATTTCCTTTTTCTTCCTCCCCACTACTTCTGCAATTATTTCTCCCACAATTTCATCCAGCTGTTCCTCTTTGTCCTCAACCACATTTTGGAGACAAAGGAAAAAGGCGAATTTTTCCATCTCTAAGAAGACTATTTCATCCTCAAGTTTCCCCACCGTTTGCACACATTTCTTTTCACATTTATCAATCTGGATTTCAACTCTTTCGGAAGTTTTTTCCACCTCTATCAATCGCTCTTCGTGTTCCAGGATGGTTGTTTTCATTTCTCCCAAAGTCTCTTTTATTTGTATAATTTCTCCTCTTAACCCACTCATCTCGGTTTTCAGATCATCAAAACTTTTAGCAATTGATTCTTGGTTTTTTTTCCCATAATTTCTTGGATATTTTGAAACATCGCCTGCATACCTTGCATCGTAATTGGCTTCTCTGTTGTTGGTAAATTTTTGGACGGTTTTCTTAACCCTGGAGGAGTAGTTATCGGGGAGGATGCCACTGTAGAAGCTATATGTTTCTTCGTCACTTTTGCAGATGTGACTGTGGTGGACATATTGGCTAAGCAAAAGAGATTTTTCCAATTTATCATACACAAATATTATTTCATCTGCTTAACTTAACACCCCCCTTTGATTAAGCTCTTACTATTGTTCAATCTCAATCCTATATAATTATAAATCAAATCTAATTTGTCTTATCTATCTACAATTAAATACAATCTAAGCATATATATATATATATATATATATATATATATATATATATATATATATATATATATATTAATACACTAAGTTATGCTAAGTAGTAAATCAAAAGAAAAAAAAGGGAAGAGTAAGTAATTATGTAGTCAATCAATTAATCCACAATCATTGTAAACAGTTAATAAATATTAAAGATATTAAACAAGCATATATAAATTGTCAATTGACTCTTCAGGAGGGTATTAATCGCCAGTATCAAATTAATTAATACAGTTCATCAGGATAATTAAATTAAACCGGAAAGGGCTCACTGTTAAAGCTTCTGGGAGGGGGGGATTGGGAGGAGCTTTACCCCCTAATCATCCCCCACTTCTTGTAGTTAGTAGATCCAAGCTTATTATTCTTTTGTCCACTATAGTTCAGTAGTCCAATTAATCTTACTTCCATTTCTTTCTGATTCCACAGCAGCAAGATGATCACAAAGTTAATAAGTAAATACTTCTTTCACTTGTAGTTTAGGCTGCCGTTATCTTCTCCAGTCACTGCACAGTCCCTTTCATCTTCAAATCCCTCTCCTTCTTCTCCTTTCTCTATTCCGTTCCATCTTGTCTTGTCTCCCCGAGCTGGTCAAAACCGCAGTGTCATTGGCTTCGGGGCTGCTGTTTCGCGGCCTTCTTCTTGTCCTCCGGATCCTCGGAGCTCACGCTTCATTGCGGCAAGGGGTCACACTCCCCTTCCTCACCTCCGAAGAAAGCCCCTCTGCTCTCCCAACCTCTCCGGGGCTGAGAATGGCAAAAAAAATGCCACGGAGGACTGGAAAATTGCTCGGTCCTGCGGAGCTAACACAGCGCCAATCCTTTTGTCCTGACTGCTGCACCGGAATTCTGACAATTCTTGAACTGTGTGTATCTTGTTTGGCTTAATCTGTCAGAGGAACAACCCCTCCCTTTATGGATAAAGTTCTTGGCAAGCAGCTACTGGGTTGCTGCCAATCCTCTTATCAAAAGAATTTGTTGTCTGCCAGTTTTATTTAACCCCTGGATATCTGTTTGTATTTGTATTTGTTTACTGAATAGCCCGAAGGCCTTTTCAAACAAAACAGAAAAGAAAAAGGGAAAAAGACAAAACAAAATTGTAGATTTAGATTGTTACAAAAATAACAATCTAAAAATATATGATATATGACATTAAAATTTTACAATATCAGATTTCAATAGCTAAGTTGCCAAGACTAGATAACCCAAATAAGATAGCTCCTCTCTAACTCAGCTCATCTTTCTTACAATCAATGAAATTTTTTTCAATATAACTGACTCGTATTGCTGTCATCCTTTTAAGATAGCGAGTGATAGCTCTTACCAGAAGAGGAGAGTCAGCCTTCAACAGAAATGCTAATTTATGCCTTATATTCCAGTGGGGAAATTTATTTATAATTGGGGACAGATATTGTTTTCTTACTTCCTCATACAGCCTACATTCGAATATTATATGCGCCGTGTTCTCCACGACGTTTACCCCACATATGCATGTTCTTTTGTCATACGGGATTTTCCGGTAACGGCCGAATCTAACGTTGGTATCTAAAAGTTCGAATCTAAACTTAACAAATAACTGTCTCTCTACTGATGGCATTTCTAGATGTAAATACTTTTCCAGGGTGAAAGTTGTTTTAACTGCTGTCAGCAGTTTAAGGGAATGATTAGTTGAAAGGGTTGCCATGTCCATTTGCCCATGTATATCTTTAATCCGTTGTTTAACTTGCTTTAGTGTGTCACACAACTGGAACCCTACGCCATATCGGTTCAATATTTCTGACAGCCGGGTTAGCCAGGAATACTTTTGAGGATTTGAAATCTGCTGTTCCTCTAGGCAGATTTTGGGGAGTCTGCTGGCTTCCATCTGAGTCATTTTTAGCCAGTAGGCTACCGCCCTAGTGAGTGTATAGGTGTACAGTGAGAAATGTCCCAATTCAGCTCTGACGGCTGCAGCTGAAGTGGAATTGCTTACCCCAAGCATCCAAGATAAGTATATTGGGTAACTTGCTCAATTTCTGTGTCATTAATCTGCCAATTGTGCTTTTTATTCTTATTGCCAAAGACTAAAACTTTTGATTTAGCTACATTTATAGTAAAGTGGTTTGTAGTACAATAACGTGTGAGCTTGTCAAGAAGTCTCCTCATTCCTATTTGGGTTCTAGAAAACAGCACTAAGTCATCGGCGTACATTAATATGTTAATAACTCTAGATCCTATTTGGGGGCTGTGCGTCAGAAGATCTTCCAGCTGCGCTGGGATATCATTTTATATAAAGGTTAAAAAAAATAGGGCCCAGCAGGCAGCCCTGCCTCACTCCTCTAGTTGTCGGTATGCTGTTTGTTGAGGCCCCATTTGCTGCATATCTGACTCTAATTGCCGTATTAGTATAGAGAGTCCTGATCAACAAAATAAGTCTGGGGTCCATCCCCATGACTTGTAGTTTCCTCCACAAATGGTTCCTATCTATAGAATCAAAAGCAGCGGTAAGGTCAATAAAGGCAGTATACAGCTTTTTCCCGTGGGTCTTTATTTATTAATTAAGTGGGAAAGGACAAAACAATTGTCTATGGTAGACTTACCTGATCTAAAACCTGCCTGCTCATTTGCCAGAATTTCCTTATCCAAGCACCAGTCCTCTATTTTATTTAGCAGATGTTTCGTATACATTTTTGAAATTATATTAAGAAGACTGATGGGTCGGTAGTTGGATGGGGCGGCTCTGTCACCTTTCTTGAAAATTGGAAAAACTATAGCTAACTTCCACCCTTCAGGGATTATCCCTACTTTATCGATATAAGTAAACAGTGCTACCAGCACTGGTACCCAAAAGTCAATGTTGGACCTAAAGAGTTCAGGAGGCAACAAGTCCTCTCCAGGGGCCTTCCCGGCCTTTAAGGATTGAATTATATGTTTAACTTTGGTAGAGGTAACTGGTGTCCATTCCGGACATTTCCTTAATTCTTGCTGGAGAATATCCAGTTGCAAGACATTTGTTGTATTCTTACCATCAAATAAAGCAAGATAGTGCTTCTCCCATTTTACTGCTGATATATCAGTGTCCATAAATGGGGAACATTGTTTTAATATACCGGCTATCTTATGCCAAAAGATCGTAGGGAATTGGGATTTTGCTGCCATTTCTACCTCTTTCCACATCCTGGTATTATAGCTACTTTTCTTGTTTTTCAGGAGGGATTTGTATGCTCTCCTGAGTTGAACCATATTTGAATAATCACCATCCTGTCTGGATCGGTTAACTTTCCTAACTGCGGCTCTTAGATTTGACCTCAAGCTATGGCAATCGTCATCAAACCACTTTCTAGAGATCCCATCTACTTTTCTATCATTCTGGATCATTAAGTTCTTAAGAGTAGAAGTTAGCTCTATATAAGCTGGCATTGGGGTGTTGTCTCTGGGCTTAGATTGGAAGATTTCCCTTGCTAGGTGTCTGGCTTTGTCTGAGCCCAAATAAGTGGTCACAGATTTGACATCAAGTCTGTGCCAATATAACCTTTTGTAGTTATAAACCCGGGCGTTTACTAAGGTGTCAATTTCCTCTCTTGAATGAGGCCTAACTTCTGAAGAGAGTGAAACCAGAGTCGTGATGGGAAAGTGGTCACTTTCCTCTCTAAATATAGCTCTTACTTCTGAAAAATGGTGTACCAGACTAGAGGAAGTGCAGATATAATCGATAGAGGTTGAGGTTTTGTTGGACGAGAAACTATAGGGATATATATACCCATCACTCGAGCCACTAAGTACTTGCATATCATTCATAAACAGCAGGGAAATTAACCTCTGGGCATATTTATTGGTCCTCTTGTCCATTGAGGACCAGGTGAACTCATTATAAAAGTATCCAGTTGGTACCAGGCCTTGGTTAGCATAGCTCTTCATTGAGGGACCTAGTCTTGCATTAGTATCTCCAGCTAATATAATTTTTGCTTGGGGAAAGCGTCCCTTTAAGGTAGCTAATACTGAATCTAATTCATCCCACAAATCCCTTCCTAGAAGGTGGAATGAAAAAGGAGCGATATATACATTAATTAAGATTAAGTCCATCCCCCTGTACGTACATCTAATAGGCAGAATATATTGGAATTGAGGGTCTAAAGAAATTTCTTCACCCTTCCATCCCGTATCCCTTTTGACCATCGTGGTTAAGCCCCCAATTGCCCTCCCTCTTAAATTGACTTTGCCTGCCGGTTTATGCCATGAGGCAAAACCCGGTAAGCTGATCTGTGGATCATTAGTAGTCAGCCAGGTTTCTTGAAGGAGGATGAGATGATGTGTTGAAATCAATTTTATAAAATCCATCCGGTTTGCGATGCCTTTCCAGCCCGCTATATTCCAGGACAGGAGGGAAAGGCTAGGGATATAAGATACCCTAGTTATTGGCCATTTGTTGTCTAGTCAATCACCCCGAGGCACTACTCCTTGTGTCTCTTCCTCCACCCTTCTGGTGGAGGGGTCCGGAATTACTACCACCGCCTTCTCTGGAGTGCCAAAGGAGTCAAAAGTGGCCTCTGATTGTTGCGGAAGTGCCTCCCCCGTTCTTAAGGAAGATGAGACAGGTGAGGGCAGTTGCACTGTTGGGGGAGGGTGAACTTCTGCCGCTACATTCATGGTCTTTGTTTCTTTGAAAAGACTTTTGCCTTCCCTTCTATCCCGCTGTACGGACTTAACAACTTTAGGCCTTGTCTGAGCATGCTTTCCCCATTCTTCCAACTTGGATAGCCTTCTCGTTGAACTGCAGGCTTCTGCTAGCGAAGATCTTAATAAGTCAAATTCAATTAACATCGACCTTTGCTCCTTTGGAGACAAGGAGACAAATTCGCTGATTATAACATCCTCTGGTTTGTCGGTGCTTGCCTTCATATGTGGGACCTCCCTGGTCTCGCCTGCCTCCATAGCTTCTCTGGATTCTGGAGGAAAGACCCTGGAGGTAGCAGAGTGGTTCCTAGGTACCATTTTTGATGTTTGGTTAAGTCCTTGTAAAAGCAGTTTAATAGGCCCACTCGAGAAGACTCTTGTAGGAATGACTTCAAATCTGAGCAGGGATTCTTTTCTTTTCATTACAGCATTCGGAATAGTATTGCTGTCAAAATGCAGTATTAGTCGAACACAATAGCTGTGCTGGGGAAGTTTTTCATATCTGAGTAGATCTATTAATAAAGGATCAGATTTCAATAGCTGTGCAAGTGAGACGATTATCCTTTCCTTTGACGTCCATCGTCCTCTATTGCATGGGATTTTCCTTATCCTTAAACCAATTTGTTTCTTTAACAACCTTCTTCCTTGATGAGGGTTAGCATCAGTACTTGCAATGCTTTGTTGTTTGGGTTGAGGTCTTAAACCCTTCCACTCTCTCCGCGCGTCAGGACGGTGTGCAATCTCACCCTCCTTAGCTGCAGAGTGAGGGCCATTTAAGAATTGGAAGATCCTCTCAATGTCTCTTTTGATCGATGTCAGTAAGTCATATATTGAATCTACTGTGTGTGCAGTTAACATACTCATACTCACCCATTCTAGCAGGCGAGTTTAAATCTGAAATCTGGGAAGAAAGCTCCCTTTCTGTATCTCCCTCTCCCAATGATACAGTCGACAGAGACAAAGTTCGAAGTTCAGATTGGGGTTCTGGATTACACCGCTCCATAAAGTCATCCAATTTAAGCTGTTTAAGAGGCTTGGAGTAATTAAGTTCTGTCATAGATTTTGGGGAGAGAGAGTAAGCTCTCTGCCTCTTACTTTTCTTTACCATTCTGGTAGATAGTTGATCCAGTATCTCCCAGCGAAATTAAATATCGCAACAATTTATCCTCCCTCGGCAATCATAGTTAAGGTAGGCCTTAATGATGGTCTCAGCCAAGGCACCACAGAGGTAAAAACCAATCTCTTTTCCAAACAACGGCTTGTCTTTTACTCCCACTTCTTTGCTATCATCTATTTTCAGAATTGTTAAAATTATTTAAATTATTTCACAGAGGAAATATGTGGGAGAAAGAGACTAAAAAGCTGATAGAGTTTCATTAAAAGCAGGCCTACCGGGAGCGTCTGCAGCCAGCCAGTTCCTTACTGTACTTGTTCCAAAAATAAACAGCTCAAAATCCCCTCCGAGGTTAGGGGCCTCCACTGAGGTTTGTCAACAAGTCCGGTAATCCGAATTTCAGGCCTTGCAAGGAGAAGTCACAGGAGTAGCCTAAGCCAGGAATACAGGTTGTATTATTGTTAAAATATGTCTAAAACAAACAGTAGCCATACTATATGTGCTTTGTAAAATTCCAGTATAAATTAAAAATAGATTAAAAATGAATTAAAATATAAAAATACTTTAAAAACGTTAAAAAAGAAAAACCTAATTTGCTTTTGGGAGAGCTCCTTACAGCCGTTGCTCACCTCCAACCAGCTCCTCCCTCTTCTAGACCATCACTCGATATCTGTTTGTGTGCGTGTGTGAGACAGGGACAGAACATCTTGTCCGTCACCTGAAATTTAACCCATCTTTTAACCAAGATGTACCAACAGCTGCAGCAGCAGTTACAGCAGCTGCAAAATGCTAATCAGCTCCTGCAGCAACAAGTTGCACAGTTGACTGCCCAACTTGCTTTGGGGGATGCTCCTGCAGCTCTCCCTCCCCCTCCCCCTCCTCCTCCTCCTCGTCGGAGATGCCCAGTGAACGTGCCAGGTAGGTTTTCTGGGCAGCTGGAGATGTTCCCGGCCTTCATGGGACAATGCCAATTATTCATGACCATGGACAGTCTTGGACTATCAGGGCTTTTTGCAACACCTGCACGTTATGTATGAGGACCCATTTCGGATTCAGATGGCAGCTAGGGGCATTAAGGACTTCCATCAAGGGAAGCACCCCCTGCAGGACTATATCGCTGAATTCCGACTTCTAGGCCAGGACTTGCTTGGAATGAGGCGGCACTGATGGACGCCTTCCAGGACAGCCTCTCAGATGAGCTGCAGGACGAACTGGTTCGGGTGGAGGTGCCTCAGACCCTCAACACTCTGGTGACCCAATGCCTGCGTATCGACGCCCACCTCCAATGGCGATGGCCTCGTCGGCCCCTTCAGGAACCACCGGCAGCTTCTTTACCCCCGCGTCCCGCACCGACAGCGCATGGAGCTCGGAGCAGCCAGACCTCACCTGACGGCCCAGGAGTGGATGCGGAGATGCCAAGGGGGGTTGTGCCTCTATTGCGGAGAGGCTGGACATTTTGCCGCCTCGTGTCCCAGGAAGTGAAGTGGGGCGCTCAAGCCTGTTTCGGAATCTCGGCATGACCAGCCAGGAAACAGGGCAGGCCTGGTCTAGGGGAAACTCTAGGCCGGGCGCATGTCAACGCCCCGCCGGACTTAGCGGATGTGGACTGTGAGCCCCCTCGGCACCTGATTCTGGACACCCGGGTTTTGTTGGCCAACCGATCGGAGGGGCTTCAAGCGCATGCGCTGGTGGACTCAGCGGCCATGACGAACTTCATGGACCAGGCCTTTGTGGCCCATTTTAAGGTCCCCTTGGTTCCAGTGGACCCTCCATTGAGGGTCGAGACTATCGATGGGTGGGAACTCATGGCGGGGCCCATCAAATTCACTACCCAGCCCTTGCGCCTCGCCATTGGGACACACGAGGAGGTGATCCAGTTCTACGTGATGGCAGACCTTCATTTCCCATTGGTCCTGGGGATGGCCTGGCTTCGGGCCCACGATCCTCAGGTGGCATGGTCGAGAAACGCCATCTCGTTCCCGAGCCTGCAGTGCGTCAACCACCTCTGCCACACCTGTGCCGGCCAGGACATCTCCACCCCGGCCGTCTCCTTGCCTCCTGAGCTGACGCCCTTTGCCGATGTGTTCAGCGAAAAGGAGGCGGACCCACTACCCCTGCACCGACCCTACGACTGCCCAGTGGACCTACTCCCCAATGCGCCACTGCCTGCGGGATGCCTGTATTCCATGTCGGAGCCCGAGTTGGCCGCTCTACAGGACTTTTTGGACAAGAACCTGGCCCGAGGGTTCATCCGGCCTTCGTCCTCCCCTCTCTCGGCCCCGGTCCTCTTTGTGAAGAAGAAGACGGGGGACTTATGCCTGTGCTGTGATTACCGGCGCTTGAATGCCATCACGGTACGGAATTGCTACTCCCTGCCGCTCATCCCGGAGCTGATGGAGAGGTTGTGGGAGGCCTCGATCTTCACCAAGCTCGATCTCTGAGGGGCCTACAACCTGGTGCGCGTGCGAGAGGAGGATGAGTGGAAGACGGCGTTTGGCACCCGATACAGCCACTTCGAGTACACCGTCATGCCGTTCGGGTTGACCAATGCCTCTGCAGTCTTCCAGCACCTGATGAATGACGTGTTCCAGGACATGTTGGACCGGTTTGTGGTTATATACCTGGACGATATTTTGATTTATTTTCCCAGGAAAGCCACCTCCAGCATGTCCACCAGGTCCTGCAGCATGCGGGAGCCTGCGGGAGCACCAACTTCTATGCGAAGTTGGAGAAATGTTTCTTCTTCCAGACTTCCATAGAGTTCCTTGGGCACATCATCTCCCCCGAAGGCATCGCTATGGACCCGCGCAAGGTAGAGGCCTTGTGTAGTTGGAAACCCCCTTGTCGGGTGAAGGACGTCCAGGGTCTGCTGGGGTTCGCCAACTACTACCGGACCTTCATCCCGGGCTTCGCCACCCTGACCTTGCCACTGACCCAACTCCTTCGCAAGAAGGTCCCATTCCAGTGGGGGCCCCTGCAGCAGCAGGCATTCGAGATTCTCAAGCGAGCCTTCATCACAGAGCCTGTCCTGAGGCATCCCAATCCACATCGTCCATTTGTGGTCGAGACAGATGCGTCCAATGTGGCGATTGGGGCGGTGCTGCTACAGGCCCCAGTGGATGGCGGCACTCTTTTTCTCTGCACTTACTACTCACGGAAACTCAATCCTTCCGAGCACAACTACACCATCTGGGAAAAAAGAGTTGCTGGCTATCAAGGCCGTGTTTGAGGCTTGGCGGCATCACCTTGAGGGGGCCCGACACCAGGTGGAGGTGCGGACGGACCATCGGAACCTGGAGCACCTCACGACGGCCAGGAAGTTGAACCAGCGGCAGATCCGGTGGTCGTTGTTTTTCACCCAGTTCAACTTCCATGTCACCTACATTCCGAGTAGCCACAACCAGAGAGCAGATGCTCTATCCCACAAGCCGGAGTACTTTTGCCCTAAGGATTCCCTTCCCCCACGGACGGTGCTGCCAGCAGAATCCTTGGCTGCGGTCCAGGAACCAGCGGACTTGCAGGCTCAGGTGCTGGAAGTGCAGCGCCGGGATGACTGGTCGCAGCAGCAGAAAGCAGAAGTCGGCCCCACGTCCCCATGGACTTTGGAGAAGGGCTTGCTGAAGCACCGGGGCTGGTTGTACGTGCCTACGAGTCCACTCAGAGCCCTCGTCATGAACCAGTGCCATGACAACCCCGCGGCGGGACACTTCAGTTTTTTTAAAACCCTAAACCTAGTGACACGGACTTTTTGGTGGCCTTGGGTACGGCATGACATGCACATGTACGTGACATCGTGTGTGACGTGCCAACAGGCCAAAGCTGCGTCTGGCCCACCTCCTGGACTCCTCCAGCCACTGCCGACACCGGAGAGACCATGGGGAGCCATCTCCATGGACTTCCTGACGGACCTGCCACCATCCACTACGTTTACAACCGTCCTCGTGGTGATGGATATGTTCACGAAAATGGCACATTTTATCCCATGCCATGGACTGCCATTGGCCCGCACCACAGCCCGTCTGTTCCTGCAACACATCTTCCGCCTCCACGGCCTGCCGGACAGGGTGGTTTCGGACTGCGGGGCCCAATTCATGGCCCGCTTCTGGAAAAGCCTGATGGCCGCGTTGGAGGTGCAGGTGTGCCTGTCATTGGCGCATCATCCAGAGACTGATGGGGAAACAGAGAAGGTCATCGGCATCCTAGAACAGTACCTCCACTGTTTCGTAAACCAGCAGGACAACTGGGCCGAGTACCTTTCCCTGGCGGAGTTCTCCTTTAACAACTCCCAACACACCTCCACCCAGATGACCCATTCCATGCCAACATAGAATACCATCCATGGCTTTTCCCTTTGTCGATTTCGGATTCCCCTGTTCCCGAGACCCAGGACTTCCTCTCAGAACTGCAGGCAGTGCAGCAACTGGTGCGTCGGCAGCTGATCTGGGCGAAAGAGGACTATAAATGGGTTGCTGACCACTCTCAACAGGCAACGCCACCGCTGGAAGTTGGAGATCAGGTATGGCTTTCCACGAAACACCTCCCCACGGACCGGCCAATGAAGAAACTGGACCACCACTTTATCGGTCCCTTCTCCGTCGAGGTAGTCATCAGCCCGGTGGCCTACCGGTTGACTCTACCATGCTCCATGTGGCTCCACCCTGTTTTCCATCGGTCCCTCCTGGCCCCTGAGGCCCCATCGTGCCATCTCCAATGCCCAATGACGCCTGCCCCCCCAGCCACAGTTGACGAGAACGACTCCATGACATATGAGGTGGATAGCATCCGGGACTCCTGTTGGCTGAAGGGGCGTTTTCAATATCTCATCACTTGGAAGGGATACGGGCCCGAGGATTTCTCTTGGGTGGATGCTTCTTCGGTTCAGGCCCCTGACTTGGTACAGGCCTTTCATGACCAGTTCCCATCCCGACCACATCCCAACCATCAGACTCGGGGGAAGGGCCCTGCGGTGGGGGATAGTGTTGTGAATCCGCCCCCCAAGGCTGACTTATCGGAGGGAGAAGGCTCCGAACATGAAGGAGTTGGCCAGGCCTCCCTCTCTAGGACCTTCCTCTCTGGCAATGCCTCAGGTGTCTCCCGAGGGAGGAGAGATTGGCCAGGAGCCAGGTATCTCCTCACAATCAGACAGTGATGGAGATAAGTCTTGGCTGGATCCACGCCAGTGTCGGAGAGACAAGTGCACACAGCAGAAAAGGAGGCGTGCCAGAGATTAAGCTGAGTCACTGGACCACACCCCACAGGGGATATAAGGGGGTGAGGTGGCCATTCAGACTCTGTGATGGACAAAACTAACTACTAGCGAGTCACATTGTATCTTTGCAACAACGATATCTGCCTTGGAATTAATACGGACTGGACTTGACAATTCTTGAACTGTGTGTATCTTGTTTGGCTTAATCTGTCGGAGGAACAACCCCTCCCTTTATGGATAAAGTTCTTGGCAAGCAGCTACTGGGTTGCTGCTAATCCTCTTATCAAAAGAATTTGTTGTCTGCCAGTTTTATTTAACCCCTGGATATCTGTTTGTGTGCGTGTGTGAGACAGGGACAGAACAAGACCTGAGCAATAATTTTTCATCGTCTGCTACCATTTGTCAGATATATATTGATGGTCGTGCTCATTTGGTTCTATGAGGAAGTTATTTGGTCAATACAGCTTCAGGTTCAAAAGTTGTTTTATTATTTACAAAATATATACATGCATACAATAATGAACAGGGTGTCCTGTTGCACCTTTTACCCTAACTGTATGACTCAGATGTTGAGAGGAGAGATAAGTTCACATGTTGTCTTGCTGAGAGATAGATGAGAGAGAGAAAAAAAACAGGGAAGATGTCCAAGTAGTTTCTGGGTAAAAGTCCAATAAAAGAGTTCATTGGCTGATATTGTCACATGTGAGGTCTGTAAAGACTTAACCCCATCTAGTCTCTGGTGCATCATATGCAGGCAATATTCTGACACTGATATCATAGATACTAATCTATACAACCAGAAAAAACAATAAAACATTTCTTATCTGAAAATTAGTGGTGTATGTGTATGTATGTGTGGAGGTGGCAAGAGTTTTGGGGTGTGTTTTGACAATTTGCGCTATAATTGTGTAATGAAATTTACAGACCTGGGTGAAAGTGTGAAACAATTGAGTTTTAATCCGCCTTAGGCATGAAAGATAGCTGGGTGATCTCAGCTGGACTCTCTCAGTCCAACTCATCTCACAGGATTGTTGCTGTGGAGAAAATAAAAGGAAGATATATTGAATCTATGTTCTGCTTTAAGTTATATGTAAGTCTAATAAAGCTGGGATATAAATAAATATAGAAGAAGCAGATGTGGAAAGTGCCAATCAGCCAAGGTATTATTTTTAGAAGAAAGGAACTGATTCTTAATTTTTTTTAAAAAGATACACTTTCTTGGCTAACAGTTCGCAGAATTTGAACAATCCTTAGTTCCTACAGAGAGATAGTATTTTATTTTTTGCCTTACATGTAACTTTTTTCTTTAACTTGTAATGTACCTGACAAAAAGAGAATGATCCTGTCAAGATCACCTTTTAAAAGTTTTTAAACTGGTAAGTCAATTTATTTTATTATAGCACAGAAATTTAGAGAACAAATATGAATAAAATATGTTCACATCTGCAATCACAAACCCTGCTAAAAGCATGATAGAAGATAAAGCTTGAAGGGAAATGTTGAGTTTCAAAAACAACATTTCTTCATGCCATGCTTTTTAAATGTTTACATCTTTGGCTAGTACGATGTTTGCAATTCAGAAGTTTGACTGAATATAAGTGACTTGTCTTTGTACAGTAGTTCTCTGCTCTGTGTTTCCTGGACAACTAACTGATAGTTCAGCTATATCAGTTCTATATAACAGTTATTCAAGTTACTGAAATTTGAGAAAAAACATTAATTTACCCGTATGAAAAATATTTTTTGTAATGTTGTAAAATTTGAGTCTGTTCATGAGTTTATAGTAGAAATATGTACATATACTGGATAATAACCTGCTTATAGTAATTTAAATTAGAAGGTTATGCTGTGAGATAAAGCTGGTTTCTATGTGGAAAGTAGAATAGTTTTCTTATGTTTGGTGCAGGCTTTTTTCAAGATGATGTTGGAGTAAAACTCGGAGCAGTTCCAGCCTTGTAATATATACATGTGTGAATATATATACACATAAGGGGATATTTTTAATAGTTTCAGAGAAATGGGAATAAAATAAATTATTACTGGTCTATCAAACATACTGCCAATGGGTATCTTAAAACAGTTTTATGCTATCTTCCAGGCTTTCTTGTAACTGTAATGGTGTAATTTAATTTAATTTAATAAATAAGTAGGAACCCAAAGATATACAATCCTTAAAACCATTTTATAAGGATGCCATTCAGACTCACAAAGTAGTAGTTTAGTGTGTTGTTTAAAAAATTTTCTAGAAAAGACAAATTATTAGAAGCAACAAAAATAATACAGAATAATTTCATCAGGTCCTTTTCAATAAATGATGGTTTTCTGATTGGCTTCTATTTTGCTATGATAATCTGTTAATAGATGAACCCCACCCATGACATCCATTTTGTGCTTATCCCTACAACATATTCCAAACTTCCAATTTGTCTACCAGCCCAAAATTGTTGCCTACTTCTGCCAAATAAATGCTACTTGTACACCAAGAAGTTTATATTTATGCATTTGGTACATATAGGCATACTAAATAATACTGGTTTCCCATAGGAATGAAACTATTTGTATGGAAAAAATTCAAGGAGGACAATGATGCTTATAGAAAGTATTTGATGAGGTTAAATGTCCCACTCACCCACCCAGACAGCAATAATTTAGCCGTATCTGATTAGCTGCATCTTCAGATTCTTTGTAATGCAGGGACTGATTCTTTTTCAATTTATGCAGTGGTTGAGAATGTGAGTTCTACATCAGAAAACTCACAGGGGCCCCAACTAAAATAGGTGCAGCTGTTGCTGAACTGTAAAACCTGGATGACAAAGTTTATGTTCAGTAGTGAGCTACGCTGGAGTCTTAGTTCAAAAGCATCTGAAAGACCTCAGAGTCTCTATCTTTAAATTGTAAAATCACTGAATCATCTTCAGAGTTAATTTGTTTTGAAGTTATGAGTTTAAAAATGATTGCATCACTTGGTCTTTGAATATGTTTTTAATTTGGGTGGGGAACCTTTGCAGTTGTTCTTCTTATTCTTCCTTCCTTCTTTGCTTTTACCTTTCAAAACTGTTTTCCAATGCAAGTAAAAGCCAGGAATATCATTTTAGGGCAGCTCCACATTCCCGTTCTTTTCACTCCACAAACTTTTAAAAGCAAATTGAAGGTGATCCATAAAAAGAAAAGAAACAGTATCCAGGCTCTTTTTTCCTATGAATAGAGAGAATGGGCGTTGGTACTTACCTGATACGCCTCTTCTCGGACTGTCGGGCACGGCAGTCAGGATGGGTGGTGACTTGGTAGAGTTGCTATTGGACCGGGTTAACTTGAAAAGAAGAAAGTCCCTCCTCCTGCCTGCTGACTGACAGTTTTGAGACAAGGGAGTAATTACAGGAAGACGTGTCTAGGGAGAGAAACCAACAACATTAGAAGACCCCAACCCCCTCCCGGAGGAGCTAGTGCCGGGACCGGCCTCCCCATGCAGGGTGGGGCTGACTGCCGTGCCCGACAGTCCGAGAAGAGGCGTATCAGGTAAGTACCAACGCCCATTCTCCTCCAGTCGGGCACGGCAGTCAGGATGGGACATACCAAAGCCATGTGTCCAGTCGGGAGGGAGGAGGCCGGTCCCAAGCTAGGAGGTTGAATGGACGCCTTGGAGGACTCTACGTCCGAAGGCCGCATCCGCCGACGCAAACGTGTCCAAGCGATAGTGGCGCACAAAAGGGGAAGGCGATGTCCAGGCTGCCGCCCGACAAATTTCTTCAATGGAGGCTCTGGTAGACCATGCTGCCGAAGTGGCCGCACTCCTTGTCGAATGTGCAGTTATTCTGCGTGGCACCGGAAGATCCGAGGCTTCATACGCCGCTGAAATGCACGCCTGAATCCATCACCCCAAGGTGGTAGAGGAAATTTTAGATCCCAAGGTAGCTGGTAAGAAGGATACGAAGAGGGCGTCCGAACGCCGGAAGGTCGCCGTACGGGAAACATACACCTTCAATGCTCGACGGACATCCAGGGTATGCCATCGCCTTTCAAGAGGATGTCTAGGGTTAGGGCAGAAGTTCGGGAGCACCAGTTCTTGTGCTCGATGGAAAATAGAATTTACTTTTGGGATGAAAGAGGGATCCAATCTCAGTACCACCCGATCCTGGTGGAAGATACAGAGCTCCTTACGAATGGACAGAGCTGCCATTTCAGAAATCCTGCGTGCGGAGGTGACAGCCACGAGAAAGGCGACCTTGAAAGAGAGGTGTTTCAAAGAAACGTCCCTTAGGGGCTCGAACGGAGGAGCTGTAAGAGCCCGGAGGACTTTGGGCAAATCCCAAGACGGGAAGCGGTGGATTGCAGGAGGACGGATGTTGGTAGCGCCGCGCAGGAACTGGCGAATCAGCGGGTCCTGTGACATTGGCTCTGATGAGGAACCGGACAAGACTGTGGAAAGGGCCGCTACCTGTCATCGAAGCGTATTAGGAGAAAGACCAGAGACAAAGCCCTCCTGCAGGAACTTGATGACGGAAAGAACTGATGCTGATGTCGGAGAGATACGCCGCCTTACACACCACAGAGAGAAAGCTCGCCAGGTAGCATCATAAATGCGGGTGGTCGAGGCCCGTCGTGCCGCCTGGATGGTTGAAATAGCGCCGGCCGAAAGGGGAAGTCTGGTCATAAACTCCCGCTCAATCGCCACGCGGTGAGATGGTACCAGTGCGGATCTGGATGTTCCAGCTGTCCCTGCTTGAGAACCAACAGGTTGTCCGGTATCCACCAAGGAGGCACCACCGACAGCGATCTGAGATCTGCGAACCAGGGGCGACGGTTCCAAGAAGGAGCGATGAGAATCAGTTCCACGCGTTCCTGGAGTAACTTCCGTACCACTCTGGGAAGCAGGTTGACTGGGGGAAAGGCATAAAGAAGTTGATTGGCTGGCCAAGGACTCCGCAGGGCATCCACCGCCTCTGCCCCGGGACAGGGAAACCTGGTGAAGAACCGAGGCAACTGGTGGTTGGTGGCACTGGCGAATAGATCCACCATTGGGAGTCCGAAACGGCAGACCAGTTCCTGAAATAGTCGAGGAGAGATGGACCATTCTGAGTGGTCGACTGGCGCCCGACTGAGTGAGTCGGCTGTGCGATTCAGAACTCCGGAGATGTGGGCCGCTTGTATTGACACTAAGTAGCTCTCTGCCCAGAGGCCTAACTGTCGTGCTTCCTTCATCAGAGCTCTGGAGCGGGTGCCCCTGAGACGGTTCACATGCGCCTTGGCTGTTACATTGTCGGTTAAGATTAAGACGTCCCGACGTAATACTTGGGTTTCGAAGGCCTTTAGAGCCATGAAGATGGCCCGCAGTTCTAGCACATTGATGTTCATCCCTCATTCGTGCGATGTCCAACGGCCCTGGGCCAGGTGGGGCCCCAGATGAGCTCCCCAGCCGGACAAGCTGGCATCCGTTGTGATTTGGAGACAGCTCGGTTCTCGGAACCTGGAACCCTTCAGTAGAGCTGCTGATGTCCACCAGGACAGGGACCGTATCACAGAGGGGGAAAGCACCAGTACCGTGGCTGAAGAGTCCCTGTGTGAGCGTTGGAAGGGCAGCAAGGCCCATTGTAAGTCCCTACTGTGCAAACGGGCCCAAGGGACTATCCCAAAGGTGGAGACCATCTTGCCAAGAAGTCGGGATAAGACTAAGATAGAAGAAGACCCTTGGCTCTGAACTCGGCCAGCTAACCCTCTAAGGCTGTCAACTCGGTCAGGAGATAGAAACACCTCCGATGACAGAGTATCAATCACCGCCCCCAGGTGAAGGATCCGGGTAGAAGGAGATAAATGGCTCTTAGCGACATTTACAGAGAAGCCATGAGACTGGAGAATTTGAAGGGTCCTAGATAGGTCAGACTGTGCTTGCTGCAATGATCTTGATAAGATCAAAACATCGTCCAGATAAAAGGACACTCTAATTGGAAGCGTGGCTACATAACCCATAAGGGCCGCCATAATTTTAGTAAAGGTTCTTGGGGCCGAGGATAACCCGAAGGGCAAGGCCCTATATTGGTAATGTTTATTGTTGAAACAAAATCTGAGGAATTTACGGTGTTCGGGAAGGATAGGGACGTGGAGGTAGGCCTCAGTTAAATCCACAGAACATAAAAAATCCCCTTCCCGAATGCCAAGTAAAATTGACTGCAAGGAGTGCATCTTGAACCAGCGGTAAGTTATGTGCCGGTTCAAGGATTTCAAGTCTAGGATAGGACGCCAGCCCCCCGAAGACTTTTGAACTAAAAATAACCTAGAGTAAAACCCTTGACCTAATTCGGAGGAAGGCACTGGTTCGATTGCTTTTATAGTTAACAAGTGATGGATCGCCGCAGAGACCAGGGGCCCTTTGGCACTATCAAAGGACACTGGACAACGAATAAACCTATTAGGTGGACTGGACAAAAATTCCAGGGAAAGGCCGAATTTAATGGTATCCTTTACCCATGCATCAGAAACTGTATCCTCCCAGGCCTGGGAGAAAAGGGCCAGATGACCCCCAAGTTCCTCTCGTGAAGAGCTACTAACGAGACCGTCGAAAGGGACGGTCCCTACCGCCTCTCTGACCTCTCTTGGGGGGATATCTGGGGCCTTGTCTGACCTGATTATCGTGAAAGTTCCCCCGTTGTTGGAAGGCACGATGGGACCTCTGTTGGAAATAGCCGTCTGAAGCTCGAAAGGACTGCGTACGAAAGGAGCCCGACAAGCGACCGTCCGATCTTTGCGACATGGCTGGTAATATCTTCCGGTGATCCCGGGTCTCGATTAAAAGAGGTTCCAGAGGAGGGCCAAAGAGCTTGTCACCCGAATATGGGGCTGAAGCCAGGCGCCACTTACTACGAACGTCGGCTTGCCAATATTTCAGCCAAAGCAGCCGTCGAGAAGTGACCGCGGAACCAATGGCCTTGGCAGAGAATCTGGCTGCAGACAAGGTGGCATCCACAGAATACTCTACTGCGGCTAGTATCTTGTTAATGTCATGGTGTGTTCTCACCTCAGAGGCCGGAATCCGTTCCTGTAACTGCTTCAGCCATAGGATCGAAGCCCGGTTAAAAAACGATGCAGAGATGCAGCTTGGACGGACCAGGCAGCCGCCTGGTGGCCCTTGATGAGAGTACGTTCTGCCTTTCTCTCCTCCGGACATAGGGATTCCTCAGCGGGACCTGAAGTAAGAGAAGGGGAGGATAAAGCCACAATCGGAGCATCCACGGAAGGGATCTGCAAAAGAGAAGCATACTCCGCCGCCAAATTAAATAAATGCCTATCCAGGCTGTTAGGGATTGGCCCTGTACTGGGATTCTTCCATTGCCTCTGCAAAACGTCTGTAAATAACTTAGGGGCTGGAACTATCTCCGTTTGTACTGTAGGCACGTCAAATAAGGAGGAAGAAGATGTGGAAGTCCCAGGTTGAGGTTGGTCGGAGGCCGCAGGGAGGCCAAGTCCTGTGGTGATCTGGGCCTTGTGTAACAGAGATCAGAACATCTGCGGCCGGAACAAACCGACAAAGGAGGGTTGGTCAGGCTCTAAGCCCTCATCCTCCGACAAGTCATTATCTATGACGGCCTGGCCCTCCTCCCCTGACAGTGATCCCTGGCTGTCTCTAGACGGGGAAGCTGCCCTAGCAGGAGCCTGAGAAGAGGCCTGCAAGGGTTGAGAGCTGACCGAAGGCGCCTGATGGCTCAAGTACTCTGAAACTTTAGATGATGCTCTCTCCTGTAACCCCTGGGCAATACCCTGTCGTATGGAATCAGCGATTAACTGAGCTAAGGCAGGGGTAACATCCAGCTTCTGACTTTGAGAAGCCTGTAGCTCAGGATTTCCGATTTCACTAGAAACAGCTTTTGGATTGTGAGACACTTGGGCAGGCGCAACTACAGAAGTCTCAGTCGGAAAAACCGTGGCTGTGTCAGGTACCCAGGAATCCCCCATAACGAAGATATCTGGAGAGAGAGGAGGTATTGGGTCGGGTTGTGGTAAGGCCCCATGCCTGGAAGAAGCCTGAAGGGACTCTGAATTTGAGGAATCCTCTGGAAGCCCTTTAGAGGAGGAAGCTGCCTTATTACAAGCTTTTTCCATGGCCCTGTGTCTCCTCCGTTCATCTCTGGACATAGGCTGCTCTTGAGAAATACTCGTTCTAGATTTCTTAGATTGAGAGCCAGAGGAAGATTCCCCTTCAGGGCCTCACTGTGGGTGAGGGCGTTTCCCCTTCTTGCCTTTAGTAGAAACAATAATATCAGCCATATAGAAGGTTGAACAAAATGGCCACCGGGACAAGGCAAATGGCTCACAGTAGTGACACAAAATGGAGGCTGAATTAGCCAAGGGCTCCCAAATGGCCTCTCACTCTCAGTTCAATAGGCCCCAACTGTGACAATGGACTGTACTCACTGCGCCCAATCGAAGCTCAATGGTTAGGGCAATACAAAGAAAAGTGCTAGCCAGCCAGTCGTAGCACATTAAAACAGCGCCGAGGCCGCCCACACGCCAAACCAGGCACACGCTATCCAATTGAGCCGTTCTCTGTCTTCAGAGGCTCGCGCTGTCGCCGCTATCCCTGAGAGCCTCGCTCCGCTTCCCAGAGGCTCCTGTTGAAGGCGGTGAGCAAACCGAGTGCTAGCCAGCCGGCAAAGCACTGGAATAGCGCGGAAACACGTCGCGCTAACAAGCAAGCCGCCGGGCGCTCGAATGCTGTAAATAGCGCTCCTTCGGCTGCAGGGCAGAATGGCCGACGTGACGGAGCGAACTCGTGCGCGTGGCAGGTGGATCGCCAGCCGGCAATTTCCACCTAGCGAGGTGGCATGGGAGCTAAGCAGCTGCAACGCTGAGAGAGAATCAGCCTCGCTTGTTTTTCTGCCTTCTGACGAATTTCGCCCTTTCTATAATTTTTTTTTTTTTTTTAGTTAGGACTGACAGAAGTCTCCCTAAACACGATCGGTCCTGACTCGACCGAGTCGAAAAACTGTCAGTCAGCAGGCAGGAGGAGGGACTTCCTTCTTTTCAAGTTAACCCGGTCCAATAGCAACTCTACCAAGTCACCACCCATCCTGACTGCCGTGCCCGATTGGAGGAGAAGATGGAAACTGGCAAAGCTCTCACCAATTTCTCTGCATTCACTTTGTTTGGGTTACTAAATGGAAAAAGCACAGTTGGGAAACTGGCAGATAGTAGTGCAATGATGTAGATTCAAAGGGCAAATCATGGGTCCATAAGTGGCCCGTTTGAACATTAAACCAAATGTATCTTTTCATCAAGAGTTATGCAACAGTTGTGGAGGAAACTGCTCAGTTCCAGGAGAAATATGCTTCAAATTATTTTGCCCTTCAAAACAGATTTCTTCATTGCCTTCCTCCTTAGCATTACTCTTAACAGAGTTGTATGACTACTGCAGGGATGGGTTCTACTTACCTTTACTACCGGTTCGCAATGGAGCTGTGTGCACATGCTCTTCTGCGCATGCGCAGAAGCATTTTCATGACGTCAGGGTCAGTGGGCGGAGCCTCCTGCCGGTTTTATTACCAGTTCTATAGAACCAGTGCGAACTGGGGGCAACCCACCACTGGACTACTGACCACACAAGGCCCACACCAGACTTTTTGGGACATATTGTCTAGTGATTTTTCCAGTTGTCCTTTAGGAAGGCTGTTAAAATGGACTTGTTTAGCAGAGACTTTTATCTGGCATGGTTCCAGTGGATTGAGAAGCCAGCAAACATTTATATAGGATGTACTATTGAGTTGCTTACTTGTTCATTGAGACCTCATTTTGTGTATACAGAATAGAAACATAATGAATGAATGAATGAATGAATGAATGAATGAATGAATGAATGAATCATCAACAACTTCATTCTAAAAGCACAGGGGACCAAGTGCTTCGGGAGATAAGTTCAGATGGGTACCTTATACATCTGAAAGCTCAAAGCATCTATTTTTCCTTAGGTACTCCAATTTTCCTCCCCTCCTTAACACAAAAGAGGCTTTTATATTTTCCAATACTCCCCAAATGCAATAAAGGCTCCACTGGATGGAACTGCAGAAATGAGAAATCAGTGCTGGCAAGTTGCATGTGACCCCTGTAATTAGATTTTTGTTTGTTTGTTGTTTGTATACAGTACCTATGTGGCATTCAGGAGCTGGGAAAAGAAGTAAGGGAAGATTCTTTTCAAAGGAAACACAAAGCCATTCCATCTGAATGGCTTAACTCTTTTTAATTGTTTAATTTAATTTGTTCTTAAAAACAGGAGTGTTTTAATTAGTATGGACCAAATTTATTTAATACGTTTTAAATTGTTTTTTAAATTTTATATTGTATGTGTTTTATCTTGGCTGTTCACCACCCTGAGTCCTTCGGGAGTAGGGCGGTATATAAATCTAAATAAACTGAAACTGAAACTGAAAAATTAAAACAAAGCAAAACCCTCAATCAATCAATCAATCAGAATAGAGCTGGAAGGGACCTTGGAGATCTTCTAGTCTAACCCCCTGCTCAAGCAGGAGACCCTATACCAGGGGTGTCAAGCTCACGTTGTCACGGCAGCGTCACATGACATATCGGGACCTTTTCCTCCTTCGCTAAACCGGGTGTGGCCATGGCCAGCATGTGATGCATCTGGCCTGCAGGCCGGGAGTTTGACAGCCCTTCTCTATACCATTTCAGACAAGTGACTGTACAGTCTCTTCTTAAAAACCTTCAACCTTCAGAAGTATCCACAACTTCTGACGGCAATAAACAATACTTTCAACTACATTGCAGCTGAACTAGAATTACATGGACTCATTTTCCCAGTGCTCATAGTACCCTGGAGCTTCTTTCTGACTGGCAAATAATCCAAATATAGGAGTGTCCTGATCAAAGCCTGGGTATTCCTTGTCAGATCATTTTTGGCTATTCCCTTTGTAATGATGTACTGTCAATAAATGTCTCACTTCAGAAGACACCTTGCAAGGATAGCCACTCAAATGAGTCCAAATTCCAGAGACAATAATAATCCTTCTAGTAAAGAATAGTTTTACCTCTGACATCCCTCTCCATTCAGTACTCCACTCAGATCACACTGCTAGAAGGGAGGGCTGCTCCTGACCTAGCTCTAGAAATGGGAGGAAAAACATTGGATGGCATTCCAGCTCAGCGACCTTTGCATATAGGAAAGATGAGTCCCTCTTATTCCCCACAGACAGCCCTAGTATGAAATGGGAAAGTGGAACATGCATTTCTCTAAATACGGGATGAATCTGCTTCTTGCTTTTAACCTACCCCTTAGATACATAATTTTACTTAAATAAATAAGGAAAATAAGAAGGGAAATAAAAGAATAGGAATTGAAATGTATTAATTAATTTGCATCATTATTCTAACAATAAAGAGCCTACAAAAATGCAATCATGGCCAATATTCCTTAACATACTCTGCCTTATTGGGTAAATGGTGACTTAAGTAAATGTATTTTCATTAGCATTTTGATTTCTTTTTGTAATTTCTGTAATTTTGTAGAAATTGAAGTATCAGAACAATTGTCCTGAAATTGTCCCCCCCCTTTATTTCTAATTAAAAATACCTTGAAATGGACTGTTCAGCCTTATTCAGCCTTTTGCCTTTTCTCTACTGAAAATGTCAAATAATTCCTATATCCTCTCCCCACCTTACCAGCTGCAGTAAACAGACAAAACAATGATAGTGTACTGAATTTCCTTCATGACAAGTATTTGCACACTTCACTCTTGAAAACTCAGTATGACAAGAAGGGGAGTTCTAGCTGCAGCTGTTTTTCCGGCCCTTCACACTTGCTGCTAAATGTAAACAGGCTTAGTGGGCCTCAGCTGGCTCCCAGTTGCTATGGGATGGATTGCTTCCACCACAAGTTCAGAGCAGGAGGTAGTGTAGTTATTTGGTACACATTGAGATTTTCAAGGAGTTCTAGCAGCCAGAAAAGAATCAAACAAGCTGATATATGTCCCTTCTTATGCATTGCTGTTGCTTAATATTCCTGATACTCTTGAAGCATCTTGTTCCCTAATATTTCCTGCAATTCAGCAGCTCTTAACATTGGTTCTAGCTTCCCAGAATGCCACATTGCAGTGATGTCTACAGGAGCAGTTACCAGCAGTGTTAGCTGAAAACTATGGCAATGAAGAAATGTTGTGTGTGTCATATTTTGTCCTATTTCTTCATAGCTGCAACTGGCAGAGCTCCTCTTAATTTGACAAAAGGGAAGGGAGGGAGGGAGGGAGGAAGGAGAGGCACTTCCTTTTCTCCAGGTCTCATTTTCCCATGACTCAGTCATGATTCAGACCTTGCAGTGCTCCTCCTCTTTGCTTCTTAATTTGTGGTTCAATTGCACAGATAGATTGCTCAGAAACCAATAGGTGGGATGGTTTTGCCCACAGATAGAGCAACTAGATCACATGCTAAAATGTAGGCAATTAAATTCTGATGACCAGATGAAATTGCAGAATAATTCTCTGCATATCCTGTTAACTGGAGATCTTTACATGATGTTTCTACAATTAAACTCAGGTATAAATTGCTTTTCTTGGTCTTACTACTATTATTATTATGATTGGTTGCAGTTAGACAGATATTTAGACTGGATTTGATACGTTGTACACATATCAAGTCTTTCCCAAGGATCTGGGATAGCTGAATATTATCTGATATTATTAAACTTATCATTGCAAGATGTAAGCTGTTCCAAATAAAACTGCCTTTTGCAACTGAGTGACAGTGATTTTGTCAATGCTGATGGTATTCAGATGGTATGACAGATGGTTTGGAATTGCATCCAAGGCATCTATTACTATTACTACCTTCTTTTGCCATGTCTTTCTACTTCTATTTGTAGGTTTTTATATTTTATGATTTTCTCCTGTTCTTTTTCTATTCTGCTGTCTTCAGCTACTGCCGTGTCCAATACCCAGACGTTTTTATCTTTTTTAATCAGCAATTATTACATTTTGGGTATTACGTGGCAGGTATTGCTCTATTTAAATTCCAAAACACTTTAGCTTCTTTGTTTTCTATTACTTTGTCTAATTTGGGTTCTTACCAATTCTTACAGTCAAATGATATTCCTTGCAACAATGAACCACTGTTGCTACTTTGTTATGCCGCTGCTTGTAGTCTGTGCAATGTTTTGCAGCATGTATACAGACGATTCACTGTTTCTTCAGCTTCTTTGTAAAGGTGGCAGTTGCTGTTTGTTTCTGTCTTCTTAGTTCTGGCTTTGTATGCATTTATTCTTAGAGCTTTTTCTTATGCAACCACAATTATACCTCTGTCTCTTTCTCCAACTTTCCTGCTCTTAGCCATTGTCAGGGCTTAGTATCTGCTTTGCCTACAATTTTCTTTAGAGCCATATACTACTTTGCATTGCCATGTCTTTTTCTGTTCTTCATTTGATCTTACTTATAGGCCAGTTTGATTTCTTTAGCTTGGTAAGCCTTCATAGTATACAAGCTTCAGTGGATCTTCTGTGTCCTTCAGATATTCTTTTACTGCTCTTTTTTCTTCTTCATCTTTCTGTTGTAGTTGCAACTTTATTATCATACAATAATAAAATATGGAAGTATTATTATTACTGCTGAATCCCTAAAGACTCTGAACATAGTATACTTCTACTATTAATGTAGAGATATTTCTGAATGTTCTCCGTTTCCCTAATTCTGTTTTAAAACTCTGTTCTCCCTCCAACATCGGATGATGTTGTTCTCTTTCATTCCTCAGGGAACAAGTACATGCAAGCCTTTGTGACTATTTTCTTCAATTAACTCCTGCCACGGGGATATGTCCTTCTTGAAAGTCTAAGAGTGATAAAAGTTCCATTGGAAAAGTTAGGTAAGTAACTTTGAAGCATAAATACGTTTTATGAAAGTACATGATTTGATAGTTCCTTCATTTCTTTTTATTAATTTATATTCCTTTATTAATTTATATTCTGGCCTTTGATTAATTAAGGTGACGATAACAATTAAAAATAACTATTCTAATTTGTGAAGGAAAAATGCAGAATTATTAGTTATGTTAATCAAGAACTTTGTCAAAACAAAAAGGACTGTGAAATTTCTGGTTCTTCAGAATTCTAAATCAGATAAGATGGAAAAGAAGCTGGTCTCACTATCAATCATCAACTTTCTTCTGAATGTTTGTAGAATGAAAATTGTAATATTGTTGTACAAAATAGGAACCCTGATATTATTATGAAGTTTCACTTCACAATAAAAACCTAAGATAAATAAATGGCGAGTCAGAAAATCGTGTATGTAGTTCAAGCAAATACACTACTCCCATCACTGCTTCTATTGGAATCCATTGGAACCTGTGGGAAAACAAGTTTTCATTCCAATTCACATTCTTCTCAGCTATTTTCCATTTCAGCCATAAGGCTATATAAGTTGCTCCTTTAATAATAGAAGGATTTAATGTTGAAAATGGACTCTTTTCAGATATTTTATGTAAATTTTATGTAAAAATATGAAAATCTTCTCAGTGACTAATATCCCGTGAAATCTGATTCGACTTTTTGTTAAATGAATTCAATGCTAGGGATCCAAGATTTTGGAAAGTTAACCCTCATTTGGATGTACTTGCCATTTAATGTATTTACATGCGTGAAAGCCATATTACAGCTCAATTAGTGTATATAGAGTTTTCACTATTTTGTTGTATCTCCAAAAATAAAACTCTTTTCAATGGGCACAATGGGTTAATCAAGTGCTAGGAGCTGCAAATCGTCAGTGAGTCATTTTTTCATCTCAAATATGGTAAGATTTATGAAGATGAAAAGTGATCTTTTCTTTCCCTGGTTAAAATTCAATGTGTTCTCTTATATATGGAAATCAACATGGTATTGTTACTATTATATGTTTCCAATATTTTTAAAAGCTTTGCATTGTCTCCCTTTAATAGTAAACAACACTGTCTTTTTCAGTAACAGGGAACAAGATGGACAATCTAATAAATGGAACAAATGATGTATCTACCACCACTGAATATGACTATAGTGATATGGTAACACCATGCCAAGCGAAGGCTGCCCAAAAATTTGGTTCCAATATCCTGCCAATCCTTTATTCTTTGGTATTTATTGTTGGTCTTTTGGGTAACATGCTAGTTGTACTGATTCTAATCAAATATAAGAAATTCAAAAGTATGACTGATATATATCTATTAAATTTAGCCATTTCTGATTTATTTTTCATTTTCTCAATCCCATTTCGGATTCATTATGTAGTAGATGAATGGGTATTTGGAGATGCAATGTGCAAAATTATTTCTGGAATCTATTATTTAAGCTTCTATAGTGGAAGCTTTTTCATAATCCTCTTGACTATTGATCGGTATTTAGCAATAGTCTATGCAGTGTTTGCATTAAAAGCCAGAACTGTATTCTATGGCATCATCACAAGCATTATTACCTGGGGCCTGGCAATTCTAGCCTGTTCACCAGGAATAATCTTTAATACGGCACAAAGAGAAAATGGTAGGATAACATGCTCTTTTCATTTTTCTCATCAAAGTCACTTTGTATGGAACATGTTCTTTACACTGGAACTGAACTTCATAGGCTTGATTTTTCCAATGATGGTTATGACTTTCTGCTATGCATGCATCATAAACACTTTGCTGAAATGCAGAAATGAGAAGAAGAACAAAGCAGTCAGGCTTATTTTTATCATAATGATTGTTTACTTTCTTTTCTGGGCCCCATACAATGTTGTTCTTCTGATCCAATTGTTCCAAACTGATTTATCCCTTGATAACTGCAGCAAGTTAAGTGGTATCGGTATAGCAATTCAAGTGACCGAAACACTTGCAATAGCTCATTGCTGTATCAATCCTGTGATCTATGCTTTTGCTGGTGAGAAATTTAGAAAATATACTATTACCTTTTTCCGAAAACATGGTGGTCACCATCTCTCAAAATACTGTATGTTTCTATACCGAGAACCTCTGGAACGGGCCAGTTCCACGTACTCTCATTCTACTGGAGAGCAAGACATTTCAGCAGTCTTATAAAGCATATATTTAGGGGAAAAATGAGTGTTTTTTATTGGTGCATTTTTATGGATTTCTGCAGTACAGGTAGTCCTCAACTTATGACCACAACCGAGCCCAACATTTCTATTGCTGGGTGAGACATTTGTTAAGTGAGTTTTGCCCCATTTAACAACCTTCCTTGCCACAATTAAGTAAATCACTGCAGTTGTTACATGTAACATGGTTAATTGAATCTTTCCCATTTACTTTACTTGTCAGAAGTTGGCAAAGGGGGATCATATGACCCAGGAACACTGGAACCATCATAAATATGAATCAGTTGCCAAGTGTCTGAATTTTGATCATGTGATCATGGGGATGCTACAATGGTCATAAGTGTCAAAAATGGTCATAAATCACTTTTTTCAGTGCCATTGTAACTTCAAAAGTGTCACTAAATGAACAGTTGTAAGTCAAGGACTACCTGTATTGGATTTAAGAAACTCCTTTCAAAGGAGTCAATACAATTTTGATGTGAAAAGGTATGTTGAAAGGTATGGATAAAGATTTGTTTTGCTATGTTAATTCACAAACCAAGCCATATATCAATGTTCATATAACATCAGTTGAATAATTGTAAATGTAATAAGGCACTTTGCAATAAGAGAAAAGAGCCTTTCTTGGGCAAAGCATATTGTAGTTGATTGCATTTGAGATAAGTTTCAAGCATCTTTTGCAGCAGGACATATGTTTACTAATTCTAACACAATATGAATGACTATGTAGGTTAGTTCAGTGACATTTAATATGCTCCAGTTCCTTATAAAAGCAAGACTTCCTCTTCTCTAAGTCCATCAAGGCTGCAATTCTGCCCATATTTCCTAGGAAGAAAACAGCTACAAGTTACAAATTGAGCTATACACGGTGGTTTTGTATTAATTTTAAATCATTAAATATTGCTTGCTCAAATTCTGGATTCTTGAATTTTTTTATTTCATAGGTTCATGGATCATAAATGGGACATTGGGGTAGCTCATTCCATTATAACATGACATAAAAAAGATTCTCCATCCAATGGGAAAAACAGTGCAACTTTAGAAGACTATTTCAAGGAGCCAGGGAAGACTCTAAGTGGAATTAGGATTCTCCAAAGTACTTATAAGGTTTCAGTCAGATTGAAATTCTGTAATGTGAATTAAATACTTCTCTATTAAGAATGACTTCCACTACCATTTACCCAACAATTATTCTGGAATTTTCTTTGGTCTGAGAACATCAATAATACACTCACATTTGCAATGTTGTACAAGTCTGGTCAAAGACACATCCAACATACAAAAAGGATATTTTGTGCTGCAAAAAGCACACTCACTGAGGAAAACTAGTAACATTTGGATCTTTTCAGCTTAGAAAAAAATCAAATGCACAAAAGAATACCAAATAGAAATGTGGTTAATGTGTTCTTCCTTACAGTATATAAATGTTTGCTCAGTGATTAAGCTAAATAAATGTAAACATGTAACCCAATTTGCAGCTAAATTAGTATTGACATCCAACAATTTCATTTTTTTAAGGGATGCTTCAGCCATCAAATCCCAGAGATCTCCTGCACAGTAGATGGCATCATTATCCATACGGTGTAAAGAGATCATATGGGAGAAATTCCTTCCTTCCTTCCTTCCTTCCTTCCTTCCTTCCTTCCTTCCTCCCTTCCCTTCCCTTCCCTTCCCTTCCCTCTGGGAGGGGGAGTGGCTCTGGGGTAAAGGAGGTCCTGAGAGGCCTACAGAACCACCTGCCCCGGGCCTCCCAAATCCTTCCACAAGGGACCCTGTGCTCCATTGCCTGTCCTCTGTGGTCTCTGCAGGCTTTGGGAGTGATTCCCACCCCTCTAGGTCCCATTCCTCCTCCCCTTTCCATCCCAAATCACCAATCACTCAATTGTCTTCTGTATATCTCTGGAGCTTCCATTAGGGAAGCAGGCCACCCCAGCACTTTAGCATCTCTGCAGGTCGCATGGTACTATCCTGAAAGTGGACACCATTTTCAGAGCACCCACAATTCATTGCAACTGCCCTGAAAGTGGCACCTGCTTCAAGGATAAAACCTAGGGATACTGAGAAGTAGAGTGACTGTTTTCCCCAACACAAACTCTGGAGGTCTGAAGTTCTACAGAAGGTAAATGAATGATCATTGACAAGAGTTGGGGAGGAAGGTCTGTGACTGGTGGAGCAGGAAGCAAGCCCAAGGCCTGCGAGGACTCAATGGGGCACAAAAACAGGCCCAAACAGGAACATGGTGGGATGAGATGGCCGTTTTCGCCATCCCCAGGCTCCTAGAAAGGCTCTGGAGCCTGGGGAGAGCGAAAAACTAGCCTGGTCCCATTGGAAGTCAGCAAATGGGCCATTTCCAACCTCCAGAGGGCCTCCGTGGGGGTGGGGAAGGCCATTTTCACCCTTCCCAGGCTCCTAGAAAGGCTCTGGAGAGCAAGAAATGGGCCTACCGGACCCACTGTGCCATCATGTGCCAAAAGCGGGGGAGTTGTGCGTGCACGACCCCCCTGCACTTCCCCGCTTTTGGCACGTGATGGCAAAAAGGTTAGCCATCACTGGTGTAGGGAATAATATGTTAACTAATCCAGGCTCCAACAAAGTTTCTGATTAACAGCCTTTGAATTCCTTTAAACTCACAGCAAACATAAAAATTAATTAAACACTTAACTCAATGTAAATATATTTATAACAGTTTAAATAAAGGGACTCCATCCACATCAGTTGATTTAAGCAATCCCTTGGCCAGGATCAACACACCCGTGTCCCTCAAGTGTCACCCTAGAACCAGCACATACACACATCCACATCTCTCAAGGCCCACACCAATGACATGTTCCCCTATAAAACTCTTTTGTACCTCATTTTCTCTGTAGTTACCCCTGCAAGCAAACCTCTTTGATTAGGGAATGAATAAATCTCCTTTCCTTACAGTTGTCTGGATTTCATTTTCATTTGTTCTTGTGGAATCTCACCTCAAGTTGGAACCCCAAATTATTCTTCTGACAGTCAGAAGGGTGAATTCTCACATCACAGGTTCTGCTAAGATTTCGAAGTCCATGCTTGGGAACACAACTATACTTTGATGCCTTCTGAAAAACTGGCGGTACTGTATGGCAGAGGCAGCAACTGAAAATACCTACTCCTCAGGTCCTTCATCAAGGAGACCTACAGTATGCCTATATTGATGAATCCAATAGGATTGGTAGAAACAATGCGGGAGAAGTAGTTTTGCAAATAACCTGCCCAATGCCATGAAAGGTTTTAGATATAACAACCAAAACTTGAATTTTCCCCAGAAGCAAATAAGCAACCAATGCAGCTTGTGGAGCAGTGATATGACATGCATTCCAAGGCACATTCATAACTGCCTGTGTCACTGCATTCTGCACTAGCTATAGCTTTTGGATGCTCTTCAAGGGCAGCACTATATAAAGCAACAATCCATTTGGAAGGTGACTAAGACATGAGTGGGTGTTGAGCTGAAGCCTGTTCTTCCCTACCCAAACTATTACAATTTACAGACAATGAACCATAACTTCCAATGCATCCCTTCGTAGGCTAGGAGCAGAGATATAAAGCAGAGTATCATCAGCATATTGATGATATCTCACCCCATTTTGGCAAATGACCTCACCCAGTGGTTCCAATAAATGTTAAATAAAAGTGGGGAGAGCCCCCTTGAGTCCTGAAGCAGCACCCAATACTTTGGGCTAGATATCTGCTCCCAATCAACATCCAATGCATTATGATCAATGGTCTCAAAAGTTGATGAGAAGTCAGGAAGAGCAAGAATGGGCATACTACACACACACACACACACACACACACACACACACACACAGAGGAGATAATATATTAAATTAAGATAAAACCACAATAAAATCACCATACTATAGATGTAGTGACATCATCCCAAGTGCCTTGGAATTTCCTGAGGAGACATTCTAGAACTATATGTATTATAATTTGTTCTGGTGCACGATAGTTGCATTTCTGGCTCTTGGCCATTCCCCACTTAAAAAGCTTTGCTTAAGTTCTGGCATAGCCTGTCCTGATTCTATTCAGGTGACTCCATATTTTTTGGTGTGGGGGGCAACTGTATTCCTCGAAGTGGTTTTGTTGGATCTGTGTGATCTGTTAAGACCACACAGAGTACACCATTATACTCTGAGTACACCACAGAGTACACCACACAGAGTACACCACAGAGTACACCGTTGTGGAAGTAGTCTATACTCATACCCTGTGGCATGATTGTTAAATCTGGACTATTTTACAGGGTTGATAGTATTATAAGCATACTAAAGGCAGTTCTTGACTGTAGCCCAACTCTGAAATAAGATTGGAGGGTGTTCAAAAACTTTATATTCTCCAGAGCTCTTTGAAGCTGCAATCTCGTCCTCCTACTCATTCTCATTATCTAAGCTTCAATTCGATTCACAGTCTGGGACTGGTAAAAACTTAAAAGTTCAGGTCCTAACCAAGGACCTAAGAGCTGTTAAGGTAAGTATATTATTATTATCAGTATCATTGTTATTAATCATCATAAATCAGCCAGATGTTCAGACTGAGTTTGGCATTTTTGTGTACCTATTGAGTCCTTATCAAAGACCTGAGATAGGCAGATCTGGATGTTTGATGATGTTACAGATATCGTTGCAGGATGAAAGCTGTTCCAAGTAAAGTCTCCTTCTGCAATTGACCGATGGAGAATTTGTCAATGCCAATGACAAATGGTGTTCAAGTGGTGCTCTGGTTGTTTTGAAATTGCATCCAAGGCGCGTATTACTATTGGTACTAACCTTACTTGCCTTTGCCACAGTCGTTCTATTTCTATTTGTATGTCTCTGTATTTTCTTATCTTCTCCAATTCTTTCTCTTCTATTCTGCTGTCTCCAGGCATTGCCACATTTACTATCCAGACTTTTTTGTCTTTCTTATCAACAATTGTTAAGTCTGTTAAGTTTTGTGGCAGGTGCCTGTCTGTTTGAATTCTAAAATCCCAGAGCAATTTAACTTCCTCATTTTCTATGACTTTCTCTATTTTATGGTCCCACCACTTCTTGCTTGCAGGCAATGATATTCTTGCAGATTTTCCAGTGCAGCATTGCTGCTACTTTGTCATGCCACCGTTTGTAGTCAGTCTGTGTAATCTTCTTGCAGCAGCTTACCAGGTGGTCCACAGTTTCCTCAACCCCTTTGCATAGGCGACACTTACTGTCTGTTGCTGTCTTCTCAATTCTGGCTTTGTATACATTTGTCCTTAAGGAGTGATCTTGTGCAGCCAGAATTAGTCCCTCAGTCTCCTTCTTCAACTTTCCTTCTCTTAGCCATTGCCAGGTCTTGTTATTATCTGCTTTCCCTGCTATTTTTTAAATGTACTGGTCACATAGTGCTTTGTCTTCCCATGTCTCCATTCTGATCTTCATTTGGTCTTTCTCATAGGCCAGTTTGGTCTTTCCAGTAGTCAGTAAGCCTTCCTAATATACTAACTTCAGTGCATCTTCATCATTGTCCTTCAGATAATCTTCCAAAGCCATTTTTTTCTTTTTCAACCATCTGATGTACTTGCAATATTCCACACCCACCTATTTGCGTTGGTAGATAGAGTCTGTCAATGTCACTGCGAGAATGAAGGGCATGATTCATTGTCATTATTTTTCTGGTCTTCCTAACCATTGTTTTTAGTTCTGCTTGAGTCCAGTTCACTATTCCAGCTGTATCTAATGACTGGTATTGCTCAGGTGTTGATTGCCTTGATTGTATTTCCTCCATTTGAGTTTGGACTTTAAGATCTTCTTCATTCTCTTGATGTATTCATCTCTAATCTTTTTCTTGACTTCAGTGTGCTTGATGTTTTCAGTTTCAAGGTTATTCAGGTATTTGTAGTAATCATTCTCATCCAGACTCTTAATGTTATTTTTGTGGGGCATCTTGATTGTTTCAGTTTTCACTATTTTTCCTTGTTTGATTATATATCAATGGAAAGATAATTTAATCAAGAATGTAATGCAACAAAGTTTGTTCAATTATCTGTATTTTATGAAAAGTTATAGCCAAATAATCAGAAAAAGGAAGCACAACTTGCTTAGGTTGATATCAGGTAGTTTTCCTTCATCTGATTGTAGCCAATGAGCATGAGTGTTCATGTCATCATGCTGATGACAATCAGGTGTCATCTTGTTTTGGCAATGAGCCAATCAGATCACAGTAGGATTCAGTTATTGATGTCATGTATTGAAGCTGAGAGGAAGACATTTATCAGTGTGTTATGTGATCACAATCAAATTGGTTGGGTTTTTTGTGTTCTTTCATTTAGTGAGCTTCTAAAACTTAATAAAATTAAAGTAATGGTCACTCAGAAAGTGATGTAAAATAATATTATTAAGTGAACAAGGCTACAGTTATAAATAAATTAGAAGAAAAATTGGTGGAAACTTAACCAAAGGTGGCATTTTTAAGTTTTTGAAGAGGTATAAGGAGACTCAGTCACTACAAAACCACACCGGTAAAGGCAGGAAAAGGTGCACAACAGCAACTGATGATAGAAGAATTAAGAGACTGTTCCTGTCAGGGCATTTATTAATCCCATTTTTGGCTCTGGGACTAATTACCCTGGTTTAGAGGAGGAGATGAATAGAGGCTTATTCCAAGTTGCAATAATCTGAAAAGAAACGCGAAGGAAGGTTTCTAATAAAACTCATTTATTTGTTATAAAGAAAATAAAACACCTCACTAACTAAGAAAAGTAAATTTCTACATTTTTGAAAATAATTCTTGCCGGCTATGTCAGCTGGACCTTGGCAAGAGAACAAAGGAAAAAGTGTGTGAAGAACAAGTGAAGGATTGTGGGTGGATGCGGAAACACGTAGCTTACTGATAAGAAGTTGGCAAGCTACGGAGAGCCAGACAGTCCAGAAATAATGAGCTCAGCTGGTAAATAAAATAACGCAGTGACATTCCCCTTCTTTGCCAGTTGAGCGAATATCAGTTCATCATCAAATAAGGCACATCTTCTTACGCAGATACTCGTGTTGAGCTGCTGGAAGTGGTTTGTTGAGCATATCAGCAATTTGATCATGTGTAGATACATATTGCATTTTGACAAAACCTTTTTTCACTAAATGCTTTATGTTTTGATAACGAATGTCAATGTGTCTGGACCTAGAACCTGTAAAATGTGATTCAGAAATATAAACCACCGATTCATTGTCTTCCATCACGGTGATCGGTCGGATCGGGTGTGTCCAGATATCTGTGACTAAAGCATCAAACCAAGTTAGAGAATTACATGCATCTGAAATACAAGCATATTCAGCTTCAGTAGATGAACAAGAAACAAAATTCTGTTTACGTACTTGCCAATAAACAGGACATCCATTTAAGAACATCATATAACCTGAAGTACTTTTACGTGATTTCTTATCACTTGCCCAATCAGAATCTGCATAACAACTTAATTCTGCATAATCAGTATGTGTTGATTCTAACAATAACTTCATGTGTTTAGTGTATTTTAGGTATCTCAATAATTTCTTAATACATGTCCAATGAAACTGTTTTGCCTTACCTACGTGTCAAGATAAGAGATTAACACTAAGTGCAATGTCAGGTCTGGTCCAACTACTAATGTACAATAGTGACCCAATGACTGAACGATAAAGTGTTTGATCCTCGAACTCAGAACTTTCTTCTTGTGTCAAGTTATGAAAATCTGTTTGCATGGGTGTCTTTGTTGTGTTAGCATCTTTCATGTTGCAATGATGCAAAACTTGTTCAATTTTATCTTCTTGTGAAAGACTAAACCCCTTCTGTGTTTTTTCAATCTGAACACCTAAATAAGTGCTAATGTGACCTAATGATTTCAGTGTGAAGTATCTCTGCAAAGCTTTGGCAAAAATTTCATTCATTTTCTTATTTGGACCAATATAAACAATATCATCAACATAAACAAGAACTATCTCATATGCATTGTTAGATCTTTTTGTGAACACGCACTCATCAGTTTCGGACTTAATAAAGCCCATTGAATTTAGTTTGTCAGTAAGACATAAGTACCACATTAAACCAGATTGTTTCAGACCATAGAGACTTTTGTTTAGGAACCAGGTATCCCCTTCTTGCTGTCGGAATCCTGGAGGATTTCTCACGTAGATCTCTTCGTCTAGGTCTGCATGTAGATAAGCCGTGTCAACATCAAACTGGAAAACTTCTAAACCAAGGATAGTTGCAGTTGCTAAAGCAATTTTTACACTCTCAGTTCTAACTGTCGGTGAGTAAGTATTTGTGTAGTCCTCAGGATAACGTTGAGCGAAACCCTGAGCTACAAGTCTGGCTTTGTACAGTGACTCACCATTTGGTTTCTTTTTGATTCTGTAGACCCATCGAGTGCCAATGACCTTTTTGTTTGCTGGAGGTTTTGCAGGTGTAAATACTTTAAGTTTCTTTAGACTGTCCATTTCAACCTGCATTGCTTCATACCATTTGTCTTGCTCTGAATCAGGGAGCTGCTTGATTTGTGTGAAATTATCAGGTGGAAGTGTAACATTGCAAATCAAAGGCAAGGGTGCTTTTGTCAGTTGCCAAGAATATCATTGTGGAGGGATTCCTTTTGTGGCCCTCTTGGAACGTCTCGGAACAACTGTCCAATCTTCTTCTGCTTCGTCCTCGTCCTCACTTTCATCGCTAGCGTCAGCATCCGCGGCTTGCGAAGACGGAACATTGGGTTGAGAAGAATCAGTGGAATCTTGATCATCAATCTGCGTAGCATCAGCAGTATCATCTCTGGGAAAATAAACTCCAGGATCATTGGAATGAATCCTGGACTAGTCAATATCTTCTTCAAAATTTGCAGATTGGGAAATCACAATTGCATGTTTAGAGTCAATAAATTTGCTCCACTTTGAATTATCATCAATACCCATAAATCTCAGTCTCTTTGCTGCTGGACTTCCTTTTCTTCTTTGAGCTAAGGGAATGTTCACCATAGCGTATGAACCAAAAATATGGATGTTTTTAAGATCGGGCTTATAGCCATACAACATAAAGAAAGGAGTCTGATTTGTTACACTGCTCCAAGTACAGTTGACAATGTAATTTGCATACTTGGTAGCTTCACCCCAGTATATCATATCAAGGTTGGCGTCTTCTAGGAGACAACGCATCATGGTTTGCAGTACCTCTCCGTTGTGAGCCGATGTGTCAGGGGCTGAAGTCTGATGAAGAATTCCATTCTTACCCATCCAGTCCTGGAAATGCTGAGACATGAACTCGGCACCACGATCACTCTGGATTCTGGCGATGCGAACTTGATGTTGGGTAGAAACAAGGGTTGCAAAGTCTTTAAAGATCTGAAAAGTCTCTAATTTTTCTTTCATAGGATATACATATCCATATCTAGAGTAATTATCAACAATTGTTAGAAAATATTTTCTACCACCAAATGATGGCGGGAAAGGACCAACTATGTCAATGTGAACCAAATCAAAAATGCGTGTTGACAGGCGTGTAGCGCGTTTGGGAATGGCTGCTGCTTTGGATTTGGCCTTCTTGCATACAGCACAATCCAAAAACACCTTACACCCCTTTAGATCCAAACCTTTTGCGAACTCCGGCATCTTCCTAAGAACACGGAAACTGGCATGCCCCAATCTTCTATGCCATTTGTGGATACACCTGGAATGCAAAGGTTTACCAGTTAGTGAATTCTCAACATTAACATTTTTATGCGGAACCTCAGGTTTGCTCTGAGCAACTCTATTTTTGTTGGCTTTAGGAGCCTTAGGAATAGCAACAGGATCTCTCTCTGGAGCATCTCTATCTGGGCCTGTGCGTTCCCTTTTTGGAGTTTGCATACTTGCCTGTGTTTGTGTTTTAGGCTTTGGCTTTAAGTAATAAACACCACCAATTAATATGGTTTCAGCAACAATATCTCCATCTTTAACTATGTAACTTGCTTTTTCAAGGTGGTGAACTTGGAACTTTAACATTCTAGACAAGTGACACTGACTAAGCAAATTACTGGTTGCTGTTGGTATGTAATAAACATCAGGAATGAATGCATCGAGCTCTTCAACATAAACAGTTCCTTTTCCTTTGACCTGACAAGGATGATTTGAAAAAGAGTAAAGTTCACGTAGTTCTGGTTCAGGCTCGTGCATCTCTGTGAAAAGTTCCTTTCTGTAGGTAACATGCAATGCTGCACCACTGTCCAAAGTCCACAGGAGTCGTCTGTCGTACTCTGGTTGAGGCTGTGGATCATTGGTTAAAGCCAATGTGGTGAGTGGAGTTTGTGGATCACGCCGGGGACCACGACGACCTTGTCTACCGCCTCTGCCTCTGCCTCTGGAGTCTGTTCCTCTGGGCTGGTACGTGACGGGAGCTGGAACTCGTTGGGGACAATCCCGGGTGGCATGTCCCACACGATTGCAGGTGTTGCATCTTGGCATCCTTGGAGCGTAGGTCCTTCCTCAGAAGGGGCGCCTAGCTGGAGCTCTTGATGCGGGTGGTCCTCTCAAATGTGGCGTGGCCAACATGAATGCCTCTTCTTCAATTAAAAGTCTACAGACATTGTCCACTGTGCGTTGAGCAATTGGGACTTGGTTAATTTTTGTAACAGCATCTTTCCATTCATAATTCAAAGAGTTAATAATGATGCTGATCATTTGAATATCTTCAATGTTATGGCCTCTTTCTCTCAATTCTGTTCTCAGACCTTTCAGTTTGGTCAAATGTCCTCCAATTTGTTCACCAGGTTTCAATCTCGAACCGTGGAGTTCAGACATGAGTAAACATGAAGATTCAATTGAGATAGGCCTGTAGCAATTTTCCAATTCAGCCCAAATTTGTCGGGCTGTTGTATTTGGTGGGAAAGTGACCTGCAGTTCAGTATCCATGGACATCAATAATGTTGTGCGAGCCCTTATCTCTAAATCTCTTATTGCATAAGTCCAAGGTGGAGCAGGTGGGTTAAATACCATACAGTGCGTTCCTTCTCTAAGAAGCAATAGTGTAATCTCACTGACCCAGGCTTTGTAATTGTGTCCTGACATTTTTAGTTTTGACTCACCAGTTAGTGGAGAGACAGAAAGTGCCTGGTAAGGAGCCTGCACTTGGTATGCTGGCTGTGCTGGCAGGAATGCCTGTGGTATTTGCTGTGCCTGTTGTGGACCTAAAAATGGTCTTGGTTGTGCCATTGGAGGTGGGCCAGGAGGTGGCCCTCTTTGCACTTGTGGCTGGGGCACATATGCAGGCATTTGTAGCTGCTGTGGCTGATGCACTGGAATCTGCTGTGTTCCAGTTGCCATTTGTGCTTGAGCTGCAATATTGGCATGACCTGCTGGAGATGCAGTCATTTGCCTTTGCTGTGTTCCATCTAAAAGGACACCAACACCGCCAGGGGGTGTTTGAGTTTGGGCCTGTGGAAACACTTGTGGCATTTCAGCTTCTTGTAGTAAATTACTTTTGCCAGCAGATGGTGCTGCACCTTTGGGCAGCTTTGCATACGTGGCATTGTATGCTTTAGAGTAGGAATGGTTATGTAAGACATGTGTAACTTGATCAGGGAGACTTTCATGTGACCTATGCAGTGCTCTCTGCCTTAATTGGCCTGACACAAAATCCACCAGGGGGAGTGTCTTTGGCTCCGGAGAAGAAAGCAATATGGCGCTTTTTGAAAAATTTAAGTTATCTCCCATATCTTGCTCAAGCATAGATATAGCCATTTTTGCCTGGGATAGCTGCTGTTCATAAATTTTTATACGGTCACGATAGGCTTTCATAGCCAGCTCATCCAGGGTGAGTTTAGAGCTTCGAGGAGAATAATGAATTTTTCTCTCTCTGCGTGGGAGGAATTTTGCTCAGCAGTGGGCTTTGGCCTTGCATCGAGCGTTACAAATTCAGAAGGTTCTGGGAAGACTTTTTCAGAGCTTGGAAGATCAGAAGAAAATGTTACTGACCTCAGTCGTAAATCATCATCTTCAAAAACAGCTTCTGTCTTATCTGTCTTCATTTCTGTTCCCACGGCTTTTTCTTGTTCCAGGCGTGTGGCTGTAGTAAGGGGCTGGAAATCTGGAAACCACCTTTCTGCCACCTTCTCAGCAAAATACATTTTGTATTTGTTTTACTTCTGTTTCGGCATCTCAGCAATATAATTAGCGTACCTCAGTAGCTAAAAACTAATTGCCTATGCGCTCTTATCAGAAGTAACAAAACAAGGAAAAAGCCATAAATCAAACCATCCGAGCTGCCAGATGTCAGGGCATTTATTAATCCCATTTTTGGCTCTGGGACTAATTACCCTGGTTTAGAGGAGGAGATGAATCGAGGCTTATTCCAAATTGCAATAATCTGAAAAGAAACGCGAAGGAAGGTTTCTAATAAAACTCATTTATTTGTTATAAAGAAAATAAAACACCTCACTAACTAAGAAAAGTAAATTTCTACATTTTTGAAAATAATTCTTGTCGGCTATGTCAGCCGGACCTTGGCAAGAGAACAAAGGAAAAAGTGTGTGAAGAGCAAGTGAAGGAATGTGGGTGGATGCGGAAACACGTAGCTTACTGATAAGAAGTTGGCAAGCTACGGAGAGCCAGACAGTCCAGAAATAATGAGCTCAGCTGGTAAATAAAATAACGCAGTGACAGTGCCTACGTGACAGAAGAAAATCATCTGAATGTATACAAGATGAAATGGCACAATGGAATGTGAAGTTGAATGCAGGGGCAGTTTGGCGCAGACTGCAGGCATTTGGCTTAAAATCTAGAATTCCATGAAAAAAACCACTTTTATCTCTCAAACAAAGGTTTAAAAGCATTACATTCTTGATTAAATTGTCTTTCCATTGATATATAATTTTATGGTACTACTCCCCAAAAAAAGTGGTCTTATTAGCCATCAAAACTCAAAAATACACTTTTCCCAAAAGGTTTCCACAATTTTGGCCACTACTGTACTTAGATCAAACATGAACGATGTAAGAAGATAGAAGATCCCAAGGGAGGAGCATGGGAGATGTGCCAAGAAGTCAGTAAGAGTTGAAATATGAAAATGGGCAAGAGATGAGGGATAGATACAGAATACTTCCTAATACAGGAGTTGTTTTATTAAGAATTAATAAATTAGAAATTAGAAATGGGGAAAATATTACTATGGATATTCTTATATAACATTATATAATTATTATGTAGATGTAAAGATTATAAGTTGAAAGATGACCTTATGTGTTTTAACAATGGCTAGATAATAGAAGCAAAAGTTAGAAACTAAAAGATTAAGAGTATGATTAATTAAACAATGAAGATTTATTAGTATGGAGAAGCAAATATTACTATTAATATGTGATTACAATTAGTTATGATTATTACTGTCATTATTATTAGTACTTCTTAAAAGGCACTCAGTCAACACACTGTTCATGTGGATATTGAGTTTTTATGTAATTTTAAGAAAAAATTATAAATAAAATAATAATAATAAAAAAGAACAAGCACTACAAATTAATGCCATGAAAGCGACAATACAAAAATCCACTGACAATGCAAACTGCCGACTTTGCAATGACAAAGTTGAAATTGTTTCACACTTAATATGTGAATACAGCAAAATCGCGCAAACTGATTACAAAGCTAGACACGACCAAGTTGCTAAACTAATCCATTGCTCATTATGTAAAAAATACTATTTACCTGTATCTGAAAAGTCATGGGAACACAAAGTGGAAAAAGTTGTCGAAAATGAGAAGGTGAAGATCTTGTGGGACTTTCGAATACAGAGGGATTGTCATTTAGAACACAACATGCTAGATATCAAATTGTTGAAAACTGAAGCATACAATTTATTGATATCGCTATACCAAGAGATACCAGAGTCGAAGAAAAAGTACTAGAAAAAAATCATGAAATATTGCAACCTGGCCATTGAAACTACTTGATGAAACATGTGACAGTGATACCCATTGTCATTGGGGCACTTGACACCATGTCCAAGAATTTTACAAAAGATATCAAGAAATTACCGCTTCCTGCAATAACACCAGTGGAACTACAAAAAACTGAGCTACGTGGAACATCATGCATTTTAAGAAGATACTTGGTCAATACCTAGGATGCTGGCAGCAACCTGTATCAACCATCAGTGCCAGTCAATAATATTTGTGATACATCTTTAAATGTTCAGTTGACTGAGTTTCATGTTTAATGAATAAAATGAATAAAATAATAAAATAAAATAAATAAAATAAAAATAGATTTAATTTTCAATTTGGTTCTCAGTCTGGGACTGGTAAAAACTTAACAACTCAAGTCCTAACCAAGAGCCTACCATAATAGTTGTTAAGGTAACATTTGAGTATATAGGCAATATATATAGGCAGTATATATAGTATATAGGCAGTTCCAAGTAAGGTGGTTTTTTGCAAAGTTAGACAATTCAGGTCTAATAAGTTCAAAATTTCCATAAACCTAGGCAGCCATTTGGGTATTGCTCCAAGGGCTCCTATTACTACTGGTACAACTATTGATTTCTTCCTCCACAATAGCTCAACTTCAATTTTCTAATCACAATATTTTGTTATTTTTTCTAGCTTTTTTTTTCAATTTAGGCATCACCTAATATTGCAATATCAATAAACCAGATTTTTTTTTCTTTTCCACTGTAGTGATGTCAGGCGTGTTGTGGGCCAGATATCTGTCTGTTTGGATCCAAAAGTTCCACAGGATCTTGACCTGGTCATTTTCAAGAACTTTGTCAATGTGGTGTTCTCAGTGATTTTTACTGCATTTGAACCCAAATTTTTTGCAAAGCTTCCAAGGTATGATTTTGGCAACTTGATTATGATGTTGTAGATCACAGGTGTCAAACTCACCACGTCATGTAGTTATCACGTGAGGTTTCACGATGTTTTCCCCATTTGCAGAGCTGGTGTGGGCATGGCCTGTACTTCCGGCCCACAGGCTGCCAGTTTGACTCCCATGTTATAGATAATCAGTCTGTGAAATTTTGCTACAGCCACTGATAAGGTGATTCACTGTTTCATTCTTCTCATTGCATAAGTGACTGTTACTGGCTTTGTATCTGCCTTTCCTTCAATGTCCTTCAGGTATTGACAGTGCATAACCTTCTTTTTCCAATTAAAAACTCAATGCTCAATTGTTTCGTTTTGATATTCTGCTTTTAATCTTGTGTTTTCAAGAGATTTCCCTTGTTCACCTCCTTCAACAAAGGCTCTTTTGCTTTTTTTTTTTTAATGTAGTTATTTAAGCCGTATTTTTCCTCTTACACGATTTGTTTCACCTGTAAGAGTCCTCTGCCACCCTGATATCTTGGCAATATCACTTTTTTGGTGCAGAGCATTGTGCATTGTCATTAACTTTCTTGTCTTTCAATCCAAGTTATCAAGTTCTAGCTGAGTTCAATCAATTATTCCAGCTGAGTATCATATTTCAGGCTCTATCCAGGTATTAATTGCCATTAGATTTCCTCAGCTTTGATCTCAAGATTTTCCAAACTCACTTTATGTGCCCACCAGGTTTCCGTGCATTTCATCAGCCAAGGGCCCAGGGGAGGGGTGGGGGAGTGGCGGTGATTATTAGGGAGAGTCTTTGTCCGAGGGAGACCACTGTTCCTCAGATAGCCGGATGTGGGTCCCTCTTTGTGAAGTGGGGCCGTGGGGTGCAGATGGGTTTGCTGACTATGTACCTGGCTCCCTGCCACGTGGCAGTGACCCTGCCCGAGCTACTCGACGTCATTGCCGGGGTGGCGGTTGACACCCCCAGACTTATCGTCATGGGGGATTTCAACCTTCCATCTGCGGGTAAGGCGTCAGAGGTGGCTTGGGAGTTCATGGCTTCCATGACGGCCATGGACCTGACCCAGTTAGTTCAAGGCCCAACTCACATTGGGGGACACACTCTGGACCTGATTTTTGTCTCTGGTCAGTGGTTGAATGATCTTGGTAGAGGGGACCTAGACATCAAACCCTTGTCATGGACAGATCATTCGCTCCTTCACTTAGACTTTCCTACTGCTTTCCCCCGCCGCAGGGAGACGGAACCGACCAAATGGTTCCGTCCCAGGCGCCTGATGGACTCCGTAAGGTTCCTGACGGAGCTTGGGCCGTTTCCTGAGACTCTGGCACACGACTCAACTGAAGAGCTGGTGGCCGCCTGGAAGAGTGCGGCCGCCGGAGCTTTGGACAGTGTCGTGCCTTTGCGGCCTCTGACCCGATGCTGATCTCAACTGGCTCCTTGGTTCTCTGAGGAGCTGAGAGAGATGAAGCATTGGAAAAGACGCTTAGAGAGCATTTGGAGGACTAGTCAATCCGATTCCGACCGGACACAGGTGAGGTTATATCAAGACCTACCTAGTGGCGATAAAAGCGGCGAAATCTAACCATTTTTCCGCTCTTATCGCATCTGCAGAGAACCGCCCAGCCACCCTGTTTAGGGTGACCCACTCCCTTCTTTGGGGGGGAGTGCGGGAAGATCCTTTGCAGGGTCGTGCTGAGGATTTTGTGCAATTCCTGCATGATAAAGTCGCTCGGATTCGGGATGGCTTCGACTCCGATTGGATGAGTCCAGGGGAGGAGACGAGGGTAGGTCTTGAGAATATTATCTGGGAGGAGTTTGATCCTGTGGCTCCCAAGAATGTGGATAGGGTTCTGGGTAAGATTAGTGCCGCCACATGTTTATTGGACCCGTGTCCCTCCTGGTTGGTACTGGCCTCCCGGGAGGTTACACGAGGCTGGCTCCAGGGGATTATAACTGCTTCTCTGAGTGAGGGTGCCTTTCCTGCTGCCTTGAAAGAGGCGGTAGTGAGGCCCCTCCTCAAGAAGCCTTCCCTGGACCCGGCTGAATTAGCCAACTATCGTCCGGTCTCCAACCTTCGTTTTGTGGCGAAGGTTGTTGAGAGCGTGGTGGCACGACAGCTTACCTGACACCTGGATGAAGCTATCTATCTGGACCCGTGCCAGTCGGGCTTCAGGCAGGGGTACAGCACAGAAACGGCATTGGTCGCATTGGTGGATGATCTCTGGAGGGCTCGGGACAGTGGTTGCTCCTCTGTCCTAGTCCTATTAGATCTCTCAGCGGCTTTTGATACCATCGACCATGGTATCATGCTGCAGCGGTTGAGGGGGTTAGGAATAGGGGGCACCATTTTGCGGTGGTTCTCCTCCTTCCTCTCTGACCGCTCGCAGTTTGTGTTGGCAGGGGGGCAGAGGTCGACCTCGAGGCGTCTCGCATGGGGAGTGCCGCAAGGGTCGGTCCTCTCACCCCTTCTGTTCAACATTTATGTGAAGCCGCTGGGTGAGATCATCCGTGGTTTGGGGTGAAGTGTCATCTGTACACTGATGATACTCAGCTGTACATCTCCACCCCAGACCACCCCAATGATGCCCTTGATGTGATGTCTCGCTGCCTGGAGGCCGTGCGGGTCTGGATGGGGAGGAACAGGCTCAGACTCAACCCCTCCAAGACTGAGTGGCTGTGGCTTCCGGCGTCCCGATATAGTTAGCAGGTGCCATCGCTGACTATTGGGAGTGAATCCTTGCCCCCCACGGGGAGGGCTCGCAATCTGAGTGTCCTCCTGGACGCACGGCTGTCTTTAGAAGAGCATATGACAGCCGTGGCCAGGGGGGCCTTTTATTAGGTTCGCCTGATTCGCCAGTTGCAGCCCTTTCTGGACCGGGACGCCTTGCGCATGGTCATTCACGCCCTTGTCACCTCCCAGCTGGACTATTGTAATGCTCTCTACATGGGGCTCCCCTTGAAAAGCACTTGGAGGCTCCAGCTGGTCCAGAATGCGGCCGCGTGGGTGGTTATGGGTGCAACCCGTTGTGCCCACGTGACACCCCTCCTGCGCGAGCTGCACTGGCTCCCAGTGGTCTTCTGGGTGCAATTCAAGGTGTTGGTTACCACCTTTAAAGCACTCCATGGCACAGGTACCCGGGTAACATCAACCAAATACAGAAACTAGACAACAGTATTAAAAGAACTCTCAGTGATCTTACCAAGAAAGGCCAAATAACTAGAAGAACAGTGGTAGATGAGAAGCAATGGCCCATCCTCCCATGCTTCTATGAATGACCCCAAATATATATGCCTGACATATCTTTCTGTCCAATTGTCCAATTCTGACCCCTACCTACAACATCATAAAGGAATTAACAACAAAGCTTGGGCATCTCACAAAGAAAAGCAAAAATTCCATCAACTCCCCATTACAGTGCTTTCAAAGAATAAAAGACATGACAATACATGAGGATGAAATTATAGCCTCATTTGATGTAACAGCCCTTTTCACGGGCATAAACCTGGAATTAGCCAAAGAATCTGTGACATTACTCTACAACAAGACATTAACCAAATACATGAAACACCCAGAATTATCGATCTTATCAGCGTCTACCTAACTACATACATTCAATTTGATAAATTTATCAACAAATCAAAGGTATGGGTTCACCACTTTTAGGATTCATAGCAGAGGTCATAACTCAACATCTGGAATTGATAGCACTTCCACAAATACAACCCAAAATATGGATCACTATATAGATGACACCTCCACCAAAATAAAAAGGAGTAATTAGAGAACACCCACACAACCATGAACACCTTCAAATGAATTCAATTCATCAGGGAAGAAGAAAACAACAATCTACTACCCTTCCTGGATATCCTGATCAGCAGAGACTATGATGGCAAATTAGAAGTACAAATGTACCAGAAAAATCATCCACACCAAATCAACTGCTCCATTTCCAAAGTAGTAACTGAACCTCCCACAAGAGAAGTTGTGTAAGAACTCTAGACGAGCACACACACACTGCACCAACCATATCACAATAATATGACCATGGGGACACAGTAACTATAAAGACTGGCGGTAATTCCCTCAGCGCCATTTAAACAAATAGTCATTAAATGAGGACTATCTTTATTTAAACTAAAGTTATGGATATAGAAGCATCAGTTTTTATTCAATCCCATATAACTTGTTTCAAATTGAAGTATGTTATATATATAAATTAAAGCATCAAAATGCACATAAATACACCCACAACACTTTTTGAAAATATCCTTTCTTACCAATAATTCTTAAAGGCTTTTTGACCCATTTTATTATGACTTCTGTAATAGCACCACTACTCCACCAGCTGCAGTGGTAGGTGTGCTTAAAAGCATTAGAAACTGAACATGGCTTGACTCTAGCAACCTTTGTCACTATGTTGTTCCTCCTTTCTCCTCCTTAGTGCAGCTGACTTGGGTTTGTTTGTTTTTTTGCCTGCATGGAATAGTTAAAAATTGTTTTACAACAACTTCTTTGATTTTTAAATACGGTATATTTTCTAAGACCCAAGGTATTTCAATTAGCTTTCCTTATCTACAATGTGGATGCCAATGTGATATCTTAATTTCTTATCAGTTAGCAAAGAAACAAACCACATCCTATTGAACATTCTTTTTAAGTCTGCAGTTTTAATGAGGCATTATTTCAGCTCCAAGTTGTGCTTTTAAATGTTAAAATTAAACAGTGTAAAATGAAACAGCACAGCAAACCAGTGTCAACTGTAAAAATTCAAATCCAGCTTCAAAGTTAATCTGTTTTCTACCTAAAATTTAGATTCTATAGCAATAGATCTTGACTAAGGGAAATGTGCAGTAAAGGATAAGATAGTAACAGAAACAGAGTTGGAAGGACCTTGGAGATCATCTAGTCCAAACCCCTGCTCACGCAGGAGACCTATACTAGGGATTCAAACCATCAACCTTGCTGATCAACAAGCTCAGTGTCTTAGCCACTGAGCCACTTAGGGTACTACACTGAGCCACCTAGTACTTTGGGTATCTTTTTTTGATAACTCATATTATACAATAAATATCAGAGTTTTGGTTATCTACAAGTGCTTGTCATATATAAGAAATTTATGGAGAATGCTATGGAATTATTTATTAAGGGAGTTTATTGTGAGATTTTAAATTTGACCCATAATAATTTGCAGAAATTCTCTCATATAGAAACAATTCTTCCCTGCTTCATGTGCATTTTTTCATTTTTTCCACCTGAACAAAAGAATTACACTTTCAAGATCATATAAACACACATACACATATGTGTGTGCATGCTGATATGGAGATAAGAAGCAAAACAGTTAGGATTAGAAATGTTGCATTAATGTCTTAGCTTGAAATGTAACCTATTAATGCAAAAATGATAATTATTACATATAAAAACCTTAAACTATCTAAGATTAATGAAAGAAAAAATTATTTCACAGAATACATGATGACAAATGCAAAGAAAAACAGGTTTTTAAGAATTTCAGAACAAAGAAAGTAAGTTTCATTTTCATATTATGTGTTGTTTTTATTCAACTATAAAATAGTTTAGGAAAGGTGTGGAGAAGGAAAGTACATCTATCATCACATAACAGTGACCAGAACCCATTTAAGGGCTTCCAAGCAGAAGTGACATCCTCATTTTCTTGTTCTCCTTTAGCAGAAAAATATTTTTATATTACAATATGTTGAGAACAAATACGATTAAAACAGTGGTGGGCTCCAAATTTTTTAACAACCAGTTCTCTGCCCTAATGACTGGCTGGGTGGATTTACATGTGACTGAATGGGCGTGGCCAAGTTGTGTGGGTGTACCTGTATGGGACAGGCAGGGTTGGGAGGGAATCCAGGGGTCTCCAGTGGGGGTGGGGGAAGAAACATCCAACCTGTGTGTGTGTGTGTGTGTGTGTGTGTGTGTGTGTGACAGAGATAGGGTGCCGGGGTGGATTGGTCCCCTGTGATGAGACCCAGGAGGGGGCGATGGTCTGTGATGAGTTCGAAGTCTCTGCCGAACAGGTATTCGTGGAACTTCTTGACTCCTGAGACAGCTGCCAGGGCCTCTGTCAAGTTGACTGTAGTTCCGTTCGGCACTTGAAAGAGTCCAGGAGTAGTAGACGATGGGTGCCTCTAGACCGTTCAGTAGTCTATGGCTCAGGACGGCCCCCACGCCGAAGGGGGATGCGTCACAGACTAGCACTAAGGGAAGCGTAAAATTGTATTGAATTAGGAAACTCTCGGCTGACAGGAGTTTCTTTACAGCAGCAAACGTTGTAGCTTCAGCCTTCCCCCAAACCCTTTTGGACTTTTTGGCCAACAGTCTGTGTAGGGGCTCCGCTACTGTTGCCTTGTCCCTTAGAAAAATTGCATAAAAGTTCAATAGTCCCAGGAACGCTTGTAGTTCCGCCTTATCTTTGGGGGTGGGGGCCTCTCGGATCGCCTTAACCTTGCTTTCGGTGGGATGTATGCCGGCTCCGTCTACCCGGTACGCCAAGAACTCCACGGAAGAGACTGCGATCATGCATTTGTTGCGTTTGACCCTGAGTCCTGCATTCTTTCCTAGGACTTGTCTCAGCCTCTCCCCTAGCTGCTCTTTGTCTTCTGCAGTGACGAGCACGTCATCGAAATATGGGACCACCCCAGGGATCCCCTGTAGCAGTCGCTCCATCATGATCTGGAATAGTCCTGGAGCTATGCTGACTCCGAATTGGAGTCTGGTACACTTGAAGGCACATCTATGTGTTATTATAGTTTGTGCCTCTGCGGTAGCGCCATCTACCGGCAGCTGCTGGTACGCCTGCGCAAGATCGAGTTTCGCAAAGATCTTGCCTGGCCCTAGGGAATGCAGAAGGTGATGTACGATCGGAACAGGATAGGCGCTCTGCTGCAGGGCTTTGTTGATCGTACATTTGTAGTCAGCGTAGATGCGCACAGACCCGTCCGGCTTAACGGGGGTCACAATTGGGGTCTCTCACCGAGCATGATCAACTGGCACTAACACCCCCTGCTTTATCAATTTGTCCAACTCCACGTCGATCTTGGGCTTTAGAGCGAAAGGTACCCTCCTGGGTTTCAGCCTGATAGGGCCAATGTTGGGATTGAGGTTGAATGAGATAGGGGTCCCCACATACTTTCCGAGCCGCTCGTCGAACACGTCCTGGAACTCTTGCATCAGGTCGTCCCTCAGGGTGCTTCGCACGTTGCGGACACCGGTGAATCCCATGCCCAGGGCTCTGAACCAGTCCATGCCCAGGAGGCTTGGGAGCTTTCCGCTGACGACAGTGAGGGGAAGCTTCTCCCGGAATTCCCCGTACTCCACCTGGAACTTGCTGATTCCTTCCACAGGGATGCGGTTCCCTTGGTAATCGCGCAGTCCCAGCTGCTGGTGCCGTAGTTGCCGTTTCTGGATGCTGGGGACGGCCTTCTTTAGCTTGTCCCAAGACATGATGGTAATGGGGGATCCGGTATCGATCTCCATTACACACTTCTGCCCCTCAATGCCGACCGCCGTGTAGGTCTTCTCCCTGGGGGATGTGCAGGTCCGGCCGATTCGGATGGTGCATGCCTCGAGATCCTCAGATTTCGCACTTCTCCAGTAGCCGCCCTTCTGATTGGTTCTTGTCTGCTGCGCCGTCTCTGATTGGCTAGTGTTGCTGCGTGGCTTGTAGTGGTGGTTTTGCTTGGCTCTGCAGACTCTGGCAATGTGCCCCTTCCGCTCGCATTGCCGGCAAATGGCGTCTTGGAACTTGCAGGTCTGGCATGGATGGGGTCCCCCACAACTCGCACAGGCATCTCACTGACCTCGCTGGTTCTGCCAGTACTGTTCGGTCCTGTAGACCTCTTCATCTGACTCCCTCTCACTCTCCGACCCTATGGTTTCCTGGTGAACGGGGTTGACTTCTGTGCCGTCCTGCTCTGCGTCATCCCCTCTAGTCTCTCGGCTGCCTTGGATGAGGATTCTTGAGCCCTCACCTCGTCCAGTGCGATGTGTAGCATGAGATTCGTCTTTGCGAGCAACCTCCTCTGCAAGCGAATATCTCTCACTCCACAGATTAGTTGCTCTAGTAGCATCTCATCAAGGTCTCTGTACTCGCACTGGTTTGCGGCCTTACGCAGGGCAGCGACGTACTCGCTGATCGATTCTCCCTCCTGCTGCAGCCGTTGCTGGAAGTTGAACCATTGGATGTACTTCAATGGCGTTGAGGCATAATGGTCCTTCAGCAGTGTCTGAAGTGTCTGCCACGAGATAGTGTGGACCGAATTCAGTTCCGACAGGGCCTCGGCCATATCGAACACCTTGGCTCCACAGTGGCTCAGGAACAGGGCTTTCTTCCGTACATCGGGCAGCCCTTGGTGGTCGCTGGCCACAAGGAAGCATTCGAAGCGGGACATGTAGGATCCCCACTTCTCTTCCGTGGGGTTGAAAGGTGCTGGTGGCACGTATGTAGACATCTTCGGTAGATTCTCCCAGTGCTCCGCTCGCTTGCCTGGCTGGATTCAGATTTGCAGCTCTCTGTCAGCTCGTGGCTTCAGCTCTTTCCGTGGCTTCTGGCCTCAATATCCCACCTTCATTGCCAATGTTAAATTGGGTGAATGAGGACGCAGCAAGCCAGGCAATGTGTGACAACAGCTCTTTATTGTATGGTGAGAACCCAGCGACTGACATGGGGAAACAGCTCCCTTTATATACCTTGCAGCTGTGGTGGTCAGTCAATCAGCTGATGGTCAGTTAATTCAAACTGCCTGCCCAAAATCTACATACATAACAGGTGGGCATGGCTAGGTAGGCATGGCTGGCTTGACACCGCTTACTGGTTGTGGCTTACTCAGGGCAGTTGGATCAGAATAGAACAAGTTGCACTGGCTAACCTCGCATGGGGACAATTTGGTGCCCCACAATCTCCTCACCTCTCTAAATTGCTGGCAGCTAAGCACCTGCACATTCACACACTGCATTCTAAGTTTGGGGACTTTTATCCAGAGGAAGGAGAGGACCTTCTCCCCAAGCCCAGGTATGACGGCAGTTTGCAAGCTCAGATGTGGATAAAAGTCTCCAAGGTTGAAATGGTATGTGTGTGTGCGTGTGTGTGTGTGTGTGCGTGTGTTTGTGTGTGTTTGCACAGCATGCCAAAGGAGACATTCTTCTCTCAATCCCAGACATCATTGGCATTTCCTTGTCCGGTGCCCCCCCACCCCAGAAAAGCAGGAGGCGGAGGATGATGCTGCTGCTTGTGGAAGCCCGGAGGACAAAGCTTGCAGGAAGCAGTTTCCTCAAAGTCCAACTTCTGCCTGTACAGATCTCTGGAGAGCAAGATGAGGCAGGGGAGCAGTCCCGCATGAGGGAGGATGGACCTTCTTGAAAGGGAATCCCCATTTCCAATCGTGTGTGGTAAGGATGCTTGCTTGTTGGGAAAGCCTTCCCTCATGCAGCTCCACCCCGCCCCTCCTCTCCAGAGATCTATCAAGGCAGAAGCTGGGCTTGGAGGAAACTTCTTCCTGCAAACTTTCTCCTCCACACTTCCACATGCAGCAGCATCTTCCTCTGCCTCCTGTGGGGGGCCTGGCAAGGCTGGGAGGGGGGATCTGGAGGTCTCCAGCAGAGGAAGGCAAGACCAGGATGAGTGTCAAAGCATCATCTACCAGAGGAGACTCGCTGTCCCTCTCAGGTAAGGTGACCAGATTTTAACATTGGTAAAGAGGGACATTGTGGGCGTGGCTTATTTTGTGGGCGTGGCTAGCTGGTCATGTGACTGGGTGGGCGTGGCTAGCTGGTCATGTGACCGGGTGGCCATGGCTATGTGTATAGGGTAAGGTGAACAGATTTTAACATTGGTAAGAGGGACACCATTGTGGGCGTGGCTTATTGTGTGGGCGTGGCTTGGAGGCCATGTGACCGGGTGGGCGTGGCTAGCTGGTCATGTGACCGGGTGGCCATGGCTATGTGTATAGGGACTACTCAGAGGGCTGGAAAGTCATTTCTGACAGGTCCTCACACTTATGACCATCCTCACATTTATGCCCGTGCAGCATTCTTAACAACCATGTCACTCATTTCACAACTGCTTCTCTTCACCATGGTGACAAGATAGGGCAAAAACGTAAAATGTGAGGACAGTCGTAAGTTCGAGGACTGGTCAAAAATGCGAGGACCAGTCAAAAATAACTTTTTCAGCCCTCTGAGTAGTCCATATGCACAAAAGGACTAACCAGAGGGCTGAAAAAAGTCATTTCTGACAGGTCCTCGCACTTTTGACTGGTCCTCACACTTATGACCATCCTCATATTTATGCCCATGCAGCATTCTTAACAACCATGTCACTCATTTCACAACTGCTTCTCTTCACCATGATGACAAGATAGGGCAAAAATGTAAAATGTGAGGACAGTCGTAAATTCGAGGACTGGTCAAAAGTGCGAGGACCAGTCAAAAATAACTTTTTCAGCCCTCTGAGTAGTCCATATGCACAAAAGGACTAACCAGAGGGCTGAAAAAAGTCATTTCTGACAGGTCCTCGCACTTTTGACTGGTCCTCACACTTATGACCATCCTCACATTTATGCCCGTGCAGCATTCTTAACAACCATGTCACTCATTTCACAACTGCTTCTCTTCACCATGATGACAAGATAGGGCAAAAATGTAAAATGTGAGGACAGTCGTAAGTTCGAGGACTGGTCAAAAGTGCGAGGACCAGTCAAAAATAACTTTTTCAGCCCTCTGAGTAGTCCATATGCATAAAAGGATACAGTAATTGAGAGGGATGAAGGAAGGGAAGGGAAATTAGAGTAGGAGTGACGGTTAAGAGAGGGAGGAAGAGAGGAGGAGAAGGAGAAAGGAAGAGGAAGTAGGGAGGAGAAGAAGAGGGGGGGAAGAGAAAGTAAGAAGGAAAGAAAAGAGAGGTGGTAGGTGTGAGGAGAAAGATTGCTGTACAATAAAAAAGATGAAAGGGAAGAAAGCCAACCCCAAACAAATATAAAGATATTAAGATAAAGAATGAATTGTTAAACTTTAAAGAATAAAAGAGAACAAATATGAATAAATAGCAATAATTAGAAACACACATACATATAATGTATTTTCTTTGAACAGAATATTTGGCTGGTTCACAAATTTAAACAGTGTTTAGTCATTTCAATTAAATTTACAATTTCTATATTTCCTTTTTGCCATATTTATTCCTCATCTATTTTTTAAAAAAACCAATATTACCCTTCATCCTCATCTCTAATCTTAATCAAATTCAATTTTTCCCTTCTATTCTATTTTATACCCCTTCCCATTGTCATCTATTTTTATATCCATCCTCACATTGGTTAATTATGTAATTATGTAATACAGTTGTTTAATACAAATTCAACATTTTAATATAAATCAATTAGTTATATAACTATCTTTTTTGTATATTAATCAATATGAACATGAATATTCCAATTATTTCCATGCAATCCAATTTCTTACAAATCAATTAATTATACTTACCAATAATAATAAACCAAATAATTTCCCCCATATATTCCTCCAAACCACAACTTAACCATTTCTGCTTTCAACACAGTATACAATTAATAATATCTCAATTATTACAATTCCCTAGTTAAAAAGAGCTTTTTTTTCTTTTGTGTTTTAAAATCTTGAACTCTCCTCTTTTGCCCTAAATAATTTTCCATTGTTTGCACTTACCTTTTTTGGTGAGGAAAAGGAAAATAAATCTGCTGCCTAATTTTCCAACGTTGCAAGGAAACCGCAAAGCCAACAGCCTGTTTTACTTTCAATTTCGTTTTGAGCTTGGTTTGCACAAAGAGGAAAAAAAAACTGAGCAATTTAGCAAGAGCAGAGCCCTGTGCAAATCAGCTGAGAGGGGGAAGCCGAGCTAATTAACGTAGGGCGGCCCTTTGAAGCCCGGCGGCAAGAGTTTAAACAGGTTTTTTCCCTCTAGCCATCAGCGGGGATTCAGGAGGCAGCCGGGAACCAGGAGGCAGAATGAAAAATCGGGACTTTTTTAAAACGCCGCGGGACGTGGGACAAATTGCTCAAAAGCGGGACTGTCCCGCCAAAAGCGGGACGTCTGGTCACCTTACTCTCAGGCCACGTGGTAGACCCCCATATGGGGGTGTGGGTTGCCCAGTGGCAGTGGATGGCAAGCACCTCCCCTCTTTTCCCCCCCCTCCTCCCTAACCCCCCCTCCCCCTCCCCTCCCCCTGTGGCTTCTCCAGAATAAAACCCAAATTAATAACAGATTATATAATACTTTACCATCCTTTTTACTCCACCCCCCATATGCTGACCCTTTCTTTCTAACAATATTATTATATCCCCCTTATACTATACATTTCAAAGCAACATACAGCTGTAAAATTATATAATAAATCCTAATTTGGCAATTTCAACTCATAATCTATCCATTTCCAAAAATCAAAATCCTTTCTGTCTTTTAACATCTTGGGCGGCAGCTCTTTAAATATCCAAATCTTCCTTCCATACATTTCAAGAGTGGAGTTAAAAGACTTTTGCACAATATCATTTCTTATTCCTTTATCGGTAAAGTAAATCACCACATCTCTAGGCAACTGCCTTTGCTTTGCCACCCAAGAATTTGCTCTGTAGGCCTTATCAATCTTACAGGATACCTCTTCAAGACTAACCTTTAAAATCCCAGCCAGAACTTCAGCAGACATCTTTCTCAAATCTTCTCTTTTATCTTCCTGTATTCCCCTAATTCTGACCGCAAATTCCATAAGTCTGAATTGCATCATTATGACTTCATTTTCAATCCTTTGTTTTATATTATCTGCATTGTAAGTCTTGTAGTCAGCTTCCTTTATTTTTGACTCTACTTCTGAGCTATTTTCTTGAATCATTGTTAAATCATTTTCAATTCTTTGTATTTTATTATCCAAATTATGAATCTTATAATCAACTTCCTTCATATTAGACTCTATTTCTGAATTAAACTTTTTATCCATCTTTATCATTGCGTCTAAGAAACTTATCATATGTTGCTTGAATTTATCATACTTTTGTTGAACCAATTCTTTAATTTCCTGTCTAAATTTTTCAAGGTTCTGGTTCACAATCTCATCATGTCTTGCCATCTCCTCCAATACAAATTGCGTTACATCTTTAAAGCCATTCCTCTGCATCTGCAAACTCAAAACTTGTTCATGTGGTTTATAAATGGGGGAGCCCCCCCCCCCACAGCTTGGTTGTCTGGCTTTGTGAGTTTTAACGCCATCCTGCCACACAAGCAGATTTTTTTTTCTTTTTTCCCCTTTAAAGAAGAAAACTTCTCTCCAAACAATATCAATATCAAGTCTCTAAGAAGGAAGAAGCATGAAATAAGAATTTTTCTCTTCACTTCTAGCTAGCGCTGTTATCTCAGTTACTTTGTAACATATTAAACTAGTCAAACGGAAGGACTTTCGCTTTCAGCTCTTCTCAAGCCTCAGCCAGTCGCCATTTTAAACTTTCTTTCCCCCCCCCTTCCACTCTTCTTTACTTTTAAAGTCAGTCTTAGGGTTGTTAGAAGTACTTGCAATTTAGGGTCCCGGGTCCAGATTTCATCCTACTTATTCAGAGAGTCTGTTAGTTTTTGTTGGTTGGTCTGGTCCCATCGCCTGGCTCTGCAAAGTGCAGAGTTCTCCCGAAGCCCGGAGCAGCGGCGAGGAAAATAGGGAGCCTCATCCTGCTTCCTCCCCAGAGGTAAAAAAGAACTCTGGGGACTTCGCGGAGGGCTCTACCTGCCCTCGCCGGCTCTGTCTCACGTTTCCTTACGGAAACTGAGTTTTTTGAGTCGCCTTTCAGCTGTAAAGGCGGCTCTTTACGGGCGACGGGGCTGGCGGTCTCAAAGGACCGTCTGGCAGCGACGGAAGCCAAACCGGAAGCCTTAACAGGGCTAATCCTGTAAGGAAGGCAGGAAAGAAACATTCTGGTGTTTCTAGCATAATATTTATTGCCCTGCTTGCAGAAACTGCCTCTTGGTTAAACCTTATTACATTGTAATAGCTAAAGGTTCTTGGCAGTACACCTAGACTTACTGTCACCTAAGCTTCTCCGAAGCTTTTTTTTTTCTGAATAAAAAGATTATAATAATAATTCTTGTTCAAGAAATAAAGATGGTTGGAAATCCATGTGTCAACTCACGAAGCTTCCCTAACCTGCTCCCGAGTTGCCATATGTAGGGGGATGGGGAATTGAGCCTCACAGCTGCATCGAGGAAGTTGCACCTCAGTCAAAACAAGGCACATCCTATATTATCATTATCATCATTATTATTATTATTATTATTATTATTATTATTATTATTATTATTTATAAAAAGATCAAAAATAATATTTTATTTATTTATTTATTTTTAAATTTGTATACCGCTCTTCTCCCTGAGGACTCAAGGCAGTGAACAGCCAATAAAAACATAAACTACAAACATTAAAATACAATTTAAAAGATATATATAAATTTGGCCCCATGATTAAAAACAATAACAAACAATGGTCTGTACCATCAGCACGGTAGATGGGAGGGGCAGATATGGCGGGAGCAGGGGACCATATCATGTGTTGGGGGCTCCCACTCGCTGTTTGAGAGCAATTACTTGCCCCGGTCCCCATGGCTCCTCTCGGAGACTAGGTGGCTTAGACACTCAGGATCTGGGCCTTCGGCTGATGTTATGCAACGCCAGGTCCATGGTAAATAAGGCCCCCCTCATTCACGATCTTATACAAGAGGGAGGAGCGGACCTGGCGGGTATTACGGAGACCTGGTTGGGCCCAGAGGGTGGCGTCCCTCTGGTTGAAATGTGCCCACCAGGCTTCAGAGCATTCCATCAGCCGAGGGTCCAGGGGAGGGGCAGGGGGGTGGCGGTTATTATTAACGAGGATCTGGATCCGAGGGAGACCACTGTGCCTCAGATAGCCGGATGTGAGTCCCTCCTTGTGAGGTGGGGCCGTGGGGTTCAGATGGGCTTGTTGCTTACGTACCTGGCTCCCTGCCGCGTGGCAACAGCCCTACCTGAACTACTCGACGTGATAGCCACAGTGGCAGTAGATACACCCAGGCTTTTAGTCATGGGTGATTTCAACTTGCCATCCGTCGGTGAAACGTCTGAGGTGGCTCGGGAGTTCATGGCTTCCATGACGGCCATGGACCTGACCCAGTTAGTTCATGGCCCTACTCACAGGGGAGGTCACACTCTGGATTTGATTTTTGTCTCTGGCCAGTGGTTGAGTGGTCTTGTTATAGGGGATATAGACATGGAACCCTTGTCATGGACTGACCACTCACTCCTTCGCCTAGATCTTCGAACCGCGACCCCTCGCCGCAGGGAGGCGGACCCAATTAGATGGATCCGCCCCAGGTGCCTGATGGATCCTGATAGGTTCCAGACGGAGCTTGGGCCATTTCCTGAGGATCTAGCACATGACTCGGCCGAGGACCTGGTAGCCGCCTGGGATCGGGCGGCTGGTGGGGTCTTGGACTGAGTTGTGCCTTTGCGGCCTCTGACCCGATGCCGATCCCGGGCGGCTCCTTGGTTTACTGAGGAGCTGAGGGAAATGAAGCGCCGGAAAAGACGCCTGGAGAGCAGTTGGAGGGCCAGTCTCGCTGAATCTGATCGAACACTGGTAAGGTCGCATATTAAGGCCTACCTAGTGGCGATAAAGACGGCAAAGTCTAACTACTTTTCCGCCTCTATTGCGTCATCAGGGAATCGTCCAGCCGCCCTGTTTAGGGTGACCCGCGCCCTGCTCCATCTGGGAGTGCGGGAGGATCCCTTAGAAGGCAGGGAGGAGGATTTCGGACAATACCTGTATGACAAAATCGCTCAGATCCGGGGGGATTTGGACTCTGACTGGGTAGATCAGGGCAGGGTGACGAGGAAGAGTCTTGAGAATGTTATCTGGGAGGAGTTTGATGCTGTGACTCCCGATGATGTGGACAGGATTTTGGGGAGACTTAGTGCGGCCACATGTTTACTGGACCCGTGTCCCTCCTGGTTGGTACTGGCTTCCCGGGAGGTTACACGAGGCTGGCTCCAGGGCGTCATTAATGCTTCGTTGAGTGAGGGTCACTTCCCCGCTGCCCTGAAAGAGGCGGTGGTGAGGCCTCTCCTCAAGAAGCCGTCCCTGGATCCAGCAATATTGGCTAACTATCGTCCTGTCTCCAACCTTCGCTTCATTGCGAAGGTTGTTGAGAGTGTTGTCGCGCAACAGTTTCCACAATTCCTGGAGGAAACATCCTATCTAGATCCGTTCCAGTCGGGTTTCAGGTCTGGGCACAGCACGGAAACGGCATTGGTCGCGTTGGTGGATGATCTCTGGAGGGCTCGGGACAGGGGTTATTCCTCTGTTCTGGTCCTATTAGATCTCTCAGCGGCTTTTGATACCATCGACCATGGTATCATGCTGCACCGGCTGGAAGAGTTGGGGGTGGGAGGCACTGTGTTGCGGTGGTTCTCCTCCTTTCTCTCCGACCGGTCGCAGTTTGTGTTGGCAGGGGGGCAGAGGTCGACCTCGAGGCCTCTCATTTGTGGAGTGCCGCAGGGATCGGTCCTCTCGCCCCTTCTGTTCAACATTTATGTGAAGCCGCTGGGCGAGATCATCCATGGCTTTGGGGTGAGATACCACCAGTACGCTGATGACACCCAGCTGTACATCTCCACCCCAGGCCACCCCAACGATGCCCTTGAAGTGATGTCCCAGTGCCTGGAGGCTGTGCGGATCTGGATGGGGAGGAACAGGCTCAGGCTCAACCCTTCCAAGACTGAGTGGCTGTGGCTCCCGGCATCCCGATATAGCCAGTTGACTCCATCACTGACTATTGGGGGCGAGTCTTTGGCCCCCACTGAAAGGGCCCGCAATCTGGGAGTCCTCCTGGATAGGCAGCTGTCTTTGGAGGAACATCTGACGGCTGTTACCAGGGGGACCTTTTATCAGGTTCGCCTGATTCGCCAGTTGCGGCCCTTTCTTGATCGGGATTCCTTGTGCACAGTCACTCACGCCCTCGTCACCTCTCGCCTTGACTACTGCAACGCTCTCTACATGGGGCTCCCCTTGAAGAGCACCCGGAGGCTCCAGCTGGTCCAGAATGCAGCAGCGCGGGTAGTGATGGGAGCAACATGGCGCTCCCATGTAACACCGCTCCTGCGCGAGCTGCACTGGCTCCCGGTGGTCTTCCGGGTGCGCTTCAAGGTGTTGGTTATCACCTTTAAAGCGCTCCATGGCATAGGGCCTAGCTATCTCCGAGACCGCCTGCTGCTACCGATGACCTCCCATCGACCCGTGCGCTCCCACAGAGAGGGCCTCCTCAGGGTGCCATCAGCCAAACAATGTAGGCTGGTGGCCCCCAGGGGGAGGGCCTTCTCTGTGGGGGCTCCCACCCTCTGGAATCAGTTGCCCCCGGAGATAAGAAGAATCCAGGACCTCAATGCCTTCCGTCGTTCCCTGAAAACCTATCTTTTTCAGCAAGCCGGGTTGGCTTAAGAAGAAATTTTTAAAATTTTTAAATTCTTTTAATTAGTCTGTGATTCTTAACTTTCGGGCCAAAATTTATATATATTTTTAAATGTTTTAATATTTGTATTCTATGTTTTTTATCTTGGCTGTACACCGCCCTGAGTCCTCAGGGAGAAGGGCAGTATATAAATTGGAAATTAAATTAAAATTAAATTAAATTAAAAACTTTTTAAAAAGTGTTAGGCCAGCCCGGCTTGCTGGAAAAAGAAGGTTTTAAGGGCACGGCGGAAGGCACCGAGGTCTTGGATTCTTCTTATCTCTGGGGGCAGATGATTCCAGAGGGTAGGTGCCCTCACAGAGAAGGCCCTCCCCCTGGGGGTCACCAGCCTACATTGTTTGGCTGATGGCACCCTGAGGAGGCCCTCTCTGTGGGAGCGCACAGGTCGATGGGAGGCCGTCGGTAGCAGCAGGCGGTCTCAAAGATAACTAGATAAAAGGTGATAACCAACACCTTGAAGCGCACCCGGAAGACCACTGGGAACCAGTGCAGCTCACGCAGGAGAGGTGTTGTATGGGAGTGCCATGCGGCTCCCGTGACTACCTGCCGGCCACATTCTGGACCTGTTGGAGCCTCCAGGTGCTCTTCAAGGGGAGCCCCATGTAGAGAGTGTTGCAGTAGTCCAGGCGAGAGGTGACGAGGGCATGAGTGACTGTGCACAGGGAATCCCGATCAAGAAAGGGCCGCAACTGGCGGATCAGGCGACCTGACCAAAAGTCCCCCTGGCAACAGCCGTCAGATGTTCCTCCAAGGACAGCTGCGTATCCAGGAGGACTCCCAGATTGCGAGCCCTCTCCGAGGGGGTCAAAGACTCACCCCCAATAGTCAGTGATGGAGTCAACTGACTATATCGGGATGCCAGGAACCACAGCCACTCTGTCTTGGAAGGGTTGAGCTTGAGCCTGTGTCTGAGATATGAGAACAATCATTAACGTCCTTGACTACTATGAGAAAAAATTGGATAAACAATTGTCCCTAATTTTCCTGGATGCGCAGAAAGCATTCGATAACTTAAATTGGAATTTTCTTATACTACAATTGGAGGTGATGGAATTTGGCAATAAATTTTTAAACATGATTAGGAAAATATATTCCTCCCAAATGGCTAAAATTATGATCAACGGGATATGACATAAAAATTTGAGATATCAAAGGGAGTGAGGCAAGGAATGCCCTCTATCCCCATTACTGTTTATAATATCCCTTGAAATTTTATTAAATGAAATTAGGAAAGACAAAGAAATAAAAGGTCTGAGAATAAAAAAAGAGGAGTATAAACTGCAAGCCTTCACTGACGATGTGATGTTTATTGTGGAACAACCAGAAACAACAGGAACTAAATTGTTAGGGAAAATAGAGGAATATGGAAGAGTAGCCGGTCTCAAAATCAATAAACAAAAAACAAAAGCATTAACGAAGAACTTAACAAAGGCACAGGAGAAAGAATTAGAGGATAATTTAGGAATACAAATAGTAAAGAAAGTAAAGTATTTGGGAATTTGGCTCACCAATAAAGCAACATCAATTAGAGAGGATAATTATACTAAATTAACAAAACAGATTTAAAAAGATTTGGAAACATGGAGCAAATTACAATTGTCATTCTTAGGGAAAATTGCATCCCTTAAAATGAATATACTACCCAGACTGCTATACCTCTTCCAAGTAACTCCGATTTGGCCAGGAAATGATTTTTTCAAAGACTTCGACAAAATGATAGCAAAGTATATTTGGCAGGGGAAGAAGGCCAGAATTAAAATAAAATGCTTGCAAGATACCTGGGAGAAAGGAGGATTAGGGTTACCGGACTGGAAACTGTACTATAAGGCGGCATCATTAAATTGGATTAGAGACTGGATAGATCTTAAAAATAAGAGAACACTACTTCTATAGGGATTCAACCTACAACGAGGCTGGCATGCATTTTTGTGGGAGGGAAGAGATAACCATCATCGATATTTCCAACAACTTATCATTAGATGATCATTACATAGAATATGGCAAGAGATCAGAAAAACACATTACAATAAAATTCCGCGATGGTTATCGACTATGGAGGCGCTGATTTATCCTAACGCTATGGACAAGGAGAAAATGAGAAACTACAAAAAACTACTGAATAATAGAGGAGAATTACAATCGAGACAAGAATTGAAGGAACAGGGTATAGACATTGACTGGTGGCCATATTTACAAATGGAATCAAGATATAAAACAGATTGGATACAATTCGGATTTCAAAATGAACCAAATGAATTGGATAAAATTTTACAAGGAACAGATGAGAAAATGATAACCAAAATATACAATTACTTATTAAGATACAAACTGGAGGAAGAAGTGGTTAAAGAAAATATGATAATTTGGGCAAAAAACTTTGGGTATAGTATTGAATTGGACAAATGGGAGAAATTATGGACTGTAAATTATAAACTGACAATGTCTATACCCTACAAGGAAAATCTATTCAAAATGTTCTACCGATGGCACCTCCCACCAGCGCGCCTAGCAAAAATGTTCCCAAACACCTCGCCAATTTGCTGGAAGTGTAATGCACATAAAGGAACATACTACCATCTATGGTGGTCATGCCAAAAGGCAAAACAATATTGGCATGAAATAAGGAAAATGATAGAAGAAATTACAGACCAGAAATTGGAAATGAAGCCAGAAACCTTTCTACTCAGAATAATCACAGCACAGTATGAGAAAGAGACAAAATACTTAATTATCCATATCCTAACTGCAGCCCACATACTCTTTGCCCAAAATTGGAAATAGGAACACATACCGACAGAAAACAAAATAATCACTAAAATCACAGAATGCACAGAAATGGATAAACTTACAAAAGAACTACAGGAGAAAGATGATACAGAGTACTACTTAGCATGGCAAAAATGGTATAACTGGTTGGAGAAAAAGTTAGAAATACATTCATAGGGACACTAAAGAATAAAGTTAACTTTAAGACAAAACTTTGATTACCAATTAAGGAATATAACTATTTTAAGGATGGAACGTATATGAATGCTTTACATGTAAATATGTAAATATACAGATATATAGATAAATACGGAAAAATAGTCCACCGATGTGACAACTTTAAGAGTAAGTCATAAGACTTGATCGATGTTCATTTGTTTTGTACGTTGTATCATCATATTTATGTTTGTACTTTTTAAATAATTCAAAAAAAATTCAAAAAAACAAAACAAAACAAGGCACATCCTAGCCAGCCAAAGTCAAGGCCATCTCCACAGAAAGCAATAATGGCTGGAGGGAGTGACCTATGACCTATGAAATTGTTTCTTTGGGGAATGTGACTGATGAAACACCTTGGGGGAGGGGGAAACAGGGTTAGAGGTAAGGCGCAAACTGAGTGGGGTCAGAGCTGGCTTCACTAGGTCCGTGCTGACATGGCGCTCCTAATAAACAACTGGATTTTTCTTGAAAACTGGCTTGAGGCTCCTGCTTTTATTAGGGCATCAGTCGGAATTCTGGCACCAGGTTTATCATAATTATTCCAAAAAAAATTGTATTATACCAATTATAGTACAATTTTTCCATATCTTGTGAAGCCACCTCAGTTGTTTTATTATTGTCAGAAAACAGTACTATAATATTTACCAGTGACCTGATGCTATCAGAGGCCTTATGTGTTGAACTGATCAATTTAGTTGCATTTCCTTTTGATTCTGGAACTCAGTTTAATTGAGTTATGCATTTGTGAATTTCTGCAGAAAATAATACTTTTTACTTTATATGTAAAGTTAAAATGGTGGGGAGGGAGTGGAGTGGAAAATTAGATATCAATGATGGACATATCTGTCCTCCACTCAGAGTGATCAAAGTGCCATTTTTGAGTTACTGGCCATTGTTCTTTCTTCTAATTTTAAACAGCCATGTGATTGTCTTTTTTTATTTGTCATAGCTAGTTAATTTGGCTTTGATGAAAATTATTTTTAGTTATTACCTAATCATTTATTCAATCATTTGAATTGAATATTCCCTGTGGAACATATTATTGCTGCACATTTAATCACATTATATCACAAAACAAAATTTCAGGCTGTCAAAAATGAAATTATCTTAAGCCTAATCCCTTTACCCCAACATTATAAATTTAGTGTACTCTATTCCCTTCTAAAATCTGATTTATTATGCTGAGAAATCAAAATATCATGTTTTCTGTCATGCTTGATTACAGGTTTTGTCAAATTTCACTTCAGATTCAGGCTACAAATTATATCCAGATCATTATGGACTAGATTGGATAATTTTCAAAATCATATATAAGATCAAATGGTCTTTACACACTGTTAGTTATTTCTCAAGATGCTACAATATTCCTTTGAACCATATTGGTATGATTTAATTTGGAACATTTCTATTCATTTTATTTATTTATTTATTATTTATTTATTATTTATTTATTTATTATTTATTATTTATTATTTATTATTTATTATTTATTATTTATTATTTATTATTTATTATTTATTATTTATTATTAATTAATTAATTAATTAATTAATTAATTATATTTCTATACCGCCTTTCTCCCGTAGGACTCAAGGCAGTGTACAGTCAAGAAAAATATAGACACACAAACATCATAAAATTGCTAATTAAAATTGTTACTTAGTTTGATCAATTAAATAAAACCCAGAATTAGATAACATTTAAAAAATCATTCGCATGTTTGTATGCTTAGCCCTGCCTGTTGGAACATCAGGGTCTTGAGGGCACGGCGGAAAGCACGGAGATCAGGGATATTCCGTATCTCCGGGGGCAGTTCATTCCAAAGGGTTGGAGCCCCTACAGAGAAGGCCCTCCCCCTGGGAGTCGCCAGTTGACATAATTTGACTGACGGTACCCTGAGTAGTCCCTCCCTGTGAGAACGAACTGGTCGGTGGGAGGCTATTGGTGGCAAAAGACGGTCTCATAGGTACCCAGGTCCTAAGCCATGGAGCGCTTTAAAGGTGATAACTAACACCTTGAATCGCACCCGGAAGACCACCGGGAGCCAGTGCAACTCGCGTAGGAGAGGTGTTACATGGGCGTAACGAGCTGCGCCCATAATCACCCGCGCGGCTACATTCTGGACCAGTTGGAGCCTCTGGGTGCTTTTCAAGGGGAGCCCCATGTAGAGAGCATTACAGTAGTCCATACGGGAGGTAACTAGGGCATGAGTGACCGTGCGCAAGGTGTCCCAATCCAGAAAGGGACGCAACTGGCGGATCAGGCGAACCTGATAAAAGGCACCCCTGGCCACGGCTGTCAAATGATCTTCTAAAGATAACCGTGAATCCAGGAGGACACCCAAGTTGCGGGCCCTCTCTGTGGGGAGCAAGATCTCATCCCCTATTGTCAGTGAGGGTACCAGCTGACTATACCGGGACGCCAGAAGCCACAGCCACTCGGTCTTGGAGGGGTTGAGTCTGAGCTTGTTTCTCCCCATCCAGATCCGCACGGCCTCCAGGCAACGGGACATCACAGCAAGGGCATCATTGGGGTGGTCTGGGGTGGAGATGTATAGCTGTGTGTCATCAGCATACTGATGAACACTCACCCCAAAACCACGGATGATCTCACCTAGCGGTTTTACATAAATGTTGAACAGAAGGGGTGAGAGGACTGACCCTTGCGGCACCCCACAAATAAGGTGCCTCGAGGTTGACCTCTGCCCCCCTGCCAACACAAACTGCGAACGGTCAGAGAGGAAGGAGGAGAACCAACGAAGCACGGTGCCCCCTATTCCTAACCCCTCCAGCCGGTGCAGTAAGATACCATGGTCGATGGTATCAAAAGCCGCTGAGAGATCTAATAGGACCAGGATAGAGGAGCAACCTCTGTCCCGAGCCCTCCAGAGATCATCCACCAATGCGACCAATGCCATTTCTGTGCTGTATCGTGACCTGAAGCCCGACTGGAACGGATCCAGATAGACAACTTCATCCAGGTATCGGGGTAGTTGTCGCGCCACCACACTCTCAACAACCTTCGCAACAAAGCGAAGATTGGAGACTGGACGATAATTTGATAATATAGCCGGGTCCAGGGAAGGCTTCTTGAGGAGGGGCTTCACAACCGCCTCTTTCAAGGCGGCGGGAAAGACACCCTCACTCAGAGAAGCATTTATAATCCCCTGGAGCCAGCCTCGTGTAACCTCCCGGGAGGCCAGTACCAACCAGGAGGGACACGGGTCCAATAAACATGTGGCAGCATTAAGCTTGCCCAGAATCCTGTCCACATCCTCAGGAGCCACAGAGTCAAACTCTTCCCAGATAACGCTCTCAAGACCTGCCCCCGTCTCCTCACCTGGATCTACCCAATCGGAGTCCAGGCCTTCCCGAATCTGAGCGACTTTATCATGCAGGAATTGTACAAAATCCTCAGCTCGACCCTTTAAGGGATCTTCCCGTACCCCCACCTGAAGTAGGGAGCGGGTCACCCTAAACAGGGTGGCTGGGCGGTTCTCTGCAGATGCAATAAGAGCGGAGAAGTAGCTAGACTTCACCGCTCTTATCGCCACTAGGTAGGTCTTAATATAAGATCTCACCTGTGTTCAGTCAGATTCAGATCGGCTTGTCCTCCAATCACTCTCCAGGCGTCTTTTCCGACGCTTCATCTCTCTCAGCTCCTCGGAAAACCAAGGAGCTAGACGAGATCGGCATCGGGTCAGAGGCCGCTAAGGCACGACGCGGTCCAAGGCCCCAGTAGCCGCCCTGTCCCAGGCAACCACCAGGTCCTCAGTCGAGTCGTGAGCCAGAGTCTCAGGAAATGGCCCAAGCTCCATCAGGAACCTTTCGGGGTCCATCAGGCGCCTGGGACGGAACCATTTGGTTGGTTCCGTCTCCCTGCGGTGGGTGGAAGTGACTTGAAAGTCTATGTGAAGAAGAGAATGATCAGACCATGACAAGGGCTTGATGTCTATATCCCCTATTCTTAGATCATTCAGCCACTGATCAGAGACAAAAATCAAGTCCAGAGTGTGATTCCCCAAGTGGGTGGGGCCTTGAACTACCTGGGTCAGGCCCATGGCCGTCATGGAAGCCATGAACTCCCAAGCCGTCTCTGACATCTCACCAGCAGATGGCAGGTTAAAATCCCCCATAACAATAAGTCTGGGGGTTTCCACCGCCACCCCGGCTATAATGTCGAGCAGCTCAGGCAGGACCGCTGTTACGTGGCAGGGAGCCAGGTACGCAATCAGTAGGCCCATCTGAATCCCCTGACCCCACTTCACAAGGAGGGACTCACATCTGGCTATCTGAGGAACAGTGGCCTCCCTCGGGCAAAGACTTTCTCTAATGATTGCTGCCACTCCCCCACCCCTTCTCTGAGCCCTTGGCTGATGGAATGCACGGAAACCTGGCGGGCACATTTCCACAAGGGGAACTCCTCCCTCCTGGCCTAACCAGGTCTCCGTAATCCCTGCCAGGGGTTCGTAATTCCCTCCCTCTGAAATAAGATCATGAATGAGGGGGGCTTTATTTACCACTGACCTGGCATTACATAACATCAGCCGTAGACCCAGGGTCTGAGACTCTGAACAACCCGGGAAACGAGCAGTGCTTTGGGGGTCGGAGTAGGCAATCGCTCGTAAACATCGAGTGCGCACTCCCGAAACATAATATGGCCCCCTGCAGCCGTCATATCTGCCCCTCCCACTTACTATACTAATGCCCATCGCTTCATTCATTTTAAATCTCCTTTCCTATTATTTTGGTACATTGATGTGGCACTGATGGCGAATCATGTCAAAGGCATAGCTAGCATGCTACCCGAGATATGACTCATATGGCCAAAGTTTCTTTCATATGCTGCTCTTTTATCTCAGCTGCAGTACACTGACACAATTTTCAAAGTTGCTCAGAATCTATCCAGCTCTATATGCTATATAAGAGCAAGTTAATTATCGCAAATTAAGTATATCTCTTAAATTATGATATCACTATCACTAATCTGCAGAACTGAAACTTTCCCAATTTATTTACTGTCTGGAAATTATCAGGTTGTTGTACATGCTGAGAAGTCAAATGTGCAGTAAAAGATAACATACTGACTTTGAAGTGTTTTGACAAATTGCACTGTATTTGTATAATAAAGTCCACTGGCTTTAATTAAGAGACTTAAGAAACCTGTGAGGAAAATGCCAAAGAATTATTTTTAAAAGAAAAAAAGTGTCTTTGGACTTTTTTTAAAAAAAATGAGAAAATTTGTTGACTAGGAGTTTTTCAGAACTTGAAAAATTCTTCATAAAGAAAGATTGCTTTTGCTTATGTACATTATTTTCAAGTTTTACACTATGTCTGGAAAAAAAGATGATGCTTTCAACATCAACTCTTAAAAGTTTGTAAATTGGTAAGTCAATTTAAATTAGGAAAGTGATGAAATTTTATTGCTTTACAAGTAGAAATATTGCATTAACTTCTAATCCTGTAGAAATATTGCATTAACTTCTAATCCTGTAAATGATTTTTTAATGCAAAAAGGGTAATTATTACATAGCATGTTTCAATATCAAAGAGTAATTATCAAATATTTCCAATTTATATTGGAAATTATATTTGAGTTTATTGTAAATGTGTTCAGTTTTGCAATACAAAATGTCCCAAAGAGGATAATTATGAACTAGTGCTAAAAGGGGAATATTAATTTTTAACTAGCAATCTAGGAAGGAACGAAAAAAAGATATCTGTTGGCCATTGTGATTATTTTTCAGAAGTTTTTATGTAATAATATAAAACTATTACATGCCCTCAGTAGACCTCTACTCTGCTTTTTAACAATTAAAAGAGAAATCTGATTTATTAATTTTATATATTAGATACACGTTGGCAATCATTCTACCTTCCCAAAATCTTATAAGAATAAATTTTTTTTTATGAAAAACCATTTATAATAATGTAAAACTTAGCTCTATTTATGTATTTATGGTACAAATGTGAATACATATTAGTTACACATTTAAGGTGACCAGATTTTAACATTGGTAAAGAGGGACACCATTGTGGGCGTGGCTTATTTTGTGGGCATGGCTAGCTGATCATGTGACTGGGTGGGCGTGGCTAGCTGGTCATGTGACTGGGTGGCCATGGCTATGTGTATAGGGACTACTCAGAGGGCTGAAAAAAGTCATTTCTGGAAGATAGGGCAAGAAATTAAGGTAAAAAAATGGAGCAGATATTTTATTATGTATACAAATCATCTATGATTTATAATTTCTACTCCTAAAGAACAATTTTGGAAACTCAAAAACTTACATGTAAGTTTTGGATATTTTTCTTAGATAAATGTATTTCCCAAATGTGGATTTTGCATTTTTTACAAAGATATTCCTTTTTTTCTATAGCTCTTTAGCTTTTTAATTCAAAGTAAAAAGAATAGAAGCAAGTACATTGTGTTGGAAGAAATATCCATCCCGTTCAGTTCCAAGCGGGGAGAAAGACAGTAGAAACATGGAGGCTTGTTGGAAAGATGGTTTATTGATGAAGCAAAACCACATGTGATTCTGGGCAGCTGACAAACTGGAGTTGAGAGGGGGGGTTATACCTTCTTTGGGCTTTGTGTTAGAGCTTCCTGTTCCTGTTTAAGAACATGTATTCTATTGGCTATTGTAGGGGTCATAGTAGCCCTGAAGGTTGTCTCAGAAGTTTGGCTGAAGCCTGGAGGGTGATGCAATGTCCTTAGGAGATTTTACAATGCAGTGAGCTCTGCTGATAGATAATCCTATTATGTCCTGGAGGTCATGTCTTAATCCCATCACCCTGGAGCTGAAGGTCTTTTGTTTTGTAGATACGCTGGCCCAATCCTTCTCAATGGGCACCAAATATATGCTGGGGGCACAGAGCTGAAGCTCTGAGTTTCTGTCTTTAGAAACATGTTTCTCCTTTAGGGAAATATAATATTCTGCCTTTTAAAATATTTCTCAAGATATTTCGGCGGTGGCACTGCAGGCGCTAGCAGACGTTCCTTTCGGATCGTCAGCCCCGCGATCTCGTAAAAACCGCCAAGATAACGCAAATCAGCTGTCTAGCGGTTTGGAAACCTTCCCCTAGGGAGAAGAGGGGAAGGCGAGCAGCCGGACGAAGGTAGAGCTCCCCAAAAGCCCTAGGAATAATTCTGGGGCTTGAAGGGTGAGAGCTCCCTGGTAGCCTGACAGAGCTCCAGACCCGGGACTTTTCTGCTTCCAAGCAGAACAAGACGCCGCGACCACCTCTGCAATCAACATTCAGTTTTAAATTAATCCCAAAGCAGGCAGAACAGAAACAGGAGTCCTGGTAACTGCAAGTACTGAACTTTAACTCTGTATCCATATTTCTTCCTTCTAAGATCATTTTAAAAAAAGGAAAGGAAAAATGGTGCCTGAACTGTAACAGGGCATGGAAAAGTGAAAGTTATAGTGAAAGTGATTGTTAACATCGTTAGCGCTCTTAAGGCTGTTCAAGATTATTGGATTCTATATTAAAGAAAGAAAGATTTAAAGTGGAAAGATTACAGTATGGACTTTAAATAAATTACAATATTTACAAAATATTTAAAAACAATTGGACTTATTGATTTGGTTGCTGTAAGAAGTATAAATTGAAAGTTAAAAATGGCTTCTAAGCAAACAAAACCCAGCTCTTTTAAAAGTGCTGGAGGATCACCAGCACAACCATCTAAACTACAATTTTTGTCTACTCCAAATCCACAAATATTGACTTTGAAAGCTCTACAAGAGTCTTTACAGGAGGCCTTTAAACAGCAAACCTCTGTTGTAGAGGGAAAAATTAAGGGGGTGTCTGATGAGATGGCTGAAATTAAGGAGGTTATCCAAACTCGGACTAAGGAAATAAGAGAAGATATTGTAATGGCATTTCAGGGTCTGGCAAAACACATTGAATTGTTGGATGAAAGGGTAGAAGAAATTAATCAGTCTAATGTGAACTTGGAAAATAAAATGGATGAAGTTCAGATCAAGATGGATAGGGTAGACGATGAAGTGGTGATGTTACAATATAGAACAATGGAGTTTGCCCTGAGAGTAAGAGCTTTGAGAGAGCACAATTGAGAGAATTTGAGAGAGATCTTTGCAGAGGCTTTTGCAAAGATAACTGGAGAGCAACAAGCAGATCTTTCATTGCAAATTGACAAAATATATTGCGTTAATTCCTGGTTTGCCAGACAGAAACAATTGCCAAGAGATATTGTGATTTATTTTACAACGAGGAGGATCCGAAATGAAATTTTACAAGCCTTCTATAAAAATAAACTCCAACTGGCAGGACAAGAGGTTTTAGTACTGAAAGAAATCCCTTCAAAAATGTTGAGAAGCAGAAAAGAGTTTGCTTTTTTGGTGGATGAACTTAGAAATCGACAGATCCAGTTTAGATGGGATGTTCCAGCTAGACTAGTGGTGAATTACTTGGGAGAAAGGTATCGTCTTAATACAATTTGGAAGGCAAAAGATTTTTATACTAATGTATTAAAGGCTGGATGCCCATCATCTCCGGAAATGAGGAGAAGAAAAGAAGAGCTGGCTATACAGGGACAGAAGGAAGGTAAACAGACACAAGCTGAAGGAGAGATTTCGCTTATTGAAGAAGATTTATTGCAACTTTTTGGTACTGTTCAACCTTTGGAATTAGTAGAAAAAAGAGAAGAACCAAAAGATCAAAGACAGACCTGAGCTGCAGCCAAACGAAGAGAACAAGACCTAAAGATACAGCAAACCCAAATGAAAGTTCAAGAAACTACAAGAACAGAAGCAGTGGGAGGAGCAAGGCCGAAGAGAAAGGTGCAGGAGGATTTCCAGCTAGTGCTCCAGAAGCTTCAAGGTGCCAAGAATGGCAATTAAATTTTTGACCTGGAATGTTAATGGCTTAAATTCACTGCAAAAGAGGAAGAAAATATTTCACTATTTGAAACAGTTTAAAAATGATGTAATTTGTCTACAAGAAACACATATTAGAGTGACAGATCAAAAATATTTCATAAATTCAAGATTGGGAACACATTTTGTTGCATCTGCTCCAGAGAAGAAAAACGGTATAGTTATATACCTAAAGACAGATTTAACAACCAAACTAATTGAGGCAGATGTTCGAGGAAGATACATCGCAATTGAACTTTTAATAGAAGGGAAGAAAACACTCTTAATTGGAGTATATCAACAGCAAGAAAAATTTTATAAGCTTTTGCACACCAAAATAATACAATGGGATTACAAATCGTGTATATTAATGGGTGATTGGAATGGAGTATTGGATACTCAAAAAGACAAAAAAGGATTATTTCAAAATACCCAAAATCGTGCTAGATTGCCTAAATCTTTTTTTGATATGATGGATGATATGGAGCTGAGAGATATCTGGCGAGGACGAAATGTCGAAGAAAAGGACTTTACTTTTTTTTCTGATAGACATCAATCTTTTTCTAGGATTGATTTTATATTAATCACTAATGATTTTTTTTCTAGGGTGAATAAGACGAAGATATGTTCAAGAACTTTAACTGATCATAGCCTGGTGTGGATCGAATTGGAGCAGGAAAAGGAAGCTAGAAGGTCTTGGAGGATAAATGAAAATTTGTTTAGATATGAGGAAAATGTGGAAGAATGTAAAAAACAAATGAAAGAATTTTTTGTTATGAATATGCACAAGGGTACACCTATGGAAATGGTTTGGAATGCAAGTAAAGCATATATGAGAGGAATTTTAATACATTTGAATAATAAATATAGACGTAGACAAGAAAAGAAACGGAGGGATTTAGAAGAGGAAATAAAAAAGAAAGAGCAGGTACTTATATTGAATCCAACAGATAAGAAAATAAAGGAAACAATAAAATTTGTTGCGAGGGCAGTTTAATATGCTGATGGCAGAACAAGTAGCAACTAATTTACAATATGCTAAACATAATACTTTCTGTAATGCGAATAAACCAGGTAGATGGTTAGCTTATTTGTTAAGGAAAAAACAAAAGCTACGTACTATAGAAAAAATAGAATACAAAGGTAAAGGGGTATATCAACAAAATATGATTAAAAAAGCTTTTTTAGAATTTTATACGAAGTTATATGCTAGTGATACAATTCAAGGTAAAGACATTGATAGATATTTAGAGGAGGAGAATATTCCTGTAGTTACACCAGAGCAAAGGGAAGGATTGAACCAACCAATAACTTCGGAGGAAATTATTTTAGCAATTAAACAGTTAAAAGGGAGTAAAGCTCCAGGCACAGATGGACTGACAGCTGTTTATTATAAAAATTTGCAGTTAGAAATGGTGGAACCGCTTAAGGATTTAGCAAAATTCAAGCTGGAGGAGATGTACCCCCATCCTGGAGAACAGCTTTTATTTCATTGATCCCAAAGGAGGATCAAGATCATAGTCAACCCAAAAATTATAGGCCAATATCGCTTTTAAATATTGATTATAAGATTTTTGCTAAAACATTAGCAAATAGGCTAATGATAATTATGCAACAAATGATTCATAATGATCAATCTGGATTTATAAGTGGGAGACAAATGAAATGTAATGTAAGATAAATTGTAAACTTATTGGAATATTTGGAAAGAAACAACCAAGTCTCTGCAGCGCTTATTTTTTTGGATGCAGAGAAGGCATTTGAGCGATTGAATTGGCAATTTTTATTGAAAATAATAGAAAAGATGCAGTTTGGAGAGTATTTTACACAATCTATTAGGGCAATATACCAGAGACAAACAGCACAAATAATAATTAATGGTGGTTTAACAGAAACTTTTAAAATTGAAAAAGGAACAAGACAGGGATGTCCTTTGTCACCATTATTGTTTATTTTAATTCTGGAACTTTTATTAAATAAAATATGAGGGTCAAATAAAATAAAGGGAATTAAAATTAGACATCATAATTATAGACTAAGAGCATTCGCAGATGACTTGGTTGTTACTTTAACTCAACCAGTACAATCAGTTATAGGTTTAATGGACATAATTAGCCAATATGGATAAGTGTCTGGATTCAAAATAAACAAACAAAAAACAAAGATAATAACTAAAAATATGACAGTAAAGCAAAAAGAAGAACTAGAAAGGTTAACAGGTTTTGAAATAGTAAAAAAGATTAAATATTTAGGGGTATATATTACAGCTTCAAATGTGAAATTATATAAAAATAATTATGAATTGTTATGGCAAAAAATACAGAAAGAGATGGAGAATTGGGGAAAATTACAATTATCTTTGTTGGGAAGAATAGCAGCAATAAAAATGAATGTTTTACCCAGGTTTTTATTTTTGTTCCAAATGATACCAATACTCAAGAAAGATGTAAATTTGAGGGAATGGCAGAAGGGTATTAATAATTTTGTTTGCGCAGGGAGAAAATCGAGAATAAAGTTAAAAATAATGCAAGATATACGTGAAAGAGGAGGTTTTAAAATGCCTAATTTAAGATTATACTATGAAGCAGCTGTCCTATCAATAATCAGTGACTGGATTAATTCAACAGAAGAAAGAATATTGAATATTGAAGGATATGATTTGTTATATGGTTGGCATGCTTATTTATTATATGATAAGAAGGTGGATAAGACCTTTAAAAACCATATACTAAGGAATGCCATGTTACGAGCTTGGAAAAAATATCAATATAAGTTAAATTATAAGATACCTATATGGGCAATACCTAGACATGTGATAGAGAATATAAGTGTAGAACAAAAGCAAGAGGTGATTACTTATAAAGAGCTTCTTAAAATGGAAGGGGGTATATTGCAGTTAAAGTCCTTAAATGCATTAAAAGAAGAAAGGATAATTCAAACTTGGTTTCGATATGGTCAGCTGCAAGCTAGATGGAAAGAAGATCAGAGAATCGGTATCATGTGGAATGAGGAAAATTTGGTAAAACAAATTAGAGATCAAAGCCAAATGCATATAAAAAGATTATATAATATATTGATAGAAATAGATTTAGAAATGGAATTAGTTAAGGATTGTATGATAAAATGGGCACAAAATATCCAGGAACCAATAATGTTGGAAACTTGGGAAAAAATATGGGTTAGAAATGTGAAATTTACGCAAGTGCAAAATTTAAGAGAAAATTTTTATAAAATGTTTTACAGATGGCATTTAGACCCTAAAAATCTAGCCTGTATGTATCCGAATTTGCAATCTAAGTGTTGGAGATGTGATTGTGAGGATGCCACCTATTATCATATATGGTGGACTTGTAAAAAAGTTAAAGCATTTTGGATAAAAATATGGTGGATTATCCAAAATATTCTTAAAAAGAAGATAAGGTTTACTCCACAGTTGTTTTTGTTGGGTATAATTACAGATTGTATGGTTATAGAGACTAAATTGATTTTGAATTTAATAACTGCAGCTAGACTTTTGGTGGCGCAATATTGGAAGAAGGAAGATTTGCCTACTATTGAAGAATGGACATTAAAAGTAGCGAATTTAGCAGAAATGGCAAAAATTTCAGCATATTTGAAAGACTATTCACAAGAAAGATATATATCGGAATGGAGAAGATGGATTGATTATATTCAAAACAAATATCGGACTAAAAAGTATCAAATAGCTTATGAATGAATAGAAAAATTAAGAGTATTCATATTTAGTTACGTGAAAGGGGAGTTAAAGTGTGAAGGGGGGGATAGGAGTCCATAGATAGCTAGCTTAGCTTAGTATATGATTGTTAATTGTTATACCCTGTATTTTGTTCCGGGAAGTCCGGGTTGGGGGGGGAGGGTAAGAAAGGGAGGGGGGATGGAGAAATATTTATAAAAATTTTTGTAAATCTCTTTAATAAAAAAAAAGATATTTCGGCGGTGACGTCATCGTGCCAGGAACAAAGAGAACGGAGCTCTGTTCTCGAAGTTTCAGTATTTCTGATTAGGAAGCCGATCCAGGCACTATTGACCTCAGAGGGTCAATAGAAAAAAGAGGAAACCTCAAGGACCTCGGAGAGGACAGCAATCCCTCTGAAGGTTCAGGGGAAAACTCTTAATTCCAGTCGGGAAAAAACCAGCCATTTTGGCTGGCCTGAAACACTGACAACCGGTTAGTGGGAAGTGAAAATCTAATAAAAGAAGGCATCGGTAGGAGAATAGAAAGGAGAATGAGAAATAGAAAGTGGTACAGCTACAAAGTGCGAATAGAAATGGGTGAGAGTGAGACTCCAAGCAAGCGGCGAGATAGTAGCCTGACAAGCGGCGATGAAACAGTGAGTGGAGTGGAAAAGTCGATCTGACAGTGACAGCGAAGAAAGTGACAGGGAGAGACTCCAAAAGAAATATCGTTAAAGAGTTGTGGATTATAAAATAAATTGATTTCGCAGAGGGAAGTTTTCAGAACAAGAACTGTGAGTGTGGAGACGGAGAACAGTGAAGGTGAAGATTAGGAGAAACAGCGAGGGGCGAGAGTCAAACGGTGGACATAGGAACTTATAATATTTGCAAGTAGAAAGTGAGCTCGGAGGAAATTTAAACTTTAAATCAACAGCTTCGCAGAAAAGGATGATATTTAAAGGAGAGAGGACGAGGAGACTGACAGATTTTCTTATCAGTGGAGACTGTAATGAGGTGATTGATTTGCAATGGAAATCGGAAGTACAGAACTAACAACAGAGTGACATAGATCCTTTCCTTTTGGAGACTAACGGGTAGTGGAGCTAAATTAACTTTACCAAGGTGCTTTTTTCCTTTGGATACTTGGATTTGGATACTTTGATTGCTTAGATATTTGGACACTTAAACCAAAGGACATTAAAAATAACTGACAGAGAGTGAAGAAGTTGGAATGATGCAAGACTGAAAGAAGATACTAAAATAGAAGAAGAACAAACAATAACCAGCGAAGTACAATTTAGTTGCATAAGTTTGAGCATTAACCATTAAGTAAAAAGTGATTTATATATTGTTTAGATTGTTATATATATATTAATTGTAGCTTAATTTAGTATTTACTCAGTGATATACTTAAGTATCCAGCCTCTGCTTATCTCACGCGTCTAGATTTATATTCTAATTAATTTAGATTTATCACACATATTATATATATTGTATTAAATATATTGTGTATAGTAATTAATAGTATAGCAATTAATTATAGTAAGAACAAATTAATGAATTGTTGAAACTTTAAGTTTTTCCCTCATCTCCCCCCCCCCATTCTTCCTTTCCCTTATTTAAGAATATTGAAAAGTTGAAACCTAGTATTTAAAACTGTGAATAAGTAAACGGAAACCTATATAGAAATTTGACTGTGTGATAAAGAAACAGCAATATAGTAACAGTAATATTACCCTTATTGGTCACTACGCTAGGATCTTTAGATTTTATAAATCAAAATCTATTGTCTATTAACATAGACAGAGAAACATAAAGATTACAACAGTAAATCAATATATGAAATTTTGGGAAAAAATAATACAAAGAGTACAAATGGCAACCACAGGTTCATCAACGATCACTAAGACAAACAAGAAAATACTCTCAAACCAGATGACGCTCTCAGCATCTCCGGCGCAACAAAGGTTAGTTGACACTATGTTAGGGGTGGAAAAAGAAAAGACAACCTCCACCTTTAACATGCAACAAAGGTTAGTTGACACTATGTTAGGGGTGGAAAAAGAAAAGACAACCTCCACCTTTAACATGCAAAATATCCATTCGGTACTAGCAATGATACAAGAAGGAATGAATAAAACTCAAGAGTCCATAGCAAATAATCATGAAGAAACAAGAAAGAATCATGAAGAATTGAAGACAGACATGGGAGAAATAAAAGACAACATTAAGAAAATGGATGAAAAGATTGAAAAAATACAGCAGAATATTGCAGAAAATGAGCAAAGGATCCAAAAAGTGGAGGAGAAAATAGAACAAATGGACAAGAGAATGGAAAAAATGGAGCAAAATCAAGTGTCAATTAATAAAGAATTGGAAGAGTCATTAGCATATTTGGAGATGGAAAAAGCATCTTTTTACCTCAGGTTTCAGAATGTAGAAGAATACAAGGATGAAGATTTAATTAATTTAATTTAATTTAATTAATTCAATTTATATGCCGCCCCTCTCCAAAGACTCAGGGCGGTTGAGTCTTAGTTAGGAGAATTAATGACAGGGATATTAGCAGAAGTGACCCAGAGGGATAAAGAAGACGTCCGAAGAGACAAAAATGAAATTTACAGAGGTCACACAAAGTATGCACGCAGGCATAAGTTGCCTAAGGAGATACATATCAGATTTACAAAAAAATCCATAGAAGAAGATGTCTGTAGGAAGATGAGGGAAGGACAATCGTATATAAGGGAAAGGAAATAATGACTCTCAAGCAAATCCTAAGAAGGATAAGAGATCAAAGAAAAAATTATAACTTTCTAACATCACAGCTGAACAAATATAAAACAATGTTCCGCTGGCTAATACCAGAAGTGCTATTGATCTCCTGGCAAGAAAAGAAATACAAGATTGATAGTTTAGAAAAAGCGCAAGACTTTTTTGATCAGCATTTTGTGTTAGAAGAGGAACAGGAAAGCCAAAAAGAATTAGAAACTGAGAGCCAGAATACTGGACAGAAAAAGAAGAAAGTGACCAAGAGGAAAAAAGAAGATTGGAGAGAGAAAGAATTGAAAGAGAGGGAGCGAGGGAAAAAACACAAGTAATTACAAGAAACACAAGAAGACTAAGAACAACAAACAGATAGATAGCAAAAATGGAACGAGAACTAAAAATGACCTCAATTAATGTAAATGGACTAAATGCACCAACCAAAAGAACACACACATTCACAAAGCTATAGAAACTGGAGATGGACATCATAATCCTACAAGAAGTTCATATTAAGAAACAACATCAAAAGCTATTAGAAAACCAAAAACTAGGAACACTATACACCTCATTAGCAGATCAGAAAAAAAGAGGGGTTGCAGTATATATCAAGAAACACCTAAAAACAAAGCAAGTATACGCAGACACAGATGGATGGATTTTGATGATAGAAATACAAACAGTATCAAAAGCAATATTATTAATATTGATATATGCACCCAACAGAAATCAAAGTGAATTTTTCAAAAAAATACATAACATAGTCAAAGATATGGAATATGAAAATATCTATATTATAGGAGATTTCAACGCAATTATAGACACCGAAAAAGACTACCAGAGCAATAAAAAGAACAAAACTAGGAAAAAGACACTACCAGACACATTCAAAGACATGGCAGACAAACTACAATTACATGATGTATGGAGAGAGGCGAATAAACAAGCAAAACAATATACATTCTATTCTAGCCCACATCAATCGTGGTCTAGAATAGACATGGCCTGGATGTCCTCAGAACTCAGGAAAGAGATAAAAGACATTGAAATATCACCAAATACCTGGGCAGATCACAGTCCAATAACAGTAGTATGGAAAGGATACCGGAAACAAAAAAGGTCGATGATGAATACCGAAATAATAAAGGATAAGGAATACTCACGGATGATTGAGAAAGAAATGATTATGTTTTTTCAAATAAACACCAAAGAACAGACTTCACTCCAAAATCTATGGGACACAGCCAAAGCCTACATAAGAAGCCTTACTATCATGTATGCGGCAAAGAAAAATAAAGATAAACAACAGATAAGAAATAACCTATTAACAGAACTCAGAACATATGAATTAGAGCTGCAGAAAGAACCCCACAATAAAATAATCAAAGGAAAGTTAAATCTTGTCAAACAAAATTAACTTAACTACACAAACAGAAATTGCACAGAAAATTAAATTGGCAAAACAAAATCATTTTGAGCACGCAAATAAAACAGGTTGCTGGTTAGCGTACAAATTGAAAAAGGAAAAAGAGAAGAGAACTATATACCAGCTGCAAGACGAGGTAGGAGAAATACACCACATAAATCAAGACAAAAAACGTATAGCAAAAAAAAAAATTTCAGAACCTTTACAAACAAGAAGAAATCCGGGAAGAAGATATTAAGGAATATTTACGTAAAACAAATATTCAACAGCTGGAAGAGACACACAGAGAGTTATTAAACAGACCAATTACCATGACTGAATTGATAGAAGCAAGGAAAAAACAGAAAAACAATAAAACTCCAGGACCGGATGGTATACCAACAGAATTCTATAAAAAATGTCAACACCCAATGGACGAGTTCTTACTCCAAGTTTTTAACAATGCACTCTTAGAAGCAAAAATCCCCAAATCCTGGACTGAAACCATCATTACACTCATCCCAAAAGAAGAAACAGACCTCACACAAATTAAAAATTACAGGCCAATATCGCTGTTAAATGTGGATTACAAGTTGTTCATGCTGGTTATTACGCAGAGACTGAAAACAATTATTCATGAATACATTCATCCAGATCAAAATGGTTTTGTTCCAAGAAGACAGATTAAAAATAATATGAGAACAATCATTAATGTTCTTGAATACTATGAGAAAAATTTGGACAAACAATTGGCTTTAATCTTCCTGGACACGCAGAAGGCTTTTGACAACCTAAATTGGAAATTTCTTATATTACAATTGGAAACTATGGAATTCTGCGATAAATTTTTAAACATGATTAGGAAAACATACTCCTCTCAAACAGCAAAAATTATGATAAATGGGAACATGACAGAACAATTCGAGATATCAAAAGGAGTGAGGGAAGGATGCCCCCTATCCGCATTATTGTTTATAATATCCCTAGAAATTTTATTAAATGAAATCAGGGAAGATAAAGAAATAAAAGGACTGAGAATAAAAAAAGAGGAGTACAAATTACAAGCCTTTGCCAACGATGTGGTGTTTATCTTAGAACAACCAGAAATAACAGGAACCAGACTGTTAGTAAAAATAGAGGAATATGGAAGAGGGGCCGGTCTTAAAATCAACAAACAGAAAACAAAAGCATTAACGAAGAACTTGACAAATTCACAGGAGAAAGAATTAGAGGATAAATTAGGAATACAAATAGTAAAGAAAGCAAAGTACTTAGGAATCTGGCTCACCAATAAAGTGAGCCAGATTCTCCTCAATCAGAAGAGACAATTATACTAAATTGACAAAACAGATAAAAAAAGATTTGGAAACATGGAGCAAACTACAATTGTCATTTCTAGGGAGAACTGCATCTACTAAAATGAACATACTACCTAGACTACTATATCTCTTCCAAGTAATCCCGATATGGCCAGGAAAAGATTTTTTAAAAGACTTTAATAAAATGATAGCAAATTATATTTGGCAGGGGAAGAAGGCTAGAATTAAAATTAAATGTCTGCAAGATACCCGGGAGAAAGGAAGAATAGGATTACCGGATTGGGAATTGTACTACAAGGCGGCATCATTAAATTGGATAAGAGACTGGATGGACCTTAAAAATAAAAGAACATTAACTTTAGAGGGCTTTGACCTGCAAAGAGGTTGGCATGCATTTCTGTGGGAGGGAAGAGACAAACATCATGGATACTTTCAACAACATATTATTAGAGGAGCACTACATGGAACATGGCAAGAGATTAGAAAAATACATTACAATAAAATTCCAGGATGGCTATCGACCATGGAGGCGCTGATTTATCCTAACACAATGGATATGGAAAAAATGAGAAATTACAAACAACTATTGAATAACAGAGGAGAATTACAATCGAGACAAGAATTGAAAGAACAGGGTATAGACATTGGCTGGTGGCCATATTTACAAATAGAATCAAGGTATAAAACAGATTGAGCACAATTCGGATTCCAAAAAGAACCAAATGAATTGGATAAAATTTTACAAGGAACGGACGAGAAAATGATAACCAAAATATACAATTATTTATTAAAATATAAATTAGAGGAAGAAGTGGTCAAAGAAAATATGATAATTTGGGCGAAAAACTTTGGGTATAGTATCGAATTAGACAAATGGGAAAAATTATGGAGTGTAAATTATAAATTAACAATGTCTATACTCTACAAGGAAAATTTGTACAAAATGTTCTACCGATGGCACTTCCCGCCGGCGTGCCTAGCAAAAATGTTTCCAAATACCTCCCCAACGTGTTGGGAGTGTAAGTCACAAAAAGGAATCTATTACCATTTGTGGTGATCATGCCGAAAGGCGAAACAATATTGGCAGGAAATAAGGATAAAGATAGAAGAAATCACAAATCAGAAATTGGAAATGAAACCGGAAATCTTTCTACTTGGAATAATCACAACTCAATACGTGAAAGAAATAAAATATTTAATTATTCATATCTTAACTGCAGCACGCATTCTCATTACCCAAAATTGGAAACATGAAGACATACCAACGGAAAATAAAATAATCACCAAAATTACAGAATGTGCAGAAATGAATAAACTTACAAAAGAACTACAAGAAAAAGATGACACAGATTATTACTTAGTATGGTAAAAATGGTATAACAGGTTGGAGAAAAAGATGGAAATAGATACATTGGGACACAAAAGAAAGAGGTCAATGTAGAGACAAAAATTTGAGTACCAACTAAGGAATATAACAATTTAAATATGGAACTTATTATATGGTCTTATATGTAAATATGTAAATACATAGATATATAGATAAGAATAGAAAAACAGTCTACCGATGTGATAGCTTTAAAAAGGAAGTCGTAAGACTTGATTTATGTTTGTATATTTTGCATGTTGTATCGTTGTATCTATGTTCATAATTTTTGATTAATAAATTTTTTTTAAAAAAATAAATATTTCTCAAGATATTTCATTCTTCTAGGAGGGATGACTTCCCTCAATTGGGACATGACAAGCTAATTTTCACTCTTGATCTCAGCAATTTTTATTTGGGAGAAGTGTAGATGTTCGATTATCACTATTATCTTACATCTGAGAGTTTGGAGAGTGAACATTGTAATTGTATTACAGGAAAGTGAAGCCCTGATACTACTATGAGATTTCACTTCATAATAAAGACAATGAAAAATATTCAGAAATTCAGAACACAATTGTTAAAACAAACCAGAATGTCTAACATAAATCTATACTTAAATCCTTATCTGATGTTTCAGTTTTAAATGGTAGAAAGTGTTTAAAGATCCAAAACTGACCCTCTTTCAAACATCCAAATTTGAATGCAAATAAAATGATTGACTAAATGGTACACATACTCAATATAAAGGTCACTTTATATTTTTATCACTTTTTGTTGTGATCACAATTTTTTTTTTAATTTGATTTGATTTATATGCCACCCTTCTCTGGAGACTCAGGGCGGCTTACAATGCGTTAAGCAATAGCCTTCATACTTTTGTGTATTTATACAAAGTCAGCTTATTGCCCCCACAAACTGGGTCCTCAATTTACCTACCTTAGAAAGGATGGAAGGCTGAGTCAACCTTGAGCCTGGTGAGATTCGAACTTACAGTAATTGCAGACAGCTGGTGTTAATCACAATACTATCAGTCTGCTGAGCCACTAGGCCCATTTTAATTCACCCAATTCTGGGTGATCTAAGGTTTTAGAAGACTGAATTCATTTGGACATATTTGTTTCTTGAAATCTTTTATATGAGCTCAAAATCTATTACAGGTCAATTAGTAGAAATAGAGTTTTTTCTCCACAAATAGAGCATTTTTCAGTTTAGTGGTTTAGTAAGCTAGTTGTGTGGTACCTTAACAAGTATGCAGTTGAACACTAAACTAATTTTTATTTCTTGTTTTTTCCTAGATTGGTTCAATCTGTTTTCTTGTACATGGAAATCTCTGTATTTTATTATTTGTTTGTGGCATCAATAAATGCTTTGTCTCTTTTTAACATGTAAATAATTTTTTTCAGTTACAGGAAACAAGTAATACTTCAATGAATGGAATAACTGATGAAGCATTTCCCATCACTGAATTTGACTACGATGGTGCAGTAGCACCATGCCATTCTGTGGGTTTGCAAACATTTATTTCCAATGTCCTGCCAGCATTTTATTCTTTGGTATTCATCTTTGGCCTTGTGGGCAATGTACTGGTTGTACTGGACCTAATCAAATATAAGAAGATTAAGAGCATGACAGATATATATCTGTTAAATTTAGCCATCTCTGATCTGCTCTTCATTTTTTCACTTCCCTTTCGGATTTATTATTCAATAGATGACTGGATATTTGGAGACACAATATGCAAAATTTATGCTGGGATCTTTTTTTTACGCTTCTACAGTGGAAGTTTTTTCATTGTCCTCTTGACCATTGATCGATATTTAGATATAGTTTATTCAGCATCTGCATTAAAATCCCAAACTATATGCTATGGTATCATTACAAGCATTCACACATGGGGCCTCGCAATTTTAGTCTCTTCACCAGGATTAGTTTTTTTCAGATTACAGGTGGAAAACTATAAGAAATCTTGCACTTCTAATTTTCCACACGAAAGTCATTTTGCATGGAACAACTTTTTTATACTGAAAATGTTCTTCATAGGTCTGATTTTTCCAATGATGATTGTGGCCTTCTGCTATGCGCGCATTTTAAGTACCCTGTTAAAATCTAGGAATGTGAAGAACAAAACAGCCTGGCTTATTTTCATCATCATGGTTACTTATTTCCTCTTCTGGACCCCGAACAACATTGTTTTTGTGCTTCAGTTATTTCATACTTCATTTTTTGCTGACAACTGTGACAATTTAAAGAGAATGAATATAGCATTGCAACTGACTGAAACACTTGCAGTAGCTCATTGTTGTATCAATCCTTTGATCTATGCTTTTGCTAGTGAGAAGATTAAAAAATATGTTATCAGCTTTTTCCAGCCATGAAATTCCTGTATTTTCCTGTATAAAGATCCTCTGGAAAGAACAGTTTCACATATTGATATTCTATTGGAAATGAAGACATTTCAGCAATTTTACAGAATATATGTGTAGAGAAAAATATCATTTAGTTTTAAGGATCAAGTCACTTTTAACACAAAAGCTATTTTTGTGTTAGAAGACCAGATTCTTTTGTGTTAGAAGACCAGATTCTGTGGGTTTGCAAACATTTGTTTCCAATGTCCTGTCAGCATTTTATTCTTTTGTATTTATCTTTGGCCTTGAGAGCAATGTGCTGGTTGTACTCGACCTCATCAAATATTAAGAGCATGACAGATATATATTTATTAAATTTAGCCATCTCTGATCTGCTCATTTTTTCATTCCTCTTTCAGATTTATTATTCAATACATGATTGGATATTTGGAGACACAATATGCAAAATTTATACTGGGATCTTTTTTTTTTACGCTTCTACAGTGGAAGTTTTTTCATTGTCCTCTTGACCATTGATCAATATTTAGATATAGTTTATTCAGCATCTGTTTTGGTGATGTTAGTTTACGAATTATTTATGAATATCACGTGCAGTTCAAATTGACATATTATAGATTTGAGTACTCTGCACATAGTGAAAAGAATCAATTCTTTGCTTGAGCAAAACATATTATATATACCCTACCACATCTGAGATATATTTAAAATATATTTTATAGCAGGACACATTTGATAATTCTAACTTCAGAGTGTTTCAATTCACTTTTTGAAAAAAAAATAAGTACTTTATCTTTTCTAAATATACTGAGGCTGTAGTTCTATTAATATGTTTGGTAGTGTTAGTGTAAGTCTCCAGGAACTTACTTAAGTTTTACTTTTGTATAATCCAGAAATAGGTTACATTATCAATGCTGTATTTGTACACTATTCTGATATTGCAGATTTCCTATATTACTCTATAAAGATGGACCCAGTCCAAGTTTGTGTTTCAAAAAATTACTAAACTATCGATTTGGATGGCAGCAAAGGTTATCTAGCATGAGAATGTTTGGAAATGTGTTGATTGTAGGAGGAAAGGTCCTTCAAAGTTGTTATATCCCATCAACATGTATAATTCCTCCTGTAGGTATTTTTTTTTAACTAGGAAAAGTAGTTTTTAAAATATTATTTTAATAGAATTGTCTTAGCAGTAGTTTGATGAAAAACTTAGTATTGGTGCAACAATTATAGCAAATATTGTTTGTGTATATTTTGGGTTCTTGAAAAATTAATGTTTTGATTCTATACAATTCATAGGATATTGGGGCAGCTTATTCCTTTATAATATGATATACTATTCATTGCCAACAAATAAAATTAGTTCCCCATCCAATGGAGAAAGCAATCCAACTTCAGAATAGTATCCCTATATGCCAGGGCCAATTCTAATTGGAAGTATGGTTTCCCCAACTATTTTAAAGATTTTAGTCATAGCACTGGATGACCATCCATTGAGTCGATTAAATCATTACTCTACTAAGGATGACCTTCATTAGGTTTTCATTCCCTCAAACAAGCATTTCTGGAACATCTCTACTCAGGGACCAAAACTCACCCACTGAGGGGTCTTTGTAAAATAGTTATTTCCTCACACAATGCAACTTTTAAAGTTAACACATGTTGGCTGGACATCCATTTTGATGGAAAGAAAGTGAATAAAATAGAAATCGGTGTGTGTGTGTGTGTGTGTGTGTGTGTGTGTGTGTGTGTGAGAGAGAGAGAGAGAGAGAGAGAGAGAGAGAGAAATCATACAGAGATTATATAAAATAAAGTGAAATATTCTTAGTAATTTTCAACAATTGGTTGTTTTTCATTTATTGTTTTAGGCCAGGGGTGTCAAACTCGCCTTGTCATGTTGTCACATGATGTATCGCAATTTTTTTTCCCTTTGCTAAACTGGGGGTGGGCATGGCCAGCACATGACAAATCCAGCCCGTGAGTTTGACACCCGTTTTAGGCTAAAGGAAAGTCCACAAATTGTTGTATTTGACCTGAAAATATCACTTAAGTATGAATAAGTTTATATTTCATTTTAATTTTACAGTATTGCTTAGAATTATTATTTCTAACAGAAAGAAAAGCATTACATTCTAATACTTCAAACTATGCACATATGCTGAAAACTAGCAACTATTCCTCCACATTTTAAAATAGACTTTATGTCATCATCATCATCATCATCATCATCATCTTAGCCATTGTCTATCCACTGCAGGATGAAGGCCTCTTCCATACGTTTTCAACTAATATGTCCTGAGCTTTTTTTTTGCCAATTGCTTTAATAAATAGAGTGTTGGAAGAAAAATCCATCCGGTTCAGTTCCAAGCTGGGAGAAAGACCATGGAAACATGGAGGCTGTTAGAAAGATGGTTTATTGATGAAGCAGAACACATGTGATTCTGGGCAGCTGACAAAATGGAGTTGAGAGTGGGGGTTGGTGGGTTATACCTTCCTTGGGCTTTGTATTTGAGCTTCCTCTTCCTGTGCAAGAACATATCTAATATTCTATTGGCTGTTGTCAGATTCCTATAGGGGTAATGTAGGGGTTATGTAGGGATCATAGCTGGCTCTATAGGGAAAAGAGGAAATGCAAATCCTAGGTGTTTGTCTGAGCTAATCAGGTCAACCTCTGGCTTATTGTTTATTAGTTCCAAGGTTTCTGTGACTTTGAAGATTGGACTGCTCAATGAAGGGGCTTGTGTTCTGAAAGGGTGTTGTGCAATTCCTATTATGGCTAATGGCTTTCGTCCTGTGATTGATCTTGCATGAGGGGCTGCTTCTAATTCTATCACTGTGTTTTTGGTAGCTGTCAAACTTTGCTGCAAGCAGTTTCAAAATATCCTGTCTTGAATGGATTTCTGCCTGCAGTATATGCTTTGCTTATGAATAGTGCCATCTAGATAGTTGGATTCGTCTTTCAATAAGCTCTTTAATCTCTTAAATGCTGGCATCTGCTGTGGGCTATTAAGAAAGACTTGGGGGCTGCTTCCTGCCTCTAAAAACATGTTTCTCCATTTCTCATTTAGGGAAATATAATATTCTGCCTTTTTAAATATTCCTCAAAATATTTCATTCTTCTAGAGGGCTTTTTCCCCCCACAACAGGAAAGCAGAAAATAAGATTAAATAGATAATTTTCACAATATAAGAACATGTAAGGTGTTCTTCCAATTATGCATTTTGGAATATTGTGTTGGAAGAAATCTCCATCTGGGTTCAGGTCCAAGTGGGGAGAAAGACACTGGAAACATGGAAGCAGTTTGGAAAGATGGTTTAATGGTGGAGAAGACTACATGGTTTGAGGTCCTGGCCAATCGAGCACATGGGAAGGAGTGGGAGGGAGAGAGAAAGAGGGAGATAGATAGATAGATACCTTCTCTTGGGCCCCGCCTTGGAGCTTCCTGTTCCTGTGTAAGAAATGTATTCTGATGGGCTGTCAGACTCCCATGCAGGGGTAACTTTGTAGGTTGTCTTAAGTCCCAGGCTTGGTTGAATCTTGCTGGGTGATGTAATGAAGGAGCTTTGGGCAATTCCTATTATGGCTTAATGGTTTTGTCCTGGTTTGGATCTTGAATGAGGGCTAATTCTATCATGTCCTGAGGGTAAAGGTCTTAGAACCAGTAGTAAAAATTCTGGCTGCTCCACCCCCTCACTCCTCTTCTTGTCCACTCACCCGGCATAGCTGCTGCTGCTCTCGGTGTGATTCCCTCGCTTGTCTCGACCACATGGTCTCTGCGGGCCAGCCAGCTTGCTTGCCTTCACCCCGGCCTCCGACATGGCCCAGATACCTGCCGAGCCTTCCTTTGCCGTTCTCCACTCCTCCAACCCGGCCCAGCTACTTGCCTGTCTGGTGAGCCTTCCTTCACCTCTTTGCTGGCAGAAATGGCCTGTTATAGGGCCTTCCTAGGGCTCCCCCGGCCTGTTACAGGCTGAAATGGGGAGTTCCTGGGCCCAATTCACCCGTCTGGGCTCCGTCTGGGCCTTCCTAGGTCTCCCCTGGCCTGTTACAGGCTGAAATTGAGAGTTCCTGGGCCCAATCTGCCCTCCCCACCCCAATTCCCATGGCTTTACTGTACTTACTTTTTGAAGAGCTGCAGAAAAAGCTGAGCCACGTGGCAGAGAAGCCAAAGTATTTTATTCAGAAGCGGTGAAGCTGTAAGAACATGAGATGTAATGAAAACAGCTTTCCCCATCTGAATAAAAAGTCTTTGGCTTCTCTGCCATGAGGGCCTGCAGGTTTTACCCAATCTGGTCAGGCTTAGTTTGGGCCTGCTTGCTGCTGACTGGCTAGTTCGAATGAGCAGCTTCAGAGATTGGGGCATGACAGCCAATCAACAAGGGCCTTGCATTTCAGCCTGATGAGACAAAGGAAGCTACCTCCCCTTTCATTGGTTGCTGCTGTTGCTGCCTCAATCCCTGAAGCAGGGAGCTGCTGCTTCTAGGCCTAGGCCTGCTGGCCACATGGCCCCAGCTGGAGTGTTTTATTCAAGCTGGTGAAAATGTTTTCCTTAGATTTCACATTCTTACACCTTCACCATCATCTGAATAAAATACTTTGGCTTCTCTGCCAGTGGGTCAGCCTCTTCTGAACCTCTGGAGATCTTCAAAAAAGTAAGATCTTCAAAAAGTAAGTAATAAAATAAATGGCATGATTAACGTTTCTATTATTTTCAGTGGGAAGTAAAGATAATTAAATTAGCATGAATGTAACCTATTATGATTATGTTTAAAAATATAAAAGAACTATATGTTAAAAATGTCCCTGATTTGCAAATCATTTATGTCCATCCTTTGATTTTTGTAGCAAATTGTATATTTTTGTTTTAATAAAAGTGAATATTCATTGAGAATCAATCTGTTTCTTCAGAGTAGTTCCTCTCTCACCATCCTCTAAAGCTCTACTCCTTAACTGATTTTTCTTAATAATTTGTCTATTTAGAACAACATAAAGGAAGCAAGAAAAAAGGCAACAGAATTCCTAAGGGAGCAAAATCCCTACAGCTATATAAAGACCCCACAGTGGTCTCTAAAGTGGTCTTATTGCCACAGTAAAAAGCTAGTATAATGACTTTAAAATACAGCTATTACTGTTTCCAAAAAATATATACGGTACTTGCTAAAATTTTAGAAGGTACCTGTGTTAACAGATAGCTGCTTCCATTAGTAGAACAGCTTTCAATATAGGGGGGAATAATCACAAATCCAGCAAGTTTTTATATTTGCTTGAGAGTCTGTGAAAAACCTTTTGCTAATGTTAGAATGAGACTTCACTGCACAACTAATGTAGTTTTTTCTTCTTGTAGTTCTTGAAATCCATGGCACAGAATTCAATGTTTCAAAAGTATTCATATCATTTTAGCCATTTTTGACATAAGATTGCCAGATTTAAACATTCCGAGTGTTTAAACATTTAATGGAAGTCTTTTTATAATGCTACTATCAAGCATTGTACATTAGGCTTGTCAAATTTCTTGTTTCTGATCAGATTGTATTTCACAATGCTTCAAGTGTATCAGTTGTGGTTTCCTTAACAGATAGTAAAGTGATATGAATCATTACTGGATTTTTTGTGAGAAACTGAAATTAAAAATTGATCTGTGCTTTGATGATTAGATATGGGATTATGGAAATAATGTAGGCAAATGTTAATCTTAGAGTAAGTTTAATATATTTTCTATTTACCGTATTTTTTGGACTATAAGATGCACTGGACTATAAGACGCACCTTAATTTTTGGGGAGGAAAACAAGAAAAAAAGAATTTTGCCTCTGCCTACCAGCATCAGGATCAGCGGGGTTCTCACTTCCACTTGGATTTTGATAACAAGTAGCACAGACCTTTTTATCCATTTAAAACAAACCCTATCACTCTACGCGCATTTAAGTGGAGTGGGGTGGGGGATGATTTTCATGGGGGCAGAAGAGGGACTTGGCACCGAAGGCTCTATTCTCGAGATGCCTCTGTCTTCCTACCTATAGCCATAGGCGTTGAAAGCCTGGCTTTCTCGCAGCAAAACCCTATAGAGACACAGCACTTCAGTCCTCCTGGACGCTCGTAAACAGAGTCCTCCTCGATGCTTGTAAACAGGGTGCCGGGTTTCCCGGCAAGCCCCCTGCGCCTTTGCTGCCTTGGTCGGAGCCTGATTCCGGAAGTGGCCTGGAGAAGCGCGGAGGTCGGGACTCGGAGAAGTGGGCGCTGTGCAGGGGGAATAAGGCAAGGCACTGTCACCCGAAAACATTGTTGCCGTGATCTCCGCTGCCTGGAGATCTCCGCTGCCTCCCTGATTCCAAAAATGGGGCATGTGGAGGCAAAAAAAGAGCATCGTGTTTTTGGGCGGCTCCAGGCAGCGTAACGCCCCCAGTGTAGTGCCCAGCAAGCCATCAGTTCCTTGACAATGTAAGCCCACTCAGCACACCCGAAGGCTGAGTGTGTCACGCCCCCTGGCCACGCTCACCTAGACAGTCATTAGAGCACAGAACTGGTTGTTAAAAAATTTGCAGCCCATCACTGCTCCAAGGTACTTTCTTATTCTAAAGTCTTCAAAACAAGGGAATTTGCTTAAATTGTGTGTGTGTGTGTGTGTGTGTGTGTGTGTGTGTGTGTATTTTCCTCAGGAATAATGGAACAGAGCTGAAAGGGACTTTTTCTTTTTGAGAAAATTTTATTTTTTTAAACAAATATAAAAAAACAAACAAATAAAAAACCATCTTCAATTACAAATACAAACAGTGTGTCGGTTGGTTACAAGTCTTTTGTGTGTCTTCACCTTATTCATGTATATCCATACATTTATTATCCTGATTAATCATATATTTAACTATGGCTGCTTCTTCCCTCGTTTCATACCAGATATTCTAAAATTGAGTTAATTTATATTATACCATTCATATCATCCTCTTAAATCGCTCCATCAATAGTACATCTTTATATCATATTTTATATAATTCTACATTACTTGTATTAGAAAGATCATATTTCATTTCCATATTTTTTTATCCAACCATTGGTAAAATAAGTCCCATATCTTATAATATTGTTTATCTTTTTGTTTTTTAATTTCAAATGTCAATTTACTCATTTCAGCACATTCCATTATTTTCTTAATAACTTCTTGCGTTGGGATTTTCTCATTTTTCCAATTTTTAGCAAACACAATTCTAGCCGCTGTTAATACATTCACAATCAAATATCCCAATTCTCTATTGTATATTTCAGGTACTATCCCCAATAAAAAAATCTCTGGTTTATAGTCTATATGCTTTTGTGTCATTTTTTCCACCTGTGTGTGGATTTTAGTCCAGTATCTTTTAGCTTTTACACACGTCCACCACATATGGTAATATGACCCCGGTATCTGATGACATTTCCAACATTTTTCAGATTTATTCTTGAACATTCTGGGTATTCTTGTCAAGGGTAAATGCCACCTGTAAAACATCTTATACAAATTTTCTTTATATGCAGTTGACATTGTCATTTTATAATTTTGTGACCACAATTTTTGCCATTTCTCTAAGTCACTTCCATGTCCATAATTTTCCCCCCAAGCAATCATTGTTTCTTTAACTTGTTTATCTTCCAATTTAACCTCTAATAAATATCCATATAGTTTTTAAATTATGTTTTCATCAGTACCTGTTAAAATTTTATCTAAACTAATCAAATTGTTATAAAAACCTTCTGTTTTATAATCTTTATCGTGTATAGACTGTATTTGCAAATAAGAATATCAGTTCATCTTTATACCTTGTACTTCTAATTCTTGCATAGATTTAAGTTCACAAGAAAGAGACTTCTGAGGTCTTTGAGTCCAACCACCTGCTCAGGCAGGAAAACTGAGGATGCCAAAATCTGAGTGGAGGGCCTGGGAAAGGTGTCAGAATAACAGAATAACACTCAGAAGGGACTTGGGGGGGGGGGACCTTATACCATTTCAGAGAAATTGGCTGTCCAGTCTTTTCTTAAAAACTTCCAGTGATCGAACACCCAGAACAGGGGTATTCACTTACCTTTGCTACCGGTTCGCAAATGTGAGCACATGCGCACTTGTGTACACCTCCTCCACGCAGAGGGTAAAAAACGGGATGTGATGATGTTCGGGCAGGTGGGCGGAGCCTCCTGCCGCTACTGGCTGAATTTCACCACTGACCCAGAACGTCTGGAGACAAGTAGTTCCACTGGTTAATTGTTCTCACTGTCAGGAAGTTTTTCCTTAGTTTTAGGTTGCTTTTCTCTTTGTTCAGTTTCCATCCATTGCTTCTTGTTTTGCTTTCTGCTTCTTTGGAAAATACATTGCCTCCCATTCTTTGTGGCAGCCCCTCAATAGCCTGTTTTGTGACCTGCCTATCACACTCTTGGGCAAAGCATGTGAGCCATTTCCTCCTTTTGGTGGTCCATGAAAGTACATCTATAGTAGGTAGATGCAGATAATGAAGTCGAAAAAAGGTGAACATTTTTACAGAATTATAGATACGTTGAGGCCAGGCGTGACAGGTAATAGATTCAGGATGCTACAATTTTTTCAGGCTACAATTAAAATAAAATAGAGAAGATCTCCAATCGATTCTCTAACCAAAGTATAACTTTAAAATGGCAAACGCTTTTGAGTTTGCCAATTCCAATTAATGCACGTTGCACTAAATCACCCAAAGTTTGAATACACCGTCCAATGCTTGTCCAGTTTTTTGCAGTTAATTCATCAGGGCTCTTTAGGTTTATATATCCCCCGAATACGATGGGAAAGTACTGTTTCCTTAGCTGTAGGTATGATTGCTTTCTTGCACACTGCACACTGCCCTTTAACGAATATTTCATAAAAACAAACTCATTATAAAAACTCACTGGAAATCTTGCTTAAATCGCATAAAGTAATTCCCGCCTCGTAACGCTTAAAGGAGCCACAAACTCCCGGAAGCTTTTTTTTTTTTTTGCAGCTCTTCTCCACCCATTTCTGTCGCATCTTCGGCTTAATTCTTAGTCACATGACTATGCGTAATCAAGAATGGCGAGAGGTTGAGTAGCTTTTCGCGCATGCGTGGTTTGGCATCCTGGTCTTTCCCGCCAGCTTGCGGAAGATTGGAGTTCTTGGAAAGAGTACGAGAAAGGTAACTGACTGAAGGCCGAAGCGAGGGAGGGGGGCGGCAAGGGGGAAGAGGCGTAAGAATTTTTGTCTCACACCGCTTCTGTCTTCCTCTCTAAATTTCCTGTTCTTTTCCGTCTCCTCCTTCTCTGTAGATCGGTTTCTACTGCAGTTTCTGAGGTTATGGGCGGGAGAATGCAGAATCGTCGCCCAATCCAAGATTAGGGATAGGTTTGACCCAAGTGAAATCGCGATCTGTCTTGGGTCCTAAAGCGCTTGAAGCGACTTTATTTGACCCAGAGCCTTTCAGGTGTGTGAAACTACATCTTCCATCGTCACCCCAAGCATTCATGAATTTTCAGCAGGTCACCTGCTAAGTGGGAAGGTTGGGATATGTGTGTGTGTGTAGGTCCACACATCTGGAAGGTCCCAAATTAGAGCAGCGATGAGAGAAAAACGAGTTGCTCAGAACGTTTGAGGAGTGAGAAGGAACCTGTCTAATCCGATTTCTCTTTCTAAGACTTCTTTCATTTCTGAGATGGTTTTACACCTACAACAGTTGCAAAATATCAATCTTAAATCCATGCTACTGCATTATTACATCATCTCTCTTTCCAATATTTTGCATAATTTACAGAAGAAAAGGTCCTGCATCAGCCGCACAAAACTCAGCAAGTTTTTAAAAATGTATAAACCTGCAGGGATGTCAAAAATTCTCTGCCAGTCATTGCAGGGGTTTTTTTTGTTTGTTTATTTCCATTATTTAATTGGGGAGGGGGAGGATTGATACAGTATTGGAAAGTTTGAGAAGCCTTGAGCCAGATTACAATGATTTGCAAAAAAACCTTTATTTTCCATTTCCTTCTGTACTCTGAATGATTTTACACTTAGGGAGCATTAAACATCTACCCATATAAAAAAAGGATGCTATAATGTTGTTTTATAATTAGATATTTCCCTTAAGATTTTATCAAATGTAATTGTGTCTGCTGTAGCTCTTTAGAGAAGATCTAGGCCAGTGGTTCTCAACCTTCCTAATGCCGTGACCCTTTAATACAGTTCCTCATGTTGTGGTGACCCCCAACCAGGGGTGGGTTCTAATTTCTTTTACTACCGGTTCTGTGGGCGTGGCTTGGAGGTCATGTGACTGGGTGGGCGTGGCTAGCTGGTCATGTGACCGGGTGGCCATGGCTATGTGTATAGGGACTACTCAGAGGGCTGAAAAAAGTCATTTCTGACAGGTCCTCGCACTTTTGACTGATCCTCACACTTATGACCATCCTCACATTTATGCCCGTGCAGCATTCTTAACAACCATGTTACTCATTTCACAACTGCTTCTTTTCACCATGGTGATAAGATAGGGCAAAAAACGTAAAATGTGAGGATAGTCATAAATTCGACAACTGGTCAAAAGTGCAAGGACCAGTCAAAAATAACTTTTTCAGCCCTCGGAGTAGTCCATATGCATAAAAGGATACAGCAATAGAGAGGGTTGAAGGAAGGGAAGGGAAACTAGAGTAGGAGTGAGGGTAAGAGAGGGAGGAAAAGAGGAGGAGAAGGAGAAAGGAAGAGGAAGTAGGGAGGAGAAGAAGAGGGGGGAAAGGAAAGAAAAGAGAGAGGTGGTAGGTTTGAGGAGAAAGATTGCTGTACAATAAAAAATATGAAAGGGAAGAAAGCCAACCCCAAAGAAATATAAAGATATTAAGATAAAGAATGAATTGTTAAACTTTAAAGAATAAAAAAGAACAAATATGAATAAATAACAATAGTTAGAAACACATTCAAACATACAATGCATTTTCTTTGAACAGAGAATTTGGCCGGTTCACAAATTTAAACAGTGTTTAGTCATTTCAATTAAATTTACAATTTCTATATTTCCTTTTTGCCATATTTATTCCTCATCTATTTTTTTAAAAAAAACCAATATTACCCTTCATCCTCATCTCTAATCTTAATGAAATTCAATTTTTCCCTTCTATTCTATATTATACCCCTTCCCATTGTCATCTATTTTTATATCCATCCTCACATTGGTTAATTATGTAATACAGTTGTTTAATACAAATTCAACATTTTAATATAGATCAATTAGTTATATAACTATCTTTTTTGTATATTAATCAATATGAAGATGAATATTCCAATTATTTCCATGCAATCCAATTAATTATATTTACCAATAATAATAAACTAAATAATTTCCCCCATATATTCCTCCAAACCACAACTTAACCATTTCTGCTTTCAATACAATATACAATTAATAGTATCTCAATTATTATAATTCCCTAGTTAAATAGAGCTTTTTTTCTTTTGTGTTTTAAAATCTTGAACTCTCCTCTTTTGCCCTAAATTTCCCATTGTTTGCACCTACCTTTTTTGGTGAGGAGAAAGAAAAAGAAAAAGAAATCTCTCTCCCTGCCTCATTTTGTCATGTTGCAGCAGAGCCTACTTTACTTTCAGTTTCCTCTTAGCTAGGGGAAAAAAAAATCTGCTCCAGCACTCTTTGCAGCAAGCAAAGAGCTTGCAAAACAAGAGCTTGCAAACGAGCCAATCTAATCATGCTAATTAACCTATCTTGAAGTTGAAAGAGGCTGGTTTTTTTTTGCTGTTTGCTTGCAAGGAGGTAAGTGCTGTGAGGCACAGGTCAAAGGGGGGGCCACCCTCCTTGCCACTTAGCCCCCCTGTCGCCCCCCTTTGCCTCTAGCGTCCCTCTGCCGCCCCCCTTGCTGCTTACCGCCCCCCTAAGGCATCCCACCGCCCCCCAGGTGGCGGTACCGCCCACTTTGGCAACCACTGGCTTAACTACTTAACAACCAGTTCTACCAAAGTAGAATCCCACCACTGAGTCTACTCATTTATATTTGCAGGCACCGATCTACTCATTTGTTTTCTTTTAACACTGATCAGCTGTAGGGCGGCCCTTTGAAGCCCCGCGGCAAGAATTTAAACCGTTTTTTTCCTCTAGGCATCAGCTGGGACTCGGGAGGCAGCAATAGATTGGGAGTGGGTGGGGTAAGCGAACGGCCAGCGATCCAACAGAGCAGAGAGTGAGGGTGAGTGAAGGCGGGGGGGGGTGAGAGAGGGCTTTGGCGACCCCGTGAAATGGCCGTTCGACCCCCAAAGGGGTCGCGACCCTCAGGTTGAGAACCGCTGATCTAGGCTTTTAGATTTCCTGTATTGGCAAAAAGGAATATAGCACAAGAAGTAGAAAAAGAGCCATTTATTTTTTTTATTAGATTTCTATCCACCTTTAATATAGAAAATTAAGGTCCCATTTGTAGTGCTCTCTTCTTGTATTTGTTCCTACAGCAACTCTGTAGGTTGGTTTGAGAAATTGTTTCTAAGTTACCCAAGTAATAATTATTTTACAGATAGTTCACATCAGTCTAAATCGAGTGTCAAACTCAAGGCCTGGGGGCTGGATCCGGCCCGCGGGGTGCTTAGATCTTTCCCGCGGGGCCGCTCTGGAAACAGCAAAGGACTGGTGCCTTTGCCAGCAAAAATGGAGCTTGGGAAGGGTGCACGTGGATCCTCCCGAGCTCCATTTTCACTGGCAGAGGGCTGCAGGAGGTTGTCGCAGCCAAAACCAGAGCTTGGGAGGCTGTTTTTGCTGGCAGAGTGCTAGGGCCTCCACAGGTGCTCCTGACACGAGTGACATCTAGGTGGCCACGGCCACCCTGTGCCCCTGAGGTCAAACACAACCCTGATGCGGTCCTCAGTAAAATTGACTTTGACACCCCTGGTCTAAATGGTTTTTAGAGCAGGGGTCCCCAACCCCTGGTCCATGGACTGGCACCAGGCCACGGAATGTCAAGAAACCGGACTGTGCAAACAAATGAAACTCCATCCATGAGATTCAAGCAGCAGACAAAACCACGCCCCCTCCAATCCGTGGAAAAACCTCTATCCACAGAACTGGTCCCTGGTGCCAAAAAGGTTGGGGGCCACTGCTTTAGAGGATAGGATTAGTCATCACTGATAGGATTGGTGATTTTTGTCTGTACAAGTAGTCCTTGGCTTATGACCACAATTGAACCCAAAATTTCTGTTGCTAAATGAGACAGTTATTAAGTGAATTTTGCCTCACTTTACGACTTTTCTTGCCACAATTATTAAGTGAATCCTTGCAGTTAAAATTAGTAACAGGATTGTTAAGTGAATCTGGCTTCCCCATTGACTTTGCTTATTAGAAGATCACAAAAAGTGATCATTTGATTCCCAGGACACTGCAACCATCATAAATATGAGTCAGTTGCTAAGCATCTGAATTTTGACCATGGGTATGGTGCTACATTTGTAAGTGTGAAAAACTATCATAAGCCACTTTTTTCAATGCCATTGTAACTTTCAACAATCACTAAATGAAGTAAATCGAAGATTACCTGTATTACAACAAATTAAATGTGTTTTTAATATTATTGACTATTACTTGATTTATAAAAATATTGACAGTCAAACCACCTAAAATGTTCCTAGGATATAACTCTTTACAGATGATTGTTCTATTGATCTGGTTTTTGTTGTTGACTTTTCTTTTTTTGTTTATTAGTTAAATAATGAAAGATAGCAAGGAGCCATATTTTGTGAAGTTTGTAAAAACTCTGGAAAGTTCAGAGTGTTTTCTTCAAGCTCTTGAGGTATGCTTATTTAATGTGTTTAAAACCATCTTGTAAATTAGTTGTAGTCACTAAATATGTTTTTTATAGCAGGAATTTCCTGTTACATCTCTCTCTGTTCCTTCATAATAACTAGACAGGAAGAATTTTGATACCTAGTTATGACTATCTTTGTCCCATTGATTTCAGTGGGTCTATCCTAAGTACAACTGAATTGAATCAATTGAGATTTGTATACTAAAATATAAAATAGCAATTTTGCATGAACAAGTATAAAGTGATTGTCTTTAGTTTTAAATATCATTTGTTAAATAAAGTTATATGCCTGAATGTTCTTGAAAGTTTGGATACAGTGAATTCTTGCTCTACTCAGCCAATGTCAATGAAAGAAAAGCTTTTTGTACAATTCTTTCTTTTCGTAAAAGCAAACCATAAGGCGGTAACTTGGGGACAGATAATTATGAACATGATCAATGTTCTCAGCAACGACTAAAATGCATTTATCTTTATTGAGAAAGCCTTAGAAATACCAGTTTCAACTTACTGCAAAAGCCTGCAGCATTTTTCACAGTATAGGAAAAATATTTCACTGACATGTTTCCTATTAAAAACTGTATTCTTTGAAAACAATTTTTCTACTTCCCTCAACATAAAACAACATTTAAAGTTAATTTTTATAGTAATAACATTAAAGCTTGGTTGGTCTAATTCAGTAATGGCGAACCTTTTAGACACCGAGTGCCCAAACTGCGTACGTGGGCATGCCCAAACTGAAAAGTGTGCATGAGTGCACTAACATGCACACGCATGTGCGGGCATGCGCAGCAAAGACCCAAAGACCAGCTGGCTGGTGGGAGGCTGGGCATCGCGGCAAGAGGTAAGATCTTTTTCTTTCGTAAGTTTCTGTTTTGTCATTTGCAGGGAAACAGAAGTTCAGGAAAGAAACGCCACAGAGTTCTGACCTGGGGCAACGGCATGCTTGCCAGCAGGGAGGGCTCTGCCATAGGTTCGCCATCACGGGTCTAGTTTGATCTAGTGATTAAGGCATCAGGCTAAAAAGCAAGAGACCATTAGTTCAATTCTCGCCTTGCCCATGAAAGCCAGCTGGGTAACCTTGAACCAATCACTCATTTTCAGCCCAACTCACCTCACAAGATTGTTGTTGTGGAGAAAATAGGTGGAGGAAGGTGTGTTAGATATGTGCACAGCCTTGAATCATTTGTAAAAATAATAAAGGGATAGAAATAAAATAAAATGAAAAATGTTCATGTTTACCATGCTGCACAAATCCAGTTTGGCTCTTGAGCTGCTAGAAATTGAATAGCAGTGCTTTTGAGAAAACAGTTTGGAAGTAAACGGAATGTTTTCTGTATTGAGTTATTTACTGCTTGTGTATTTTGCAGTCCATCAAAGAATTTCAGTCAGAAGAATGTCTTCAGATTCTTGATAAGGAAGCTGCACTTAGAATACAAGAGAATGACAAATCCCTTTATATATGTGATCAGTTTAGTGGCATTGTTTTTTATCATCTTCAAAAGGTTTGCATTTTTTTATATTATTATTCTTTGTCATATCTTGGTAAAGTGTACCTTTGAAAATTGTATAAAAAATGGAGCCGCCCTGAGTCTTCGGAGAGGGGCGGCATACAAATTGAATTAATAAAATAAATAATAAAATCAGTAGAGATATAAACACTGTGTCATCACTGGGAGACAAAATTGATGACACATAATCAGATGAATGACAATATACTGAATCTTGTTGATTCCATTTCTGTATTTGGCTATTTAAAAAATTACTAATAAATGATGATGTAGTATGGGTTAATTTTTTAGTGCCAATTTTTCCTTCCACCATATTTCTTTAAGAATGTGTATGTAGTTTGAGAGAAAAAGATGACTTAGAATTTATTGATCTTTTCAAAAATTGTCAGGTTATTTGCATGGATATTGTTTTAGATAATGTAAGTGGCTGGGAAATTGTTTTGTGAAAAAAGAGCCCTATTAATTTTTTTGCTTTATCTTTTTCAGCTTGGTTGTAGGATAGTGGGGCCACAGGTAGTTATCTACTGTATGCAGAATCAACGATGCGTTCCAAAGGCTGACCATCCAGTATTTAATATGACAATGGCTGATGTAACAATATCTTGTACAAGTCTTCCAAAGGAAACAAGGGTAAAATATTACATAAATAGGGAATTCAGATTCAGAGATGAGGTTTATCTTCTTAATGTTTATAAAATTATATTTGGCTTCTAGCCATGTTAATTATCAATTACCATATTTTTCAGTCTATAAGACGCACTCCACCCCCACCCCCGCCCCCGGTGGGTGGAAATGTCTGTCTGTCTTATAAAGCGAATGTTGCCGAAGCCCCACCCACCTGCCAGCCCGCACCCTTTGGCCTCTGCTTCCCAGCAATTTGCCTCCTTGCAGCAAACAGTTTCAGCACAGCCTGATTTAGCAGGAGCTGATTGGCAGTTGGATCTGCCTCCTGGAATACTGCCGATCAGCTATTCCAGGCTGCAGGGATCGCCCCTGCCTATTGCCACCTCCGCACGCCCCGTTTTTGGCCTCCGCACATCCCGTTTTTGGCTCAAAAATGGGATGCACGGAGGCCGAAAACCGGGCACGTGGAGACAGCGATAGGCGATGCAGCGATCCTCGCAACCTGGAACAGCTAATGGTATTCTGGGAGGCTGAGCCAACCGCCAATCAATTGCTCATGCTAAATCAGGCTGTGCTGAAGCTGACCAGGATGTTTACTGTTTGCTGCAAGGAGGCAAATTGCTGGGAGGCAGAGGCAGATTTTTTGTTTTGTTTTCCTCCCCAAAAGCTAGGTGCGTCTTGTAGTATCTTTATCTTTATCTTTCTTCTTTATTTGATTTATATACCGCCCTACTCCCGAAGGACTCAGGGCAGTGAACAGCCAAAACAGTAAAAATACATAAATACAAAATTTAAAAACAGAATAAAATCGAATTAGACAATTTGTCCCAGACAAATTAAAACACCCAAATCATTTAAAAACTGATTAAAATTTACATAATTAAAAAAGAGGGAAACGATTAGGCCAGGCCCGCCTGATGGAATAAAAAGGTCTTGAGAGCGCGGCGGAAGGTGCGCAGATCTGGGATCCTCCGTATCTCCGGGGGTAGCTCATTCCAGATAGTAGGTGCCCCCACAGAGAAGGCTCTCCCCCTAGGGGCCGCCAGTCAACATTGTTTGGCCGACGGCACCCGGAGGAGCCCCTCTCTATGAAAGCGTACCGGCCGGTGGGAGGCTATTGGTGGTAGTAGGCGGTCCCGTAAGTAACCAGGTCCTAAACCATGGAGCGCTCTAAAGGTGGTAACCAAAACCTTGAAGCGCACCCAGAAGACCACCGGGAGCCAGTGCAGCTCGCGCAGGAGAGGTATTACATGGGAACGCCATGTCACTCCCATTACCACCCGCGCGGCCGCACTCTGCGCCAGTTGGAGCCTCCGGTGCTCCTCAAGGGGAGCCCCATGTATAGAGCGTTACAATAGTCCAGGCGGGAACAGAGTGCAGAGCATCTTTAGTGCGAAAAATACAGTAAATGATAGAATAGGTACAGAAGCATACAATTCAAAATAAAAGGGATCAGATTTCTTTATTATTTTACCCAAAATACCTTCAACAGATGTTTAGTAACTTTAAAAACTCTTCAATCCTACTTTTACATGTAAGTTGTTTTAGAAATAAATTGCCTTAATATCGTTAAGGTATAACATGTTTGGTTAAAAGCATTTATTCTTGCTTTGGCAAGAGCAGGGTCATTTTTAAGTGATATTTCAAATATTTCAAGATATTTTTTCTTCTCAGTCCTAAATTACTTATTCTCAGCAAGTTCTTTTACTGTTTATATAATCTTCTGAAGTTTTACAACTTTTCTGAATCTTCTCAAATTTATCAGTGTAAATATAAATGGGCAATAGAACACTCTTTGTTGATTTATTTACACTTCTATGAAAATTATTAAAATGTGGCATTGTTTATATTTAAAATAACTACATATTATTTGATTCGTACTTTTATCTACTAGTGAGTTTTTTTCTATAGGAGGAAGTCCATGAATATGTACAGTTGATGGGTGGTCGTGTATACAGAGATCTTAATGTGTTAGTAACCCACCTTATAGCTGGAGAAGTTGGAAGCAAGAAATACTTAGTTGCTGCTAATTTAAAAAAACCCATTTTGCTTCCCACTTGGGTAAAAACACTATGGGATAAATCACAGCGCAGGTAAGATAATTGTCTATGCATTTGGATTACCTGAACAATTCTGACCTGCAATATTTCTTAACAAAGAATTAACATTCTTGTTGCAAAAGGTTCATGCTTTAATGAGAAATTCTACAAAGAAAAAAACCTGTTGATGGGGAAAATATAAAAATGTAAGAATGATATCCTTAACATCCACATTTATACAACCAAATTGGTTCTTTTCAGTTATTTATATAGAATTCTTATTGTCCTGGATCAAAATTTAATCAAATTTTGAATAAACCCATTAGAATAAGCACATCTCAAGCCAGACCAAACATATGTTTGAGTGCAAGCTCCAGTGTCACTCCAAAAATTCCCAACAAATTCTTATTTTTAATGAGACAGAAGGGACAATTATATATGTATGGAATAATTGTATTAACTGTAATGTAATTATATATTTTTTTCTGTGTGCCTTGAGACAGCCTTGTTCAGCCAGTTGCAAGTAGTTAAGCCCCTGCAACATTTAGCAATGCTTTTGGAAGTGGTTTGTTCATGCCTTCTTCCTAAGGATGAGAGAAAATAACCGGCCCAAAGTCACTCAGGTGTCTTTATGCCTAAGGCAGGACTAAATTCAAAGGCTCTCAGGTTGTAATTTGAGGCCTCAATCACAGCACCAAATTGGCTGTCAATTTAATTTATATCAAGCTTATTCCTGGTCCTAGCCTTATGTAACTTTTGGACTGTGGCTCCAAAACCCCCCCACTTCAGTTAAAATCAGAGTAGCACACCTCTGAATTAGATGCATTAACATCATTGTGTACTCATATAAGTCTGCATTCACCACTGATTTTCCAAAGAATGATCAAGTGATATAATTATTCTTGTTTTCAAAAGGATCACTAGATACACAGATGTAAATATGGGAGAGTTTCTGTGTCCTCCATTTCTTGGCTGTACAATCTGCGTAACTGGTTTAAGCAGCATGGATAGACAAGAAGTCCAGCGTCTCACCACTGAGAATGGTGGTAAATATACAGGGCAACTGAAGATGAATGAATGTACCCATCTTATTGTTCAAGAAACAAAAGGTAAAAAGCAAATCTTTGAATTTCTGTTTAGGTTGAGTTCAAGAGGAGTATTTGTGTAAATATTTGCAGATTGAAAATCGGATTTCACTTTGTACTAGGCTTAAATTTCGAACATAGAATGTATCCTCATATTATTTTCTGATGGATTTGCTGCAAACAATATTATTATGTTAGTGATATTTTTGTGTAATACTTCAACTGACAATATACAGTTTTTTATGGCAATGAAAATAAAAATATTTTAAACTTAATTTAGAATTCCTCAAATATAATTTTAATTTTTCTCCACTGTCTTTATGTTAAGGTTACACTTCTGAATTTCATGTGACCTTCTGCCCATTTTCTCTGCATTTAGTAAAAGGATTTTGATATTTAGGGAAAGAGAAAGTGTCTATAACAAAACTAGATTTATTTTAAAATATATTTCATATATTCTTTTAGAATAAATCCCTCCAAATCATGCAATACAATTTGGAAGCATAATACATAAACACAAGGTTAAAAATAATAATAAAAGCAATGATAAAATACTTAACCAGAAGGCTTCATACATGGAATAGTCAGGTACAGTGCTAAACACAATTATAGACCAATATAAAGGGGTAAATCCTAACCCTAACTCTCTTTACAATTTTCTTGGAAGCTGTAATGAAGAGATGTGGCAGATGCACTGTATAAGAATGGCAGACTATATCTAACAAAGTCCTATTCTTTATGCCTATTTGTATTATAGGTAACACATATGGAGGCTGGTCACTGATTGTAATAAGTATCTCATTAATTGTAAGGAAGGCTTGCAAGTATTATGATGGAATAGATGTTTTAGGTAACTCAAGCTAAAAGTGCTCAGAACTTTAAAAGTTGCCGCCAGCATTTTAAATCAAATCTGAAAACACCAGTGAGCAGTGTATCTGATTACAATTCTCAAGAATAGTGATTGTTTTCTATACAGGCTTAAATTTCTGAATCATTTTTAAAGGAAAACTTTAAAGGATGAATACATTGTAGTTAACTTAGTCTAGATAGAAAAAAAAAAGTTAAGTTTTCCTCTTGAGATAAGGCTGCACATTAGGCTATTGAAAAAAGTAGTTATTGACATTTCTTCTCCAGAGTTTTTTTTATAGTGCAGGTTCTTTGTATAAGAACAGTGGCAATTTTGAATAACAGCCTGCAAAATTGAAATGATAGGCTATGGTACCTGATTTTTTTATGTTTATTTAGCAAATCATATTGATCTGAATATGCTAATCAGCAAATTAATACTGTAACCTAAAAAGTCAAAGCTGTCTGACCTTGCATCCAGACCTCACATTTGGCAAATGGAAAAAGTCTTTTCATCTGCAACTTAAAAATCTATTTTGAATGGTTGGAAACTTTCCTTAATGAGGGGAAGGAAGGGAGCAAGATTTATACATACAAATAGAAAATTTCCCTTTATGTTGCTGAAAGTGTTCAGAGAGCAAATTCACACAGGTGATTTTCCTATCAGTAATTTGTGGATCCAATCCCATATTTTTTCTACTTACTGAATTAAATTAATTGTAAGGGTGATTTCATGGACATGTTTGAATTTTTGAGTTTAGGTATATAAAATGTAAAACCAGACAGAAAATAACTTTGAGCCTCATTGGCTGTTATCTCATGACATTTTATTGATGCAGCACAAAGGGCTTAATAGAGAGGCATTCTCTACTAACGATATATAGCATTAGCCAGCCACTGATGTTGCAGTATAAAGTCTCTTTTTGTTAGTAATGTATTACCATTGTGATGACCTAATTATACATAATTGCATATGCAAAAAGGTTCACACATAGCTATATTGTATTGGGTCAATGTATAGCTAAGGGATCATTTTTATAAGGAAAATGTAAGCACTTTATGTTTCAATGTAGTCTAAAAAATAAGTTTGTGAGTGCAGTCTCAAGTTGATTTTTAAAAGTATATAGAATAAGGTCTGTAGCATTTTAGCTAATAAGTACAGTTGGTAGTTTTAGAGTAAGGAGTCTTTCTTTATTCCAAACTGCCTGCTACAGTGTTGTTCTGTAGATAGTTACAGAATAAATTGGAGCAAAAAGATTTAGTATATTTATTTAAGAAAATGTCTAGAAAATGTCTACAAAGCTTGCTTTGTACATTTATGCTCATGCAGTTTACAGGCTTCAGAAGAATTGAAACGGTATTATTTATTATGATTTTGTCTCTTCTTGGGAAAGGCCAGAAATACGAATGTGCAAAAAGGTGGAATGTTCATTGTATATCCATGCAGTGGTTTTTTGACAGCATTGAAAAGAGATTTTGCCAGGATGAATCAATGTATTTGATAGTTCCTAGCACAAAGCAAAATAGTGCACCAAGCACTTCAACTCCTACGAGTCAAGCTAGCAAGCCAGACAGTAAGTAATACATAAAGGGACAGATTTCCTATATTATCTAGATTACTTGTATAATTATTAACTGATTTAAGATTGCATAATTTACTTTTATTATTTATTTATTTATTCATTTGTTTGTTTTTAGGAATGTACTGGCCCATAAATATTTTGAAGGCCTGAATTCTATTGTGACTGTTTACTTTGGGATGCTCTCCTCAGATTATTTTTGTTATATTTTTAAGTAGAAGAAATGAGTCTTATAACAAAATACAGGTAGTTTTTGACATATAAATATCTCAGTATCTGCACATGTGATCAAATTTCAGGTACTTGGTATGTATTTACGTCAGTTGCAGTGTCCTGGGATCGTGTGATTGCCTTTTGTGACTTTCCGACAAGCAAAGTCAACAGCAAAGCCAGATTTGCTTAACAACTGCAAGTGATCCACTTAATAACCATGGCAAAAAAAGATCATAAAATTGGGTGGGATTCACTTAAAAACTGCTTTGCTTAACAACAAAAATTATGGTCTTAATTGTGATCATAAATCAATTACCTGTATTATATATCAACTTCTCCTTTATAGCCATCCCCTTAAGAAAATATTCTGACCACTTTTCAGCTCTTCTCCCAAGCTGCAGCTTTCTATGGCTACTGAGCATGTTCAGTCCTCCTTGATGAGTGCTGAGTATGATAGTTTTGCTTTAAAAATAATTGTAAAAATAATTATATGCAGATACCATAATAATTTATATAATAAGCTGAACCATGGTAAGACTGAGGGACTTTGGATGCATGACAATTTAGGATTCTGGACTTTAGCATCTTCAATTCTGGATGGGGTTGAACTGCCCTAGGCAGGTCAGGAATCTTGGGGTTTTCCTGGATTTGAAACTCCTATTCAAAAGCATGTGGCAGTCATGGCAGAAAAGAGCCTTTGCACAACTGTGTGTTATGTGCCAGTTGTGCTCTTTCTTGCTTTGGAAATCTCTGTACTTAGTTACTGAAGCCTTGATCATCTTACACTTGGACTATTGAAGCTTGCTCTACATGGGGTTATCCTTGAGAAATATTTGGAATCTACAATTCACATAGAGTGCAACTGCATGGACAATTCTTGAAGTCCCTAGGGTGGCCCGTGTTATACTGCTGTTGCACAAATTTCACTGGTTGTCAGTTTGCTTCCGGATCCAATCCAAGGAGTTGGTTCTTATCTTTAAAGCCCTTTCTGGCCTGGGTCCACTTATCTGAGAAACCATCTCTCCCCAATAGGATTGGCTCACCCCATTCATGCCAGCAGAAGGGACATTCTGTGCACCCTGTTGGTCAAGGAATTCCAACTGGCAGGGTCTAAGAGAACCTTTTCTGCCATGGCTTCTGCTTTTGGAACATTGTGCCAAAGTGAGATCTGCACTCATTCTTTTGGCCTTTTGAAAGGACCTAAAGACCTGACTCTGCCAACAAATCTGAGGTTTCAATGGGGGTATATCATTCTGGATGTGGTTAAAGGGCTAAAATAAGACCCCACTTCCTCCCCATGTGCATCTTGCTCCTTTCACATCTTTATTAATTTTAAGATAATTTATTGTTTCTATTTATTGCTTTAATATTTCATATAGTTGCCTTTACTGATTATAAGTCACTAAAGTTGTCTCTAGGTGATATAGGCAGCATATAAATTAAATAAGGCTGAGACTTAAACTTCCAGCGCCTTCGGAAGCGAGATCCATAACCTCCACAGGTCCGTTCTGAGCTCTCCCTGTCGGGGGCTTCATTTGAAGCCATAGCCACCTTGTAGGGGTGGTGAAGTACATTGAGGGGAGCTGCATCTCCCCTCCCTGACTTGGAAAACCCTCTCATCCAAAGACTAGGAGCAGCGGCAGTTAAAATGGCTGCCATGAAGCCAGAGAACAGCCAGAAAAGTGTGTGCAGGAGCAGAGAAACGGTGAATGGTGTGTCGTCTGGGTAAGAAAAGATTTACAGCTGGAGTCGGACCCCAACATTTTTTAAGGGGAATACCTTTTAGAACAATTTGTTACAGCGGCATGTAACTATTGTAAAAAAGCATATTGGAAATTTAAAGAAGTAAATATTTGTTTAAAAAGAAAATTAAGTTGGAAATGGAATCCCCAAAACAAAAGGCGTGATATTAAGAAGGCATATTAAGATGCTGGAACTATAAACCTACCTTTTCTTCAAATAATTTGCCATCAGTAATGGAGTTATAAGTTAAACTAAGCAAGATAAATAAATTGGACTTGTCAAAATAAAAGTAGAGCGGCAACAGAGTCAAAATAAAAGCAGAGAGGCAGCAGAGTGAAGTAAAGAGCGCCATCTGCTGATGACAGTGAATTTTTGCAACTTGGGAGTAAATATTGAAATGAAGAGAAATAACTGTTGAACTATACATATTTACCTTCTAACCACTGGAATATTAAAAAAGAATTTGTATCTGGGGGCCCCTAAATACTATTGAATATACAAAAACGACTTGAGGAGTGGAGGATCCCTGAAGTAACTAACTGATTTGACTCATCAATATGAGTCATTTAAATTTGACTTGAAGGTTTGGTTTCTGAACTGACAACTGTGGAGACTCAAACGAAATGGAGTTAATGATTCAAAACATTAAGGACATTAGGGACCTTATCCTGGAACTACACAAGGACATGGTGGAAATATTTGATCGTATAAATAGAAGACAGGAAAATTTTATACAAGAGACAAGGAGTAAAGACCAGGACAAGAAGGAAAGAATGGAATCATCAGCTGGAACAGAAGGGGAATTAGAACTGAGAAACCAACAAAAAGAAAATAACAAGGAGGAGACACTATTAAAATTAATTAGAATTGCTTAATTAAAACTGGGAAAACATTTTAAAAGATTTTAAAAAGAAATGGGAGGAACGGGAAGAGGTTTGGAGGGAAACGATAGGATTTAGAGCAGAAAGCTTTCAAATTAAACAGTGGCAAAAGACAGGGCAAGGAGAAAAAATTAAATTATGGATTCAAAGTAGATGGAATAAAAGGCTTGTATTCAGACGGTATGCTGTTTGATCAATGAAATGATGTTAGTATTAAAAGAATAATACTGTAGTTGCATATACCGTATATATATGATTAGAATGATGTGTGTAAAATTATTAACATGAAGATTAATCAATATGATAATTATGATTATTATTATCAATAACATGTTTAAGTGACTAAGTCTGTTTCTTTTATTTTTGAATGTAATTTTAAGAAGTTGTATAGTTATAAAGAGATATTAATTGGAAAATACACCATATCCTGTAGGTATTGAGAATATTATATAAAACAATGAAAAGAGAGAGGGAAATGGAGTGGAGTGGAAGGGAGTAGGAACGGAGGGGAGAAAGAGTAAGGGAGAGAGGGGAAAGGAGAGAGGGAAGTGGAGGGGAGGAAAACAGTAGAAAGGGTGTCAGCTTTGGAAGCCATATTAGGCCGGAAGCTTCAATGCTGCCACCTTCTCATGTGTGGGAAAGTAGGAGGGGGGATTAAGGAGGGGGGTTGTTAGTAGACATAATAGCATTCTTCCCGTCGGTCAAGGTCAGGGCGATCCAGCATCTGGAGGAGGAGTGGTCAGGGGGCTGAGTTGAGATGGAACGGATGTTGATTGGGGCATGTGATCGACTGGGGAGAAAGGGGATGGTTTTGGGAGCTTCCCAGCTTTTACTGGGAAAACCCGGGCTTTTTAGATTCGGGTTTTCCTGGATGTGCCAGTTTGCCTATTCTAGTAAAAAGAACTTTGGAAAAAAGCTGGCTTCCGTGTCTTTACTTGGAGTTGGGGTTTTTCTGGAATGCTGACATTAACCCGAATCTCCTTTAAAGCCTAACGGCACCCCGTAAGGGGGCTGTCGGGGTGCTGAGCCTCAGCATCTACCTAAACCCTGGGTGGTGCGAAGACTCAGTGAAGATGGGAGGAGAGAGGAGTCATGATTCTTGACTAGGGGGCCACTTTGGATTTTTAAAAACCCTCTATTTCACTAGGAGACAATTCTGGTGGCCAAAGATGAAAGCTGATGTGGAAGACTATATGAGGAGCTGCGCCACCTGCACCACCATGAAATCCAGACCAGGAAAGCCCCCTGGACTTCTCCAGGCTGTGGCCGAACCCACCAAGCCCTGGGAGGAGATTGCGATGGACTTCATAGTTGAACTCCCTGACAGTGGGGGGGTAACAGGGTTATTTGGACTGTCATTGATTTATTCTCCAAGCAAGCACACTTCACTGCCTGCAACAGACTACCCTCGGCCAAGAAGCTGGCAAAGCTGTTTGTGAAACACATCTACAGGCTACATGGAGTCCCAAGGAGAATAATATCGGATCGTGGGGTCCAGTTTATTGCTAAGTTCTGGAGAGAGTTCTACGATTCATTGGGTCCTCCCAGGGGTTTAGCTCAACTTTTCACCCATCACTTAACGGATTGGCTGAAAAATTGAACTCAGTGGTGGAGCAATACTTAGGTGTTATGTAAATTATGAACAGGAAAACTGGGCGGACTTGCTACCACTCACAGAGGTGGCTTATAATAATGCAGTACACAGCAGTACTGGGTTGACTCCTTTTCAGATAACAACGGGCATGGATTTTGTGCCGATGCCTGAGTTACCTAGAGAGCCGCCCACTTCTATGTCCCTAACGGAATGGATAACCTCGTTGAAAAAGGGTTGGGAGAATACTAAGAAAGCTTTAGCTGAATCAGCAGAAAGATATAAGGCCCAGGCTGACAAACGCCAGTTCCTCCAACCACCTTTCCAAATAGGCGATAAGGTGTATTTGTCAACCAAGTACCTAAGATTGAGGTTACCCAGCAAGAAGTTTGGACCTAAATTTGTAGGTCCCTTCCCTATAGTGAAATTTATTAACCCAGTGACTGTCCAACTTAGCCTCCCTCACATATTAGAGAAAGTACACCCCGTTTTCCACAGTAGCTTATTGAGACCGGCCAGAGAATCTAACCTAAGACCCTTGCCAGCTGCTCCACCCACCCCCCTTTGGTAGTGCAAGGGGAGACTCATTATTAGGTGAAGAAAATCCTGGACTCTAGACTCTACAGGTGTCCCTTACAATATTTGGTACATTGGAAAGGTTACCCTTTAGCTGAAGCTACTTGGGTGAAGAGTTGGGATGTAAATGCTGATACTCTAGTGCAGGGGTCAGCAATCTGCGGCTTTGGAGCCACATGTGGCTCTTTCATCCCTCTGCTGTGGCTCCCTGTCACTCAAAATATGTGACACAACCCCCAATGTGCGATACCCACCGGCATGCAATTTATTGAGCTTTTCAACCCCCAGTAGGCCAACCATGGATAAATCCAAGAAAAGAAAAGTTTCAGAACATTTAATTCAACTACATATACTAGTTTTGTGGCCGCTCAAGAAATAGTCAGGCACGGGGAGGGTTTTGTGGCTCCTGGTGTTTTCTTTTCTGTGGGAAATAGGTCCAAATGGCTCTTTGAGTGTTTAAGGTTGCAGACCCCTGCTCTAGTGAAACAATTTCATGATAAATTTCCTGAGAAACTGAAAGGTCCCCCTGCCAGGGGGGAAAGGGGGTTAAGGGGTCTTGTGCACTGTGTTACCCCCTTTTTTTGTGTTTTGTCTGCTTTATTTTTGAGGATGTGGTTCTTTCTGCAGAGGGGGGGACGCCTGTCAGCTTTGGAAGCCATATTAGGCCAGAAGCTTCAATGCTGTCACCTCTCTCGTGTGTGGGAAAGTAGGAGGGGGGTTGTTAGTAGCATTCTACCAACATTCTTCCTGTTGGTCAAGGTCAGGAAGATCCAGCATCTGGAGGAGGAGTTGTCAGGGGGCTGGGTCGAGATGGAACGGATGTTGATTGGAGCATGTGATCGACTGGGGAGAAGGGGGATTGTTTTGGGAGCTTTGACTTACTGAAGGAAAACCCGGATTTTTTAGATTCAGGTTTCCCCAGATGTGCCAGTTTGCCTATTCTAGTAAAGAGAACTTTGGAAAAATGCTTGCTTCTGCGTCTTTGCTTGGAGTTGGGGTTTTTCTGGAACGCTGACAAAGGGAAGGAGAGGGAAGCAGAGAAGAAGAGAGGGAAAATAGGGGAGAGGAGAAGGAGAGAGAGAAGGAGGGGGAAAAGAGCAGAAGGAAGGAGATAAGTAGAGAGAGGGGAGAAGAGAGAGGAATGAGAAAGAAGAGGAAAGGAGATGGATTGTTGTAAAATTGGGTGAAATATGGAGAAAAGAAAACAAACGGGCAATTTCGTATTTTTTCTACTTGAGGGTTATACTATTGAAATTATAATGAAAGATAATAGGGTGGACGTTAAAGCATATCGGTTTAGATGTTATTGCATACTTGTTAATATTTATATGAAAATAAAAATTTTGTGTAAAAGATAGGGGTAAATAATACGAAATAAGGAAAATGGAATGTAATAATTATGAATATGTTTATTTGTATTGAAATGTATGATAAACACCACACCATACACATAATGATATGTATAAATTTTTAAAAAGTAAAAACTTGATGGAAAATAAATTAAATAAGGCTGTACATGATTTTTGAAAAGGGGGTGCATCATGGGGAAATGCATTTGAAAACCTATTCAAATAAATAAAGCAACTGTATCTTTTTGCACTCATATGTGCTCCAAGAGATAAATTTGTTTTATTGATTTGAAAAGAGGTGTTTTAGACAGGCTCTACGACAACTCGCTGCAGCCAACTCACTATGGCCAACACACCACGAGACAAGAATTACACTAATATTGAAAAAATAGGGAAATAGAATCAATAAAGAAAGGATACCAAAGGTGGGACAATATGAAATGTAAATGACAAAAATTAAAATATTTTAAAATTATTTTAAATGATTAAATTGAATAGTTGTGCTGCAGTGAGTTATCCTGTGGCAAGTTGGCAATAGTGAGTTGGCCGTGGTGAGTTGACCATGGCGATTTGGCCATGGTGAGTTGGCTGCAGCAAGTTGTCCCATTCCATTTCAGACATGCTCCTACAAATTGCAAAGTGTATCTTTCAAAAGGTTTGAAGAATTCTGCTGAATAGCAAGATGAGTTACTTGATTCAGTAGCTGTGATTGAACTACATTTTCCAGTATCTTTGTTCATTATTTTTCACTTCTATGTCCACAATTCTATCAAAACCAATATGAAAAAGAAGTTTTTATTGAAGACAAATGGTTATCTTTTCAGTGAAGGAAATTACGTGTAGAACTATGAAAAGCGTGTTTTACAAAATATGTTTATGACAATATATGAAATCATTACAGTGAAATTCTATGAATGACATTCTATCTCTTCTTGAGGGCTAATATAAGAGTTGTTGGATTAAACTGGGGAGACCATGGAAACTACAGGATGCTAGTTTCTTTCTCGGGAAAACTACTAACGACAGGATTGTTGTTACGGAATTAAATAAAAATAGGTTTAATATAAGCTATCTTAAAATAAGTAAGAAATTCATATTTTTTTCTCTTTCAGTGTCTCTCTCTTTCCCTTTGGCAGTATTTCCTACAAATAATATTCATAACCTGAAATAATGTGTCCTGAATAATGAATAAGCCATTACTTTGTAAGCATTAGAAAATACTAAGCACTTTTTTGCATACATTGATAGCAAACCATGTTGTACTTAGCATAACAGAAGGAAGAAATTAATTAATGGAGACTGAAAGTTAACTAATGTTCAGTATGATTTTTATTCTTGCTTAATCTTCTATGAAATGAGAAAGTGTTGTAGCTGATATATTGATGCAATTTTCCAAAATCATTGATATATAACTTTTTCATCTGAATTTTATTTAAAGGTCGAACACTTTCGGATGTTAGTCATATTTCAAATATCAACTTAAGTGACATAAATGAAACATCATGTAGTTCTGTTTTGAATAGCAGACTGGATCCTTTGCCTGATGAGCTGAACAACTTGAATATTAGTTCTTTGCAAGCACGTGAGGATTTACTGGATGGATGCCGAGTATGTTTAATAGTGCATGTTCAATTGTAAAATTACCCAGATAATTCTATAGATTTTAGAATTTATGAAATTATATTGTTCATGAATGTAACTAAGCAGAATCTGATGTTTCACCTTTGAATAATCTGTTAAAAGCAATTGTCCATTATTATTGCACCTCGGATTGAAAAAAGGAAGGCAAAAGCCATTATTTACAAACTCTGTTAAATTATTTTCTTTCCCCATGGAACTGAATTAAGTAACATTTTAATACAATACCTCATTGATAATAGAGGAAACTAAAAACGATCAATAATAGGAACATACTGAAGAAATGCTGAATACTGAGTTGTGCTAGTACCAGAGTAATATATAGTAAATAGTAATGAACTATGACAGCCAGTTTAGTATAGTGGTTATGGAATCAGGTTAGAAATTGGGAGACTGAGTTATATTCCTTCCTGAGGCACATAGCAAATTCGATTACATTGAGCCAGTGACTTTTTCTCAATCGTGGGAATGAGACAATGACAAATCACTTTTGACAAAACAGATATGATTGAATGGAAGAAAAAAACTATACTACAATGAACAATACTATAATGCTATAGATAAAATTTGAATGATGCTGTAACTGAAAGGAAGTGGAATCAATGTTCTCTAAGTGTGAGGTGTGCTCCTTGTTTGTTTATTATTTGATAAATCTATATGGCCATCTAACTCACGGTGATTATGTATAGTAGCTTGCCCTGCCAGTATATATGGGGAGTATGGTTTTCTTCTTGCTAGTTTCTGGATTAGGATATTGTTCAAATCTTGACTACAGGTAATTAATGAATTTTTCTTGTGTCTTCTGACTGCTAGTTGGTATGAATGCACTCTGCTTGTCTTCTGCCTATATGTCCTATTTAATGGCTATTACAGTCCTTACATTCTGTGATATGCATGGCTCCTATTTTGTTGTTGTTGTTGTTGTTGTTGTTGTTGTTGTTGTTGTTGGATTAGTGCAAGGCTGTCACACTCAATTGCATCGGGTTGGATCATGATGTATTGTGACATTTTTTTGCCTTTGCGGAAGCTGGAGTGGGCTGCCAGTTTGACATGCCTGGATTAGTGGATCTTTTGGTTTGCTTAAATTGTTTTGGAAGGCTTTAGTTGGTTTGTGTTCTAAGAAAATGCTGTGTGGTTGTAATAGCTTGTTGGTTGTTTCTGAGATATTTTCGATATATGGTGGTAGCATCCTTTATATATAGTAGAGTTATTGGTTTTCAAAAGTAAAACTTGAAATACAAAATTACCATAAAAAGGAAAAATTTGGAAGCTGCACAATGAGGAATATTTAAAAACTGGCACACAAAAACACAAAAACAACATAGCAAAAAATAACTTCCAATCCTCTTAGGAATGGATACATGATAAAGTACTCTTTTGTTTTAATTTAACGAAAAACAAATAAAAAATTAAATATGAAAAGTATACATCCCAAACAATCAAATAATGACATCAATATATAATATAAACTTTAATTCTAAATAAAACATATAATCCATTAATGCATCATAAGAACAATCCCACACATATTTCTTAAATGTTTATTAAACATCTTCTGTTCATTTGTTTAAGTTTAACATCATTTGTTTAAGTTTAAACAAATAAGAACATAAAGTGTATACTTACTAAACTTAATCAATACCCAATATTTCTATAACTAATCTAGTCATTAAACCCCAAAATCTGAGTTCATTTTTTCTTTATCAAGTAAAAAGTCCAAAAGTGGTCTTCATATAGAAAAAAAAGTAGCCAATGTTTTATCTCAAAGCATTAACTGTCAATTCTCTTCTAATAAAGGCTTTCTGTGATGATGATCGTAGAGGAACTATCTGAAACTTTGCCTATGGAGATTCTCAGTCATCCATGCTTGTCCCAAAGATGCTTTTTCCTATGATGTGACTTTCCTTTTCACCTGCATTCTGAAGCTGTCATGGTAATGAAAAATGACTGCTACAAGACATCACCTTGGGTGACAGAACCAACCTCAGCCCAGACCACATATGTGTCATGCTGGACCTCTGCTTGATTACTACCTATTTTAAATTCAATGAAGGTTTCTACAGACAAAAACATGGCTGTGACATGGGTTCACTGTGTTCCCCATTGTGTCCAATCTCTACACGGAAGAGGTAGAAATCAAAGCTCTACACTCCTTCACAGGAATTCCATCCATTCACTGGTATAGGTAGTGGATGATACTTGGGTCAAGATCAAAACACAGGAATTGGAAGTGTTTAGTACACGTTAAGGAAGAAAGAAGCCTTAACATTGAAGTTTATAGAAAACCGACATACAGATCAATATTTTCATTTGATTCCCACCACCCACTGGAGCCCAAAATGGAAGTCATCAGAACCCTACCCCACCGAGCTGAAGGCCTGGCTACCAGCAAAGATGGAAATGAAAAAGAACTAAAACACATTAAGGAAGCCCTCAGACCATGTGGCTATCCCAAGTGGGCCTTCATCAAATCTCAAAAAAGACCCTACAGGAGCTCCTCCATAACAGACAACGAAAAGAACAATAAACAAAAGCATTCCATAGGTTGCAGGAATATCGGAAAAGCTAGAAGGCTCTTTGGCTAACACAATATACATGCACACTTCAAACCCAAGAATACATTAAGGCAGAAGCTTGTCCACCCCAAGGATAAAACACCCAGACATAAACTGAGCAATGTGATATATGCATACAATGCAGTGAGCTATGTGCAGATCTGTACATTGGGGGGGAAAAAACAACCACTTCATAAATACATGGCACAACATAGGAGAACAAAACCATCAGGACAAGATTCAACAATCCACCTGCATTTAAAAGACAAAAGCCGCTCTTGAAGATAGCAAAGTCCTCATTTTGGACAGAGGACCGTTCGTTTGAAAGAGAGGTCAAAGAGGCCATCTATGTCAAAACTGAACAGCCCTCTCTCAACAGAGGGAGAGGGATATGACATCATCTATCTCTAGTCTACAACGCAGTCCTCTCCAGTTCCAAGAAGGTTTCATATGCATTTGTACCACTCAGGTGATTGATGACATAGATAAATCTCCAGGTGGCCTTAATGACTCACTAAAAGCATGTAAATGACCAGCTGTCTGCAAGGGAGTATAAATCCTTCTATTCCCCACCATCCAACCAGAGCTGAAGAAGCTTCTTGGATGAGGAGCAACACATCTTCAAAGAAAAACCAGAAAGTCCAGTTGCCTCTTGAAAAAGCACCTTTGGAACTTTCAAAACATTTTTGCTTTGTATCTCTTCCAAATTCTCAGGATGGCAAGACCAACAAAGTGATTCTTAAAATCTTAAAATGAACTTTAACTTTATCATACCTTAAGCAGGTGTGCCAGGGTTATCCTTTTCATATATTGGATGTACTACAGTGCATTGAGTGATTAGGCACTTTTTGATAAAGTTGCATGGGTATTCATTTTATTGGAAGATACTGATATTGTATAGGTTGTCTGTTTCATTTTTCCAATTGCAGTGTGTTTATATACATCAGAATAATGTTCTTGCACGTCTCCTGTGGAGTTATGTTGTTACTTTGGTAATGGACCACTTGCTTACTCTTGGTGGTTTTTTTATTTTTATTTGTGTTTCTAATTTGCTGTTTCTTCTGATGAAGAAAAGGATTTTCAGAAAGGATAGTGGAATATTGTTTTCATGTTTCCTTGTGCATTTTATTCCTTTCAGTATATTAATTTATTGTTTTTATGTTACATCTTTAGTGTTTCTTTTTTATTATGGTGAAGGTGTCAGTTACATACTGGATGATATTTTTGATTTTATATGTGAGAGTGCTATAGTTTTTAGATGTTGCATTATGAGCTCTGCTATGAGTCCTGAGAATGATAATCTCATCGGTGTTCCTCTGATTTGTTGGTATATTTGTCCATCAAACTGCAAATAGGTAGCGAGGAAGAGATTGATAACATTCATGATTCTGGGTATTTCAGTCTTAATGAATTAGGCTAGGTTGTGTTGTGTAGTACTGCTGCATAGATTAGTTCTGAATCTATGGACGTAAAATGTGTTGTGACATTGAATGAAATCATAATTTAATTTTCTTTTTTTAAAGATCCTTAATTATCTGGAGGCACTGTAGGGGGGAATTGATAGAATGTTCACTTTCTTCTGTGCAGTGTCCAAATTCCTTTATAAGTTCTTTGGCTATGTTGTATGTTGGGGGCTTTGATAATGATACAGTTAGACAAAGAGATATGTCAGTCTTCTATTTTTGGGTGTCCATAGAAGCTTGGGAGGATGAGTCCACTAATTTCACCCACCACTTCTATTGACCTTTCTTGATTGTAGTGTTCCTCGTCTCTTGAGGGGATGTCCAGTTTTTGTAATGGATTGTGTTTACTGGGATGAAGGTTTCTTTGTCTTCTAGTAATTCTTTGACTTTTGTGTAAATTATGTTCTGTCCGTGATAGCCATCGTTTGATTTTTGCAAGCAAACAACCAAGGACTCCACAGTTCATCCCTGAGTTACTTTTTTCTATTGAATATGGAGTGTCTAATCTGTCTTAAATAGTGCACTTATATTAGTTCAAATATTTTTCTGCTTTTCTTTTAGATTTATCTTTGTGGCTTTAGTGCTAGAAAATTAGATAAAATGAAAAAGCTGATTAACTCTGGTGGTGCTGTTCGTTTTAATCAACTAAATGAAGATGTGACACATGTTATTGTGGGGGATTGTGATAATGAATTAAAACAATTTTTGAAGAAGACAGAACGGAGGTATTGATAACTAGTTTTAAGATTTACTGGCATTTTTTAAAACTAAAATTTTTGTAAATATTCAGCATGTTAAAATAGAGTTTATTGCAATTTTTATCATTTTCTCAAGAGTGGTGAGGATATTTATTAATTTTAAAAAACATTCTGGAATGAAATATTTAAAAGCAGGGGTGTGTGGATTGTGGCATATTTGAATCATTGGTTTGTGTCTTTAAAGCAATTCAATATATATATATATATATATATATATATATATATATATATATATATATATATATATATCTTTGAATTAGATTGCCAAATTGAATCAGTCCACCTCAAAAAGTGAATTTGATTTGAGAAAAATGGTGAATTGTTTCAGAAGTAATCAGTTCAATTTCCCAATACAATATAAAAAGTCAATTTTAAGATTTGATCAAATTGCTGTCAAAGCTCTGAATCAAATCTTTGTTCAACTTTATTAAAAAGATATAGAGAAAAGTAAAAATAATAATAAAAGAATTAAATTAAAGGATTCTCCATAACTGTGATCTCAAAAGTTGTAAACATCTAAGACAATTTCTATACAAAATAAGTTCAGAAATATAGATCATGATTAAATGTTGTGATACAGATATTTTCTCTGGGAAAATTACTGCTTCAAATGCACACAGTTAACAATGTCAGAAAGTGTGTACTTTAGACACAACTTTGTATTATGTGTTCTTAAGATGTTTAAAAACTTTGCTTTGGTTTCATAGGAGGTATAGAATGCTTTTCCTACATGATGTAATTCATAGTTTTTTTCAATATCAGGCCACATGCTGTGACAGTACAATGGATTTTGGAATGCTTTAAAAAAGGTTATTTAATACCTGAAGAGCAATATGCCCCTGCAAGTTATCAACAAGCGAATATTCCATCTTCTGAGCCGCCATTCATCTCCAAAAAAAATAATATGTTGAAGAAAGAACATGTAAATACTGTGGCGGCTGCAGATACTGATGAAGAATTGCTATCTCAGTATGTTACTCATGATTCCAAAGTCGGTAAGATACTAGTCCTGTGATGGCAAACCTATGGCACGCGTACCTGAAGTGGCATGGAGAGCCATGTCGCCTGGCATGTGCGGTGTCGCCCATTTGTCTTTTGGGTTTCCGGCGCACGCAAGTGCACCCGCCAACTAGTCTTCTGGTTATTGGAGCGCATGCACGCACGACGATCAGCTGGCCTTCATGCGTGCAGCAGAACCAGAAACCAGAAGATCAGCTGGTCGTCACACATGCATGCGCCCCAGTAACCGGAAGACTAGCTGGCCGGTGCACATGCGTGTGCCGGAAACCAGAAGTACATTTCCCAGAGCGTGCATACCCACTGGGGAGCTCCTCTTAGCGCACGTGTACACCGGCCATGCTGTCAACAACTACATGCAGTCCCAGGACATCCACCCCCTTGGCAGCCAGGAGCATTGCCGCCAGTCGCTCCCCTGCGCCTGTCTTGCCGCTGCCGCCAGGAAAGTCCCTGAAGCTGTGCTAAACCAGGATCCACCAGTGGGCTGCTGCAAGAGGAGGCCAGGCATTGCTGGCTTGCTGTCTGGACGCTGTCTGGATGCTGTCCGGAGCACGAGGCTGGCAGGAGAAGGAGGATCTGCTGCTCCCTCTTTGCCGCCGCAAAAGGCTTTCCGCCACAAAAGGCTTTTCCGGCAGAAAGCCTTTTGCACCGGCAAAGAGGCAGCTGGACGCTCTGGATGCTGGACGCTGCCCAGAGCATGAGCATGCTGGACTCTGCCCAGAGCATGAGGCTGGCAGGAGGAGGAGAAGCCGCCGCCGCCTCTGCAAAGAGGCTGCGTTAGCAGGCCGTTCATGCTGGCAAAGAGGCAGCCGCTCCGGCAAAGAGGCAGCGCTGCTTTGCCGGTGTGAGCGGCCTCCAACCTGGATCCCGGGTTGCGCAACTTCGGGGTCTTTCCTGGCGGCCAGGCAGGCAGGCGCAGGGGAGCAACTGGCCAGAAGTAGCTGCCTGCCCTATTTTGGGTTCCAGGTTGGTGCAGGAGGCTTTCCAGGCCCAAAATGGGACTTGGGGAAGGCAAGGCGCATGCATGGGAGGACTGGGGCGCATGTGCGGGGGTGGTGGTGTCGGGGAGGATGGGGGGGTCGTGTGCGCATGCACATTGCATTATGGGTGCCGGCACATTGGCACACGATGACAAAAAGATTAGCCATCATTGTACTAGTCCATGAAAAGCAGGGAGATGGACAGGAAAGCAGGCATGCAGCAGACAGAATAAATAGATAATATTTTTATGGTCATCATCCAGTAAATATACTCCACCATCATCTGTTCTCTTTAATTTCTTCTTCAGTGCATATGCATGATCGTTATACTTACACTTGCCCTCTCTCTATTAGTAGCTCATAGTCTACATACAACTGTCCTAAATGTTCTTAAATGTTTTTTTATTTCTTGTACTCTATTTTTTCCTTTGATATTTGGGTAACCTTAGCTACTGTTCTTCAAGGATTTAATTTACAGCCTGCTATCTTTTTTGTGTAATTGTTGTCTTATCACCTTGCTTCTTGGACCATGTTGTTAGTTCTTTTCGCATATGGATTTTTTTCCTTACTACCTACTAGATTTTGTTTCTTCCATTCTCTTCTCTTATTGCAAAGCTCCCACATTTCTAAAAGTTTCATGATGTATTCAAACCAACTGATTTGTCAATTCCCAGATGTAACAGATTTCTCACATAGGTGATTGTTTAGCCATCTGTCCATACAAAGTGTGTATAATTCTTCCAGAATAGTTCACTAATATACTAAAAAAAGGAAATTAACATTTTATTTATCTTCTAGTTCATTTTGTTGACCACCCTGAAAATGATCATACTGTATTTCAAGATGGAAAAGAGGTCACAGTTAGATCCTTGGCTGAGTCTTCTTTAGTTGTTGAAGGAGCCTTATTCAGTGGAAAGAAGTTTCTCATTCTTGGTTTTGGCAAAGCAGATGAATCTTGCATAAGAGCTCTGATTGAAAAGAATGCTGGGAAGATTCTGCTCCAGGAAAAAAGAGTAATTGCTGATTATGCTGTGGTTCCTCTTCTGGGAAACAAAGTCATATCAACTGTAAAATATGTGGTTACAAACACATGGCTGGTAAGAAGAAGTTGAAAAATAATGTTTCAAATATATATTAAGTAAACAACAAAGCAATAGGCATTGGAAGTATTGTTGATATTTTAAAATTACTGTTGAATAGTATACATCCAAATTATATGTGTGCTAAATTAGGATTTGTATCCAATTATGATCTGATTTTATTCTTTTTATTTTAATCATTGAGATTTTATAGCAAAAGACAATGCAAATATTTACACATTAAGTCCCAAACACCAATGGAACACTGTTAATAAATCATTGGGTATTTGAATAAAACAGCTACAGCAATTTTAACAGTTCTAATGCCTTAATTTGTGTCAACTAGAACTAAAATTAACTTTAGAGTGTCACTTTGGTATAGTGGTTAAGGATACAGGGTATAAACCAGGAGACTAAATTCTATTTCCACTTGGTAAGTCATTCTCTCTTGTCTCCGGAAGCAAGCAATGGCAATTTATTTTTGAAAATGTTGTCAAGAAAGCTGCAGTGACTTGTCTAGAGAGTTACCGGGAATCGGCACTGATTTGAAGACACAGAATTTAATATAATGTTAACTTTAATTCACAAAACATTTGCAATTCCATTTGTATTTAAAAATAAGAGTTTAAGAAGGCATCATTGTGTTGAAGTTTTCAAATAATTCTCTACAATCATATGCCATTTTATCCTTTAGTGTGTCAGACTCTTGAATTACTGAAAGCATTTCTAAGTTGTTTAATGTCTTCTTATGTCATTATCTAAGGTGATGTGTATAGAACAACAGACTCTGATAGATCCTCAATCAAGTCCACTTTTCAGCCCAGTGCCTATGAAGGCAGGAGCCACCCCATTACAGCATTTTGTGTTGTCTTTCAGTCAGTTTAGTGGAGCAGAGAGAGAATCTTTAATATGTTTGGCAAATCAGCTTGGGGCAAGGTCTGTACACCATTACTTTTTAAAATGCTCTGGCATCCTATATTAAACCTCTGTCATATTAAAAGAGAAAGAAAAAAATGTATATGCTTTTCAAAAAGGCTAATAATATAAATTACTACCAAATTATTGAAAAAGATTGTTCATGGCCTTGTATTTATTTTGGTAGTTTTTCTTTTTAAGAATACTATTGATGCTTATGGAAAATAGATTTTTTTAAAATGTCGTTTTAGAGTTCAGGAATTCTTTGTGAGAAGAGCCAACCCAAAGAAAGGAATGCTTGTCAGCACTCATCTGGTGCTAAAAGAACCAGATGGCTCTAAATATGAAGCAGCAAAGAAGTGGAATCTTCCTGCCATTACTATGGCTTGGCTATTGGAGTCTGCTAGGATGGGAAAAAAGGCTGATGAAAGCAGATTCCTGATTGAGAATATTGACAACAAAGGTTAGTTGGCATGGAGCTGCATCTGTATGTTCTCGCTAGCGCACATCTGTGTAAACAATAGAAGCATTTATATATTCCCTCAGACCCCATTCATAAGCAGTTTTTCTATTACATTGTAAAAAAAAATAACATGTAAATATTATTGGTTGCCATATGGCACATTTGAACCATCAGTTTGTGTCTTTAAAGCAATTATATGTGTGTGTGTGTGTATCTTTGAATTAGATTGCCAAATTGAATCAGTCTAACTCAAAGTAAATTTGAGAAAAATGGTGAATTGTTTCAGAGGTGATCAGTTTAATTTCCCAATACAATGTGAAAAGTCAATTTTGAGATTTGATCAAATTGCTGTCAAAGCTCTGAATCAAACCTTTGTTCAACTTTATTAAAAAGATATACATTGTAAAGAAAAATAACATGTAAATATTATTGGTTGCTAGATGGCCCTGATGTTGCCCTGGGTCAGGACACTATTAATAGGGTTTTGCAACAAATCAAATAAGATTTTGAGAAGTGGAAAAACTTGCAACTATCCTTGATTAATAGGGTTTTGAAAAAAATGCAGTTGGCCATTCTTTCTCTTTTGGTAGAAGTATCCATTGTTCCTTCTGGCTCCACACAATAAATATATATGTGACATCTCCCTGATGCTATTCTGTACAATTTTCACCAGTGTTCTTTCCTCACTCATGAAATAAATATAGCGATATATCGGTAGATTATGCAGGTCTTTAAAACTGTCACATTGCTTCTAAATGTTCAAAGTCATTCAGTAAACTTTGCAGTTGAATGACATTTGGCCCTTTAAGCCAATGCTTTTTACAACATGATGCCTTGAATAGTTTACTCAAAGGCGGAAGAAGAGTTAAACAATCATGCAAACATTTGAAGGTTGTTACCTGGCATGAAGCCGTGATTTATTTCTTTCCAGTTTAATTTTCTGTTTATAATTATATGCATTGTATAGTATTTGCTACCATTGATGAAATAGTATGTTGGTATCCTAGCATGTTCTAAAAATTATTAGCTAAGGAATGTCTTTTTAGCACTCTAGAAACATATTATTCACTTTCAAAATTGAAAGGGCAAACTTACAACTCTGTTGTTAATTTTGTTATATTCACTGAACATATTAAAGAATTACCAAGGTAATTTTTATCAAGGATCACTGCAAATTGTAGCATAGGAGACAACATTTTTGTCTTACTATTTATTGTAATGAAACATGAAATACATAGTTTAAAATATTTTTAAATTATGCTTTAAAAATTTTTAAGATAAACAAAAGAACCTTACAAATTCTTCAGAAGAAATGGAGACAAGTATTGCACCTACAAATACACCTGATTATCCTAGTAATGTCCTTGAAACTGGAAAGATAACAGCAGTGACACCCCTGGATGTGAATCGTTTCCAAAGTAAAGCTTTCCAAAGTGTTATTTCACAGCATATTGGTAAAAATCTTAGCCCTCCAATTGGAAGCAAAGTAGCACAGAAGGAACCCTCTCTGCATCTAGACACACCATCTAAATTTTTATCGAAAGACAAGCTTTTTAAACCTTCTTTTGATGTCAAGGTAAATACTTTGGAAATCTTGTCCCTGTTGTAAATGTTTGAGAAAACAGTTAACTGTGGCTGTTATAATGTAACGATCAGTAAATATCAATTTGTTTTCTTTTTAATTTCAAAGCAAATAGAGTATGCTGTGTTTTAAGGTTAAGCTACTTTTTATATCTATAGTTATTTATTTTACTTGAATGAATATTTTATTATATGGATAGTTTATTTTCCAAGTTTGTATTATAACATAACATTGATATGATCATGTTGCAGATTAGAGTTAATAAAAGTTGTCCTTTATATTGAATATTAATAATATGTTCTAAAGTGTGTGTGTGTGTGTGTGTATATATATTTGTTGGTTAGAAGCAGAATTAGAATATATTCTTCAATTTAACATACTGAGAAGGGCTATATGACTGATCTGCTTTTCTCTTCTCTCTGGCAAGGAAGTTTCTTTCATTTGTACTTCAACTTCTATGCTTTCCTCTTATGTTAAAAAAGCTCCAAATTGAACTAATCCAAAATTGTGCTCCCTTGTTCCATATACATAATTCATTGCTTCCAGAAATGAGTATATAGTAGATGATGTGATGAATCCCAATCTTTTCTAACTTCCAGCCAACTAGTTTGTTTATATCTGGGAAGTTGGTGAAAGCTCTGGACCTCACTGACTCACTGCCTTTGAAGTGTGATAGTGAAACATTTCAATTATTTTGCAATTCCTACTTGAAATCATTAGATTTCTTAATGAAATTAAGGATTAATTTTAATTGAATCTATTCTGACAAAATCTTTAATTCAATATAGTTCCTTTACTTGTTGCAAAAATAATGGTTATAGTTTTTTAGTCATAGTTTTGTTTATTTTACAAAGTCCATCAACTATTGCTTCAAATCACATTTTAATTATACATTTAATATTATAAATCATCACCAGAACACTATAATGATATCCAGAATTTTAGATAATCCCTAGCATTAGTTCCATAATTTCTCCATAATTAGCTCCATAATTCTTCAACAGAAGAATTCATGAATGCCTTGAATCAGCCATGTTGAGTTTTTAAGCAGCTGTGGCTATTTCTATGTCCTCAATTTATAGCCATTCATTTAGTGATTATTCAAAGTTACAGTGGCATTGAAAAAAAGTGACATAATTGCTTTTCATACTTAACAACAGTTGAAGTATCTCCTTGGTCACATAATCAAACTTCGGACGCTTCACAACTAGCATGTATATATGACAGTTGCAGTGCCCTAGGGTTATGTGATCACCTTTTATGACCCTTTAACAAGCAAAGTAAATGGGGAAGCCAGATTCACTTAACAACCGTGTTACTAACTTAACAACTGCAATGATCCACTTTACCATAACAAGAAAGATTGTAAAATGGGGTGAAACTCACTTAACTTTATTAGCAACTGAAATTTTGGGCTCAATTGTCATAATTTGAGGACTGGTTGACAACCAGTCCTCAAATTATGACCACAACTAGTCTCTACTGTAATTGAGTACATTTCATCACAATTTAGTATGTAGGAAATTAGAATAATTTGATAAATATTTGCCTATTTCATAACAATTCTGTAACTTCTCAATATCCTTGAGGACTTATAACATAATAGGAGCTCTTGCCCTAGATTGAATGATGGCTTTCCTTATTCTTGTGGTAGCTTAATTTGGTGCCAGTAAAACTAACATATTTCATTTTGATCTGGATAAAAAGTAACCTTTGTTAAATCTTCTAATATAATATAAAAGCTTCTGTGATATGACTTGATTGGATATTTTACATCATTAGAAGAATAAAACAAAACTGTTTTATTTATTAGATTAGTTTATGAGAAACCTTTTGAAAATACAATCATTAATGCCTTTTTTTTAATTCCTATCCTCTAGGATGCTTTGGCAGTTTTGGAAACTCCAGATGGTCCTAACCAAGAAAACACAAATCTAAGTACTCCTCTTTCAGAAGTCATTGGCAGGAACTTAAAACTAGCTTTGGCCAACAGCACACGTCAAACAGTTGCTATCACTGCCAGTCCGCAGCTAAAAGCTCCAAGCTGGCAAATGGTGAGCTTGGCATTTGGTTTCATTATACAAGTATGGAATCAAACTTCATTTATTCTTGGCAAATTGTTATTTCCTGAAGTGGTGTTCATTTTATTGTGGAAGTAAACCTCTTTAAATATAATTTTTATTAAGAATTTTAATTACAATAGTAAATACTAATAAAAACTAAATGGAAAAAATAATGGAAGAAAGAATAAAAATAAGCTATAATATATAAAAAACAGAAATATATAAAGTGACTTCAAACCTTTGTTATGACAAATTATTAACTCTTCAACCCCTATAAGGTTTCACAAATAAATCTTTATCTCATATCCCATCCCTTATATATAAAGAAACCCATAAAGTATCAGTCTTTGAATTCCTATATCAGCAAAAAGTCTATAAAGAATTACCAGAAAATTGCAACAAAATATCTTATTTTAACCTTGAACAAACTAAGTTTACAACCCCTACTTTACAGTACTCCTATCAGTTTTAATCTTTAATTCAGTTAAATAATGTTGTAATATTTTTTTTCTCTTAAATTATTCTTTATCCATCACACAGATATCTTCAAGGCTTTAACAAGCCTCTTGTAAATCCAATAACAATGTTTTCCAAGTTATTCTCTTAGTTTCTCATTTGTGGTTCCTATTATTTGTATCTAATTTTTAAAACTTCAGGCACTTTCTTTTGTATATCCAGTAAAACGTTCCTTTTAAAATCATTCTCTTGTCTTCTCATCTTTAGTTCCACATTCCTTAAGTTTATCAGATAAACTTAATTCCACATATGTCATTCCTTCATTATGTCATTCCTTTACATATAATCTATTCATAGAAGCAGATCATTATTGATAGTGTTATTATTGTAGTTATTAATTTTTGGCTTTGTTCTTCAAAGATTTTAATAGTTTAGATTTCATAATTTTCTATATCATTCTGTAAATCCTAGAGTTAATTGACATCAGACTTCATTGTTTTTTCCTGCTTAAAATCTCCCCTCTAGTGCTAATTTCTAAATCATCACTTACCTTTTGTTATGAGTTGCAATCAAAAGAAATCTGTTGCAAGTTTTTTTATAATTAGTTCCAAAATCTTATAATAAAAGTCTTCCAAATTTATCTGGATCCTTATTCCGTTGGTAACTTTCTTAAATTGAAATCTTATTTACTGGTTTTTTTGGAGTATAATATGCACCTTTCCCCCCCTAAAAGGAGGTGAAAATTTAGCTGCATCTTATGCAACGAATGTAGCCCCGCCCACCCCTGGCCCCCACCCTTTGGCCTCTGCCTCCTAGCAGTTTATCTCTTTACAGTAAGAAGCAAGAAGAAACAGCTCGTTTCAGATTCAGCACAGCCTAATTAGCACAAGTTGATTGGATCGGCCTCCCGACTCTCAGCTGTTTTGTGCGGGCCTCTGCTGCTTCCTGCAAGAAGGTAAATTGCTGGGAGCATTTTTTTTTTTTCTTGTGCTAATCAAGCTATGCTGAAAATGAAAATAAAAGTAAAGCAGGCCATTTGCTGTTCGCTGCAACGAGGCAAAATTGCTGGGAGGCAGAGGCAGATTTCTTTTTCTTGTTTTCCTCACCAAAAAAGGTAGGTGCATCTTATAGTTCGGAGCGTCTTATACTCCAAAAAATACGGTATCTTTTTGCTCTTTACTTCAAACCCTTTAAGTTCTAAGCTTCTAATCAATTTTTATTTTGTTAAGAGATAAAGATAAATTCACCCAATGAAGATTTTTTAAACCTGTCATTCAGAGTGTCTTTAATAACTTGGAATGTGGAATGACTTTGGGGAAGAGGGGAAAGGGATGCTGCTGGGACAAAATCAGACAGGAGGGATCCCCTATGGCTTAATGGTCATCCACTTAGGAAGGACCCCCACCCTAAGGAGTCAAACAATTAAAAATGGCAATGGGAAGTTTTATAGTTTCAGACTTGCAAACTTGTTAATGTAGCTTTACAATAAAATAACTCGTCTAGTTGTCTATCCTGTCTGGTTTACCTGGAATTGCTGATATAGGTTTAGATTAGCTAATAGGCAATTTCTGAAGACAATTAGAAAGTTAGATTTATGAATTTATTGCCCTTTAAAAGGCTCTGCCACAGGTGTGAGCAAAATGGCTGATTCCATTGTCTTCCAATACTCAGAAATGGAATACCACTGTCCTGTAGTCTTGTGAGGAGCAACTGTCTGGAGCACATCTCCAACCCATTTGTTATTTGGAGAGGATTCTACTCACTGGCTCCTTAGTTTGTACTGTGATTATCAGCTCTGCTTTTGCAGAACTGTTTTCAATTTGCCATACGTTCACTGGAAATCTCAGAAGTAAGCATATCTGAACTGGGAGAAGAAAATTATTATTATTATGGAGGCTTTCTTAGATTTGGGATGACCTGGTGTATGGAGTTTCAGTCTGCATAATTAAATATTTTTTGCTATATTGCTGAACGTTTTGTGTTAGAGAAGTCTTAATTTTCAAACCTTTGGATGTTCAAGTCATGTAGGGCAGATTTTTTTTTAAAAAAGTAAATTTTTATTACATCATAATATGAACTGAATGGGCAACCATTGTGTGTGCTTCAATGACCTGAGGGCATGACATCACTTTGTAATTGTCATTTAAAAATAAAATCCAGGGGTTTTTTTTAGCCTTAATTATACCTGTATTGAGCTTAGTTATGAAAAATAGCAAGGCAGCTCTTGTTAAGAATTCTGAAATTAGTGAATTCTGAAATGCTCCTAAGCCTAAACATTTTGAAAAAGTATATGTAAACCACATAGTATAAGATTTTACATTGTGATGGGTAATTTAGGAATGGGGCCTCTCTATTCTGAGGGTCCAATTCATTTTACTACTAGCCTTTTTCTTAAGGGTGGCCTTCCTCAAGAGCTTACTCTTTCACCTTAAGGAAGAATTTAGAGTAAGTAATAGTTATATGATACTACTGACATAAAACTTGAGTTGTATTCTTCCTCTAGTGATGTCATCTAGTTCATCTGAGGGCAGTGTTGTAATAGCTAGCAGTGCCATTTTTAAAAATAAATAAATAAAAGTTTTTTATTTTTTTTATATTCAAACAACCAAACACTACAAAATCAATTATAATCCATCATTTTATCCCCACCCAACCCCCCCCGACTTCCCAGAGCAAAAACAGGATATAGCATTTAACAAACATGAGCTAAAATATGCTAACTATTACAGAATTCAAAACTCTCCCACACTTGTTAACTCCCCTTCTAAAAATTATACTTCAACCTTCCTTTTATAAATTCTCTTATCACATTTCACATTTGTAAAAAAAAAAAAATCTTATAATCCATAATCTTATTTTAAACATTTTAAAATCTCTTAATACATTAGCAGAACATTCTCCAAAATATAAATTTCAAAACTTTCAAAAAGTTATCCATTAAATTTTAAGTTATCCACCTTTAAACTTCAATACTTTAAAACTACAATAAAATTCAAAAAGTTATCCAACTTTAATTAAATCTTTTAACATCATGAGACAATCTCCAAAATATAACCAGTCTTTCTTTCTTTCTATATTTTTTCCAGTCCTTCTTCAATAATACTTTCTTCTTCGGCATTGCTCCTCCCCCTGCTTTTATTTTCAAAAATTTTGGGGTTTGAAATTGTAGTTGGTGTGTCTTTGGAATTCGTTCTCTTCTTGGGATTGTTTCTTTTAATTTGAAGCCCCCATTTCGACTCTTCCTGCATTTGTAGTCCATCAGTTCGTTCCTTAAATATTGATTCTGTCTGTAGGGCCAAAACTTGTCAAAATATTTATCAACCTGCAGTAAAGAGTCTTCTTGCTGTTTCTCAATTAATTGAATGGAAGCCTCTTCCAAAACCTCTGTTTTCGGTATAATAATCTCCATTTTAGCCCCAACAGTGTCTCTTTTATCCTCCAAAGTCACATTATCCTGATTAATTTCTTCCTCTTTTCCAGCCAGCAAGTCATTATTATTCCCCAATTTAAAATCTTGAATAGTTCTTTTAATTATCTGTCTTATCTCAACAGTCTCCACTTGTAAATTTGCTGACTCATATAATCCATCTTTAATTTCAGCCATTTTTCAATTGTCTCTTTATGTTTGTATTAATTTGGCTATCAGGTCATTAAATCCAATTATTTTCCACAAATTAAGGATGTAAGTTAGTTAAAAACAATACCACAGTCTTTTCCATTCCACTTCCACTTTAAATCTTTTTCTTGAATAACCCGATAGCTTTAACAATGTTACTGATGTTAACAAGGACTTTCACTTATAAGTTTCATTTTCACGCCCTAAGGCGCCATCTTTGCCTTTTTAAACGGAGTTAACATACAATACTTGCATTTTTAGTCTCCTGGATTAACTCTGCCAGCATCCAAAATCCAAATTCTTTATAATCTTTTTAGTTGCTTTGCTGGTGTGGTTGCGACACTTCGGTCTGCTTATTTTTAAGCAGACTCGTCCCTGCTCTGGAGCTCTGAAGGGCTTTCAGGGAGCTCTCACCCTGCAAACCCCAGGCTTAAAAAAAAAAGCCTGGGGGTCTAGGGGAGCTCTACCCAGACCCTTCTGCTCTTCTCTCCCCCTTTTTCCCTGGGGGAGAGTTTTTGAGCCGCTAGATAGCTGATTTTCGCTGTTCTAGCGGCTATACGGAGTCACGGGGCTGGAGCTCCTAAAAGCGCTAGCAGTGCCATTTTTGTTTGGAGATACCTTTTTTTAACTTAGCAAAATGGAGCTATTTTATTGAAAGAAAGAATTAAATGAATCCTGCCCCCTCCCTTTCCTTAAATATTAACTTTTTAAAGAGTTGTATAAACAAATGAATGCTGGAAACTTGGAAATGTTGAAAACTCAAGTGTTCAAATATTTTTCCTAACTTAAAATAAAGATGATATTGTGATTAAAAATGAACAAATAATTGAACATGTGAATATTAATAATAAAAGGGTCTCTAGAGATTATATTGAGATTAACAATAACACAATGATGTTTATACTGAGATTAATAATGATATAATGATAATTATATGGAGATTAATACTGAATGATAAAAGAATAAAAGGTTGGAAAATATTAAGAAATTTAAAGAAGTCCAGGACCTGGATTTATAAAATGACTATATTGAGATAAACAAATATGAGAAGAATTACATTACAGATATTTAGAAATGAAATAGGGATTGAAGCTAAAATATATGAAAAATAGATTACATTAAAAGAAATATAGTATGGATATAATGAACCAATCTTAACATTAAGATGTTAAAAGATATTATTTGAGGAAATTGATGGTTATAATAACTGGGATATTGGTTCAATACCTATAACAATTGTTATAATTTGAATATTTTTAATAATATAATTATAAAAGTAGAAGATGATTATGTTGGGAATAACAGTGAGAAAAATAAAGGTAATTATACTGGGATTAATAGTAAATAAAATGATTACACTGAGATTAATAGTGAGAAAAATAAAGATGATTACACTGCGATTAACAGTGGAATAAATATGATTACACTGAGATTAGCAGTGAGAAAAATAAAGATGATTACACTGGGATTAACAGTGAATAAAGATGATTACACTGAGATTAGCAATGAGAAAAATAAAGATGATTACACTGGGATTAACAGTGGAATAAAGATATATTTTGTACATTGGGATTAATTGGATGGATAAAAGAAAAGATTAAATTAGAAAATTGATAGCTATAATAATTGAAATATTGTTTAAGTATGTATAACAATTGTGATAATTTGAGCATTTATTATCTAAGTGAAAAAGAAAAGAAAACTGAAACAATATATGATTGATTTATAAACAAAAATTACTTAATTGGTGTTATATAAATGGTATGGTTTAATAGATATAATTTAGGATAATTGGGGAATTGTGTTAAAAAGTATTATTTGAACTAAGAACTATGTTTAAATTGCTATATTTCTAAAATTTAAAAGATAAGATTTAAATTTGATAAAGTAATAATGAAATAAAGATTTAATGAGCATAATGATATATAAATATGTTTGAATTGTATTGTTAATAGTGAGGATTTAGGGTAAGAATTGTTGTATTATGAGTTAATAATTGAATTAAGAATTAAAGTGGGTTAATAGAAGGGTAATTGTTTTGATTAAGTAAATATGTAAATTTTTTGTAAGATGGTATTAGTTGAATATGTGATATAAGATTTAGAAATAAGTACTATGGTAAAATAGTATAGATAAAATTTTGTTAAAGATTTTGTTAAAAATTGAACAAAGTGATGACTGGGTCAAAGCTCTGTTCCAAAAGGATGTAATTTGTATGTTTGGGGGGGGGGACTTTTTGCAAAAATATTTATATATTTTTCCTAACTTGTTCAGGAAGAAGAATCAAAACCTTTAGCAGATGTTGTCATCTGTGTGAGTAAGAAGCTCAGTAAAAAGCAGAGTGAATTGAATGCTATTGCTGCATCTCTTGGAGCTGATTACAGGTATATACAGCTGTAAGCTAAATATATAGCAATGTAGTCATTGTTAGAATGACTATAGATTTAAATTTTAATAGCTCTAGAAATTCAAATGGACTATATAATATTGTAATCCATTTTATGAAATATTTAATGATGGCTGCAGAAAATTAAACATGAAAACATTGGAATTATATAATATAATATTTATAGTATTACTGAATATATATTAATATGAATGTTTATACTAATAAAATATTAACATTTATTCATATTATGGAATTACATTCAATTTTACATTAAGTGTAAATCTTCCTTGAACAGTGGTCCTAAAAAAATCTAGAATTTATTGTAATCGTCCTCTCTAATAGATTCTAGTTGGTTTACAAAGTGCACAAACAATAGCCCAAACTAAAATAATAATAAAAATAGCAAACCATACCAGGGCCTCAAGCACATTGGGGATCAGAACCAGGTCTTACATGCTTTCAGAACTCTGGGAGAGAGGGCATTTTAGACCCTGTTCTAAAAGGCAGAGAACACGACAAAATGTATGCTTCTTTTGTCCTAACAGCATTTAATATATGCGACTTGGAGGATATCCGCTCTGCTTAAACATACAGGGGAGGAAGTAACAATTTGAATTGTTAAGGACTATATGGATTTTTATTTCTATATCTCTGTGTATCAGAATATTATTAAAAAAAGTTTCAATATATGTAAACAGGTAATGGCCAAATTTATTATAACAGAAATATTCACTATCTAGGTGAATTCTGCTATGTGCAAATTAATTCTCTTCTTCTGAATTAGCAATTATTTAACACGTGTTGATTGTCTGCATTTATTCTAGGTGGTGTTTTGATGAAACTGTAACACATTTCATCTACCAGGGAAGGCAAAATGATAACAACCGAGAATACAAATCTGCTAAAGAAAGAGGCATATACATTGTTTCAGAGCATTGGCTCTTGGAGGTAGGGATATCCTTTCTTTCTAATACTAAAATGAAGAAAATGTTTATTTTATTTTACTTATTTATTATTAATTATTAAATTTTATGCTATCCATCTCTCTGATATAGCAACTCTGGGCAGCTTAAAATATAATAAAAAGGTAAAAAAGATAATACAAAACAGTTAAAATTAAGGATTAAACCAAGAGGATGAGCAACGTGGGGATCTTCTGTCAGAGGCTTTTCTGGACCCTTTGGCAGACAAGATCTGAAGTTGGCCTCTTCCACTCACATGAGTGGAATCGCTAGTCCCATTGAGGTGAGACAGCTCTTCAGATACCCTGAACCCATACCATACAGGGCTTTAAAGGTAAAGACCTACACCTTCAATTGGACCTTGAGGCAAATTAGCAACTAGTGCAGGTCACAGAACAGTATTACATTTGCCATATAAGGGGCCTCTAGAACTTCTGTGCCATTGCAATCTGTACCAGTTGTAGCTTCTGAATACTCTTCAAAGGTAGCCTCATGTAGAGCACATTGCAGTAATCCAATTGAAGGATGACTAGGGTGTCCCAGGAATTGGCTTAACTAGTACCGTGTTTCCCCGAAAATAAGACGGGTCTTATTTTCTTTTGACCCCTGAAATATGGCCTTGGCCTTATTATCAGGGGTCTTATCCCTGAAGCGGGATAGCATGGCTAGTTCTTGCCCGCAGCATTGCCGGTGAGGATCAGGTCATAAAAAAACCTCTGAAGTTCTCACGGGCAAATCAGGTGCAAAGGAGAACTCTCCGCAGGGAACGAGAAGGGCCAAGCGACAGTGGAGTGGGTCCCAATGAAGCCCTACAAGAAAGGCAGCCACAACTGGAGTACTTGAAACTAGGCATGACCGGAGTTGCCTTTGCCCTCCTCCATTTCGGGACATTTAGGGTGTCGGGGCAGCTTCCCTCGCCCACCCCCGGGATGCTGCTGGGGCTCCTCTCGATGTAGCTGCTGAGCTGTTTGATCAGCTTGTGCCATGGCTATTTCGATGGCTCGCTTTAGCCGGAGATGTCCAACTGGACGTTGCATTACTATTTCGTGCCTGCCAACTCAGACAAGTCGCTGGGGAAGCTGGAAAACAAGTTTCAGCAGGGCCAGGAGCACGAGAGCCACAAGGAGAGCCGCCTCAACAATGACTTCCTGGGAATGCTGGTGCATGCACGGCCCCTCAAGGAAATGCTGACCGTCTTGGCTGGTCTGCGGGACAAGTATGAACTGCTTGCGCTCACTGTCCAGAGCCACAGTGACCGCCTCAGCCACCTCAAGACAGAGCATCTCGACTTCCGGTGGTTCCGCGAACACCGAACGGACGCTCCTGTAGGAGCTCCAGCCCTGTGATCTGTATAGCCGCTAGAACAGTGAAAGCCAGCTGTCTAGCGGCTAAAAAATCTCCCCCTGGGAAAAAGGGGGAGAGAAGAGCAGAAGGGTCTGTGTAGAGCTCTCCTAGACCCCCAGGTTTTTTTCTTTTTAAGTCTGGGGTTTGCAGGTTGAGAGCTCCCTGAAAGCCCTTTGTTAGCTCCGGATCCGGGGTGAGTCTGCCTTTTGCAGACCAAGGCATAGCGACCACACCAGCAATGCAATTTTAAGTTTTACAAGACATCATGACTTTGGATGCTGGCAGAGCAAAATCAGGAGAACGACAAAAAGCAAGTATTGAGCTTTAACTCCGTTTTAAAAAAGGGGAAAATGGTGCTTGAGGGCGTGAAAACGAAACTTACCAGTGAAAGTGCTTTAACGTTTGCAACATTGTTAACAACTACCGGATTACACATTAAGAAAAAGATTTAAAGTGGAAGCGGAAAGCAAAAGACTATGGAATTGATTTCAACTAATTTACATTTTTAAATTGTGTGAATAATTGGACTTTGAAAAAAAGAAAATGGCTGGTACCTTTGAAAGTGCTGAAGGACTATTATTACACGCACCAGCAAATATACAAATAAGAGTTATAATACATGAAATTTTTGAGTCACAAACCACTGCTTTACTGGAAAGTCTTAAAGGTTTTTTTGATGAAAGGTCTCAGGAAGAGGAAACTGTTTTGACTCAAAACATGGAGACAAAGGAGAATATAGTATCATTTCAAGGCTTGTTAGACAGTAGTGAACTGTTGGAAGAAGATGGGGCAGAAATCCAGTTTAATGTGATTTTGGATAAAAAGGATGCTTTCCAGACCAAGAGGGGAAAGCAAAGGAATCTGGAAGAGTTTAATCAGGAGGACTTGAGAGAGATTTATGGGGGTTTCAAATTAAATGAAATAACTTTAAGAAGACAAAAACTTTCAAAGAGACATCAACCTCAAATCCAAATTTTAAAATTCTCGAAAATAAAAGCAGGAGAAGGAGAAATGCTGAAGAAGAAAGGATTATCGAAGAAAAAGGACTGGAAAAAATACAGAAAGAAGAGAAGAACTGAAGATTAATCTTTTTTGGGGAGGATTTTGGCAATAGGTTGGGAAGCTTAATTAAATTTGTATTTTTAAAGTTTATTCTAAGATAATATAAAGGAAGTGTGTTATTACAATTGGTTTTGGACAAAAAAATGATAGCTTTTTAAGAGTTATCGAGGTAAAAATGATAGCTTTTTAAGAGTTATTGAGGTATTAAAATGGCTAATTAAAAATTTGAGGGATACCTTTCTGAAGGGCTTGAAATTTATATTTTGAGAAATGACTTAATGTCTTGATGTATTAAGAGATTTTTAAAATGTTTAATATAAGATTATAGTATTTTAAGAAGGTATATGAGATAAAATGTTTAAAGTTTTAAATGTTTAATTTTATGAAGGATTAAAGAGGATAAATGTCTAATTTAGAACTTTATTAGAGAGCAATGTTGATTGAGGAAGAAGGACTGGAAAAAATATAGAAATGGTTAATTAAAAATTTAAGGGATAGTTTCCTGAATGTTTTGAAATTTATATTTTGAGAAATGAATTAAGAAGGTCTTATTGATGCATTAAGAGGTTTTTAAAATGTTTAATATAAAATTATACTATTTTAAAAGGTATAGGTGATAAAATGTTTAAAGTTGTAAAATGTTTAATTTAGAATTTTTAATGCTGAATAGTTAGAAATTGATAATTGGTTTATGAAGGAATAAAGAGGATAAATGTTTAATTTAGAATCTTATTAGGGAGCAATGTTGAAAAAGAAAGGTGTTTGAGGGATGAAAATGAAACTTATCAGTGTTTGTTAATGCTTGTAATATTGTTAAAGTTATTGGATTACATACCAAGAAAAAGGTTTTTATATTCAGGAAGAAAGAATTTAACCTAATTGATTTTGAGAATTTACAAAAGGGAGGTTGATGAATTTGCAAAAGAGGAGTTAAAGAGTGTGAGGGAGTTTTAAACTTTGTAGTAGGTTAGTATATTTTAGCTTTTGCTTGTTAAATGTTATACCCTGTTTTTGCTCTGGGAAGTCAGGGGGTGGGGTGGGGAGGGGGAGAGGGTTGGATTGGGATAAAATTGTTGAATAGATAAAGGTACAAATATAAAAGTAAATGTGGGGAAAATGTTATGTATTCAGATAATACACTGATTGATTGATTATATATTGTATGTATGCTTGTTTATAAAATAAAAACTTTTCAATAAAAAAAAAAAGACAGAGCATCTCAAGGGCTGAGCGGGAGCGGGCACCTGGCTGGGCTTCGAGGTACCCTCTCTTCCCCACCCAGTGGCCGGCCACACCTGTGGGACACATGCCAGCCACCCTTCCCCACGGACAAACGGACTTTCCTCCATCACATGCTGACCGGGCATGGCAGGAGCTGGAAGTCAGGTAAGACACATGTCTAGCTTCTCTGCCGTGTCTTACCTGACTTCCAGCTCCTGCCATGCCTAGCAAGGGGGGGGGAAGAGATGGCAAGGAGAGCCCTGTCTCGCTCCATGCATCTCGCTTCTCCACCGCCCCACCCCTCCCCACCTGCCACTCCCCCTCGTCAGCCGAGATCGGCAAGCCAGATTCGGGGATCTGAACACACTGCCACCACCTGAGAGGAGAAGAACATGAGAAATGGGCGCTCTCGCAGCGCCTCCTCTTTCTTCTTCTCCCAAGTGGCAGCGGTGCATCCGGCTCGCCGAATCTGGCCTGCTGATCTCGGGCGGCAGTGGCTCTGATGTTCCCCCTCACTTTCCCCCCCATGCATGTGTCTAAGTATTTGGGGGGCTTATTTTCAGGGGAGGCTTATTTTAGCGTATGTGCTTGAAAGCACAATTGGGCTTATTATCGGGACATGTCTTAGTTTTGGGGAAACACGGTACATACCATATTTTTCGGAGTATAAGACACACTTTTTCCCCCCTAAAAGAGGGTGAAAATTTGGGTGCGTCTTATACACTGAATGTAGCCCCGCCCACCCACCGGCCCCCACCCTTTGGCCTCTGCCTCCCGGCAATTTGCCTCCTTGCAGCAAACAGCAAACTGCCCGTTTCAGCTTCAGCACAGCCTGATTAGCACAAGCAGCTGATTGTTGGTTGGATCGGCCTCACGACCATCAGCTGTTTCAGGCTGCAGGGATTGTCATTGCCTATTGCTGCCTCCACGTGCCCCATTTTCCGCCTCCGCTGTTTGCTTCAAGGAGGCAAATTGCTGGGAGGCAGAGACAGATTTTTTTTTCTTGTGCTAATCAGCCTGTGCTGAAAATGAAACTGAAACAAGCTGTTTGTTGTTTGCTACAAGGAGGCAAATTGCTGGGAGGCAGAGACAGATTTGTTTTTCTTGTTTTCCTCTCCAAAAAAGGTAGGTGCGTCTTATAGTCCGGAGTGTCTTATACTCTGAAAAATACGGTAGTTGTGCAAAGACTCCTAGCCACAATTGCCAACTGCGCTTTGAACAGGTATTGTGAATCTAAGAGAACCCCCTCCCCCTTGCAACCATATCCAGAATTAAAAATGATAAACTCCCAAATCCCAAAATCTTTTCAATCCAGTTATATAGACACCCATAGCCTCTAGGCTCCTCATGGCAAACCTATGGCACATGTGCCATAGGTGGCACGTGGCGCATATCTGTGTGCACACGAGCGTTGCCCTAGCTCATCAGCCGTGCGCTGGCTAGCTGATTTTTGGATCTTCTGGGCACACCAGAAGTCAGAAAACGGACTGTTTCCGGCCTCTGGAGGGCCTCTGGGGGGGTGGGGAAGGCTGTTTTTGCCCATCCCAGGCTCCTAGAAAGCCTCTGGAGCCTGTGGAGGGTGAAAAAAAGGCCTACCGGGCTCACCGTACCATAAGCAAGGGGAGCATGGGGTGGGGGGTTGTGCGCACATGCACGGGGGGCAGGGGCATTGAATTAAGGTGTGGGTACGTGTGCGAGCGACCCCCCCTCACTCCCCCCGCTTTTGGCACACGACGGAAAAAAGGTTAGCCATCACTGCTCTAGGCACTGCAAGAAAGCAGCTGCATCATCACTTGGGTCACCTTGGATGGAGATGTAAAGTTGAGTTAAATTAGCATATTAATCATACCTCATCCCATGGTATTGGACGATCTCATTCAGTGGTTTCATATAGATGTTAAAAAGGAGACGAGAGAGCATCAAGCCCTCCAGCATACCACAAAAAAGTGGTTGTGGGCTGGATCTTTTGCTCCCTGTTAACACCAATTGGGACCAGCCTTGAAAAAAGATGCTCTGGAATTGTAGGAATCTAGACAAAAATTGTCTAGGCAGGTGGGAACCTATTAAGATTTCTTAAGAACAAGTTGATGAAAGGTTCTTTGGTTACTCTGAGGTTTTCATTAGCAGATAGGATAGAGATATGGTTTTATCCCCGTTTGTTATTTGCCTCTGTCCCCTTCTACTACAGAAGGTTGGCAGACTATCCACTTAACGTTCATAGGAAAGGCTGCAAACAGGAAAGGGATGGTTTGGAAATACTTTCATCAGCAAAGTTCTGCCAAATCAAGGAAGTTTTTTAAAAACTTTGAATATAAAGTAAGATAGCTGACATTTTGTCTTTAATTTGCATGTATTTCTGAACTAGGCATATGTTTTACACATACTACATTGCAGTTGTAGACCGTGAATATAGAAATTCAATATTTTAATAATCTGGTTCGTATTTCATTTGGCAGTTCAATCAGTGCACACATACGCATTTTCCAATCATGTTTATTATTTGTAATTGAATTGATGGAACCAATTAGGTAGGTTGACTTTTTTCTTAAGTGAAAATAATTTTATTCCTTGAAGGGAAACCCTTTTTGCTCTTTGACTTTGCCTTCTTCAGGAGAACAGTAGCATTGCCATCATCTCTAGCCTATTGACCTGGTTAAAAAAAAAAGAAAGGCTTTAGCAAGAAGAGTAGTGAATTGAAGAATATTGCATAGTAAACCTTCTCCCATCCCTTCTGACCATCTCTCAACTGTTAGGGAACCGAATAGGATGCTGTGCTATCCAGGTGATGCTGATTATTTTTTCTTCTGAGGGCTGCCCTAGAAACCTGGCAAGATAAAAGAAAAGCACTCTCATAACAATCAGTGGAAATATGAAGGAAGGATAGCTAGGTATAACAACTTGGCATTGTGCTGATATTGCCCCCACAATGATTGCACACAAGCTCTGGGAATTTCCAACATGGAGACAACTTCAGCAGACAGTTATAATCCAATTAAATTCTGATGAACAAATGGAAGCAGAACTCTTCATAAAAACAGCTCATGCAACATCAATATAAAGGAACTGTGGGTCATCAAATAAGCTGAGTTGCAGTGAAGATACAGAAATGTGGGCTGAGGCAAATACCTAGCTAGATTTTTCTCCAGCTGACAATCGAGAAATGAGGACTGAGATATTCAGTAACTTCTGGCCAGTTATTCTAATGGATCATCTACAGTAGGGGTGTCAAACTGGTGGCCCACGGGTCAGATGCATTACTCGCAGGCCACGCTCACCCCAACTCCATGAAGGGGAAAAACGTTGTGATACGTCAAGTTACTGCAATGTGATGCCACAAATTTGACACCTGTGATCTATAGGGACTGATTGAGCTGATGTCAGCCTTGCAAGATAATTCCGACAAGAAGCACATCAAAGGAACTAGTTCTAATTTATTAAAAGTTTACATGAACAGAATTTTGCAGATCTGAAAGTATGTTTCTCCATTTCACCTTTACAGTTCAACAAACTAGGGAGAGTGTATTCTTACGTTTGCCACATTCCTACTGCATGTTAATCTGCCTCTTACCTGACCATTACCCTGACCGTGGCTCTTCCTTCAGTCTCCCAGTCTCTTCCTATAAATCAGTATAGTGGCATAGCATTATCTTTTTTCAACAAACTGCTATTCAGAGTGGTTATCTCTGACATCCGTGGCTCTTCTGACTTTGGTTAGCTTAGATCTAGAGTCTTCTAATAAACATATGTATACAAGCAATTTATCAATGTACTATGCATGCTTATGCAGTTCATAACTTGTTTACTAAAAAAAGGCAAGAGCATTTTTGATCTATCACATGAAAGGAGCAGAGGGATCAGGTAGCACGTGGACTATGGATTGATATTAGAGGGCCTTCAGAAGCATGGAATAAGCTGAGCTTGGTTTGTTCTCAGTCTTTTAAATGGCCACAAACTAATAGCAAACGTGGCATTTGATCATAGCAAGGAGGCATCAAGAAATGTATCACGAAGGGACAGGAAAAACAAAGAAAAAAGAAGGAAAGTGGGGAAGAGAGCAAGGAAGAAAAAAGAAGGAAAGAGACAAAGAAGAGAAAAGGAAGGAAAAGGAAGGAAGGAAGGAAGGAAATTATAATGAGAGGGAGCGAGGGTCTGAGGAAAGTCCTGTCTTAGCACTTGGCCATCAGCAGCCTTGCTGCCTTTTCGCCATCCCCTTGTCCCCTCTTCCTGACTTCTCCTGGTCCTATTGCTGAAATGCTTTGGTTACAAAGCTGGGTCTCCTCACATGGAGGGGTGGGCTCCCTCTGACCCATGCACTTTGCTCTCCTGCACACATGAGCAACCTGGCCAAGGAGAGCGAGCACAGCAGCAGCAGCCTCGAGGAGGAGGTGTGCAGCCGGGCAGTCCATTGTGTAAGTATGGGCAGGCTGGACCCTCCACTGCCCAGGGCTCCGGGCAGCCTGTGCTGCTGTCCGGGGGTCCTCCGTGTGGCCTAAGAGGGATGGCAAGGCTGCTCTGGTGGATAAGGGTTTGGTGCTCGCCATGGTCTCGCCTTCCTCTGCTGGAGACAATGGATCCCCCCAGCCCCACCCGGACCACCAGAGGCGCCCCCAGCCACGAGCTATGTCAAGCTGACTACTTCCATCCTGGCCACACTCATCCAGCCACCCAATGTCAACCACAAGCCTGATGCGGCCCTCATTGAAATCAAATTTGACAGCCCTGGTCTAGACTCTTTAAAAACATCCTGTGATGGAGTGCCTACGATTTCTGGAGGCAAGCTGTTCCACTGGTTAATTGTCTTCACTGTTAGGAAGTTTCTCCTCAATTCCAGGTTGCTTTTCTTCTTCATTACTTTCCATTGTTTCAACCATTGATTCTTGTCCTGCTCTCTGGTGCTTTGGAGAATAATTTGACCCCTTCTTCTTTTTGGCAGCCCCTCAAATACTGAAATGCTGCTATGATGTCACCCCTAATACTCCTTTTCTTTAGGCTAGCCAAACCCAAATCCAGCAACCATTCTTCATATGTTTTAGGCTCCAGGCCTTTGTTCATCTTAGTTGCTCTTCTCTGAACTTTTTCCAAAGTCTCAACATCTTTTTTGTAGTATGATAACCAAAATTGGTTGCAGTATTCCAGATGTCTTACTAGGGTTTTATAAAGCGGTACTAATACTTCACGTGATCTTGATTCTATGCCTCTCTTTATACATTTGATCTCCCATTCGCTGCAGAGTTAGTCTCCCAGTTGATATTTGGATAGTTAAAGTTTCCTGTTACTACTGTGGTATGCTTCCTACATACATGTTAACTGGTTGACAAAGAATTCATTTATTTCTTCTGATTGGTTGGGTGATCTGTAATATACACGTATGGCAGTCACTTTTTTTCCCTTTTATATTGACCCATATACCGTGTTTCCCCGAAAATAAGACCCTGTCTTATATATATATATATATATATATTTGAAGCCCAAAATAAGGGCTTGGCCTTATTTTTTGGCGGCGTCTTATTATTTTGGGGCACAATTTGGAGGTGGCAGGTGAGGAAGGGTGGGGAGGGGGAGAAGCGAGGAGCAGGAAGCCCTGCCATGCCCAGCGAGAAAAGAGACAGCAAGAATCACGGCTGCTTTTGCAGCTGATTGAGGCTGCAAAAGCAGCAGGAGGCCCCACGTGTCTCATGCTCCCTTCAAGAACGGTCTTGCCTCAATCGGTTGCCAAGAGCTTGGCCCCGATTGAGGCTCCCTGGGGTGGAGCCTGCAGCTTGGCACTTGAAAGGGTTTTGGGGGGAAAAGCCCCTTTATGTTACCCAGCCTCTCTTTCAGGAAGCCCCCTCCTACCATGCAGCCAGCTGGTTGAGAATCAGGCAGCCCTGGGAACCGCTCCCCAGCTGGACACGGCAGGAAGGTATCTTCTTTGGGCTCCTGAGTGGCAGCTTGGACGCCTACTTGGTGCTGCAGGTGCCAGGCTACAGTCCTGGGTCTGGTGGGTGCTGCAGCTCTCAGGCCAGCTGTGCGCAGAGCTGGCATGAGAGTTGCAGTGGCCGCCAGGGTCCGAAAAGCACCTGGCTCAGCGTAGCTGTACCCCGGCCCCTGCAGCACCAAATAGGCATACAGGCCGGCACTCAGCAGTCCAAACATTTGACAATGCAGGCCGACGCCTATTGGGCGCTCAAATACTTTTCACCTGCTTCATCTCCCCCACCCCTCTCTCTCTCACTCTCTCTCTCTCTCTCTCTCTCTCTCTCTCACACACACACACACACACACACACACACACACACACCATTCTTTCTTTGGGATCACAACACAGATGCCCCTTCCAGAATTGCAAGGCTGAAGGCTTCAGATGGAGCATTTTGGGGATGTGTGTCTGTGCTCCGATCCCAAGTAAAAAAAGATCGGCAGGAAAAGGGGGAGGAGGCTGGCAGCTGGGGAGGTGTTCTGGAGATCTGGGCCAAGTTGCACAGTCCTCATAGGCTCAGCTGATCAGTGGACAGCAATTAAGGGCTGAACCTCCAGGAAGTGACTGGGGAATGGAAGGGTTGCCTCCTGTGCTGGCCACACCCACCCCTTCACTAGAGCTTATTTTCGGGGGAGGGCGTATATTTATGCCCACCCCAAAAATCAGGCTTGGCCTTATTTTCGGGACATGTCCTATTTTTGGGGAAATACAATAGATTCTGGAGGGGTTTTATCTTTCATCATGTGCATTTCTGTAGATGTGTCGTGATCTCTTACATAAAGTGCAATTCAACCTCTTTTTGTTGATCTGTTTCTTTTGAACAATTTATATCCATCCATCAGTACATTCCGATCATGGGTTTCGTCCTACCAGGTTTCTGTAATGGCAACTATGTCGTATCTACTCTCGTGTACTATTGCTTCTAGTTCACCCTATTTGTTCCCCAAGCTTTGAGCATTTGTATATAAGCATTTAAGACTTTTATGCCTGTCTGTGGGTATGTTTCTTGCATCTCTTAGTTGTTGTTTGAGGTTTTTTCTCATCACTCCCTACCTCATTGTTTGATTTGTTTTCTTGGGATTTAGGGTTGGTTTTGTGTTCTAGAGATTCTAAAGATTGGTCACCCTCCTCCTTCAATTTTAGTTTAAAGCAGGATGGATTTGATTTAAATCAAATCGTTTAAAATCATTATTTTAAAGAGCAACTATCATATCTGCCCCACAGCAGCTCCTCCTCTGACCTGCTGTTGACTCACTGACAGACCCAGTATTGAAGAATAAATAGCCTCATTCTACATAACTAAGCTCCATTTCATATTGAATAAACTAAATTATTAATGTATCTTAAATAGAAAACTATCTTTAGATAGATTTTTACTCCAAAAGCATTTTATTAAAATAAATTTGATTTTTTTAAAAATCTGATTTGAATTCTTTAAAAATCCATATATTTTTTTTAATCATCGATTCTTATCTTTGATTTAAAGCTCTTTTGATGAGTTGGGCCAGTCTTTTTCTGAGTACATTTTTTCCTGTTTCTGTGAGGTGCAGCCTATCCCTTGCCAAGAGTCCTTTCTGAAGGTAATGCAGGCCAGGAAACCAAAGTTTTCCTTGTGACAACAACCCTTTAGCCAGTGGTTTATTTCTAGAATTCTTTTTTCCCTCAATGGGTGTTGCCCTTTCTTGGGAATACTGATGAGAACATCACTTGTGCTCCTAGCTCCTTAACTTTGTTGCCTAGTTGTTTATAATCTCTCAATATTGCACTCAGGTTTTTCGTTGTGTCATTCGTCCCACTGTGAAGGAGGAGGAAAGGGTAGTAATTTGTGGGCCTAATTATTTAGGTTAGGTTCTCAGCCACATCTTTGATTTTTGCTCCAGAGAGATAACATACCTCCCTAGATGGTATATCTGATCTGCAGATGGCTTGTTCTCTTCCTTTGAGAATAGAATCTCCTATCACCAACACTTGCCTTCCTTTTTTGGGGGGGGGGTGCAGTCTGGGGTGCTTTTCTGTTTATCTCAGGTGAGTTTGTTGATGTGACTTTTTAAGGAATATTTGATGCTGCCTCTTTTCTAGGTGTCTGCATGTTTTCTTGGAGGGGAAGACTGTGGGTCTGCATATTTTCATCTAGGGGGAGAAATCAATTGCTTGGTTTTAATGGGGCTGCTTCTGGTTGGGTTAGATTGGGCAGTAGGAGTTTGTTAGATGTATGCCGTTTCTTTCTTTGATTATTGTGTTTCCTTCTACCATGTTTCCCCGAAAATAAGAACCGGTCTTATTTTCTTTTGACTTCCCAAAAAATGGCTAGGGCTTATTTTGGGGGGAGGGCTTAATTTTTTTGAGGTGCAGGAGGCGATGAGCGTAGTCATCATGGCTGCTCGGCCCCTTAATCACGGCCTGCAGATCAGTTGAGCTAGCAAGGGCTGGGAGTTCTGTCTCTCCAGGCGGCTGGAGATGTTTCTGGCACACTCTTGCTAACCCCAGCCTTGCCCATGGCATCAGGCAACCTCGCAGCTGAGGGCCCCTCTTTTCCGCAGCTCACTTTGCGGCTCTGGAGTAGATGGCAATTACGGTTTGTGCTCTACCAGGCCTGGAGCTTGGGTGTTGCTCATGCTGCTGCTACAATGAGGCAAAAAGCCATGTGGCCCGTTGGAATCGGGAGGCAATTCTGGAAAATTGTGGGAAGTGTGTGCTTACGATAGAAGCAAAGCGCAGCCTGTCCCTTTCAAGCAATGAAATGTCTGTGTGTGTGTGTGTGTGTGTGTGTGTGTGTGTGTGTGTGTGTGTGAAAGAGAGAGAAAAAGAAAGAGAAACAACGGAGAGAAGAATTGCAGGCAATACTGTTTGAAAGGGTTTCCTCTCCTCCACCGTTTCTCTCTCTTTCTTACTCACTCACTCACACACAAACACACATTTGTCCCTTTCAAGCAATCAAATGTCGCTTGAGAAAAGGAAAATTGACAGGAAAATGGGGAGGGGGATTGTCCTTTTCTCAAGCGATAACTTGAAAGGGACAGGCTGTGCTTTTTCTATCATAAGCACACACTTCCCACAATCTTCAAGAATTACCTGCAATTCCTGTTACTGTGAGAGGCTGCATGCTGCTTTTGGGCGGGGGAGGCTCAGTCACCTTACCCAGTTGCCGTCTGCCATTTGTGTGTGTGTGTGTGTGAGAGAGAGAGAGAGACAGACAGACAGACTTTCAAACAGTGTTGCCTGCAATTCTTGTTACTCCCCTCCACTGTTTCTCACTCTCTCTCTCTCTCTCTCTCTCTCTCTCTCTCTCCCTCCCTCCCTCCCTCCCTCCCTCATACACACCCACAGAGAGAGAGAGAGAGACATTTGATTGCTTGAAAGGGATAGGCTGCGCTTTGCTTCTACCATAAGCACACGCTTCCCACAATCTTCCAGAAATGCCTGCTGATCATCCTTTTCTCAAGCAGCAGCATCCGGGTAGAGGCGTGTGGGAATTGATTCCGACGGACCGCATGGCTTTCTGCCTCATTGTAGCAACAGCAACACCCGAGCTCCAAGCCTGGCGGAGTGCAAACTGTGGTCACCGCCTGCTCCAGAGCCACAAGGTGAGCTGCAGAATAGAAGGGCCTTTGACTGTGAGGATGCCTGGTGCCGTGGGCAGGGCTGTGGCTAGCAAGAATGTGCTAGAAATATCTCCAGGAGCCCAGAGAGACAGAACTCGCGGCTCTCACTGGCTCAGCTGATCCACAGGCTGTGATTAAGGGGCTGAGCAGCCATGAGGTGACCAGGGAAGGGAAGGGCTGACTGTTGTACCAAGTCCACCCACTTCACTAGGGCTTATTTTGGGGGTAGGGCTTATAATTAGGCCCATCCCAAAAAAACAGGCTAGGATTTATTTTAAGGGTAGGTCGTATTTTCGGGGAAACATGGTATATGTGACAAACTTCCATTTGTCTTCCAAGGGTTTATCAGCAGGGTTAAATTCTCTGGGAATTATTTGTTCATTATTGGTTTGATTTGGGTATAGCTTTCTTGCGTAGGTTGGAGTTTGGCTAGAGTTGCCTCAAGATCCCTTACTTTTTCCTCTAGTAGTTCACAAATTTTACATTTAATACATTTATAATTTGGATGTTCTTTGCTCATAAGCACAAACATGGAACATATATTGCATACCACAATAGTATCAGTCACCTGTTCCATGAGTTTGTTTCTTTTTGCTGGTTCTTTTAAAGGTAAAAAATTATGTTTTTCTTTTTTTTTTCCCCCCCCCTATCCTTTTTTATGACTTTTTGTGCTTGTTTTAAAACCTTGTTATTTATTTAACTTGCTTATGTTAGTTTTATTTATCCTTTTCTTCCCTATATATTTTTAAAGTTTTTGAGCTGCTGTTCCTCCCTACCTTATTATTTAAGATTTGCCTTATTTATTTGATTGAACTTATTTTTCCTTAATTTCTAGTGTTCCACTCTTGTCCTTATTATTTGCCTATTTATTTATCTTTTATTTTCTGTTTTGTATTTATTTTTATTCTCTACTGGGGTCTTTCCTCCCTGCCTATTGGGACCTCAGACTTAAATTGTTGCCTGCACTTTTGTTGTTCGTTGCTCTGGCCTCTTGTTTTCTTTGCCAGCTCTGTTCTGTCTTTTGGTGCTCGGGTCTTTTTGGCCTCGTCTCTGTTCTGGTCAGCTTTCTTGGCCTGCTGAGCTTTCCAGTTGGCTCAGCTCCACTATCTGGTCTATGCTCAGCCTGCCACTCAGCTCCACCATATCTTTCCCCGTTGTTCTCTGCACTGCTCTCAGGCTCTAGCTCACTGTGCTGCCCCTTCCTGCTGCTGGCTCTTCTCTCTGCTGCGCTGCCACTGCTTTTTGCTCTGCAGCTATGTGGCTCCCATTTGCTGGTCCGTTGCCCTGGGGACACTGCTTCCACCAGCAAACAAGACTGCCTGGATGATCACCAGCAAGCTTACCTATCTTCTCTCTCTTCCCTGCTCTACTCTCTCATCTGCACCTCTTTGTTCTCTGCTGGTCATTCCGCTGCCCTCGGTCTGCTGGCCTCTCCATCCCACAGCTGATTTTCTGCCCTGCTCTGCAGCTGCCACTTGCTCACTGCCGGTTGGGTTTTGGTTTTTTTTTCATTTTTTTTTCATTTTTTTTAAACATAAAACATAAAATATATCATTTTAGAGCAAGGGTTTGGTCCGGCATAAAATAAGTACAATTATTCACATTCCCTCAATCAATTTTGTTCCAAATTTTATCAATTTACATCTTAAAAAAAAAAAGAAAGAAAGAAAATCTTATTCTAAACATTTATCATTCTACTATTACACCCAAAATTCTAAGCAATAAACACTGTTCTAAATCTTTATCATTTTAACAATCAATGTTTCATATATATTCCTCAATCCTAAAACCCATTACCTCAAATCTATATTTTACTTCTCTTAAATGACATCTAATATCCATAATCTTGACAAAAAGTATTTTCCTCCTCTCTTAAAGTCATTTCATAAACAATCAACATTTCCTTTTATAGTTTGTTACTTCCACAATACTTTATTTTATTTATTTCAAGTTTATTCTCATATTTTATTGAATCTAATTTTTAACTGGTTCATAGTTTAAATATCTATTTCCCAGCTGTATTTTCCAATACTCCTATCTGTATTTATTTAAACTGGTTCACAGCTTAGGTACTATTCTCTGGTAAAATCTCTTTCACTTCCTCCTAAATTTATTTTTTAGCTGGTTCACATCTTAATCAGCTGCTTTCCAGCAATGCTTCCTTCCACTCCTTATCTTAATTATTTTAGCTGGTTCACAGTATAATTTTAACTGCACACCAACCTTCTCCTTAACTCCTCCTAAATCTATTATAAAACTGGTTCACAACTCAAGTAGTTGCTTTCCAGCAATGCTTATCTCCACTCCTACCCCTATTTTTAACTGCTTCACAACTTTATTTCAATTGATCCCCAGGTATAGTTTCCTCCACTCCTAACTTTTTATTTTTAGCTAGTTCACAATTTTGCTTTAACTGTTAACCAGCGTATGCTTTCTTCCACTCCTAACTCAATATTTTGGCTGGTTCACAGCTTTGCTTTAACTGTTTTCCAGCTATGCTTTCCTCCACTCCTAACTTATATTTTTATTTTTAACTGGTTCCCAACTTACTTTAACTGTTCTCCAGTATGATGCTTTCCTCCACTCCTACCTTATTTGTAAAACTGGGTCACAGCTTTGCTTTCACTGATTTCCAGAATCATGCTTTCCTCCACTCCTAAATTCATTTATTTAACTAATTCATAACATTTATCTCTTATTCAGTTGTTTAGCTCCAAATTACTCTTGCGGCATGCCCTCAGGCAATTTGCCTCTCCACTCACCTCATTTCAATGGGCCTCTGGTCTCTTGGGTAGGCCTCTTGGATGCAGTTGGGCTTCTTTCTCTCCTAATTTCGCCAATCTTCCTCTCCTTTTCCTTTTTCCAATCTTTTTTCTTTTTCTATGACTTATCTTTCCTTCTCCACCTCCTACCGTTTTATTTTAATTTAATAGTAACTTTTCTTCCTGTGTGTAACAATGCTTCCTTCATTGATGCCATCTTGTTTCTTCGCCATCTAATGAAGCACTGTCCTAAAAAGATAACAATAGATGTTGTTAAGTAAGAACTGAAGTTTCTGAATCAAAGAATGTATTTGAACAGTGGAGCACACTTGTTTAAATTAAAATTTTAAAAATAAAATCTGTTGCAAAAATATCTCAGGGACTGGAGTCCAGTGGAATCTTAGGTAACAGACAAGCCACTGACGCAAAAATTATCTAAGATCTCATTCTAATTTACAAACACTGTCTGTTTTTCCTTCCTCCTCTAATTAGTAGATTGCTAGGGAAGGATATAACTTGCACAAATAAAATTAGCCATACATGGTCCCTTCAAAAGAAAAATGATTTTCTCTTTTTTACTGTTCTTTGTTTTAAAGACTCATACAGTACATTCTTTTTATGTGTGCCTATGTTTATGTCCTTTTAAAATAAGGGCCATAATTTGCCCATCTCCATTCCAATTATTTTGTTATTTGTTTTACTTTTATTGTAGACATTTTATAATATGATAGCTGTGATTTCCATAAAAGGTAAAGGAAACCGGTTCATAATGGTGGGAATTGTGAAAAGCCACTGATTAATTTGAGACCTTAAATGTGACAGAAATAAAAATGTTATACTTGGTTTGGGAATTGCAGAATAAAGACTTAAATTACCTGCGTTGGAAACAGTTTATCTTCTGTATTTGAATGAAGAAATTCTGCATTCCTTCTTCAGCAATAGTAGCATTGGTGGCAGCGGCAGCAGTACTATAATGGAGATGATGATGTCACGCAATTAAAGTCTTAATTTTTTTCCTTCCCCCAAAAGATAAGACTGGAAAGATGGGATCAGAAGTGTAATAAATTATTTCTTCTTGCATTACCATATTTTTCAGTCTATAAGACGCACTCCTCCCCCAAAAAAGTGGGTGGAAATGTCTGTGTGTCTTATAGAGCAAATGCCCTGCCCACCCGCCGGCTCCCACCCTTCGGCCTCTGCTTCCCAGTAATTTGCCTCCTTGCAGCAAACAGCAAGGTCAGCTTCAGCACAGCCTGATTTAGCACGAGCACCTGATTGGCGGTTGGATCGGCCTCCCGGAATACTGCTGATCAGATGTTCCAGGTTGCAGGGATCACCGCTGCCTCCGCGCACCCCATTTTTGGCCTCTGGATGTCCTATTTTTGGCCCGTTCCAGGCGACAGGGATCGCAGCAGCGATAGGTGGTAGTGGCAATCCCCACTGTTGAACAGGCTGGAAATGGGATGCGCGGAGGCTGAAAATGGGGCGCATGGAGGTGGTAGTGGGTGGCAGTGATCCCCACTGCCTGGAACAGCTGATAGGTGGTATTCTGGGAGGCTGATCCAACCACCAATCAGCTGCTTGTGCTAAATCAGGCTGTGCTGAAGCTGACCAGGCTGTTTGCTGTTTACTGCAAGGAGACAAATTGCTGGGAGATGGAGGCAGAGGCAGATTTTTTTTTCTTGTTTTCCTCCCCAAAAGCTAGGTGTGTCTTATGGTCTGGAGTGTCTTATAGTGCGAAAAATATGGTACATCACTTTTGGGCTGCCTCTTACTTTTCTAATCTCATGCATCTGATCAAGTGAGCTTTGATTAGTGATTATCTAGGGAAGTGGTCCACAACCCCTGGTCCGAAGAATGGCATAGGTACGCAGCATGCCAGAAACTGGACTGCACAAGCAAGCAAAGTTCCATTGGTGGGGTGCAGGCAGCACACAAAACTACTCCCACTCTGGTCCACAGAAAAACCTCTCTCCACGGAACCAGTCCCTGGTGCCCAAAAGGTTGGGGGCTGTGATCTAGGACACTTAAGTAATTCATCTTTACTGGAACTTTCTGTGGGTAAAAAAGTAATCCTTTGTTTATTATCCATTAGGCAGGAAAGAAGAAAATATTTATTAACAATATTTATTTATTTATCCATTTATTGTTCTGAAGTGGTGGCATTAATCTCTTTATCTGACCTTTTCTTTCTTCCCAGAGTGCACAAGAATACAAACGATTAGCTGAATCTCTTTATCCTCATACATATAATCCTAAAATGAGTTTGAATATTAGTGGTGTGGAAGATGACAGATTCTCACAAAGGTTTGATGCTGCTGGAAAAGAAGGGAAAGGAGACAAAGTATATATTTTTTTCACTTTATTCTTCCATTTAGTTTGATAATATTAATCTGTATGTATAAACAACAATTGTTTTCTGATTTGTTTTCATTCATACTTGAGCTAAAATAATACCGAACTTTAAAAACATTGCTTGCTATAGAATAACAGAAATAATCAGACCATCATTATTAAAATGTGTAACTTTTTAAAAAAAGTTTAAAATTTTATACTTCAGTCCAGTAATGCTTTGAATATAGAATACTTTGGGTTATAGCTCTATCCCATGGTGTCAAACTCACTGCATCACATTGCTGTCATGTGATGTTTGGTGACGTTTTTCCCATTCACAGAGTTTGGGTGGGTGTGGACTGCACGTAACGCATCTGGCCAGCGGACCGCCAGTTTGACACCCCTGCTCTATCCTAACTAGGGTTGAGCAAATAAAATGTTTCTAAATCCTGAACTTGCTAATGATATATTACTAGCTTATAACAAATCTGTTTTTTATATATATATATATATATATATATTTTTTTTTTTTTCAGTTACAAAGATAAACATTCCATCTTTCCTTAAGCAGTGTGTTGTCTGGGTACAAGCATTTCTATGCAACTTCTTTCACCATTTACAACATCATTCACATTCACATTATTTCTCTAAACTTAATGTTATAGTATATTAAACAATTAAACATTGTAAAGCTTTCCATTTTCTTCTTAATATCTTCTAGTGATAATACTATATTAACATTAAACATCATTATTCTCATCATACATCTACTAACAATTTTCATCTTATTTATATCTCTATCTTAATGTATTTTCTATTTATTTTTTAGCCTTCTTCATTTCCAAACTCCTTTTTTATTCTCCAACCATTGATAAAATACTTCCCAATTATCCAAGTATCCAATTATAACCCAAAGACAAAAAAAAGAAAGAAAAAAGAAGAAGAAAAGAAAACAGGGAGCAGACAAAAAACCAAAAGTAAAACCACAAATCACTTATAATCTAAAAATCCAAAGGTTCCAAGATTTTCAATGTTTTGACCCCCTTTCTTCTGCTTGTTGTTTTCTTCTGGTTCTTCAGACCCTAATCCTTTAATATCCAGTCAAAAAGGATAGTACATCAATAAATTGTAATCCATATAGGCCCACCAAACCCAGTTGTTTTGTATTGCCTAAGAAAGTATTCAGAGTTCACAGAGCCAGAAAAAAAGGAGAAAGAAGAAAAAAAATTAAAGTCTTTTACTGCCTTTTTCCCTTTGAATTTCAAGAGCTAAGCTGTTTAAAAACAACATGTTTCAGTCTTACTCTCTCTATTTCAATTTTCAATCTGACCAATTTGTAACACCAAGATTATTTCTAATAGTCAATTCATATCTTTATTTACACAATTTCTCAAGGCTGGCTGCAGCTGCAGCTCCCAATCTCCACTTCCAACTTCTGTCAGTAGATGGCATTCTGACTCTGCTACTCTCTCTTCCTCCTATCCTTTTTCTTTGAAATAGTATATCCGGTTTAATATTTGGGAAAAATAAATTGAAATTGTAGCAAAGAAGACAAATCAGTTTATCCAAGTGTTGTGGAATTCAAACTTTTCTACAATCCCAAAATATATTTGAGATATCCAATCCAGCTTTTAATAAAAGGTATTTTCACTCTTTTCTAAAAGTTTCTCCAGCCTCACTTCCTGTTCCAAAAACTGCTTAAAAAGCTCTTCTCACCGCTTCACAGGGGAGGTGGAAAGAAAAAACAAATCCACCTCCTTTTTGGAGACCTACTTCCCAGGAGGACTCTTAATTCAATTCTAGTAAAAAAAGTCTTAAGTTGGAAATCGCTCACCAGATCGATCACACTGACAGTCTCTCTCTTCAGTGCTTCCTTCCTGTAGCTTCCCCAGCTTTGGTCCAGCATGCAATGGTCACCTTTTCCATTCCGTCGGGTTTGGGAGCCTTCTCTGGATCAATCAGGGAGTTTGTGGACTCCCTGAGATCGGCAGAGCGTGCTCTCTTCGTTCCTCACTCCTTCGAGGCGATTCCAATCCAAACAGACTGTTGGGCAGCTGGATTCAGCGCTGTCCCCCAAAGTGCCCAAGGGACGCGTCATCCGACCATGACACTAGCCATGTCCTCCCAACAGATCTGTTTTTAAGTTAGAAGTTATGTGTACACACACATAGACACATACATCCTCACTTTGCTGTAGTTCTCTAAAAAAAAATCAAACCATTCTATTTTACGGGACCGCCTACTACCACCAATAGCCTCCCACCAGCCAGTACGCTCTCATAGAGAGGGACTCCTTCGGGTGCCGTCAGCCAAACAGTGTCAACTGGCGGCCCCTAGGGGGAGAGCCTTCTCTGTGGGGGCACCTATCATCTGGAATGAGCTCCCCCCGGAGATACGGAGGATCCCGGATCTGCGCTCCTTCCGCCGTGCTGTGAAGACCTTTTTATTCCATCAAGCGGGCTTGGCCTGATCTCTTCCCTTTTTAAATATGTAAATTTTAATCTGTTTTTAAATTATTGGGGTATTTTAATTTGTCTGGGCCAAAAAGTTTAATTTGATTTTATCGGGTTTTTAAATTTTGTGTATTTATGTATTTTATTGTTGGCTGTTCACTGCCCTGAGTCCTTCGGGAGTAGGGCGGTATACAAATCAAATAAACTAAACTAAACTAAACTAAACTATTTTGGTCACCACAATGTAAAAAAGATGTTGAGACTCGAAAGAGTGCAGAGAAGAGCAACAAAATGATTAGGAGACTGGAGGCTAAAACATATAAAGAACATTGCTGGAATTGGATATGCCTAGTTTGATGAAAAGAAGGACATGGTAGCAGTGGTTCCAATATTTCAAGGGCTGCCACAAAGAAAACGGAGTCAAGCTATTCTCCAAAGCACCTGAGGGCAAGACAAGAAGCAATGAGTGGAAACTAATCAAGGAGAGAAGCAATTTAGAACTAGGAGAAGGAGAAATTTCCTGACAGTTGGAACAATTAATCAGTGGAATAACTTGCCTCCAGAAGTTGTAAATTTTCCAACACTGGATTTTTTTAAAGAAGAGATTGGATAACCATTTGTCTGAAATGATATAGGTCAGGGGTGTCAAACTCAAGGCCCGGGGGACGGATCTGGCCCATGGAGTGCGTAGATCTGGCCCACAGGGCTGCCCTTGAAACAGTAAAGGATGGGTCCGCAGTGCCTCTGCCAGTGAAAACAGAGCTCCAGAGGATGCACACAGTCCTCCTGAGCTCCGTTTTTGGCTGCGACGGTCTCCTGCAACCCTCTGCCAGTGAAAACGGAGCTCGGTAGGGCTGCAAGCACTCAAGCCAGCACAAGGGTCCCTGACACGAGTGATGTTGAGCTGGCCATGGCCAACCAGGCTCCCAAGGTCAAACAACCCTGATGCAGCCCTCAATGAAATCGAGTTTGACACCCCTGGTATAGGATTTCCTGTCTAAGCAGGGGTTGGACTAGAAGACCTCCAAAGTCTCTTCCAACTCTTATTCTATTCTATTCTATTTCAATGTTTCTGATGCCTATAGTGTTTTATTTGAGTTTTTTGCCCATGCCTTTTTGTATGTAATTTTTTAACACTGATTTGTTTTGTTATTCAATTATTTCAGAATAATTCACTGAATGATAACGATACAAAAAAAGTTATTATTGATCAAATAAATGAGGTTGAACAAAAGGAGCATGAACCAAAAGGAGGTAACGTTTTGTGTACTAGAATTTTTTATTGAGTTTTTAAAATTTTTAGAATGTGGAATGGGAAAAGTGTCACATAAAAAGGGATCTGTTATAGTTTTTAATAGGCCACAGGTGTGTTTTGATTGTAATAGTTTCTTTATTGATAATTTTTTTGTATCTAAGTTTTAACACAGACATTGGAAATGAGGGCAAACTTTCAGAAGCAGCTCCAAGAAATCATGACTGCCACATCATTAGCAAAGTTGCAAAGACAAAGGAACTCTTTATCTCGGAATGGTTTTGAGAATTCTCCAACAACTCCAGATGGACCCCGTTCTGCTCGTAATGGCCGCAGTAGAATTTTGGAAGCTTTAAGGTAGCTACTTCCATGTTTTCCCGAAACTAAGAGCTCTCCAGATAATAAGGCCAATCGGGCTTTTGAGTGCATGCGCTAAAATAAGCCCTCCCCCGAAAATAAGGTCTTGGAAGTGCCTGCACAGCCATCCCCGTCATTTCCTCGGGGGAGACATGACCGATGTGCCCCATATGCACTTGCGATCCACACAGAATGGCCTCGTGGAGGCAGCTCCCGTAAACCCTACCTACTGCGTCCCTTCTCTTAGTGGCAGCTGCAAAAAGAGCAGGACTTCCAGCGGCAGCACAAAACAACCACTCATCAACTGTTCATCCCTGCGGCTGTGCACATGCTTCCAGACATGCTTCCCAGGACTCTGCATCATGCCTTGCCATGGCCACCTTTGCACCAGGCCCGGCCACACTGCTGCGACTGGAGGTCCCATCGCCGTTGCCTGCCAGTGCCTCTCACGGCCAGACCTGGCCAGGAGGGCAGCCTACTGATGAGTGGCTAGCCGGCACTATACTGATGTGTCCCGCCGCCACCGCCTTGTTGCAATCAATGTTCAATGTTGCAATTCTAGAATTTGCTGAAGGCTTGGAATGGGGCGTTTTTGCGAATGGCTTGAAAATAGGGAGAAAGAATTTTCCTGCCTCTTATCCTGTTCTCAGTCTGTGCTGAGCTTCAGAACAGGGTGAGAGGCAAGAAAATCCCCCCTTCCCATTTTCAAGCCGTTCGCAAAAAATGCCCATTCCGAGCCTTCAGCATATTCCAGGATTGCAACAAGGTGGCAGTAACAGAACATGTAAGGACAGCGTTAGCCAGCTACTTGTCAGTAGGCCATTCTTCTGGCCGGGTCTGGCTGCAAGTGGCAAGGCAGGCAATGGCAAATCCAGTCGCAGCAGTGTGGTCGGGCCGGCGGCATGGTGCAGAGTCCTGGGAAGCATGGCTGGAAGCGCATATATGTCTGCAAGAGTGAACAGCTGACAAGCGGCTTTGTTGTGCTGCCGCCGGAAGTCCCGTAGCCACCATTGCCTACCTGTTCTTTGTGCCAGCCGCGCACCTAGTTGCCTGCCAGTGCTGCTCACAGCCAGACCCAGCCAGGAGAGCAGCCTCCTGACAAGCGGCTGGCCAGTGCTGTCCTGATGTGTCCCACTGCTGCCGCAGCCTTGCTCATTGTTGGACTCGCCAGCTCCGATGGTTGCAGTTCTGTGCCCCCCCCCCCCAGGTATGGCAAGCTCGCGCCTCCTGCATCTCCAAAAAAATAAGACCTCCCCAAAAATAAATCCAAGTACTTATTTTGGGGGTTAAAAAAAAATAAGGCCTTTTCTTATTTTCAGGGAAACACAGTAGCTAGAATATTTTAAGATTTCGGGGCTGTAATATTAGGAAGACTGCTCAAAGCAGCTTAAGTTATGTCCTCATTTTTTTCAAACACTTGCTGTATATCCTCATGTCTCAGGCAGTCACATCATGGAGCAACTGATGTCAATACTGAGCCATCCCAGAATGAACAGATAATTTGGGATGATCCTACGGCAAGAGAGGAGAGAGCAAGGCTTGCCAGCAATCTGCAGTGGCCTAACAGTCCTTCACAGTATTCAGAACAAATTCAAATTTCTGCAGTGCCCCCAGGAGAACTTTCACTTAGAAAGTCTTTGAGTGATACAGAAATTATTGAAATGGGTAAGTTGCACCATAAATGGCAGAATGGCATTTCAGCATTTGAGTTTGGATTTCATTATTGCATGAGAATCTGTAGTTAAAAATATTGCACATTTTAGCTGCCTTCAACATTTTTTATTTATGACATGGAAGATATCTGGGCTGAATTAGGTATATTGCTTTCATTCCGGTGTTTGACAGCTTGTGGAACTTCTAAAATTTATATACAAAAGCAAAGAATCACATAGTGAAGGTTATCTGGATTATTTGTTATTCTGCAAATGAGCACTTTAAATGCTTTATTCTTTTTTAAAAAATCTCTGCCTGGAAGGCATTTTATTTTTATGTTTTTATAGTCGATGAATTTGAAATCCTTTCTCATGCAAAATGTTTGTATTCAGAAATTTATACTGAGACTGAAATAGAATTTAGAACATGTTTTGTGACATGTTTGGATTAACCCAATGTTCATCTTATATGTAATTGAGTTTACATTCTATATATTGTTATTCCATGTGTAAATAAAGCTTGAGTTGTAGCCATAATCATGTTTATTCAGAAGAAAATCCCATTTACATTGAAATAGTTACCTACAATTAAGTAGATAGCTGTCTTGGAGTATTGGACTCATGTGAACTTTGCTTTTCAGTATTCAGGTTTAAATCATGCTCTTTTTTTACTGGTCCATTTTTATTTGTTTTTACTTACTAAACTGTTCAATTTCATCAAATATGAAAAATCATGCACTAATATTTTTCTGATTTAAGAGATTAATGATTCAACGAAAATTGATTCAGTGGAGGTCACAAGTCTTCTAATTAGAAATCCAGAAACACCGATAAAAGAAGATCATCTGATCCCAACTCCATTGGCTCCTGCTATTGCTTTTCCATTGGCAAATCCTCCCGTCGCTCCCCAGCCAAAAGGAAATGTATGTTCTATCATGGTAAATGGATACATAGAGTTGAGAAATTGTATCTCTAGTTTGAAGTATTCTGAGGAGCTGCCAATAAGTTAATCTTAAATTATAGCTAGTAGATGTACAAGACAGAACAAAAATGTTCATTTCAATAGTTTCCCAGCAATTACTTTCAATCTTGTAATTTCTTCTACTTGCTAAAGAGTAATGAAGATATTGAATCCAGACAAAGTAAATTGTGACTCGTAGTTAAAATAATAGGTTTCACTTCACAGAATTTGAACTGGCTATGAATTTAGTTCTCTCATCCCCCAGGTAGACCAATGATACAATTTTCTAAAATGTTTATAAAAAATCATCTGGAAGACAGTTGAACAGGCTTTTCATCAAATTGATCAGTTTAAATTCTCTTCTTACCCTGCCAGAAATCCTTTTCCTTGATTAAAATTTAGTTGAAAGCCTGGGGAAACTAAAATCCTGCCAATACTGCAAAGTTCAAAGGAAACCCTAAGTTAAACATCAAAATTCCTAATAAAAAATCATAGTAGTTAAGTCTAATATTTAATTGCAATTAACTATTTCTGACTTTATTCTTCTTGATTAAGATACTAGAAATTCGAATGTAATTGGTCATCTTTATTAGTAAAAAGAGATGTGATACCTATGTGCATGCCTTTAGAATGATTTAGAGCAGGGATATCAAACTTGCAGCATCATGTTGTCATCACGTTCCATATCGCGACTTCTCCCCCCTTTGCTTAAACGGGGATGGGCATGACCAGTGCCTGATACATCTGGCCTGTGGGCCCCGAGTTTGACACCCTGATCTAGAGAGGAAAAAATTCTTTCTCCATAGGTGAGGCTGTAATCTTGATTTCAGCTGTATGCACAGATTTTACTAATTCAAATAAATAATTTCCAAAATATAATTCTGTTGATCTATTGCAGTGGTTCTCAACCTTCCTAATGCCGCGACCCTTTAATATAGTTCCTCATGTTGTGGTGACCCCCAACCAGGGGTGGGTTCTAAATTTTTTTACTCCCGGTTCTGTGGGCGTGGCTTGTTTTGTGGGCGTGGCTTGGAGGTCATGTGACTGGGTGGGCGTGGCTAGCTGGTCATGTGACCGGGTGGCCATGGCTATGTGTATAGGGACTACTCAGAGGGCTGAAAAAAGACATTTCTGACAGGTCCTCGCACTTTTGACTGGTCCTCACACTTATGACCATCCTCACATTTATGCCCGTGCAGCATTCTTAACAACCATGTCACTCATTTCACAACTGCTTCTTTTCACCATGGTGATAAGATAGGGCAAAAAACATAAAATGTGAGGATAGTCGTAAATTCAAGGACTGGTCAAAAGTGCGAGGACCAGTCAAAAATAACTTTTTCAGCCCTCTGAGTAGTCCATATGCACAAAAGGACTACCCAGAGGGCTGAAAAAAGTGATTTCTGACAGGTCCTCGCACTTTTGACCGGTCTTTACACTTATGACTGGTCATCATTTATGCCCATTGTAGCATTCTTAACAACCATGTCACTCATTTCACAACTGCTTCTCTTCACCATGGTGACAAGATAGGGCAAAAACGTAAAATGTGAGGACAGTCGTAAGTTCGATGACTGGTCAAAAGTGCGAGGACCAATCAGAAATAACTTTTTCAGCCCTCTGAGTAGTCCATATGCATAAAGGGATACAGTAATAGAGAGGGATGAAGGAAGGGAAGGGAAATTAGAGTAGGAGTGAGGGTAAGAGAGGGAGGAAGAGAGGAAAAGGAGAAAGGAAGAGGAAGTAGGGAGGAAAAGAAGAGGGGGAGGAAGAGAAAGTAAGAAGGAAAGAAAAGAGAGAGGTGGTAGGTTTGAGGAGAAAGATTGCTGTACAATAAAAAAGATGAAAGGGAAGAAAGCCAACCCCAAACAAATATAAAGATATTAAGATAAAGAATGAATTGTTAAACTTTAAAGAATAAAAGAGAACAAATATGAATAAATAACAATAATTAGAGACACACATACAAACATACAATGTATTTTCTTTAAACAGAGTATTTGGCGGTTCACAAATTTAAACAGTGGTTAGTCATTTCAATTAAATTTACAATTTCTATATTTCCTTTTTGCCATATTTATTTCTCATCTATTTTTGTAAAAAACCAATATTACCCTTCATCCTCATCTCTAATCTTAATCAAATTCAATTTTTCCCTTCTATTCTATATTATACCCCTTCCCATTGTCATCTATTTTTATATCCATCCTCACATTGGTTAATTATGTATTATTACAGTTAATATAAATTCAGCATTTTAATATAAATCAATTAGTTATATAACTACCTTTTTTGTATATTAATCAATATGAACATGAATATTCCAATTATTTCCATGCAATCCAATTTCTTACAAATCAATTTATTATATTTACCAATAATAATAAACCAAATAATTTCCCCCATATATTCCTCCAAACCACAACTTAACCATTTCTGCTTTCAACACAATATACAATTAATAGTATCTCAATTATTACAATTCCCTAGTTAAATAGAGCTTTTTTTCCTTTGTGTTTTAAAATCTTGAACTCTCCTCTTTTTCCCTAAATTTCCCATGGTTTGCACCTACCTTTTTTGGTGAGGAAAAAGAAAAGAAATCTGCCTGCCTAATTTTTCCAATGTTGCAGCAACAGCAAAGCCAACAGCCTACTTTACTTTCAGTTTTGTTTTTCAGCATAGCTAGGGGGAAAAAAATCTGCTAGCAAGCAGCAGAGCCCTGAGCAAAACAGCTGAGAGCAAATCAGCTGAGAGTCGGCAGCCGATCTAATCAAGGACTAATTAGCCTATGCTGAAGCTCCACGGTCAATAAAATTACAAAAAAACACCGAACCATTTGTTAAATTGCTGGCTCGCCCGCCCCTCGCCCACCACTATTTATTGGCAATAAATAGTGGTGCGGAGGGGCGGGGCAAGCCATCAATTTAACAAACGGTTCGGCCAAACCCCCTAAAACCGGCAGAATCCCACCACTGGCTGTAGGGCAGCCCTTTGAAGCCCCGCAGCAATAATTTAAACAGTTTTTTTCCTCTAGCCATCAGCTGGGACTCAGGAGGCAGTAATAGATTGGGAGTGGGCGGGGTAAGCGAACGGCCGGCGATGTGAAATGGCCGTTCGACCCCCAAAGGGGTCACGACCCCCAGGTTGAGAACCGCTGATCTATTGCATGAAAAACAATAGTCTAGTAGCACCTAGACTTCTAACAAATGGTTAGATTATAAACTTTTATGTTGACATGGTTTATAAAACTCTTTGATCTAAGTGTATTTGTCTTTTAATACAATCAGTCTCTTTTGCAATAATAATAATAACAACAGCAGCAGCAGCAGCAGCAGCCCTGGATAGAAAGACCCAAAAATAATGACAATGAATCATTAACAGACTCTATACCTATCAAGGAAAATGTATGGGTGTGGAATGTCGCAAGTACATCAGACAGTTGAAGAAAAAAATGGGCTTTAGAAGAATATCTGAAGGACAGTGAGGAAGATGCACTGAAATTAGTATACGAGGAAGGCTTACTGATTACTGGAGAGCAAACTGGCCTACAAGAAAGACCAAACGAAGAGCAGAATGGAGGCATGGGAAGACAAAGCAATACAGGGCCAATACAGGGGAAAAAACAGGGAAAACAGATATAATCAAGACTTGAAAATGATTAAGAGCAGGAACGTTGAAAAGACAAAGCCACTAATTCTGGTTGCACAAGACCAAGTCTTAAGAACAAATGCATACTGTCGATAAAAAAGATAAAAAGTGAATGTGTCAGTAACTGGCTAGTGACGTGGCATTACCTGGAGACCGCATAATAGAAGAGAAAGAACTGGAGAAAACCATAAAATATAAATACAAAGATCTGCAAATAGAAATAAAATGACTGTGGCAGAAGCAAGCAAAGGTAGTCCCAATAATAATAGGTGCCTTGGGTGCAATCCCAAAACAACTGAAGCACCACTTCAACATCATTGGCATTGACAAATTCACTATCAGTCAATTGCAAAAGGCAGCTTTACTCAGAACAGCTTACATTCTGCAACGATATCTGTAACAACCATCAAACATCCACCTCTGCCTATCCCAGGTTAGGTTACAGATTAACAGACTTGGAAGGGACCTTGTAGGTCAGATAGTCCTAGGACAGGATTCAGTAGGTAGACCATAGTGCCAAATCCAGTCTGAACATCTGTTTGACTGTATGACGAACAACAAAATTATTATTATTTACTTTATTCATTAAACATGAAAGTCAGTCATCTTGAACATTCAAAAATGCATCACAAATACCATTGACTGGTGCTAATGCTGCCAGTGTCCTAGGTATCAATCAAGTATCTTCTTAAGATGTACTATGTTCCAAGTGGCAGTTTTTTGCAGTTCCACTGGTGTTATTGCAGGAAGCTGCTATTTGTTGATGTATCTTATAAAATTCTTGGACATGGTACCAAGTTCCCTGATGACAATGGGTATCAGTGTTACATGTTTCATCCATAATCGCGTAGTTTCGATGGCCAGGTCGCAATATTTCGTGATTTTTTTCCAGTTCTTTTTCTTCGACTCTGGCATCTCCTGGTACCGCGATGTCAATAAATTGTACATTTCGGTTTTCAACAACTGTGATATCTGACGTTTTGTGTTCCAAATGACAATCCATCTGTATTCGAAAGTCCCACAAGATCTTCACCTTCTCGTTTTCTATAACTTTTTCCACTTTATGCTCCCATGACTTTTTGGATACAGGTAAGTCGTATTTTTTACATCATGACCAGTGGATTAATTTAGCAACTCGGTCATGTCCAGCTTTGTAATCAGTTTGTGCGATTTTGCTACATTCACATATTAAATGTGAAACAGTTTCGACTTTGTTGTTGCAAAGTCAGCAATTTGGATTATTGGTGGATTTTTGTATCTTCACTTTCATGGCATTAGTTTGTAATGCTTGTTTTTGAGCAGCAAGTATTAAACCTTCCTTTTCTTTCTTGATGGTTCCCATCTTAAGCCATGCCCATGTAAAGTTGTTATCACATTTTCCTTCAATGTTTTTCAAGTGCTGTCCATGCAAAGCTTTGGTTTTCCATCTATTTATGTTCCCATGACTTTTTGGATACAGGTAAGGCTGGACTTTAAGACGCCACTCCTCCATCGCAGGGAGGTGGAGCCAATTATGTGGTTCCGCCCCAGACGTCTAATGGACCCTGAGGGGTTTCAGAAGGAGCTTGGGGAGATACCTGACTCCCTTGTCCACAGTCCGGCCGAGACCCTAGTGGCTGCCTGGCATAAGGCGGCGTCTGGGTTATTGGAACGGATTGTGCCTTTGCAGGCAGCTGATCCAGGAAAGCTCCCTGGTTTACTGAGGAGCTCCAGGAGATGAAGCGCCAAAAGAGACGTCTAGAGCGACGCTGGAGGACCAGTAAATCTGAATCCGACCGAACACTTTTAAGAGCCTTTGTTAGGACTTACTTAGTGGCGATACAGGCGGCAAAATGTTCACATTTTTCCACACTTATTGCATCTGCTGATTCTCACCCAACCGCCCTATTTAGGGTAACTCACTCCCTCCTTAAGGTTGGGGGAATGAAGGAGCCCTTGCAGGGTAGAGCTGAGGAATTTGTACAGTTTCTGTCAGATAAAGTCGCTCAGATTCGGATGGACCTGGACTCTGATAGGGCAACTCCGAGATGATGGGGGCAGGTCTTAGTCCTATTGTGTGGGATGAGTTTGAGCCTGTGACTCCTGAGAAAGTGGACAAGGCTGTAGGGGCGATGAGTTCCTCCACTTGTTTGTTGGACCCGTGCCCCTCCTGGCTGGTTTCGGCCAGCAGGGAGATGACACAAGGCTGGCTCCAGGCTTTAGTTAATGCATCCTTGAGGGAGGGGTCCTTCCCGCAGCCCTTAAAGGAAGCGGTTGTAAGGTCCCTCCTAAAGAAGCCTTCCCTGGACCCAGCAGAATTTAAAAAACTCATCCAGTCTCCAACCTGCCCTTTGTGAGAAAGGTTGTAGAGAAGGTGATGGCACTTCAGCTCCTGCAGTCATTGGATGAAACGGATTATCTGGACCCTTTTCAGTCCGATTTCAGACCTGGCTATAGCACGGAAACTGCCTTGATCACGCTGATGGATGATTTCTGGCGAGCCGAGACAGGGGTCATTCCTCTGTCTTGGTACTACTTGACCTCTCAGCGGCTTTCAATACCATTGACCATGGTATCCTTCTGGGGTGACTAAGGGAGCTGTCATATTCTGCTCTCCGAGCTGGTTGTTAACGAGGTTGTTAACAGGTTTAATCCTCATATCCCGTGGAGTCATACATGAACGTTTCAAGGAACATAAAGTCGGCGTTGGGAGCGGCTGCCTCCCAGCGCCCTTTCAACAATAATCAAATTAAACCGGGAGCATCTCTAGCCAATTGACAGTACTTCCGGGCTGTGCCCCCGCCCCTCTTTTGCAGTGGCCGGGAACGGCTCTCCCTCCCTTCACATAGCTCTGTCCCGGCTGTGGGGTGACCGACCGCCTATTCTTTGGATTCAACACCCCCCACCACCATTGTGTGAGACTGTAATCAGCGCTCTCCCCCCACCCATCGTCACAACGTAGCAGAAACGTGCAATAGAGCTGCCCCGTCACTGATGGTCCTGCCGGATATCCCCTCCCCACTTCAGTGTTGAGTTGGCTTGACACTCGACAGGCGGCCCCTTCTACCAGGAGCCCACCTGCAAGACATGAAAACAAGAGGTTAGGTTATGGAACCAGGTTTTTGAGGATTGGTGTCATGATACCGCTTAAGGAGTTTTGTAGCGTTAAGATCCGTGGCAGCTACCCAGGATGCTTCAGCTAAAGGATATCCCTTCCACTTCACTAAATATTGTAACCCACCGTGCCGGACCCATGAGTCCACGATCCCGTCTATTTTGTAATGGTCATCTTTTACAGGGCCCGGGGCTTTGGTATTTGTCGGGCACTCTATTGGTTTCAGCAAACTAGAATGGAAGACGGGGTGGATTTTTCCCAAATATGGTGGCAATTGCAGAACCACGGTAACGGGATTAATCACTTTCCGGATACGGAATGGACCAAGGTATTGAGGCCCTAATTTTTTGCACGGAGTTTTTAACCGTATGTATTTTTATTTTATTTTTTATTTTATTTTATTTTATTTCCAATTTATATACCGCCCTTCTCCCTGAGGACTCAGGGCGGTGTACAGCCAGAATTAAGAACATGAAATACAAATATTAAAAACAATTAAAATATATATAAATTTGGCCCAAAAATTAAAAATCACAAACCAATTAAAACAATTAAAAATTTCTTCTTAAACCAGCCCGGCTTGCTGGAAAAAGTGGGTTTTAAGGGCACGACGGAAGGCACTGAGGTCTTGGATTCTCCTTATCTCTGGGGGCAACTGATTCCAGAGGGTAGGTGCCCCCACAGAGAAGGCCCTTCCCCTGGAGGTCACCAGCCTACATTTTGGCTGATGGCACCTTGAGGAGGCCCTCTCTGTGGGAGCGCACGGGTCGATGGGAGGTCGTCGGTAGCAGCAGGAGGTCTCAAAGATAGCTACGCCCTATGCCATGGAGCGCTTTAAAGGTGATGACCAACACCTTGAAGCGCACCCGGAAGACCACCGGAAGCCAGTGCAGCTCGTGCAGGAGCGGTGTCACATGGGAGCGCCATGCTGCTCCCATCACTACCCGCACTGCTGCGTTCTGGACCAGTTGGAGCCTCCGGGTGCTCTTCAAGGGGAGCCCCATGTAGAGAGCGTTGCAGTAGTCAAGGCGAGAGGTGACGAGGGCGTGAGTGACTATGCACAGGGAATCCCGATCAAGAAAGGGCCGCAACTGGCGAATCAGGCAAACCTGACAAAAGGTCCCCCTGGTTACAGCCGTCAGATGTTCCTCCAAGGACAGCTGCATATCCAGGAGGACTCCCATATTGTGAGCCCTCTCTGTGGGGGCCAAAGACTCGCCCCCAATAGTCAGTGATGGAGTCAACTGACTATATTGGGATGCCGGGAGCCACAGCCACTCAGTCTTGGAAGGGTTGAGCTTGAGCCTGTTCCTCCCCATCCAGATCCAGGCACTGGGACATCACTTCAAGGGCATTGTTGGGGTGGCCTGGGGTGGAGATGTACAGCTGGGTGTCATCAGCGTACTGGTGGTATCTCACCCCGAAGCCACGGATGATCTCGCCCAGCAGCTTCACATAAATGTTGAACAGAAGGGGCGAGAGGACCGATCCCTGTGGCACTCCACAGATGAGAGGCCTCGAGGTTGACCTCTGCCCCCCTGCCAACACAAACTGCGACCGGTCGGAGAGAAAGGAGGAGAACCACCGCAACACAGTGCCTCCCACCCCCAACTCTTCCAGCCGGTGCAGCATGATACCATGGTCGATGGTATCAAAAGCCGCTGAGAGATCTAATAGGACCAGAACAGAGGAATAACCCCTGTCCCGAGCCCTCCAGAGATCATCCACCAACGCGACCAATGCCGTTTCCGTGCTGTGCCCAGACCTGAAACCCGACTGGAACGGATCTAGATAGGATGTTTCCTCCAGGAATTGTGGAAACTGTTGCGCGACAACACTCTCAACAACCTTCGCAATGAAGCGAAGGTTGGAGACAGGACGATAGTTAGCCAATATTGCTGGATCCAGGGACGGCTTCTTGAGGAGAGGCCTCACCACCGCCTCTTTCAGGGCAGCGGGGAAGTGACCCTCACTCAACGAAGCATTAATGACGCCCTGGAGCCAGCCTCGTGTAACCTCCCGGGAAGCCAGTACCAACCAGGAGGGACACGGGTCCAGTAAACATGTGGCCGCACTAAGTCTCCCCAAAATCCTGTCCACATCATCGGGAGTCACAGCATCAAACTCCTCCCAGGTAACATTCTCAAGACTATTCCTCGTCACCCTGCCCTGATCTACCTAGTCAGAGTCCAAATCCCCCCAGATCTGAGCGATTTTGTCATACGGGTATTGTCTGAAATCCTCCGCCCTGCCTTCCAAGGGATCCTCCTGCACTCCCGGATGGAGCAGGGAGCGGGTCACTCTGAACAGGGCGGCCGGACGATTCCCTGATGACGCAATAGAGGCAGAAAAGTAATTAAACTTTGCCGTCTTTATCGCCACTAGGTAGGCCTTAATATGCGACCTTACCAGTGTTCGATCAGATTCAGCGAGACTGGCCCTCCAACCGCTCTCCAGGCGTCTTTTCCAGCGCTTCATTTCCCTCAGCTCCTCAGTAAACCAAGGAGCCGCCCGGGATCGGCACCAGGTCAGAGGCCGCAAAGGCACGACTCGGTCCAAGGCCCCACCAGCCGCCCGATCCCAGGCGGCTACCAGGTCCTCAGCCGAGTCATGTGCTAGATCCTCAGGAAATGGCCCAAACTCCATCTGGAACCTATCAGGATCCATCAGGCACCTGGGGCAGATCCATCTAATTGGGTCCGCCTCCCTGCGGTGAGGGGTAGCGGTTCGAAGATCCAGGCGAAGGAGTGAGTGGTCAGTCCGTGACAAGGGTTCCATGTCTATATTCCCTATAATAAGAGCACTCAACCACTGGCCAGAGACAAAAATCAAGTCCAGAGTGTGCCCTCCCCTGTGAGTAGGGCCATGAACTAACTGGGTCAGGTCCATGGCCATCATGGAAGCCATGAACTCCCGAGCCACCTCAGACGTTTCACCAACGGATGGCAAGTTGAAATCACCCATGACTAAAAGCCTGGGTGTATCTACTGCCACCATGGCTATCACGTCAAGTAGCTCAGGTACGGCTGTTGCCACGCGGCAGGGAGCCAGGTACGTAAGCAACAGGCCCATCTGAACCCCACGACCCCACCTCACAAGGAGGGACTCACATCCGGCTTTCTGAGGCACAGCGGTCTCCCTCGGACCCAGATCCTTGTTTATAATAACTGCCACCCCCCCTCCCCTCCCCTGGGCCCTCGGCTGATGGAATGCTCTGAAGCCTGGTGGGTACATTTCAACCAGAGGGACGCCGCCTTCCAGGCCCAACCAGGTCTCCGTAATACCCGCCAGGTCCGCTCCTCCCTCTTGTATAAGATCGTGAATGAGGGGGGCCTTGTTTACCATGGACCTGGCATTGCATAGCATCAGCCGAAGGCCCAGATCCTGAGCATCTAAGCCACCTAGTATCCGAGCAGAGCCTTGGGGACTGGGGCAAGCAATTGCTCTCAGACAGCAAATGCGAGCCCCCAACACATGATATGGTCCCTTGCTCCCGCCATATCTGCCCCTCCCGTCTACCATGCTGATGGTACAACTCTCATAAGTATCGTCCCCCATCCCTTTCCCAATCCCTCGTCCAGCACTCCCCAAATCATTACCCTGTGCCGGGCTCAGCTCTGACCCTGGTGGATTTCCCCCTCCATCCCCCATAGTCGTCTTCCCAATTTCTCTAAAAAGATTATTACAACCCCCCCTCCCAGAACCGCTTAAAATCTTTAAAAATTTCCCTAGAAAACCCCACAAATTCTTCCTTGCTCCATGCCATCTCTCCAGACTCCAAAGTCCGTCATCGAGATAGGCCCTCGGTAATGTGGAGGGCCAAACCTGCGAGAGGGGAGAATCTCGCAGGGCGAGGAGTTCTGACACCGAATACATATAATCATCAGGGGAGACAAAGTCGAAGGGTAGGGGACCACCGATGTTACAAACATAGAGAAAATTCCAGTCTATGGTCAAGCCGCCAAGCTCCATTGTCCTCTCACGACAATGGCAAAAGAGGTGCGTGTCATTTGACCCCGGAGGTTTCCAGGGCAGCCGTCCTCTCACCTAGGCCGACCCATGGAAACTTAGATGGAAACCCAGGCATGAAGATAGCCATATTCCGCCTCCAACCGGCCTTGCGTCCATAGAACCAGTATCCCTCCTGGGATTAGTAGCATCAGGGAATCCAAACATCCTGCTCATAAGGGGGTTTAAGTTCATAAATTTACGTCAGAGAAGTTTTACATGGCAAGGAATTCAGACAGGCTAGATAGAAGAGGGGGAAAATTAGGAATAATTCAGCAGGCCAGGATAGATGGGTAGCTATAGCCGTAATAAGGCCGATAGGCCTAAACTCGGTCCAAAGGAAGGAGGAGGGAGGGGAAATTCAAACCACATAAGTTTGTAGTCATTTTTCGACCCCTGTAAATCCCTCAGCCTTCCATTCTGATGAATAAAGCTCCCGTATTTCGTTCCCCCCATCCAGCTCGCCCTGGGAGGGTGGGGGGGGTCTCTGGGTCTCCATGGAGGTAACCCTTCCCCCAAGGATCAAACACTCTCCAATCACCCAGGAATCAAGTCTAAGGCTGCCGCTGAAGGATCCTATGCCGTCTGTTTTAAGGTCTGCAGGCCTTTGGGAGCCGCCCCGACATCAGCCGCCATCACCGCGGTCGCCGCCGCGGCCGCCGCAACCACCATCACCGCCATCGCCATCACCCCCCCCCCCATGGATGTCCCCAACCGCCCCCTGCCTCCGCAGATCCACCTCGAGGCATCCAGGGGCGTGAGGAACCTCCGTAGGGGCCTCAAACGTTGATGTTGTCAAGGGGCCACCACCGCCGCTACCACGATCGCCCGTAGCCGCCGATGCTAACGCCGCTCCCCACAGGCCGCGTCTATTCGTGCCATCACCCGCCGCCGTCTCGACATTGTCGTCCTCGGAGCTGGGGTGATCCGGAGAGCTGGCAAAGCTCCCAACGGGCTCCCCAGATGCTCCTTTACCCGGACGGGGGGTCATGGAGGTTCAAAATAACCCCCCCGAGGCCCCCCAAGCTGAGGCATCGCCCCCCGAAGATCCGAGATTCAACGCCGGAGCGCCATCTTGGACATGCGCAGAAGAAGAAAAAATGTATTGGTATGTATTCATCTTGTCGTATGCGCACACGTATGCGCACACGATAGTAGGCCTCACACAAATCGAGTTTGGTAAAAACTCGTCCGGTGGACAATACGGCCAGGAGGTCCTTAATCAAAGGTAGAGGGTATAGGTATTCCACACACACTGCATTCAATCCCCGGAAGTCGACACAAAGACGCAGGCCTCCGTCTTTCTTTTCCCTGAACCTCACAGGGGCCGCCAACTGTGATCTGCTAGGTTTGATAAACCCTCTTGCGAGATTTTTATCGATATACCGTCGAAGTTCTTCCATCTCGGCCGGTGTCATAGCATACATCCGGGGTTTCGGCAGTTTAGCCCCTGGGATCAGTTTGATAGCGCAATCTGTTGGTCTATGGGGTGGTAATACCTCACTCTCTTCTTCGTTAAAAACCCTTTTGAGATGGTTATACACCTTTGGGAATCCACACGAGCCCTCGTTCTGTCCCCCGGCTTGTTCCATCTGTTCCTCAGGTTCTGGCTCTGGACCCACTACCAGCTGTAATTTCCGATACGCCCCCCCCTCCCATCAAATATGGGGCTTCCATTTGTCCAACCATGCTAAGCCCAAAATAAGGGGTTCCACCATCCGTTCCATTATGATAAAACGCAGGGCCTCCCTGTGATCCCCTATTTGTAACTACGAGTTCAGTAATGAGTTTGGACGCCCCCCCCCAGTACAGAGCCATCCATTTGTTCGAACCTTATCGGGGTTCTTAATTGCACTGTGCATAACCCCAGATCCTTGACTATCGCTCAGCTAATTAAACATCTGGTGCAACCAGAATCTATCAATGCTCCCCTGTGACTCACTTGAGAGGTACATGGGTTCTGTATCATGACTGATATAATAAAGGGACATATCGGCGCACTTACCATGGGGTTATTCGGGTCGCTCTCCTCATCATCATTGATGGTTACGGGATTTCCTTCAGGTGCACTGGGACTCGTCGCCTCCTTTTCAGTAGACCGTGGACTGCCACGTGGAGTTTGGGCAGCCAACCGGGATTGGTCTGTGCCCGGACGGCCGCGGCCCCTCAGTGTGCGTGCCATCCCTATCGGTGGTATCTTAGCTTGAATAGAGGGTAAAAGGCAATCAAGAGCCTGGTGTCCTGGCTGGTCGCAGCGGAAACAACGAAATACACCTCTGCCTGCTGGTTCTGAAGAACGGAGAGGAAAGGGACCATTCCATCCAGTACCTGTCTCCCTGCCGGGCGACGGTCTGTCCACCTGTCGTCGTTGCTGACCACCGTCCCCTCCCCGGGACCTGAATTCCCGCAAATCCACATCTAGGTCTGTGGCCGCCTTGAACCACTCCGTTATCCGGGGCGGCAAGCCTCTGTAAACACAGGCCTGTCTGATGTCCCTATCCAATCCCAACCGAAAATGGTGCACTAGCAGCCGTTCTGGCCAGGCTCGCAGGCGTCCTGCGAGGGCTCGGAACTCCTTGATATACTCTGACAGATCGGCCCTTCTGCCTTAATGAAACCAACACCCCCTCCACCACCTGGGTGCGGGTGTCATCCTCAAATCGGTTCCTTAATGCCTCTAAAAAGAGACTCACATCAACCAGTTCTCTGGCATGGTCGGTGTGGAGGTCTGCGACCCGTTAACACATTGGTTATGGCAACTACCATGGACCATTGGGAGGGGTACAGGTGCATACAGGTCTAGATAACTAAGCACCTGGCTCAAGAAGATGGACACTCAATCAGCGCTTCCATCGAATGTGGTTTGTATGGGTGGAGGTCCCCAGACCAGTCTTTGGGGCCAATTCCCTGCTACCCAGAGGGGGGATGGGCCAGGAGGTGGTGGGTGTTCCTGGGCGTCCCTCCCATCCCCTCTTCGTGGCCCTTCCTGCTGTCTGGGGCCATTGTAGCCGGTGCCACCTAAGCCTTGCCGGCTAGGGACCCCCTGGTCTAAACTCCTGAGAGCCTCTCCCAATGACGTGGTGGTGGTGGTGGCCAGAGGTTCCGATGGTTTAGTCCGAGTCCTCGCTATTCGCAGTTTTGGGCTAGCCAACTGGAAACGGCTATCCAAACTCCGGGACAAACCCCCTCCCTGCCAGGATGCTGGAGCTTCCAATCCAGTGGCCCAGGGTTTCCACGAAGGAGCATCTCGGAAACTTGCTTCGCCAAACCGTTCTCTTAAAATTTCAAGCATGGTAGACCCCAGTCCTGTGGAGTAACTCCACTCCGCATCATCCTCTTCCACCCAATATCGCTCCCGCCACCCTTGGAAAGCAGAATCTCCTGGGCGGGGCTTCGCCATCTTCGTTGCCTCAGAAATAGCAGGGCTATGCCACCATTCACCTGACAACGTCTTCTTCCCATCACCGCCGGGCGCTCCAACCAATTTGCTTTTTTTTCCTCCCTTTTTTGGTTTTGTTCCAATACACACAAAGGGAATAAACATGTGTATAGCAAAACATGTGTTACTACAATACTTTTCTGTGAGAAATACTTCATTTTCTGGAAAAATTTCAGGGGTGCCAACATTTACGGCCATGATTGTATCTCCACCCCTCATCAGTTCAGTGAGGCAGTAGATGTGATGTGCCGGTGCCTGGAGGCTGTGAGGATCTGGATGGGACTCAACAGGCTCAGACTTAACCCAGACAAGACCGAATGGCTTTGGGTATTGCCTCCTAAAGACTATGTTCATTGTCCATCCTTGGTTCTGGGGAGCGAGAAAGTGCCCCCCTCAGAACAGGCTCGCAATTTGGGTGTCCTTCTAGACTCACAGCTGAGACTGGAACATCATCTGACAGCTGTAGCTAGGGGGACCTTTGCACAAGTTCATCTGGTGCACCAATTGCGACCCTACTTGGATCAGGAGGTTCTCCTCACAGTCACTCATGCCCTTGTCACCTCACGGTTGGATTATTGCTACGCGCTCCAAATGGGGCAACCCTTGAAAAGTGTTCGGAGACTACAGTTGGTCCAGAATGCAGCTGCGCGAGTTATAGTGGGTGCGCCTAGATACACCCACATTACACCAATTCTCCGCGAGCTGCACTGGCTCCCTATTAGTCTCCGGGTGCAATTCAAGGTGTTGGTCATTACCTTTAAAGTCCTATATGGCTCAGAGCCAGGCTATCTTCAAGACCGCCTTCTACCACATAGCTCCCAGCGACCGGTAAAATCCCACAGAGTCGGTCTCCTCCGGGTCCCGTCAACTAAACAATGTCGGCTGGTGGGCCCGCAGGGGAGGGCCTTCTCTGTGGCTGCCCCGGCTCTCTGGAACCAATTACCTCCTGAGGTCCGGACCACCCCCACCCTATTGGCCTTCCGCAAAGCGGTGAAGACCTGGCTCTTCCAGCAGGCCTGGGCTGTTGATCTCGTTATAATGATCTTGCGAGACCCGGCCACGAATTGGAGTGCATGTGTTTTTAAAGCTTTTAATGTTTTAATGTTTTTCTTTTTAACATTTTTTATGGGATTGTTCGCATTGTTTTATTCTTTGTTGTAAGCCGCCCAGAGTCCCTTGGGAGTTGGGCGGCATAGAAATGCGACCAAATAAATAAATAAATAAATATTTAATCTGTCATCCAGCTGTTTTTCCTTATATTCTGCCTTTGTTTCTGTTGTTTTTATAATGTTCTCCCTTTTTACAGCCTGCAGCAATTTTTTTTTTTTTCCTGTACTTTGGTTCGTTTTTCTTCTTCTACAGTTTGATGGATTTGCAGGTACAACCTGTCAATCTCACTTTGTGGATGTAAATCCTGGTACATATTCAAAAGTTTATGTCTTTTCCGGTCCAAGTTTTCCAGTTCAGCCAAAGTCCAGTTGATGATTCCAGCTGAGTAGTGTATCACTGGAACTGCCCATGTATTGATGGCTTTAATATGTTTCCAGCATTCAGCTTTGATTTTAATATTTTACAGACCCTCCTGATGTATTCCGTTTGCGTTGATTCTTTTACTTTCCCATTCAAGATGTTGTTGTTATTGTTATTATTATTATCTCTTTTATTCATTAAATATGAAACTCAGTCAACTGAACATTTAAAAATGTATCACAAATTACTGTTATTGTTATAATTATTATTATTATATACTAAATTGTGGCAGTGTAATAAATGACAATATAGCAGCACTGAAATATATAGAAAAAGGGATTTGATAACCTGCTTCTTAAAGGACTCAAACTGAAGTCATGATAATTTAAGTTAGATAACTTACTCTAAATTTACTGTACTTTTTTGAGTATAAGGCGCACTTCCCCCCCCCCGCCCCCAAAGAGCATGGAAATGTTGGTGCATCTTATACACCAAATATAGTCATTTTTAGCCTCCTGAAACCCTGCTCCGCATGTCCTCTTTTTGCAAAAAACGGGCCTGTTTTTCACAAAAACAGGGCATGCAGAGGCTTTGGGAGCCTGCAGAGTGCTCCTGTGGGCTGGGGAGGGCAAAAATGTCCCTTTTTTTGCAAAAATGGGCAAAAAATGGGGCACACATAGGCTTTGGGAGGCCTTCAGAATGCCTCTGTAGGCTGGAGAGGGCAAAAATGCCCCCATTTTTGTGAAAAACAGGCCTGTTTTTGGCCTCCCAAACCCCCAATGCATCACATTTTTGCCCTTCCCAGCTCCCAGGAGTACTCTGCAGGCCTCCCAAAGCCTCTGCACATCCCGTTTTTGCAAAAAACGGGACCCGCAGAGAGTTTGGGGAGGCCTGCAGAGTGCTCCTGAGGGCCAGAGAGGGCAAAAAGTTTTTTTTTTTTTTTTTTGCTTACCTCTTCGAAATCTTGTTGTGTCTTATACACTAGTGTGTCTTATAGTCCGAAAAATATGGTACATCAGATGGCTTGCTAAATATATGCAAGAATTTTTTATGTAGGAAGATATTGTTAATGAGAAAGCATCCTATTCACCCTTTAATTATTTTTCCTTTATTTCATATTCAGGTCACTAAAATTGACCAAAGGGACTATGAAGAACCAACAAAAATGCACAGATTTCAGCTCTCTTCTCTTAATCCTCAGGAACGAATTAATTATTACCAGCTAATTGAAGAACTAGGTAGGTGATTCAAAGAATTTTTGGAGTGCTGTATCCTGATTCATTGCATTCCTTATAGAGACATGTTGAATCATGTTTCTTTTGAACTGCTTTACTGAATAATTCTTAAATTCCTAAATTTGCTTTTCCTACAGAAGGAATTCTGATTTAAAATAACAATACAAAAATATATTCCTTAGGGGGAGTGGTGTTGGAGAAGCAATGCTTTGATTCGAGCTGCACACATACAATTGTGGGACAGCCTCTTCGCAATGAGAAATTCTTGGCATCAATGGCAGCAGGAAAATGGGTGCTTCATCGTTCCTATTTGGAAGCATGCAGAGCAGCACACAGCTTTGTAAAGGTATTCAACATTATTAAGGCCGTTTAAAATTCATTAATATTTTAGTATACACTCTAGAACAGTGATGGCGAACCTTTTAGAGACCGAATGCCCAAACTGTAACCCAAAACCCACTTATTTATCACAAAGTGCCAACAGAGCAATTTAACCTGAATACTGAGGTTTTAGTTTAGAAAAA